>NC_060269.1:117520761-118134914 GCF_021613505.1 Equus quagga
CTCCTCCTCCTCCTCCTCCTGCTCCTCCTCCTCCTGCTCCTCCTTCTTCTCCTTCTCCTCCTTTTTATGTTCTTTTATTTTGTAATTTGTTTTTATCATTACAAGGAGGCAAGAAGCTTGACAACTGAAGGAATTCCATAAAATAAATTGAACAACTTGGCAGTTCCAAAATAAATTGGAACAGCCTTCTTCCTCTCACCTGTCCCTCAGCCACTTTTCTATTATTCCCTTAATGACCTCTCAGATCATTGAAAGATTATCTCCCCCAAATCCTCATTCGAGATTTCTCAAAAATATCCACAGCAATACCAGCCTCTTCCAGTCCCTCCTCTGTTGATTAGGGTCCTGTCTTAGTTTATTTGGGCTGCTATAACAGAATACTACAGACTGGGTGGCTGATAAACAACAGAAATTGATTTCTCACAGTTCTGGAGGCTGGGAAGTTGAACATCAGGGTGCCAGCAGATTCGGTGTCTGGTGAGGGGCTGCTTCCTAGTTCATAGATCCCATCTTCTTGGGACGTCTTCATATGGCTGAAGGGGCAAGGAAGCTCTCTGGGTTCTCTTTTGTAAGGACACTGATCTTATCCATGAAGGCTCTGAGTTCATGACCTAATCGCCTCCCAAAGGCCCCACCTCCAAATACCATCACATTGCGGATTAGATTTCCAACATATGAGCTTTGGGGGATATAAACATCCAGTCCGTTGCAGCTCCTAAAGGTAAACTTTTTGCTATGTTGCTTTCCTAATGCATGCAGTTTGTACTGTGTGATTTTAGACCGTTTCTATCTCCAGTGATTAGATAAGAGTATCACTGGTGAGAAGTTGATTAGCCTCTTTTCTCCCTTGATCTTAGCACTGTAGCTGAAGTTCTCAGCTCATAAGATAGAATTTTCTCCTGTCCTGATTTAGTGTTCTGGAAGACAGCCACAATTGATGCTAATGTCTACCTGCCCCTGTCAAGATGAGCACTGTTTCTCCTTTACGATCTTCTGCTTATTTATCCTTTACAGCCTACTGTGGTATTAATCACCTGTGGTGCCCTAAGTGCCATGACTACCAGGAGGTCTGATGGAGTCTAACTTGGAGTCATTAGAGAAGAAGCAGGATTGCTTTCCTATGAGCCATTTTTCTCAAGATGGACTTACTAACCTAAGTAAAAATTATCCTCCAGTCCATCCTTAGCAAACTTTACCTTAAAATGAACAGAACTTGTTCTTCATTCTATCTCTATTCTGTATGGGGAATATGAAGACCAGAATCATAGATTATATTATAATAAGCTCCTTTCTGCTTACTGATATCCTAAAAATGACCCAGGAAAGTGGCCATATCTCCCTCTTTTTAACCCTGGGATAGGACATCCTGTAATTAGCATCTAATTGGAGTGAGATTACAAAGCAAAGAAGAATAAGATGGACTGATTTTCAGATCTGGGATGTGTCCTTTCTGCCCCAATTACCAACACCCACAAAGCTTGGCTAATCTCTGATTATATGTCATGGTATATGGTGGTTCATATACCATGTATGTGACACGGTATATGGTGATCCATGGTGTATAGTATATGACATAGTAGTCATGATATATGGTGGTCCATGGTGTATGGTATATGACATGGTGTCCAGAAGATAGGCTCTGGAGGAAGACTAGGTTTGAATCCCAACTCTGACACTCACTAGATTGTGTTACCATGAACAAGCCACTTAAGCTTTTTCTGTCTCCATTTTTTATCATTATAATGGGTATAATA
Organism: Equus quagga; assembly: GCF_021613505.1. Lineage (NCBI taxonomy): Eukaryota > Metazoa > Chordata > Mammalia > Perissodactyla > Equidae > Equus > Equus quagga. The sequence goes on from NC_060269.1 coordinate 117,522,516, forward strand.
CATTGATTAAGATATAAAGTGCTTAGCACTTTGCCTGCCATATTATAATTTCTCAATAAAGGTGAACTATTAATATTATTTAAGACTCAGTTCAGGGGTTCCTTTCTCCATGAACTATTCTGTGATTGAGCCCCATTGGATGTGAGCATGCACACACACACACACACACACACACACACAGACACACAATTAGACCCACACCCTCTTCTTTCAGTCTAGTGCTTCAGTGTACCCCTTATGTGTAGCATTTTGTGCCTATCTCTTTATGGCATTTTACAATGTGCTAGTGGTATCTGTTTACAGGCACCTTTTCTGTTATCCAGCGAAGATTGTGAGGCGAGGGATTATGTCTTATTCACTTTTATATTCTCAACGTCTAACACAATAGCTGGTATGCAGTATGTGTTTAATAAATATTTAATAAAAATGATGATGAATAGTTGATGCCTGAGGATTTTTAAATAACTATGTCTAAGGTACCTTAAGGGGAAAATTCTTCTTTTTACTTCCTATGCAACAGATGGATAATAACCTAAACTGTATGTACCCTGTTCTGTCCTCTGAATATCAGATGGATAGGGCTTCTCTGTAGTTAAAATTGTGGCCAGATTAATGGATCACTATATAAAAGAAAAAGAACTCTCTTAGGACCCTATAAAAATTTATGGTCAATTATAAACTACTCATTCCTTTGAAAATGTTCAAATATTACAATAGCATGTGTGATCGATAGTCTAGAAATGTGGGCAGAATTGGAGATACTGTCATTAGGGATTTGAATTTTATCCCTGAGGTCATTTCCATTATCCCATTATCTCTCTCTTGCTGCCACTTATTCCCCTCCCCACTTCACAGCCAAATTTTTATAGAGTTGTCCACAGTTCCTGCATTTCCTTACTACCACTTTCCCCTACTCTAGTCCGCATCTGGTCCCATCAGCCCCAAAGAGTTGAGGCTAACAGGCCATGACTCATTTTGCTGTATTCAGTTTTTCAGTCTTTATTTTACTTGACCTCTCAGCAGCATTTGACCTTGTTGTCCTTGCCTTCCTTCTTGAAACTCTGCTCCATTGGCTTCCCTGACAGACTTTCTCCTGGACATGCTCCTACTCATCTGGAAACTCTGACTTATAATTCTTTGCAGACTTATCTTCTCCCAAGGCTGGGCCTTAGATCTTCCTCGCTTTTCACTCACTGTATATTTTCTCTCTGGACAAGTTATCCATGCTGATGGCTTTTACAGCTCTCTCTACCTTGATAACCTCCAAATATATATGTCCAGCCTAGACCTCTCTTCTGAGCTTCAGATCCATAGTCTCACTGTGAACTTGACAGCTTCAGTTGACGACCAAAGCTACCTCAAGTTCAATAACTTCAACATGACCTCTTGATTTTCTCATCTAAACCTACCATCCACACAGTTGCACTAGAAGAAATTTGAGAGTCATCTTTGACATCTTCTTCTTTATCTCCAATAACAAATTTGTCATCACTTTAAAAATTTTCACACCAGAGCATCTCCTGAATCAGTTCAGTTTTCTGTATCACCACTGACATCATTGCTTTCATCATTTTTCGCTGATGCTATTACAATATTTTCTAAACCAGTCTAGTTGCTTCCACTCTGTACCTCTCCAAACTATTTTTCAGAGTGGCAACCAGGTGACTGATTTCAAAGCGCACATCTGTTCACGTTACTCCCCTGCCTAAATTCCCTCAATGCTTTCTGGTTTCTCTTAGGACACAGTCAAGGCCTTTAACACAGCCCGCAAAGCCCTAAGGGAACACTCCCTGTCTTCTCCAACCTCTTCTCCCTCAGACTTTCATAACTCTAACTCCAGACTCTCTGGGCTCTACTTCAGCTCCTCAAACACCCATGTTTCCTCTTGCTGTAGGTCCTTTGCATATGCTGCTATTTCTGCCTGAATCTGGAATATTTTTTTCACCCCTGTCCCTCTGGCTAGTTTACTGTCAGTCTATAGGATATTTTCATAGGCATATTTTCATTAAGTCCCCAGGAGAAATTTCCTTTGATATTAAGGCATTCCCTCTACCCCCAATCGTTGGAGCTCTCTTGACCTCCTTGTTTTATTTTAATCTTATAGACACAATGAACCATGTAATGTACCACGGTTCCTTCCCCCCACTAGTTTCTCAAGTGTCCATATTGTATAGTGGTTTCTGGTCTGGGCTCTAGAGCCAAATTAATTAAATCTGAATCCTGGTTCCTGTATTCACTAGCTGTTTGACCTTTGTCAAGTTACTTAACATTTCTGTGATTTCATCTTCTCATTTACAAAATAGAAATAATAATAACACTTATTCTCAAACAGCTGTTGTAAGAAGTAAATGAATTAACATGTACAAAGCATTTAGAACAGTATCTGGTACATAACAAGCGCTCAATAAAAATTGATACTATTATTATTTCCTATCTCATCACAGCTTGAACTGCCAGGGTGCTTCATGTGAAAATGACTTTTGAGTCTTAATTGTACGGATTCTTGATTCAATACTCCATTTTACTTTGCATGTAATACACACATATAGTATTTGAAGAATAGTTTTGATTATTCAAATCAAATTCTAAAGAAATACAGTAGGTTCCCCATTGCAATGATAGACATTTTACATGAAAATAGGAGAGATGCTGTTTGTAAGACTAACTGTAAAGGCATTTTGATTTTCTCCATAGAACTGTATTATCAAATCAGTAGCAGAAAGTTTCTTTGAAGCAAGGTTTTATTTGTGCTCCCACTTCAACAGAAATATGGCTGCACACTATAATTAGAATCCAGGATTAGGGCGAGTTGTATTATCAACACAGTCAGTTCCTGCCATACTTGTTACATGAAATTAGCTATTTTCTTACATATTTTAGAAGGTTGGATTCCATTTTTATTTTCTAATATCAAATAAAAGGGAAAAAAAACAACTCTGAACTGCAGTACTCCTGTAATGATTGTTTAAAAAACATATGGGCAAAGAATAAGATTATTCCATAGGTTTTAAATCCCAAAACTGAGCCTTCTACTCTCTGGACTCTTTGCGTTTCAGCAAAAATGATCTTCCTTATCCCACATCACAGATGTCTCTGTGGCTGCAGACTCCACCAGCGGAATAACAAGAGGATCCTCAAGATTATGCTGTGTCTGTTCGTTTTTTTTAAAGCTTTCCTGCAGAGAGTCGAAATAGCCAATGCTTTTGTTGTATATCGTGTGATTATATTTGGAGAAATTAGGTGATTCCCTCCCCCCATGTTGGTCAATATAGCAGGATTCCAAAGTAAAACAAAATAGAAATTAATTTTTCCTTCATGTCTGATGCAGAAGGCACACAGGCAGAAACACAAATCACTATTTTGTTTAAAAAAGAAATCACCATCTGCTTTGTGTAGGGAGAAATATTCAGGCCCCATGTAATTGTGGCAAGTATTTTCAGTTTAGGATCTTCTGACCACAAATTACCTTCAGTTTTTCTTTAAGTGGAATGGAGGTTTGGCTATTAGCAGAAGAGCAGAAGGCAACTACAGGCACGTTTTTCTCTGAAATTTTTAATAAGGTAAAATTGGATTTAAGAGCTAGCCCTACAGAAAATGGTGTTAAAAACAAAGTAAACAGTAAGAGATTGAAAATCTTCTGGTAATCTCCACAATTCCCTTAAGGATTTAACTCAGCAGCTTCACTATTTGTGAATTTGTACAATAATGGCGCCTTGATTTTACAGAATGATTTTAGAGCTGTTTTCTCACTTTGGGTCACGTTTTTCCGGCTCATAAAGTGCTTTCTAAGATCATCAGGCACGTTGGGAAGCTGATTTAACTTTCAGGCCAATCAAGGACCATTTAGATGAAATGAACTAATGCATGTGCAAGCACTTTGAAAAGTACAAAGCACTCTACAAATGCAAAATGGTTTCCCTGCTATTAAATAACTGATGGAGGAATTAAGGTGGCTTTTCCAAACACTTACCTTCACTCACAACCACTGAATAAGAAATCTCCACATGAAGAAACGACAATTGTTCCCATTGCGATGTTCATTGCTAAGAGGTGTACTTAGACCTCACAATGCAGTCTGACGCTCTTGAGGTTTGAAACTTTTGCAAAAGCTGTGAGATTATAGCCAAAAGCCATCAATCCTTGAACAAGAAGAATATTTTGAGTAGCTGTTTCACTGTGCCAGAACGTAGTTTATTTTATTTAATTCTCCCAATGGGTTTAAGTACTGGAAAACTGGAGTGCAACTAGGTCTTGTACTTCTTGTGCAAGACACAGTCTAAAATTTCCACATAGCTAGGCATCATCATCCCTAAGCTATTTAATTAGGGGATAGGAAACTTTGGTTACCAATAATATTATGGTTACCATTTTGATGGTGGTGATGGGCAAGACTGGTTTTTTAAAAACTGAGGAGACCCCCAAGCAAACGGTAGATATATCACCCAAACTCAGAATATCTCTGAGATTAAATTTCCATTAGGGCGTTTTCCAATGAAGTCATTAATGTGGATCCCAATCCAATATGACTGATGTCCTTATAAGAAGAGGGGATTTGGATATAGACGCCTACAGAGGGAGTTCTGCCTCCAGATTACCTCTAGACTTAAGCTGCAACATTAATTCTTCCCTGGGTCTCTGGCTTGCTGGCCTGCCCTGAAGATTTCAGACTTCTCAGTCCTCACAATTTCGTAAGCCTATTCCTTAAAATAAATCTCTTTCTCTCTCCACATCCTATTCATTCTGTTTCTCTGGACAACCCTAATACAATTACCTACAGACATTTACATTCTAATAAAGTTAGAGTAAAAACTACCTCTAAATTGTACATTCAAGTCTAGTGACTGAGTGAATAGGTTTTAGAATCACACTGATGGGTTCAAATCTTGGCTCTGTCATTTTCTAGCAATAAGTCTTGAACAAACCACCTAATCTCTTAGTTTCCTCATCTGTAAAATAGAAATAACTGGGTTGTGGTGAGAATTTAAGGAGTAAAATGCTTTTAAAGCATTTAGGAGAATATCTTGTCACATCATAAGCTCTCAAGATATGCTGGTTATCAGTATCATTATTGTTATTATTTGTATATTGTTTCAGTCAAGATTCTTAGTTGTAGGGCAGTAGGAACTGACTAAGGCTAGTTTAAATGGAAAGGAATTTATTAACAGATTTTAGGGAGCTCATAGATTCCCTGAGAGTGTCAGAGAACCAGGCTCTGAGGTCACAAAGCCAGGAACCATTGTCAAAATGGATGTCCTAGAAGAAGTCCTTTGAGACCCCCTGGACATCGCTTCTATCATTGTAACCACGGGCTCTCCAGGACCAGTTCAACTGACCCCATCTTATCAACAGAGTAATTAAGAGTGATTTTTCAGGAACTGAGAACCTTCGTCCAGGTCAGGCCAGTTGAGACCACCAATCCGTCAACTGGGCCTGCGCAGACGCTTGACAAGTGAACTTTTTGACCTCCAGGAGCTAAAAACTCCACTCTCAGATCATAGTAATGCTGCCATTTTGTGCACACGTTTCCTATAAAGAGCCATGAAGTTTGACTACACTTGCACAGATTATCAATTACTTCACTTCTCCTTACCTCCAATCATCTAGCTCCACACTTCAGACCACCCTGCCCTTCATCCCATAAATTATTCTCCAAGCCTTGGCTCAGGGAGACAGATCTGAGAGCATATGCCCCTGTCTCCTTGAAGATCAATCTCACAAAATAAAGCTACATTTCTTTTCCCAAAAGCTGATGCCATAATAATTGGTTTTTTAAAATGCACATCAGGTAGGAGAACCCCATTTGTGCCATAACACCATCAACACCATTGAGGCTGGAGACTGGAGAGAGCCACCAGAACCACTCCAGCAGCTGCACTTATGGGGCTACTTTTGTTATGCTGGATCCTCCATGCTTCTTTCTTCTTCACGTCACTAACTTCTGATTTGATGTTTGCAACAAGTGTGAGTAACGGTAGAACCTAGGTCTGTCTCATGCCCAGATGCAAGGGATGTTGGGAAAGTGAGAATCAAGTATTTTCAGTTTTGATAGTGAAAGAGGCTCTGCCTTACAAGATGAGGGGTACATATGACATGGGAATGCTGAATATTCAAAAAGTGACCAATATTCACCACGTGTATGAACTGACATTTAGAATCAGCTGACCTTTGGTTATAGAAACTCTACTTGTATTTTTAACAATTCTTTTCTAATCCTCTCTGTTTCCTTCTCAACCACTGCTGCCTATAATAACTCTCAAACTTTACTCCTGAACTTCTCAACCTTTTTGTATGTGTTGAGTTGGTTTTTAAGAAATTTGGTGTGACACGTGTCACGTGAGGGGTCTAACGTTATTTCGTTGCCTATGAAGACATTTCATTATGATTGCTAGGGAAAAACATCTCATTACAAGAAAGAAAGGTACTGAGAAACACGAATTTTGGAATCAGAAAGAAGACGGTTTGTATCCTGCCTTTGTGCTTAGACTTATAGTGACCGTTGACACATTTTTTACCTTGAGTCTTCATTTCTCCGTTTGTAAAACAGGGATAACAATAAATTGCTGACCTTGATGGATGTTTGTGAGAATTAGCCCTAATGTATGTCATGTAGTGTGGGACTGGGCAAAAACAGGACCTACTGTAATCATTTATCAGCCTTCAGGGGCATCAAAAAGAGCAATGAAATAATATTTTTAATCTGATTTTATCAGATTTTTATCCACAGAACAGTAACAAATAAATGTCAGTTATTTTGAGTGGTTCGTTGTTTTCTGGGTGACGTTATTGGTAAACATTACAAGACAGAAACTCTCTGGATAAAAGAACCAGTTAAGAAAAAAACCCTAGATCAGTATCTTCTAAGGCTTTTTTATTAATGTTTATGACCCACTCTCCCTTGCCAAATCAAACAAGCACCCTTACCACACAAGGGCACAAAGGTGATTTTACCTATGACAGATACCGTCCAACTGCTAAACACAGCATTTCCTCAGTTTCTCCTTTTGGCCTTAGTACAAAGGCAGCTAGAGGGGGCCTGACAGACAAGATTGAGTGATTGGCCATGGTCAGTCAAGAAATCTTTCCCTAAAATTTGCTCCTTAGAAGAGTGTATAAAGACCAAATTTTGAGGAACAGAGGATATTCTTATAATAGCAAACTGACTTTCCTAAATACATGCACTCAATAGTTTTCTTGAAAAAAAATTTTTCTTGCATCTTGAAAATTAACGTGAACAAGACATACCTGTTTTGTCATTCCTTTATTGGAAGATTCATTTAATGTGTATTTGTCAATTTCTTCTGTGAGCCAGGCACTTTGCTCGGCACTCGGGATACAAAGAGGAGGAACACAAACAGGATCTTTTTATTCATGGAGTTTATAGACCAGCTGAGGAGCCAAACTGTGATATTGTGGTTTTTAAGAAATATATATTTAGCCATTCAGATGAGAAATATATATTTGGTCTTCATCCATGGTTCTTGGCTCACAGCTCCCAAAATCCTTGGAATTTTGGGAACATCTTTTGTCATAATAATTGATCTTTTGTCCTCAGCTCCTGAAATCACTTCAGAACCATAAAGGTGAAATGTGTGTCTTGTTATTCATAACAAGTCTCTTTCCACCACAACTGGGCTTATGTTAATGAGATGACTTTTGGAAAGCCCCTAAGGATGGGGGCTGGTTGCCAGTGGTGCCAACTGTGTGATTAGAGGGTTGGAACTTTCAGTGCCACCCCTCTACCTCTAGGGAGGGGAGACGGGCTGGAGGTTGAATCATTCACCAATGGCCAATGATTTAATCAATCATGCCTATGTAATGAAGCCACCATAAAAACCTGAAAGGACTGGGTTTGGAGAACTTCTGGGTTGGTGAACACGTGGAGATTCAGGGAGAGTGGTGAATGAGAGAGAGTATGGAAGCTCTGCACCCTTTCCTAATACCTTGCTTTAGGCATCTTTTCCACCTGGCTGTTCCTGAGTTATATCCTTTAATAATAAACTGGTAATCTAGTAAGCAAAGTGTTGCTCTGAGTTCTGGGAGCTGCTTTAACAAGTTAGTCAAACCCAAGGAGGCGGGAATCGTTGGAACCTTCAATCTATAGCCAGTCAGACAGGAGCACAGGTGATAACCGGAACTTGCAACTGGTGTCTGAAGTTGTGTTGGGAGCGGGGGTAGTCTGGTAGGACTGAGCCCTTCACCTGTGGGATCTAACGCTATCTCTAGGTAAATAGTGTCAGAATTGAGCTGAATTGTAGGACACCCAGCTGGTGTTGGAGAATTGCTTGGATGTATGTGGAAACCCCGCCCCACCCTCCCCCCCAACACACATACTGGAATTGGTGAAGAAGATCTTTTAGAGACCTTAATCAAATTCAGTCTCTTTGTTAAAAGGAAGTGTTCCTTCATCCACTCAATTATCTATTCAACAATTACTTATTGAATGCCTATTAGGTGCCAAGCAGTGTGTTATGTGCCAGGTAATAATAGCTACCTTCATTGCATGCTGATTAGGTGCCAGGCTCTGTATTAGTTTCTCTACATGCATTTAATCTTCATAACAAACCTATGAGGTGCATGTTATTTTATAGTCAGGGAAACAGGTTTAGAAGTGGTAAGTAACTTGCTTAAGGTGACGTAACTAGAAAGTGGAATCACTGTGGGGTCTATCTGACTGCGGAGCCCAAACTCAAGCGCTGCTCTACAGCCTCTCGGGAGAAGTCCATCTTGTGACTCACACGGTTGATGAACCAAATGACTGTATCAATTTAAGTGTGCAGCAGGAGAATTACTGCTCCCTCAGGGCCCTTGATATATCTGCGCTAATGGTGCTAACAATTTCTATAAATTAGGAAAACAGTAATTAGGCCTTCTGAGTGAAATCCAGGGACAGAAATGGTACTGTAATAGTTCCAGCCACAGATAGGGAGGCAAAAGCCATAGAAAGCAATTTATTGCCTTTCTGAATGACCCCAGGGAGTCTTTAGATTATCCTGTTTCTCTGTTTTAGTCTTTGAAAAAATAAACAATTCTATCCCCCACCTTCTAATTCTTTCTAAGCTTATTTTCATTTGTGAAAACTAAGTCATTTCATTCTGAAAGGATATGATCAAGGTCTGGAAAAGTACAGTGGAAGTATACAAGATGAGAGTGAACTTAATCAGACATCTAGACAATCAAGGCGTGTTCCTTGAGTTTGAAGATGATACTGCTGTGCTGCTAAGAGCGGAACCAAAGAACCTCTGGAAACTAGAAAGCAGATGGACAAGTGGAAATTGTCCTGCTGCATTCAAGAAAATCAGAACCTAAGCTGGCAATGGGGGAAAGCTAAGAAGCACCCAATTTTCCTTATGGAGCCTCAGAAAACTTCAGGAATTAGGAGCACCAGGTACCTTTGAAAGTAAGGGTGATAAGTGTCCAGGAACAGGGAATTTCTTAACTTATCTGTGGTACATCTCCCTAGTGGATTATGATGCAGCTCAAAAAAAAAGGGAGGAGCTCTATGATAAGATGTGGAGAGATGCCCAAGATATATTGATAAGTGAAAAAGCAAAGTGCAGAATGATGTATATGGAATGCCACTTTTGTTAAGAAATGGGAAAAATAAAAATATATATTTGTATTCACTTGTATTTGCATAAAGAGATCTCAGAAGGATAAATAAGAAACTAATAAAAATGATGAAGAAAAAGGGTGAATTTGGAAGGGAGTATGTGTGACGGTGAGACTTCCCAATATTTTTACCTTTTAATTTTGTTTTTATTTTCTAACTATGTAAATGCATTACTTTTAAAACAACTTAAAAATAAATGATTCAAAACACATGTCTGATAAAGGACTAGTATCCAAAATATATAAAGAACTCTTAAAACTCACCACTAAGAAAACAAACAATGCATCTAAAAAATAGGCAAAAAATCTGCACAAACACCTCACCAAAGAAGAAACACAGATGGCGAATAGGTACATGAAGAGATACTCAGCATCATAGGTCATTAGGGAATTGCAAATTAAAACAGCAGTGAGATACCACTACTCACTTATTGGAATAGCTAAAATCCAAAACACTGATAACACCAAATGCTGGCAAGACCATGGAGCAAAAAATTCTTGTTCATTGCTAGTGGGTAGCAAAATGTTATAGCCACTTTGGAAGACTGTTTGACAGTTTCTTAAAAAACTAAATGTATTCATACCGGACTATTCAGCAATCACACTCCTTGGTACTTACCAAAATGAGTTGAAAACATAAGTCCACACAAAAACCTGCACATGAATGTTTATAGCAGTTTTATTTATAATTGCCAAAACATGGAAGAAAGCAAGATGTACTTCAGTGGGTAAACGGATAAACTGGTATATCCATAAACGGAATATTATTCAGTGCTAAAATGAAATGAGCTACTAAGTCATGAAAAGACATGGAGGAGCCTTAAATGAATATTGGTAAATAAGGAAGACAATTTGAAAAGGCTACACGCTATATTTCTTTGGACTGAATGTTTGTGTGCCCTCGAATTTTGTATGTTGAAATTCTCATGCCCAATGTGATGGTGTTAGGAAGAGAGGCCTTTGGGAGGTGATTAGGCTATGAGAACAGAGCTCTCAGAAAGGGGATTCACGTCCTTACAGAAGAGGCCCTGGAGAGATCTCTTGCCCCTTCTGCCATTGAGAACACAGTGAGAAGACAGCCGTCTATAAACCAGGAAGTGGGCGCTCACTAGACACCGAATCAGCTAGCACCATGATCTTGGACTTAAGCCTTCAGAAGTGTAAGAAATAAATTTTTGTCCTTTATAAGTCACCCAGTCTACGATATTTTGTTAAAGCAGCCTGAATGGACTAAGGCACTTATGATTCCAATTATATGACATTCTAGGTGTTTCTAGATTGAAGGTCCAATGTGAATCTTAACACGATCAATAAGATTCACAATAAGGTTCATCATTAGGAAGCAAAGAGAATATCTTAAAATGTTGCAAAGGAAAAAATTATCCATGTATAAAGATTCCAGCATCAGAATAACATTGACCTCCTTAATAGCAATATCAGAAGCCAGAAGACACTGGAATATTGCCTTAAAAAATTTGAGGGAAATTGATTTCTTACATAGGAGTCTATATACATAAAAATCCAATCAATTGTCAAGAGACAATAAAGGCATTGTCAGACATGCAAGGTCTCAAAAAGTTTATCCTCCCTCAGCCACTCTGAGTCAGCTACAGGGAAAGGTTCCACCGGGCTGTAAATTAAAGAAGAAGTTGATGTGGAATCAGGAAACAGAAGCTCCCATACAAAAGATGGACAAAAAAATCCCTAGGAAGATGGGAGAAGAGATCCTAAGATGACAGTGGAGCAGGCAGACCTGGAAAGCAACTAGCTCAGATAAGAGCAAGAGAATGCGGAGTTCTGGGAGAGGCGTTGCTTGGAAGACTAATCTGATAGATGGCCTGTGCGTTTGAGAAGAGGTATACACCTAGAACAAAGAGTTTGTGGATGACTTAATCATGGAAAAGAAGCTAAGTTGTAGAGGAAAGTGAATTTAGTCAGAGTATATTAAAATAGTGCAGCTGTGAATAATGTTCACGGAGTTGTAACAATGTGAACACTGAATATTAGTGTAACCAAAAATTGTAATATTCCCAGGGATTATATTACAAATGTTAAATGTTCACCAACTGCTTTGGTAGGGGCGACAAACCCAGTTTCACCAGACCCTGGGTAATGCTGAGGGGAGCCTGCTGTGCCAGGCCTTACTCCTTTCATTGTTGGATTGTGAGAGGAGGACGTCTGGGGCTGGGGCTGAGCTAACAGAGGGGAGGTGGGTCATTTGGGAGCTTCAGAGCAGCAGTTAGTCTTAAACCTCTAGGGAAGTATTTCAGTATTTTAATACCAGTGGATACTGGTTGATCATTAGACATCAATATTAGAGGGATGCAGGGGAAAGAAGTGTGTGTGTGTATGCGTGTGTGTGTTGACGGGGGGATATAGCAGAGTGTGACAAAAGGGATAATGTATAAGAGTGAAAAACCAAGAATGAACAGTACAAGAGATGCTATTTAGAAATGTGAAGGTAAATAACAAAACTAGGAGTTGAAATCAGTTACTACTGGTTAATGGAAATGCAGGGAGATGGGGGACAGAGGGGGACAGGGGACTGCTGTTTTTATAATAGGCCTTGGAAAACGATTGAATTCTTAAACCATGTACATGTATTACTGATAAAAATAAAAAGAGAAAATAAATGCCTACTATGTACCAGGCTCACTGATATTTCAACATAGATACCATCATTCCCATTTTAGTATAAGGAAAAAAAGGTAATTGGTGGGGCTAGTGTCTTTTCTCCCATACCATTTCATCTATCAAGGTGGGAAAAGGAATTTTCTTTTACATTATTGGAAGACAAATTCAGGGCATTTATATAGAGAAGACTTCCAAGAGCATTAACTAAATTAATTAAAGATTGATCTTGATTCGCTTTAAAAATAAGTTAGCAATAATTAAGTTATGTACTTGTGATGGAAATATCAAAGGAATCACTTAGTGTGAACTCTCCCAAAATGTGTCTTGATTTCCCTGTTGGAGAAAATAATGAAGTAGAAGGACTTTGATGGAATTCATTATTACATTTTTATATTTTTAGTAGTCTTTACTTAATTAAAAAACGTTGGGAAGAAACTGGGTTTAGAAGTATGCCAGGAAAACCTCTGAGCCTCCCATGTTTTCTCCTCATTAAACTCTCAATACTATGAAGAAACAAACAAAATATCCAAAATAAGCAAATCCAAATGTGCAAACCAAGAAAGTGTGACTGTCAAAATATCAGTGAGGCAAGAGGAAAATTAGAATGCACCTATATGCTCAGAATCTAGAAGAAAACAGTATCCTAAAGAAGACAAAATTCAATGGTGAAGTTAAAAGAAACAAAATCAACAATTTGTCTTGGCTTTTGCTTTGGTTGGACTTGATGTCATTTTGTTGGGGAAACAAAATAGACACACTTGGGCTAAAATGGAGGGATTAGAGGAAGATTAGATGAAATAAAGGGACTCCTTTATTTGGCTAGCTTGGAAATAATCTTGTGATTATCTGGTTCACAGTTTCCCTATCAGGCATTGGGGCAGAGACCAATAGACATGATTCTTTTTTTGACCATCATGGCACCTAATATGGTAGCAACATGGTAGGCCACCGTATTTGTTGAGCAAATGAATAACTGCAGAGTCCAGCATAGTACTGATTTTTCCTTTTTCCATGGGGCTGTGAAGTTTGCAAAATCAGCGTAATCTCTAATTTCTATACATTTCCTAAAATATGGAAAGGAACTTTTATCTCATTCCATTTCACTTTATTCATTCATTCATTCATTCAACAAATCATTATTGAAGGAATTCTCTGTGAAAGTCTCTCAGTTGGGCATGTTTTACTGAAAACTATCAGGAGAAATCATCACTTTGTTCTCTCAAGTCATGTGGAAGTTAACTGTCCACATTAACTGGGATCATGAAATGTTTCAACTCACGGGCTGTGACATGGCCATTAACCCTTCGATTTGTTATCATCATGTCATCAGGGTTCATAGTGCTCTGAATATATTGAAAAACATGTGATTATTTTTCTCTATGGCATGTATGCTAGTTCAACACCTTACCATATACTCACAATTTGTCACCATTTCAGGTGGCAAATTTTGCTCTTTCTGAAGACAACTATCCTGGCATCATATTACTATTGTGACATCAGATAGGCATTAACATTCATTGAGTACTTATATGTGGTAGACATTTCCTGACAGCAACCTCATGAGGTGAGTATTATTGTCCCTATTTCACAGATGAACCAAATGAGGAACAGGGGGATATGACGGCTTACCTGGGTAGCAAATCTGGGATCAAACCCAAAGATGTTTAATTCTTACATCGTGCCTGGTCTCCTACACTATAGAGGGGTTGCCAGTTGGGCTTGTTATCTTTGTAATAAATTAAGGCCAGATATGTTAAAACTATATACACAAATTTGAGTTACTTGAGGAAATGTATATTGAAAATCCAGTTTTTAATAGTTTTAGATATATATTCACTAATGAATACCTTAAAAAACTCATTCTATGTATCTATAATTTAAGCACAAGAGGAAAATATTTTAAGTAATGAGAAAATAAAAACTGATGTAAAGTAATAGATGAACTATATTATTTCAAGGATTAAGTTAGCTGAGACCAATAAAACATACTGTAGTCATTTGCAAGAGTTTCTTATACTCTGAAAAGCACAGATTACTATATTCCATCCTTAGCATTTTTATGGATACAAAGAAAGTCTTTCTAAAGTTGATAAACAACTAACAGAAGCAAAGAACACTACAGGTGAGAGGGCTATAAGGTGTGTGTATAAATATATTGACATATTTTCATAATTTTGATGAGAGAAATATATCAAAGACTGCACTGTCAAGGGTTTGAGAATTATTTTCAGAACTAGGATTCGAAACCCATGCTCATTCCTCTATTCCATTTTGAACATGACTAGAAGGATGTGCAATGTTACCAATGAGACAAAGGCATGTGTGTGTGTGTGTGTATATATATATATATATATATATTTTTTTTTTTTTTTTAGGTCAGATCCTGTTGAACTCAAGGTTTGCTTTACTTTCTTTCTTTGGCTTCTACAACTCCACATTTCACAGTTTTCTTTGTATTTCTGTAGCTGTTCTTTTCTTGTCTCCTTTCCATTTTCGTCTTGTTCTACCTAATCATTAAATATTGGAGTTCCTTGGCCTTCTAAACCCTCTTCATTCCTCACTCTGCATCATCTCCTCAGGGAAATTCACCTGTGCCTGTAGCTGTAATTATCACAACATTCAAATGATTCACAAATTGTATCTCCAGAGTAGACCTCTCTCTGTGCCCCAGACCTGTATCATACATCAAGAAATCCAAAATACGCTTGTGATCTCTTCCTTGCCCCTCACTCAGAATCCAAATATTCTCGTTCTTCCCATTTTTGGTGAATGGTATCTTCATTCATCCACTAACACAAGGAAAAATCCCTGGAAATTGTAGGAGTCATTCTTTATTCCTCCATCTTTCTCATTCATATTGAATGCTTCACCAAGTCTAATCCATTTTTTCCTTCTAACTCTCCCTTGCATGCATCTGCCCCTTTCCATTTACATCCTGGTCCAAGCTAGCATCACCTCTCCCTGGTCCATTCTGATATTCTTCAAAATAATTTATTTGTTTTCTTCACCTGCATCAATCTCTTCTCAATACTAAAGCTAGAGTGATTTTTCAAACACAAATCTTACATTAGCCTTCCTTCCCCCAGTTCAAAAATCCTCCAGTGATCCACTGTTCTTAGAATAAAGACAAAATTTCTATGAGATACTACAAGGTAAGGCCTCTACTTACATTTCCAGCTTCAGCTCACACCACAGTCTTTATTTTCCTGCTGTTAACAACCGCATTAGACTTACTTGATTCCTCCCTGCCATAGGGTCTTGAATTTGGTGTTCTCTCTGACTGGACTGTGTTTTTTTCTCCTCTTGGCCTAGTTAACTCCTTGCTCAGCCTTTAGAGCTCTCAACAATAGACACATTCTCAAGGAAACTCTCTTGACCTCCGTAAATCCAATCTCCCTAATTTGCCCTTTAATAGCATAAAGTACCACTATTGCACAGCAATGTTTACCTTTATTGGTGTAAGTCTTTTGATAAATACCTGTCTCCCTCCCCTGCCTGGAAGCTCCATTAGGAAGCGTAGGGGCCCTCTCCACTTTTGCTCACGATTGTCATCTAGCACAGTGCCAGACACCACCAAGGCTAGAATGAGTGCTCACTGAATGGATTACTGAAATAATTAGCTAGTTAACCAAATATTTCTGATTATTTGATGCCAATTTTAGAAACCATTCATGTTTTCAAGAGAGGATATTCAGTTGTTCAGAGAAAGGAGGAAGTCACATATTTTAGTAAGATTAGATGTAAATTTTAATAGTGTAGATAAATGCGTCACTAGGCACCAAAAGACACCATACAGACTGAGGGTTACACTCATGAGAATGCTGAGCGGCAGTAACAGGCTAGAGATACCCTACTGACACTTAAGAAGATTTCAAGAAATTTTCAATCCAACCACAAAAATTAGCCATTGTGCTCATGTTCATTGCTGAACTCAAAGAGGTGATGGCCTGAAATAAGTCAGTAAGTTTCATTTTAACCTAGTTACATATGACTCTCTATATTCTTTGTTATTTTTTCCCACCAAGTTATAAACAATCTCTCTTTAATGTTCTCTGGGTCCTCAGGATGTTTTCATGAAAAAAAGCAGAAACCCAGATCTAACCATATAATACCATAGTGGCACCTGACTGAGTATGGTAAAATGTCTAGGTTCCACCTTATACTCGGGCTCAGTTCTTTCTCACACTCTAATGCTGACCTGCCCCAGAGAAGACAGCAAGGGTCAGTGTTGAGGAGCATGGTATTGTGAACCAGATGGCCTAATTCTCCATTAACCAGCTGCAGGACTCTGGATGGCTTACGTTTGGTTATTACCCTTTGGTACCTCATATCCAGAATTAGAGGATTGGGTTAATGATTCCACAGGTCCTCAGCTAACTTTCAAATTTTATGATTCTTCTCCTAGGAATTGCTTTTTTAAAATTCTGCTTTATACTGTCAAGCAAAGTCCTTTAGTAATATAATCTAAGACAACAGTCCGTAAAAGAGTGAGAATCCATATTACCTAGAGGTTAAAAACACTAGCTTTTGAGTTAGAAAGATTTGGGTTCAAAGTCTTTGGCATGAAGGAGCTGTGTAACTTCAAGCAAGTTGCTTAAAGTTTCTGACTCTTTGTTATCACATCTAGAGGCTAGTAATACTTCTTTCTTCAAGAGAGGTTATGAGGATAATATAAAATTCATAAAGCACGTGAAACACAATACAGCAGTTGCTCGATATCTGTGGGAGACTAGTTCCGGGACCCTTGGGATACCAAAATCGGAAGATGCTCAAATCCGTTACATAAAAAACTGTAGTATTTGCATATAACCTACAGGGATCCTTCCTCCTATATACTTTAAATTATCTCTAGATTGCTTATAATACTTAACAATGTAAGTACTATGTAAATAGTTGTTATGCTGTATTGTTTAGGGAGGAAGGACAAGAGGAAAAAAGTCTGTACATGTTGAGTACAGATACAACATTTGCAGGCCTTTCAATCCACGGTTGGTTCAATCTGGGGATGCAGAACCCACGGATACAGAAGGCCCACTGTACCTGATACAGAGTTAGCCTACAATTAAGTGTCAATGTAATTACAATTTTATTTATAAGAGATAGTCCTTATTGCTCCCTCTGACCCTATGTATGCTCTCTAGTAAGTATAGACATCATTTTCTGGTATATACGGGACATGCCAGGCTGCAAATTCCTGAGCCTCATTTTGGAACCAGAGTCCATCAGTCATTTTCAGCCATTCTCTGGATCAGAACAGCTGACAGAATCTTCAGTGAGGTCCTTATTTTTAGCTTTGGAACTGTTAGAAAGTCTGCAGGGGATTTTCACGGCATTCAACAAATTAGCAAAGGTCATCAAAACAAATTGACTTACTGAATTCATTGGCTTGAAATCCTATCAAACGTGTGCTGTCATATTAAATTAAAGCACTTTCTTCTGGCAATATTTCTATAAAAGGACCAAGCTGAATTGTGTTTGGATTTGCTCCATTGTTGCTGCATTTTAAAGTCACAAATTCTGACGGCAAACCAACTCATCTCTTATCCTCAGCCTCCCCACCATGTGTTCATGTGATTTTCTTCTAGTCTAAAATATCGTCACTTTTCCTCTCGCTCCACATTCAAGTCCCATCTCCTTCAGGAATCTATTCCTAAATTCTCTAACCCCTGACCTCAGACCTGTTTTGCTCTTGACCCAGAATAGGCTTTTTTTTTTTTCTTAAGTTGAGTGGATGTGATTTTGACCTTATTCAGCCCTGTACAAAGGCATTAAACTTGAAAATTAGACTCCTACGTTTTCACAGATGCCCTTAGTGATAACTTGCCTCTGCCTGGTTGATTATTCAAGCTTGAGCAGCCATCAACCAGCATGACAGACTATGCACACCATAGGCTCTTGCCAAATAGTACAATGTTGAGTTCCTTGCTTTCTGTGTCGTCATAAATAACGTTTTGGAAGAAATACTTGAGGGTGAGGTAATTGATGTATTTCTCTACATATGCTGAATGATGCCTTTGAATCAAGCCAGACTACAAGGTTGCTAGATCCTTCAGAAACATCATTTTGGATCTAATAGAATTGCTTTACTGAATTGTACTTTGGTGTTATGCTAATGGACCACATTGATGGATTGCATAAGAAAGAGCTGGATAAAACTCAGAGCTCTCTTTCTGAATACCTACTGAAGAAATACTACTGAATACTAAATTAGGTTTTGTTTTATGGACAATTTGAATCTTAAAATTGATTGTGTTTACTTCTCTTCAGCCATTAGAAAACTTAGTGATAAATCTGGTGTTCATTTCTTTCAACTGTATGGCCCACCTCTAATAATAAGTCTGGCTTTATTATTTTTCTACCCATAGTTTCCCTTTGCCCTGGTTACCATAACTGCTTACTTTAATTTTTTTGCATTGAAAGTGTTTTTTGTGAGGTGCCTCACATCTTTTGTAGAATGAGGCAGAGATTAAAAATAAATTCTTGAACTATTCCTCCAGTGAATTATAGCAATTATAGAGCACAGACCATTATTTAGCAATTATTTCCTGCCTTGTGTTTTTCTTTCATTGCTTTATGTCTCCACACCTTGGTTTTAAGCCAGAGAATGTTCTTAAAATTTTCCTATACCCCCCACGCACTGGCAGCATAGCATGTGCTCACTCAATCTTTAAACCAGACTTTTGCACATAGGTCTGCTTCTAAGTAGCCAGCTGTGTGATTTTGACCTCAATGTCCTTGAGCCTTGCAGGATTTCGCTCTCTTCATCTGTTTATGCGAGAACTGGCCTAAATAATCTTCAGTGTCCTCTCTGGTTCTAAGATTCTCTCATAAGTGCTTGTGTTCCCTAAAAGCGTTTTTGACAGACACAGATATTTTAGGACAAATCTGACTTAGTAAACTATGTATAGGTATGAATGTGACCAGGTGACCTATTTATTGCAGAGGACATTCCTGAAGGGAAGGACTCTGTCCAAGGGAGATTTGCTCATTTTTCCATTAAACAAAGAAGAGGACACTTCCAGACACTTTGGTTCGGAATTTGAGCTGGAAGAACAATTGCCAGCGGGCAATAAAAATGATTTAGAAGGCCAAGGCCTTTTTAATTCTACAGTTTCACGTATAGTGAGTGCTGATTCCAGTTCTTTTAGTACAAAAGAGGTAGTGAGATGCAGTAGAAGGACCCTAAGTTGAAAGTGAAGATCTAGTTTCAAGTCCAACATTGGTCATTAATTAAATAAACAATTTATTGCCCTTCTCTGTGTCCTTGATTTTTCATTAATGAAAAGAGAAACACTATCCTCCCACATCTGCAAGACGTTTTGTGAGGGTCAAACAAAACAATGCTAGAGAATACCTTTCAATAAGTACAAAGTGCTCTACAAACACTGGGGATCATTATGATAATTTCCAGAGAACATGGCTATGAATCAAGAAATGACATCTGATGACTAAGTGGGCATTTTGGATTGCTTTTATGACCAAACTGGATTATTTTGCAAAGTTGGTCATTAAGATGCCTGAAGCAATCTTAGACTCCTAATGTTCCCCAAATTTGCGAATGGTCCAACAACATATAAATTCCCCCCAAAATGCAAATCTAATGGAGTTGAGGATAAAGCCTTATCAAGATGTAGGCACCAAAACTGGCGGGTCCATATCTGTTTTGTTCATTGTACATAAAAAAATTGTATCCAGTATTTGTTGAATACATGGAGGGGGAAGCTAGATGAATGGTGAGGAATCTTCCCTAGCTGTGTGGCTTACTCCTTTGCTGTGCCAGTTAGGGTACAGAATTTCATGTTGTGCTTCAGAAACCTTATAAATAATGAGACATAGAATTCTGAGATCACTTTGATATGTCTGTGTTAGATTGCTTGTCATCAACTTGGCATTACCACCCCAAATATCATTGAAGAGAAGCTAGAAACAATTTTCCAAGAATCAACTTCCTCAGGTTAGAGTTTGCCAGAGAGGCTTTGGTACCAGATTTGGAAGATGGAGGAGGATAGGCCACTATTTTCTGAGAGCAATTGCTGCTAGACGCAGGGGCAGATGTGAGATTCATAGGGACGTGCTGGGGGGCTCTTGAGTACCTCTACCTTGCTACAGAGACAGAGATAATTGGTGGGAGGTTCCCAGAGATCCCTGAGCATTGCAATGCCTTCCCTGGTTGGGTGCTTCAGGGTGAAATTTCAGAAGTTGGTTTCTTTGACCTCTGCTCACCAGCTTTTCCAATCTTTGTGTAAGCTCTTAGTTTCTTATGTTGAAACCTTTAATATCTTGAATATATTGAGTGGCTTCTGTTTTCTGGACAGAACCTTGACTATCAACAGACTCTCAATTGTTAAATTTGGGAATGTTAAGTTTCAACAAAATGCATTTATATATACAGAGTTATAGTTAGCACTTTGGGGGAAAATCGTAGGATTTTTTTTAAAGCTATTTAGATATTATTTCGTAAGCTATTGTTTTTCAGCATTCCAAAATACCTTTAGGACCTGAGAAAGTCAATGAAGTTTTCCCAAGTGTCGGATTTTGTTCTCTTAGAAGAACCTGGTTCAACAAGGCAAAGTTTCCTGTAGAGGAAAGAACCCATTTTAAACTCATACAGCCTATAGTTTATTCTGGCTTCAGCTACTTTTTAACCCAATGTATCTGGCAAATTCATTTAGCCTCTCTTGGGCTTAGCGACTGTATCAGCATGATAGGAGTAATGACAACTATCTTATTTTTCGTGTAGGTTGTTGTGGGACTCAACAATGAAAATGTATGAAAGAATTTCATATATATAGTATATATATTTGTATATGTTATTATTCTCTAAGCTCATGTTCACAATTAGTCAAATGCAAATAATAATGGAGATTGATAAAGATTCAAGCAAAGTAACTTCCAGAGCACCGAAGCAGTTCTACTACCTCTGAGGGTAAGTGTGATGATCCACCTCGAGGAGACCCAGCCCAGTGTGGCCTGTTGATATAAAGGGCAGTGGCTGAGAGAGGTCATCATACTGCAGGGCTGAGACTCCGTGGAAGAACAGTGAGAACTTTTTTGTTTTTAACAGATTGGTACCTGAGCTAACATCTGCTGCCAATCTCTTTTTTCCTTCTTCTCTTCAAAGCTCCCCCAGTACATAGTTGTATATTCTAGTTGTGGGTCCTTCTGGTTGTGCTATGTGGGATGCCGCCTCAGCATGGCTTGATGAGCGGTGCCGTGTCCACGCCCAGGATCCAAACCGTTGAAACCCTGGGCTGCCAAAGTGGAGGGCGTGAACTTAACCACTCGGCCACGGGGCTGGCCCCAACAGTGGGAACTTTCGTTGCTCCAGTATAGGACACTTTGCCAACTGCTTGAGCCATAACTCAGACCACACAGGTTAGAGGTCTAAACTGCTCTCCATTCAGGTGGTCACTGTTGTAGTCACATTTTATCTTGAGGTAATTGGGCAGGACAAATCCAATAAGCTTCTCAAAGCCACTGAGGTAATTTCTAATTCTATATACTCACTGGCAGTTATGCTATCCTGAAGTAATTGAATAAACATGGTTAGGATTTCACATATGTGACTTATTTAAAGCAGATCCTTTTTATTAATTGCACTGAGGCAAGACAGGGCAATGGACTAGAGCAAGGGAAGAAGATGGGAGCCAGCAATCCAGAATTACTGAGTGTCTTGGTGGCATGACACAGATCTTTCAACACCTCAGTGCCCAGTTACCATGCCGATGAAATGTAGACACACTCTGGCTTATCTTTCCTGGAGAAGTGTTAAAATTATTGGCTTTTCATAAACTTCCTGATCCAAAACAGTGCTCATATATGTCTGTATTGATTCACACACCACACACACCTCGCCATCCCTCTACCCAGTTTTTCTTTTCTTCAACACATCTGTCACAGCGTATTATACTCCTGCCCTGTATTTTATATCAGTGACTTTGTTTGATGATTTTCTATCCCCCTATAATAGACTGCAAGGTACATCTGGGGGCAGGGACTTTGTTTTGTCTAGAATAATTCATGATGCGTGGTAAGGACCATAGAAAGTATGTAGATGAATGAAAAGTTATGAGTGTCTGAGTTATTAAGCAAGTTTTTTTTTGACATTCTACTTGAATACTCAAACTCTTAGGTAGAGAAAGGAGATTAAATCCACAAAAGGATATTTTTCAAAAATGTACCAAAGATGGGCCCCTCCACTCCCCCCCCCCAAGGAAATGGAGGCTTTATCTATAGTTGTGTAGGGGCCACAGTTGTTCAAATGCAACAAATAATTCCTTCCTGAGAATTGGAGAGAGGAACGGTGGGCCAAATTCTTTGTCACATCACTTCCTGTCTATAAAGCAGGCTGAGCAATCATCTGTGTGGTGCTACATAGAACACACAAAGGAATGTTGAAAAGTAGTCTGCTTAGCAGTGAAATGCACAGAAATATGCTGAAAGCAATAACTGTACTTAAGCTGCCAATGATAGGGAGAAAGATGCATCCACAGGGTTTTTTTGAGTGATCTCAAGTTAACCTAAAAGGAATTGAGTCACTGGCCTGTGAACATGATAAAAAAGTTCATTGGATTTTAATGTTAAGTTAAAATATCAGCAGAATGTTTTTCTAGTTGCTGGTCAATGATTTGGTTTCTAATAATCTAAAACTCTTGAGAATGGCTTTCTGTACAAATGCTGCTTTAGAGAGGTAGCCTTTGGGGGACTATGATATAGCCATCTTGTCATCTTAGAGGTACTGACAGCATTGGGAATGGTATGCTCTCAATAAACACTTGTAGGATGAAGGAATCAGAGACCTCTGGGAACCTAGAGATAGACAAACAGAGCCAAGAAGAGTGAGACAAGTAGCTGCTCCTGGCACTCTGTCATCAGTCAGCTCAAGAGCAGAGGAGAAGAGGGCTTTGATTGGTTGGTGATGTACAGAAAGATCAGCTTTTTAGGTGAAAGCCAAGAGAGATGGGAGAAAATGGTTAGAAATGAACAGAGGAGAGTGATGACGACATTGACAGCAATAGTGGCAACAATCAGAGTGATGACAAGTGTGACAAAACCGAAGAAAAAGAGCACTTAGAACTGATAGAAAAGTTGGAGCAGTTGCGGATTCTGAGGGGGCAAACATCTGATTGTGCTGTACTTTGATGATAGTTGTGACGACCATTTTTTGAGCAGCTAAAATGTGCTAAGCACTGTACCAGGCACTTTATTTGTTGTCTTAGCGAGATCCCATAAGAATGTATACATCTTCTGTTCTGTCTCCATCTCCCAGCCTGCCATGATTCCCAAAACTCTCCCCTGTGCCAGTGGAACACACAGTCCAGCATAAGCAAAATCTCCTCTATCCTCAACATCCTGATTCCCACCACTTGCTCTCACCAAAACCTTGCTCTCTGTTACAAACACAGCTTACCCAATAGCTCTCTCAAAGTACTCGCTGCTTTTCCTCCTACACCTCTGGTATTAGGCATGGGAGTTGCATTAAGTGATTCTTTGTTCCTCATTATCCCTTCTAGACTATTCTTTTTTTTTTTTTTTTAAAGATTTTTTTATTTTTTTCCTTTTTCTCCCCAAAGCCCCCTGGTACACAGTTGTATATTCTTCATTGTGGGTCCTTCTAGTTGTGGCATGTGGGACGCTGCCTCAGCGTGGTTTGATGAGCAGTGCCATGTCCACGCCCAGGATTCGAACCGAAACACTGGGCCGCCTGCAGCGGAGTGCGCGAACTTAACCACTCGGCCACGGGGCCAGCCCCCCTTCTAGACTATTCTTCCTCCCTCCTTTCTAAAAACTAACTTTGAATCTCATGTCATCTTATTCTAGTTGTCTGCCAATCCAAAGTTAATTATCCTTTCTGTATATGTTTAGCTTCTTTTCACCTTCACACTCCTGTCTTAATTCTTTGTGATTCCAATAAACATAGATTATTTTTCTATACATTGGACTTTAAATTCTTTGATCTCTTTTACTGCAATGAACATTCCTCCATTTTATCTTCCCACTCACTCCCATCCCTAGACCTTGTTATAATCAATAGCTACATCACCTCCATAAAATCAGTTTCCTACACCTTATTCTCTGACCATCACCGCCTATCTTTCCATCTAATTCTCTAATATCCTGACCCAAAAGTCTTTTACCCCATCAGACCCTATGGCTCACTAATTTAACTACTTTTAACTGTCCCTCATAACTGTAATTGTTTCTTGGCTTAGCGTAAATTTCATGGATATGCATCATAATCACTCTCTTTTATACACCCTTATCTCCTTCTTCCCTATCCCCCTTTCTAGCACTTGCATGGAAAAATGCCAACCTTGGATAAATCCACTGTTCTACTTTCTTCAAACCTTAAGCCATCCTGCTAAACATAGCCAAAGGAAAATAGAAACATGCTAAGTGGTCACAATTAATGTCCTCAATGCTGCCCACATGCACATCAAATTCTCCGCTCATTCCCTCTCCTGTTCTGGTAGATGACTGTATCACATCTTCTCTTCTTCCCTCAAGCCCCCTATATTTCCTCTTTCATCCTCACTCCCAGTGGATTAACTTGATTCCTGCTTCATTAAGAACATAGAACCAATTAGAGGAAAATTTCCACAAGATCTCACCATCATATCTACTCATTTACCAACATGAGTGCCTTTTCTTCTTATATAGATGAACTGTTTGAGCTCTTTTCTCATAACAGTCCCTTCTATGTTGTGCCAGACCTCATCTCCTCCGGCCCATTCAATGACATCTCTCTCACACCATCTTTTCCTCTCTTACACTAACAATTTCCTCCTCTCCACCGGATTATTCCCATCAGTGTACAAACATGCTGTTACTGCCTCCATCTTAAAACAAAGATACAAACAAAAGATTTCTCTAGATTATACCTTCTCTTCTGCCTATCACTCAAGTTTTCTTTTCTCCTGAACAGCAAAATTCATTCAAGAATTCAAAATTCAAAAGAGTTTATTATACTATACTCATCCACTTTCTCTTCTCCTATCCTCTTTTATATCTACACCATTTAGATTTTCACTCCCAGCACTCCGTGTTGCCAAACCCAATAGTCAGTCTCAGTTCTTAGCTAACTTGCTCTATCAGATGTACTTGCCCAAGGTGATCACCTCTTTTTCTAGAACCCTCTTTACCTTAGCTTCCAGCATACTCTTGTCTCTTAGGTTTCCTCCTACCTCACTGGTCACCTCTCTCAGTCTCTGTTGCTGATTTGGCTCTGCCACTTACCAAATATGTACATGGACAAATTAAGTAATGCCACTGTGCCTCAGTTTCCTCATTGGTAACTGGGAACAATAATGGAACCTACTGATAGAGTCATTGTTGAGAGTAAATGAAGTATTATATGTAATACACTTGCACATACCTGTATTTTCTATCATCTTTCCAACCTCTAAGTAGTGGTTTGACTAAGACTTAGCACTTGGAGCTCTTCTCCAGCTACACTAATTACCTTGGGGATGTCACCCAGATGCATGGATTTAAATACATCTAGAAGCTCAAGAATTATAAATTTACATTTCCAGACAGGACCTCTACCCTGAACTCTAGACTTAGGCTTTCAACTGTAAACTTGATATCTCCACTCAGATGTGTAATAGACAATACAAATTCAAAATGTATAAAAACTTAATTGGGTACCACCTGCAGCTTTCCTCAACCCAGTTGATGGCAAGTCCATTCTCCCATTTTCTCAGAGATTTGATGCAGAGAAGACCTGTTTACTTACAAGGGTAGATCTTGACTGTCTAGGCAAGAACTTACCACAAAAAGATGCTCCTCATGTGAGTTCTGTTGGACTGATGTATAAGTCTCCAAGCTGATGTCCTGTATCATCTTTGTCATGTATAGCCTTCTGTATGCATTCATGCCTCCAAACATATTCAACATCTAACTCACTTTGACCTAGGTGAGCTTGCCTTGACCCATGTGGGTTGCCTTTTCATGGTCTAAATTTTGGCAAAGGAACATAGTATCCGAGACATCCTGTCTCAGCATGCTTTGACTTTATCCTCTGCTACTTATATCCCAGAACTTCTAGTCATAATATAATTATTGTTATTATTATTATTGTTCAGCCCCAAATGGAACAAAAGATAGAATTTTTAATATTGCTTATGCATGAAAATTCTCCTGAAAGTAAAACTTTAAGAAGAGTAGCTATGCCCTGGTATCACAATAGCAGAAGGATATTTCTCCTTAAACTTCATGCAACCTAAGAAGAAAATCTAGTTTTATTATAACTGCACATACCGGTCAGGAAACTGAAAATTTAGCAAAGTTAGGCTTGACCCTTTGATTATGCTACTAGATTAAAGGTTTGAAGTAAATAATCAGGAGGACAATAGGGAGAGTATCATTTTGCATTTTTGGGGGGAGATACTTTCTAATACTTCCAATCTAAAATCATACGACAATTACATAAAATATCTTCTCTCCAAAAGAATAAGGTACTGCTTTGGAATATATAGCATGTGCAAATTCAAAGAGGAAGAGATAAAATAATGGCAGCAACAGTGAGAATATTAATGTAGAAACTCCTTATAACTCAGTAACTGGATACTGAGTGAATGCAAGTGACTTGAGAACCCATCACCACGGCAGTCAGGACGGAGCAAGGTGATGAGGAGGTGGACACTGAGCATCTGGACAATGGCTGAGACCTTGAAGCCAACAATTCATGACATAGCTATTACTGGTCCCCAGTGAAGAGACTAGGTTATTTAAGATGAGAACTACGCCAGGAAAACACCTTTGTCTTGAGTTGTAAAATATGCCTAATTGACTAGAGATGGACATTTCTTTTGCTGACACATTTATTATATAGAAAAAGGCCTTCATCACTCAACCAAGGAAGATGGTCACAAAAAAGTGGGTCTGAAGGTCACATAAGGATCAGAGTGCAAATCCCTTACATTTATCTTTGCTTCAGATGAAGCTAGAGTTTCAGCACATGATGAGAAATGTTCACAGTTATGACCCTGAATCATCAAAAAAGAATAAATTATTTTTAGACTCCACTATTGAGACAGATTCACATCAAAATAACCAAAGTCTGGCAAACCTGTTTTCTTCAGAAGGACTCATTAAATCCCAGGTCTCTAGAGCTGAGATGTAACTATGTGTTCCCGCCACTAAAAACCTCTAGAGTCGAGTAACGTCAAATCGAATACTTTTCATTATGTTTTCTTTATTAAAATTGAATCTTTTCTAAATATAAACTATTCACTCCAATGTTCTTTTTAATGTAGGCTTAAGAGTGCCAATGATACACTGCATCTGGGAATCTTCCCCATATAAATTAGTTAGCCACGAATGTTACACACCTGGGATACTTAACGAACTCTGAGCTGTTCAGATTTTAGTATTTGGAAATTATTCAGGTCACCTGAATGTGAATTTTCTGCCACAGTTAATTTAAAACTCAAAACTCTCTTGAATCTAGCGCTGAGTAACCAGGGTGACAAAGGCATTTAGCAAATTATTTAAATCTTGGTAGGAAGCACAAAGACTGGGAAAGTAGGTTGAGGAGCACAAGGTGAGATGGGTTTCGGTTTGTTTTTTTTTACTTACTCTGGATTCTTACTACCCGAAGTGTGGTCCATGGATCAATAGCATTGGCATCACCTGGTAACATGTTAGAAATGCAGACTCTCTGGCCCCAGGCCAAGCTTATTAAACCAGAATGCATTTTAACAAGATCCCCATAAGCACATGAACATTTGACAAATGCTACAGGGAGCACATCAGACAAATGATGGGTTTCCACTCCAAGAGTTTCTAAGGTAAGAGCAGGCAACCCTTCTGCTCTAGTCAGTGAAATTTTTTGTTTGAATTTTAGATCTACATAATCTAACTACTGAGAATATAATCTATTTGGAATCAATGCAGACATGTGTTGGGAGCTCCGTGACAAATTGGCCCTTTTACATAATGAAATGAGTACAGTCAGTGCCTAAGGGACAGGGTGTGGGGAGATGAAGACGAATACAGAAATTATTATTATATTATTTTTTTATGGTTGAAATAGACTGTGCTTGATTTGGTTTGGCAAACCATTCCTTAAAGCCTGTTGCACTGCATTTGTTCAAGTGTAAATTTTAACTAGCTTTCTTCTTTAACATGATAGAGAATGTTACTAAAGCAGCTAATGCCCATGCCTCTCTCTTCCATGTAGATAATTCCATTTACTACGGTGTTACCATACGAATTAATGTGTCATTGGTAGCATTTGTATTAATATGTGGTATATATATTGGGGCTTTTAAAATAGAGTAGCATCTTATAACAACTCGACTTTATTATTACACGGACTTAAATATCTGATTGAAACACTTAATTGCAATGAAAGGCTGGGTCCATTGGTCTACCTATTTATTTCAATGCATGCACTTTTAAAGCAAAAAAATGGAGACTGCTGCCAGAGGGGATAAAGGAAAGAATAGTTCAAAAATTTTCCTTTGATCATTTCAGAGAAAGAAATCATGCTATTTTCTATCCTTTGCTGTACTTTCTTCTCGCATTTCTATGTTTCCGTTCTGCTTCACGTTTAGAAAGCTGGGTATATTAGAAGAGGCGGTGAAAGAAAGAAAAAAAGAGGAGCAGAAATTCAAAGCATGACAGGCTGAAAGCAGTGGCTGTCAAACTTAGTTGCATATTGAAATCACCTGGGGAACTTAAAAAATGCTTGTGCAAGGACCCACCTTCCACGAATTCTAATGTTATCGGTCTGGGTGGGGTCCTTCTGTCAATATTTCTTAAAAACGCCCTTTTAAAATTTTTGAACTTAAAGATAAGAATAAAACAAATTAAATACGGAAATTTACACCTAAATGAAAACTGTATTATACGTACATTGTCACATGGTTCCTGTACGGATGTGGTTCACAGAAATGATCCAAGTCAAGACCTCTCAGAGAATATGTCCATTTCCAAGGTTATAGATGTTTGAGCATAACAATTATGAGTAATGAATGAACTGTCAAGCTATAGCACCATCGCAGTTAGTCTGGCCTAACACTGTCCTAAAACAATTTGGGCATAGTATCCATAGCCATATCCACAGCTATTTAGAAGAGAAAGGATTTCTGACCAATGTGTGATCCGTTGCAACTATAGAAGTGATGTGGTAAAATAATGATTCTTCTTAAATTATATCAAGAATGTCAGAAAATAAATGCCTACTTAGGAATTGGATTGAGATAGATTCAGGAGAAGAGAAGGACAAATTAAAACCTGCTTTGTTCTCAGGTGTCTCCTTCATGTCCAGATAGAGTAGACCTAAAAACCACCCAACTTACACACAGTGGAGAAGTTAAAGAGGAGTTTTATGGGGACAGTGTGGAGAAGGAGTAAATCTTAGACTTTTGAGTCAGATTACATGAGTTCAAATCCCATTCACACCACTATGGTTTTGTGACTTGAGGCAAGTTACTACCTCGGTGCTTTGATTTCCTACTCTGTAAAATGGAGTAGAAGAATAGGGTTTTGCTAAAGATTCAATGGAATATCTTTGATAAGTGCCTGGTCCATAATGTGTAATCAATAAATATTAGCTATCATTATTATCATTTGGATCCCAAGTGAACCAAAGCCCTCAGTTTAGCCAGGATGTCCAGTTCTAGAAGATCAAAATTCCATTGTAAATATTTCTTTAGGGGGATGGCCCCACGGCCAAGTAGTTAAAGTTCCTTGCTTGGCTTCTGTGGCCGGGGGTTCATGAGTTCAAATCCTGGGTGTGGACCTATTCCACTCATCAGCCATGCTGTGGAGGCATCCCACATACAAAGTAGAGGAAGATTGGCACAGATGTTAGCTCAGGGCTAATCTTCCTCAAGCAAAAAAAGAGGAGGATTGGCAATGGATGTTAGCTCAGGGTGGATCTTCCTCCCACACACACAAAATATATCTTTAAACTTTTGGTTAACACATAAAGTCTTTAGAAAAAACAATAAGCTTTACTTCAACTTTCTTTTAGGAAGCTAGCAGCAAAATGGTCATCCATCAGAGCAGCAAGGAGAAAAGAAACTTCCAGGAATCTAAATCTGTAAATCAGAGATTCTCATCAATCTACACAGCCACTTATCCATGCATGGAAAATAAACTGTCTGTAGAGTTGAAATGAACAGCTATGAGGCTAACTTTATAGTCAAGCTGATTGCAAAACTAATTTTCATAAAAGGAACTCCATTCCCCTATTGGCTTCTATTTTATAACTTTAAAGGATCAGAGAATTTTCAGAGAGAGTGCTTTTTCACAGTTTCAAAGAAGCAGGCTGGAAAAAGGAATAAATTAATTCAGAAAATATTCCCTTCTTCCCTACACCCACCCCTCTGCTCATCAAAAAAGCTACAGGCACTAAAATTCATTAACATTTCTGTGAACATAAATGTGAAATATTCATTTTCATTAAGTAGTCTACTGAATAAGGCAAAATCAAATTTATCTAAGGAGATATCCAATGCTGCTAATTTCCTTGACAATGGGGACATAAAGCAAGGGAAGCCATGAATCATTCATGAAGTTCAATTTACTTCTGTTATTTTTGGTGTTTAGCAGCCGTGAATAGAAAGTGTGCAGCATGTTGTAGATGCTATTTTTAAATTACTTCACATCAGAATTAATGACTTGGCAGGCAGCAATAAAGTAAGACTTGTTCAAAGGCTTTGCTTGTAATTGTCCTATATTTCATATTTTTCTTGTGAGTATTTATATGTTCAAGTATTCAAAGTTTTTTTTATATTCTAATATCCTTTATAAATGAAAATCACTTTAGAACCAATATTTTAGGAAAGCCCATAAAATAATTTACTGGCGATGTAACTACATTGAATAAGCACCCAGAGTTCTAAATTTTAGGACTGAAAGAGACATTTAAGGTTATATAACTAACTGGCCTCTCAATGAGAAATGTCTTCTACGTTAGTACTGGTGGGTGGCCATTCCCAATTAACTGAAGTATCTCCCTGGGAGGGAAAGTCTTTCTCAAGCAGGGACTTATTTCATGAATGGGACTTGGCTCATTGCAAAATATTTTTCTTAAATTTTACATACAGCTTCCTGCAACTTCTGCCCACCTGTCTGCTCAGTTGCTGTTGTATCTCCAACACTTACTTAGCATACAGAGCCACATGTGGTCACCACTTAAGAAATGCTAGTTGAATTGAATTGAGTTGAATGGGTTCAAATCTAGCACTCTGGGTGTGATAGTTAATTTCTTGTGTCATCTTGACTGGGCCACAGGGTGCCCAGACATTTGGTCAAACATTCTTCTTCTGTGCTCCTGTGAGGTGTTTTTGGATGAAATTAGCATTTAAATTGGTAGACTGAGTAAAGTAGATTGCTCTCCCTGATGTAGGGGAGCCTCATTCAATCAGTTGAAGGTCTGAATAAAACAAAAAGACTGAACCTATCCAGAGTAGCAGAGAATTTCTCCTGCCTGACTATCTTTGAACTGGCACAATCAGCTTTTCCCTGTTTTCAGACTTAAATTGAAACATTGACTCTTCCTGGGTCTCAAGCCTGCTGGCCTTCAATTTGGAACTACACCATCAGCTCTCCAGTTTGCCAACTCAGTCTGCAGATCTTAGGACTTATGAGCCTCCATAATTGTGTGAGCCAGTTCCTTATAATAAATCTCTTTCTCTCTCTACATGTCCTACTCGTTATGTTTCTCTGTAAATTCTGACTAATACATTGTGCAACACCAAACATAAGATTTCTCTTCTATGATAGCATTTAAAACATTCAGCAATGGCTGTTATGCCTCCCTAACATTTTCTTCCCAGACATCTTGGGATCCTCTGAAGGAAGTTATCTTAATATGGCATTAAGAACTAGATGCGGCTCTCCACATGTGCCTTTACAAGGGCAGACTTTTATAGAACTGCTTCTGTCTCATGTCTGGACACTACACTTATTTTGATTTTTATTTCCAAGTGTTACTGTAATACATTATATAAATAAAACTTAGCATTTCAAATCTGCAAACCTCACACTTTCTCAGAGAAGTTCCCATAATTAATTAGGCCATTTTATGTAGGTAATCGCATTTTTCTCATCACTTGCTATTTTTGTGGACAAGGAAACAATTTTATGTTGTAAATAATCAAACATGATTATGGTTTGACATTCTGTGTACATGTTGTTACTATCAAGACATTTACATTAACACAGTGTTGTGAGACTAAGAGATAGATAGAGTGGATGGCTCATTAAATTGAATACATTAAGACAATGCCTAAAAGTTTCCAAATCATTTTCTTTTTGAGGAAGATTAGCCCTGAGCTAACATCCACTGCCAATCCTCCTCTTTTTGCCAAGGAAGACTGGCCCTGAGCTAACTTCTGCGCCCATCTTCCTCTACTTTATATGTGGGATGCCTGCCACAGTATGACTTGACAAGCGGTATGTAGGTCTGCACCCGGGATCTGAACCAGAGAACCCTGGGGATCTGAAGTGGAATGTGTGAACTTAATTGCTGCACCACCAAGCTGGCCCCTCCAAACCATTTTTTAAAACAAGAAACAAACATAAAAATAATCATGTATCACTAAATGTTACTTTTGTTTGATAAATTGTTTGTGGTTCAGATAGGAGGGACGTAGACAGTTAAAGACTCAAGTGAAACAAAAATCATTCATAGTGATTCATCATGTTTACCAGCCTATTGAAATTGCTAAAGTAATTAAAATGTTAGATTTTCTCCAATCTGCCTCTTGGTTGACATTTTTACAATCTTAAATGTCTGCAATAGTCTTAAAGCATGAATATAAAATTATACAAACAAAAGAATATTTTATTGCAAGTAAAAAAATCCCTGCCTTAAATCTTATCTGAAAAAATTAACACTAGATTTATCTTTCAAAATTCAGAAGACTTGAAAAGTTTAGAGCTAAGAAATTGAGCATACGTTCACTCCATAAATATTTATTGTTAGGTACTAGGCTAGATTTTAGTTATTGGGTTGTGAATAAAACAATGATCCTTTCCTTCATGGAGTTTATAATCCACAGAGGGAAGAAATAATAAACACAGAAGCAAACAAACTACTATAAGTGCTATATGGGAAACTAACAAAATTTTGAAAAAGAATAACTAGGGATTCTTAATTTAGATTGGATTCTCTGGAAAACCTCTTATTGGAAGTGGCATCTTCAATGAGAACTGAAGGATAGCCAAGAAAAGAAGAGAAAAGCCAAAAGAATCAAGATGGGGAAATGGAACAGCCAGAATGAACAAGATGGTGAAGACAATGACATAGAAGAAAGATTGATCTGCAGAAAACAAAGATTCTTGGTGTTGGAGTTCAGTGTAATAAACAAAGGAAAGATGGCTACAGATAAGAATAGAGACAGAAAGGAAGGGTAGGTCACACAGGAGCTTGAAGGTCAAATTAAGAAGTGTGGAGAGTTTTCTTGGTGCAATGGGAAGTCTTTGAATATTTCTAAATGTAGAAGTAATATGATACAATTTACATCATGCAAAGATCACTCTGGCTGCTGGGCAGAGACTGGGTTGGAGGGAGTCAAGAGTGAAAGCACAAAGACCAATGAAAAGACTGCTACAAAGATTCAGGTAAGAAGGAATGGTGGTTTGGACAAGACTGCTGGCAGCAGGGTGGAACAGAAGCAGAAGGGTTTGATAAATATCTTGCAGGTAGAATGGACCATACCTGACAAAAGGATGGGAGGAGTGTGAGGGAGAGGGAGATATCAACAATTAATCCTAGGATTCTGGTTGGATAGTGAGATTAAGGAGACTGGAAAGAAAACTCATTTGGGAGGGAAAAACTAATAGTTAAGTTTTGAGTAAATTAAGTTTAAGATGCCTTTGAAACATCAAAATAGATATGCTAAGAAGAGTGCTGTGTACATTAATCAAAGACTTAGAAGAGATCTGAGTTGGATATAGATGTGGGTGTCATTGGAATAAAGATGGTATGTAAAGAGAGGTCCTTTGTGACCTTTCTGAGAACAGTGTCAGTGGAGGTAGGAGATGGGTAGGCAGGTTCCAGATTACAGTGGGTTGAGAGGAAGTTGAGGCAATAGACAACAGACATAGACCATTCTTTCAAGTAATTTGGGGAAAAGGAAAGTAGAGATTAGGAAAAGCTTAAGGGGAGACATAGAGGTAGAGTAGAGGTGTTTTCTGATGAGAATAGTTTTCAGCTTGCTTTTGGACTGTGAAAAAAGAGGTAGCAGAGAGGATGAGCTTGAGGAGCTAAGAGATCGGGGTAGAAGTGTGTGTGAACTCTTGAAAATCAATTCCCAGAGGAGGAAGAAAGAGATGGAATCCTGAACACAGGGACCAGAGTCAGCCTATAAAAGGTGTAGGAGCACATCTTCCTCCAAAATTCACGGGGTTGATTCAGAATGATGAAAACATAGGGAAGTTCAGAAGAAGATGGGTGAGACCATTGAGAGATTTCAGGCTTGAAATGGCTTCTACTATTTGGGTGTAGTGAGAGCTGATACAATCTGCTGATAGTGAGTGGGCGAGATTGGGATCGAGATTTTCCCCAACTGTTGCTGCATAGAATGGGGAAAGGCACCTGACTCCTCCATGATTGTTATCTCAAGGCCTTTCTATATCTCCATGAACCTTGTGGCTATCAAACCTTCACATGATAGCTTTATTGATTTCAAATTCCAAATCCTCTTAATACTAAATTCCTTGATTGATTTTTCTCCGTGCCATTAACTCATTTTATAGCACCCCAGGGCTACGAAGCTATTAATCTGCTCCAAGTTCAAGTAAATTTTCAATTTAACAAGGCTTTATGGTCTTCCCAATTTTAGTTAATTAGATGACATTAAAGAAAAGCAAAACATCTTTAATTTGTCTCAAAGGACCTAACCGAGTTAAACCTTTCCCCATCCTTGGGATTGTGATGGAAGAGAATACAAACTAGTAAATTTAGTAAGGTAGGTAAAGTTTCTACTCTGTTGATCACAAAAGTGTAATTGGTTCAATCTTACATCAGTGGAAAGTCTACTTTATCATTCCTATTTCCCCACTGACACTGGAGCCTCTCATTTGTAATCACTTTAAAGCTCAGTTACAGTCTTCATAAACTGTCAGCTCAGGGAGAGCTGTTTCAGCAAATAATGCAACGTGTTTCTTCGTGAAGGGTTAAAAATAGATGAATAACAGATTCAGTATTTATTAATACTTAGCACATATTGATTCCGTACTTAGGCAGGAACCAAGAAAGCTCATTCGAACTCCACATTATTGCCATATGTTACTTCATTGCTTGAAGTTATTGCTCTTAAGATCTCTTTTTGTTTTTTTTTTGAGGAAGATCAGCCCTGAGCTAACATCTGTGCCCATCTTCCTCTACTTTATATGTGGGACGCCTGCCACAGCATGGCTTGCCAAGCAGTGCCATGTCTGCACCCGGGATCCAACCGGTGAACCCCCGGCCGCTGAAGTGGAGCGTGTGAACTTAATCGCTGGGCCACCAGGCCGGCCCCTTCTTGAGTCCTCTTTACATTGGTTTATCTATTGTTAAGAAGGGGTATATTTTAAGTAAAATATTAAAACTAACAACGTGGTCCTTTGAAGCTTTAAAAATTTTTAGGGTAACATCAATGGAACCAAGGGCTACTTGTTTCTGCACCCACAGATCACCCTCGCTCCATGGTTGTAATCTGACCCTTGACCTAAAAGCTAAGTTCTGCTTCAGCCTCTGGGATCTGTTCTAACCTTTATCAGGGATAATTTTGGGAAATACAGATCAGTCTTTGATTGATTCAGCATCCTCAGCTTGGCCGAGAGTTGTTCCAGTTGGTGCTATACTTCTAATCATCGATGTTCTGCTCCCTTGCTCGTCTGCTGACTGTACAATTTTATGATGGTGAGTAGATTACCTGGGTTTGAATCACCACATCATGCCTATCCTTGCCCTGTGGACTTTGGGAAGTTGTTTTACGTTTCTGAGCCTGAAGTACATCACCTCTCAAGTGTTGTTACGAGTACTTATGTTACAGAGGTATTTTCTTAAAGCCTAGCTTTGATCTGGCAAGTAGAAGGCAGTTTCATGTTTTTTCCCTTTCTCCCAAGTTCCTGCCTTCATAAACCCCTCTACACAGATTCTTATGGGCCTCAGTTTCTACTTTGATTTAGGTAAATGTCTTTAGAGACTAGAGTTCTGTTATCTCTTGTTGGATCACTTTGATGATGGTCACTGTCTGCCTGCATTCCTATCTATTCACTGGTTTTAGGGTCCCAGTTACTATGCTTCATCCGTTTGTCCAGACAACTGGACAAACTACTGAATTGCCTCAATGACTATCATATGCTTGGGCCACTTCTTATTGCCTGACGCCATATTTTATGATTACTTTGGTCTATCTGGCTGTTTGAGCTTCCCCCATCGCTGCCCTAAAAAGGTTATGTTTAATTTATGCCTCATTTATCATTTTAGTTTGGTCATTATATGATATGATAAATGGAACTAAAATCATCTATTTTCTAAATATGAATTAAAAAATTGCTTGCTTAAAGAAAAATATAAACCTATAATAACAGAAAAACTTGATATGCATTATAAAATAAAACCTGCATCTGGGGAGAAAATGCTGATAATTTTAGCACTTGCAATTTACAACACAGAATCAATTTAAATACTTGTCAAAATTCATTGCTTCTTTAAGTGAATGATGTAATCCGTAAGATCTTAGAATTTCGACAGGCTGTCATATCCTAAGGCTGTCCAACAGAAGCAAAGGTAAAAAGTCAAATCAATGGAAGAGAGGTGAAGGGTAAAAGGCAACCCATATAAATCAACAATCCATGAGTTATCCTTCTCTTTCCATGTCAGTTCCAAAAGCTGACAGTTTACTTGCTTAGCTAAAGTTCTGCCTTATTTATAAAACATTATTAGCCATTGATAAATAACTGGGTTCATATTTTATTCCTATGGTTTGAATTCGTCATTGGCATCCAAACCAAAAGTCATCATCTCTACTTTCATATATTAACACCTTTCAACCAACTTGTTTATATAATGCATTTTGAAATTAGAATATTATTTAAAGAATAGTTTCTGAATTTTTTTGTCCATTCCAGGTTCAAGCAGTAGTAGATCAGTGTCTATGTCTGAATCTATATCTACATAAGCATCTTTATGTATTTCTATGACTGTATTCAGTAAAACTAGAAAACTGATGTAATTACTTAATAATTAGACACTGGGGAATACTTTTATTCTTCACTAATGCTATAGGGTCACTTGGACTTCCCCCATTTTCCTTTACCATTCTGATGTTTAGATCTGGAAAGCATTTTAAATGAACTAAATAAATATTTGCCTATTTTCACATTACATTAAGTGGTATTATAATACATTGAATTAGATATTGCTCCTTTTTGTGCCCCTGAAAACCAGGAAATGGTCTATGCCTGTTATTCACAATAAATGGCCTCAAATACCTACACGTGGATGACTGAGAAACAATGAAACAAAGATAGTTAGATTAAATCTAAGTGACTAAAGTATTCTAATTGTTAAGAAAGCAATCAGTGAAAATCAGCCCAAGAAGGCAAACCAAAATCAGTCACTAGATCTAAAAAACATCAAGTCTTGGGTCCAAAGCATAAGCCTCATGAATACCTTTTATCATCTTGTTCTTCCCATGAAGAAAGACAAATGCACATAAGACTCTACCATAATGTTTTTTAAAAGATAACAATTTAGAACCCTTCAGGTGGACAGACTATAGAACCCAAAACAATCTCATGAAATCTTTTTATATTAAAATGTTTTTTCTCTCTTATTATTGCAGCTTGAGTATTGGAAGGCCTTGGGAGAAACTCTATTCTGAGAAGGAGAAAGCATGTTTATAAATTTTTAGCTAAAGTAAGTGAACTTAATGGTTCAAAAAAATAACTGCATTGAGCCACCAATGTGAAGGAAAATGTCACTAGACTGTGAACCCCTTGAAAAGTTGGCAGAGTAGTATAGCTAAAAATATCCTAGTGCCAATTACTCGGCACAAGATTGAATTTAATTGGGTCAAGCAAACATCCCTCTTTCTCATTTCCCTGTCCAAGTAACTCACAACTTTCAATCTCCAGGGTGCAGTTTTGTTCATCCAGAGGATATCTTCGTAGATCCATCATACATGCAGCTGTGGTTGTTATCCTGTCAGGATGAGAGAGAGAAAAGACAGCACTGTAAGGATGATGACTTTCATTTCCAGGCTTCCCAGCCCTGAATCACCTTTACCAGTTGCCTTCAAGATTTTGTGATTAAAAATTTTGAAGGTGGGCAGATTGAGTTTGAGTCTTTCTTTGTTGCTCACTAGCGGTGTGAACTCAAGATGGTTAATTTGTCTCCATGAGCCTCAGGCCCCTTATCAATCAAAACGCCTACTGCATAAGATGGCCATGAGGATTAAAAGAAACAATATGTGCAAAACTCTTAGCCCAGTGCCCTGTACTTAGTAAGTACTCTACAAATGATGGTCATTATTGTAGCTGCTATTATCCCACAGCTCTTCCTATATTTACTAGCATCCTAGGAATGTCTCTGCCAATATCTGCAGCAAGTCTGGCCTTATGAGTGGGAGGATATCTATCCTATGCATCAAAGCCTACTTTCCTCTCCTGCTACAACCTAATAACAGAACAACAACAACCCTCTCCCCCTCCCCCCAACCCTGCCCCCATGACTTTTGGTGCCTCACATTACCCACTATTAAAGAGATTTGTCAAATACATTTTGAGACCCTGGTCCACCTATACTTAGCAGGTAGTGTATAACCAGTAAAGAAACACTGTGGTAGGATGGGTGTTTGCACCATATTTACCAGCTCCAGTTGGGCTTACGTGTTTATGCAAACCCCAGGACTCTGACTCTGGATATCCTACCTGGGTTTCACCACTATCCTTCCATTTTCTCTTGCCTGGGTTGGTTTCCTGGACTGTGGAGTTTGAGAGTGACTTAAATTCATATGGCTAATCTACTCTTAGAAACATTTTATATTACTTTGAAATTGACAAAGTACTTTTCTTAAAAAAAAAAATTACGCGTTCCTCATCCACGAAGTAATGTGTAATCATAATTCAAAGAATTCAAAAGATTCAAGCTCAATAATAAATTTCCTTTCTACCTTAATCCCCAGGAGTTACAACTTTGGAAAATTGCCACAGATGCTCTGTGCCATACAGTTTTGCCTTCTTAGGAGCAAACTTCTTGGATAGCAGCCTACCACTCCCCCTGTTCTGAACCTTACTTGTTTTTGTTAATAATACATCTTGGATTTGGTTCCAAATCAGTAAATAATAAGCTGTCTTTAGAAAGATTTACTACAATGTGTTTAGTTGTATGGAAATACCATCATTTATTTTCCCAATCATCCTTTGGTGGACATATACATTGTCTTCTCTCTTTTATTTTTACAAATGAAGATACTTCTAATATACTGGTACACTCTACTATGTCTGACTACATCTGTTGGCTATTTGTCACGGAATTGTTAGAAAAAAGTATTTGCATTTTAAATTTTGCCCTTCACAGGGGTTGTGCCAATTTGCACTCCCATCAACAATGTATACAAATTTGACAAAGGACTTTTCATACCCATGTTTTTTGAGGCTGTCAAAGTGAGTTATTGTTTTAGTCATTTGTGTTAACTTAACAGGCACTTCTTCTTAAAAATATTATCAGGAAAAGCTCTAGCCCTTCCCAATTTCTCTTTGGCTTTCCTCATGAAAGATGGAAGTTCACAGAGGTGAACATTTGGATATTCCCTTTGAAGTCTTTCTTGGACAAGATCTTGGTCAGTTTAATCAGATTTATTGGAGCATCAGGCAAGACCAAAAGGAATTTTAAAGTTCAATTTAAAAAAACTGTTTCTCAAAGTGTTTTACAAAGAATTTGAAGACTAGTTGAAGACTAGTTGTATTCCAGAATTTAGCACATAAAAGGATTTTACTAGATTCCTTCTTGCTTCCTGCTCC
Source organism: Equus quagga (assembly GCF_021613505.1). Classification (NCBI taxonomy): domain Eukaryota; kingdom Metazoa; phylum Chordata; class Mammalia; order Perissodactyla; family Equidae; genus Equus; species Equus quagga. Next base: position 117,562,737 of record NC_060269.1, read on the forward strand.
CATGATCACATGAATTGATTAATTTTTCCACTTAACAATATATCATGAATATCTTTTGTTGCCTGAAAATACAATTCCACAACATTATTTTTATGGCCTGTGTAGTGTTTCAAACACCCTTAATAAGACAATACTATAAATATTAAAAAATGCTTTAAAAAATCATTTATCTACTTTACTATATTCTTTGTTTAAACAGCTGCTTATGAATTAAAAATCACGAATAAATGAACATTCTCTAGAAATTACTGAAGTGTGGCCAGCCTTATGGTCCTGTGACTTAGCCAATGAGTCTCAGTCAGGACAATGTTTCCCCACAAGGGACATTTGACAATATCTGGAGACAGTTTTGATCATCAGGCTGGGGGTGGAGATTTGATACTGGCGTCTAGTGGGTGGAGCTCAGGGATACTGCTAAACATCCTACAATGACCAGGACAGCATGAAATAGTAAAGAATTTTCTGTTCCAAAATGTCAATAACACCAAGGTTGAAAAACCCAGCTACAAAGGTGGTTTTCAAATATTTTTCCTATGAGAAAAACTTTAATAAAATGAAATCTTACACAGAATCTCAACATATCAAATACAAATGAAGTAAGTGAAAGCCATATTTTGATAATATAAAATTACCTAATAAGTTCAAATGTTAACATCTATTTTAATGAACCCGTGAATTTGAAAGCAGGGATTATGATGATAATTGTCTTAAATCGCCCTCAGCACGAATTATTTTTGTGTTGTATTTTATTTGTATAGGATTGAGAAAATCCTAATAAATAATGAAACATTTGCTTCTAAAATCATACATGACTGGCCACTGGCTACCTTGAAGCAGGGGGGGAAGTCCTTTGTGCCAGGAAACCACCTCTATAATCAGCGACATCTTTGCAAATGGTTCAGATACTTTCACAGGTGGTTGGTCTCTAGTAGATGCTTAGTGATGGGTTAAAGGAAAGCTTTACTTGGTGCTCCATGCTCTGCGTAAGTTAACCTGGCATAACATGTTAATATCATAGTGGTCTTGAATGCATTAAAATGTGGCACAGGACACATTACAGTGCACACGTTTCTTAATATAGTACAAAATAATTATAATATTTCAAAGTCCAATTAGAATCAAATATTTTTGGAACTATTAAAGAGCTTTAAGGATACTTGAGAACATCATTTGAGCCCCATTGGTCAGCGTATCTGACTTAACGACCTCATTTTCAGACACATGTCATCTGGCTAGTTAACCACATCATATCAAAATCAGGACAAGCATCAAAATCTTATGCCGAGCAAATGATTCACATATTGTGAGGCTCTGGAGTTTTAAAACACAATTTGGAAAGCCAACAAAGCATTGTCTGTAAAGTGAATAACTAATATCTCATGCATATGGGTCCTACAGATGTGAGTGATAAAAAACAAACAACTTTTGAACGTATGACTAAATTTACTATTGCTATCCATTATGATCAATCCATTCTGAAATCAATAGATGTAAGAAATGTAATTAGTATCACCTTGTGAAACTATATGTCACACGAAAGGGTTGTGTATGACCTGATGTGTTTTCAACTATGATCACCTGGACCATTTTCCTTCTCCTGCCCCACATCCTGCTATGATATCAAAAGAGATGAGCAATTACAACTCAGAAAGGGAAGGAATCAAGGCAGCTCCAAGAACATGAGTTCTGAGAAGAGCCTGATTTCTTTGGAGAGCATTGACATTAGTGATATAACTTCCTTCTTGGGATCTATCTGGTCCAAGTTTCAAATTCCCAAGAGGATTTTATTGGCTCAACTTGGATTAGGTGCCACTTCTCCCAAAATTATTTAGTAAGGACGGGAAGGAAACCTACACAATCAAATATGGTCACCAGGGATCCGCAATAGTCTCTCATCTGAGAAGGAAGAGATCATTGAGACTGAGACAGTGACCTCTCTACAAACAGGTACTCATAAATTCATTTTGTGGTGTGTAGAAATATATGCAACAGAGTGTCGGGCTCTGCTAACTTAAGGGTTTGAAATTTCTAGATTTTGTAATAATTATGTCTAAGGGAGCTGAGCATCCTGAGCTCTTTGTGAGAAAAAACAGCTTAGCAAGAATTCCCAGGATCATCAACAGAAAGAGAAACGTCTCTGGGCAGAGCTCTGTTTAGCCCTTCTGTCTCCTGGGTGTGGAGTAACAATGATCATCTCTAAGAGGCACTGCTCCCTGTGTTTTCCGTTTGTTCACCTTGCTGAACGTAATTGTTCAGCAGTGGTTCAGCACCTCTACAATTAATTAACACGTCCACATGGATATGTACTCACACCGTGGCTGAAGCAGCCTCATATTCTCAGTCTTCTATGGAATGAAAGGTGTCAAAGATCACAAAACTGAATGGGTTGAGGTCTTCAAGATTGAAGAGTTTTTTGAATTTTCTTTTTAACTTTTCACACTCAAGTCATTCCTTCTGAGTGTGTGAAAATATTATTATTGGCTGGTAGCAAATTAAAATACAGTAGAATAGAACCAGCTAAAGACAAAAGCATTAACTGACTTTTTCTGAACACAGACTTCCCAGAGGTACAGATTCATGACAGCTAACATTCATCTGTCTTCTTCCAAAGACATTTAGAATGGCTTACATTATAATCCAATTTATTGACATTTTGAAGGTTAGGTCAGAACACTATAATAGGTTGTTAGTTAGAAACTATGGCCCCATGATGCTTTGGAATGAACGGAAATCATGTTCCTGTAGTATTCATTTATTAAGGTGGATGCTGTATGGCCATTGACCTTAAGAGTCACTGTAATTAAAAATCATGTATTTTTGATGTCTAAGGGCAGCACAACTCTCTCATTGCTGACAAAACACAATCCAGGAAGTCTTGGCCCACAGTAGCTTAGAATGTAGCTCCACACACACACACACATATACACGTACACACATATACATATGGAGAGGGCACTTTTGTAAATAATAATGTGAACTTAAATAAATAAACAAATTACCTGCATATGGTTGAGATTTTCCTATAATTTTCAATTTTTTTTTTGAGGAAGATTAACCCTGAGCTAACTACTGCCAATCCACTTCTTTTTGCTGAGGAAGCCTGGCCCTGAGCTAACATCCATGCCCATCTTCCTCTACTTTATATGTGGGATGCCTACCACAGCATGGCTTTTGCCAAACGGTGCCATGTCGGCACGTGGGATCTGAACCGGCAGACCCCGGGCCACTGAGAAGTGGAAGGTGCAAACTTAACCGCTCGGCCACCGGGCCGGCCCCTATAATTTTCAATTTTATAGAGAAGAGATCCCAAGTTTTAAACCTGAACAACGTAGAACGTAGCTGTACAACTTAATAGAATCTGTATGAAAAGACTATGAGAAAGGAAATAAGAAAAAAAGCTTGAATATGCTGAATTCTAATCATACTCATAAGATAGGTGAGATTGACAGTGAGTAGCAGTTATAAGATGGGTATCAGTATCTCTTAGTGAAGTTTGTTTGAAGAATGGCCCATGGCTTCTTGAGCCTCTATGCTGCACCCTTAATCTAAGTTGGGTATGCCACCCACAGAAACTGATGAGAGAAGGTGGATGGTTAGCCTAAGTCATGACCAATAAACACACAGATCTTTTTTTTTCTCTTGGCTAACACTTATTGAGTGGTGAAAAGAATATGTATTATCTTCATAGTTGGCACCAAATTTTATTTTAGGTATGCTACTACATTTGGGAAAATACCTCGGGATTTGAAGCTGAAATCCCGAGGGTATGAGACATAAATGATAAGAAAACAAAGGGAGATAAAGGACTGTGTGAGAGTTAAGAGGGATTTAGGTGTGGGGAAGCACAATGATGGAGTAGCAAAAAATTTTTAAGAACAGTCATGTTTAATATTCAATTTTAAGATTCTTGCATTACCATGATAGTAAATTTTTTTCTATTTACCTAAACCAAGCCACACAGACATATACACACACACACACTAAAGACTTGTGTAAATGTTTTATTTTTATTCCTGTAAGGGCCCGAATTCCCTATCTTGGCAACCTTCATGGAGCGGTAGTCTATAAATTGAACCAATTCAGCAAAAACTTTATTCTGAAACCAATTCAGAATTTCAAAGTCAGCAATGGCCAAATCACGTAAGCCCTGTAGGAAGCCTCCACAGTCCTGGAGAAAGTTTGGATTCCCACAAATAATAAATTGTGGGTTTAATCTCCTCTTACCCAGATCTTAAGGGGCAGAGAGACCTTACCTAACACGTTAGAATCCTATATAATGGGCGCTGTGCTAAGCACCTTACACACTGTATTAGTTTCCTATTGCTGTTGTAACAAGTTGCCACAAATTTAGTGGCTTAAAACAACACAAATTTATTCTCTTATAGTTCTGGAGGCCAGAATTCCTGAAATCAAGGTTTCAACAGAGCTGTGTTTCTTCCGCAGGCTCTATGGAGAATCTGTTTCCTTGCCTTTTCCAGCTTCTAGAGGCTGCTTGCATTCCTTGGCTCATGGCCCTTCCTCCATCTTCAAAGAGCATCATTTCATGTCTGCTTCTGTCCTCACCACCTCACCCTCTGACTCTCTTGCCTTCCTTATATAAGAACACTGGTGATTACATTGGGCCTGCTCAGATAATCCAGGATGATCTCATTTTAAATTTCTTAAATTAATCACATCTGCAGAATCCTTTTTGACAATGTAAGGTAACATATTCACAGGTCTTGAGAATTAGGGCATGGTCATCTTTGGAGGGCCATTATTCTGACTACTATCCACGCATTATTTAATTTATTATTTACAATTGCCTTATTATGTTGATGCATTTTTTTTTAAAGATTTTATTTTTTCCTGTTTCTCCCCAAAGCCCCCGGTACATAGCTGTATATTCTTTGTTGTGGGTCCTTCTAGTTGTGGCATGTGGGACGCTGCCTCAGCATGGTTTGATGAGCAGTGCCATGTCCGCGCCTAGGATTCGAACCAACGAAACACTGGGCCGCCTGCAGTGGAGCGTGTGAACTTAACCACTCGGCCACGGGGCCAGTCCCTGTTGATGCAGTTTTATGCCGATTTCAAAGATAAAGAAACTGACACCTGATGGGATTGAGAAATGTTTCCAAGTTTACATAGTCTGTGGTTGGTATTACTGGGATTCAAATTCAGATATGCTAGACTCAAGAGCTAAGGTTTATTGTTTCTCCAGTTATTGTCTTCAGGCCAGATAAGTCTAAGCAGAAAACATTTGGTTCGGTAAGCTTTCTCCCACAAGCATTAAAACAAAGTAAAAAAAACCCCATAAGAATCAACCTTACCATATATTTTTAGTGTTCATTTAGCTATCAGTAATTCAGGACATCTTTTACCCAATCAATAATGAGTATAAAAATGATAGAAGACAACAGGAATCAAGCAATCCTGTGAATACTGAGGCTACAGCAGTTAAAAATATCCAACTGCATGGCCATGCTGGCTGTAGTAATTTTTTTTTTGTTTGTTTGTTTTTAATACTGTCAGGTTTCAGATGATAGAAGATAGAGCCACTGCCTATTGGTTTCATAAAATAGCCAGGTAGGATATGCTTCTCTGTCATTTGGGACTATTTGTTATCTTTGCCATTTTTCTAGAAATCCAAATGTCTCACATCAGAGAAATATTTACATTATCAAGAAAGCATGAAAATCTCTCAGGAGGCAGAGAGTTCAATCCTACACTTAGTGTGTCGGTGGCATTTTGGACAAAAGATGTCTTAACCTGGGTTTGTGACGTTCTATGAACAGAGGTATTATGTAGGTGGATGCAGTGTAGAACAGGGAAAGGGAAGAGGATTATTACATGCACATACAAGTTCAATGCTTGGTACGTAATAATCACTCAATTAACTGTAGCTGTTATTTTTAAACTATGTACTTCTCAATAAATAAATGAATGCATGTAAGATTACCAATACATATACATAGTAAGATTAATGTGTGATCATAGTGAAATACAGAAAACTATGGATAAGAGAATAAAAATGACCCATAATCTCATTACCACAATCTTTTTTTGGGGGGGAGGTGAGGAAGATTGGCCTTGAGCTAACACCTGTTGCCAATCTTCCTCTTTTTGCTTGAGGAAGACTGTCCCTGAGCTGACATCTGTGCCAATCTTCCTCTATTTTGTATGTGTGATGCTGCCACAGCATGGCTTGATGAGCGGTGCAGAGGTCTGCACCCTGGATCCAAACTGGTGAACCCTCGGCTGCCGAAGTGGAGCGCGTGAACTTAACCACTACGCCACTGGGCTGGCCTGTCATTATCACAATCTTATCATCAGTTTTCTTTCTTCTAAGTATATTGTTTATTAAACTTTATTAAGTTGAAATTACACTGTATTCAACAATTTCACTTGCTACTTTTTGGTAAGAATTTTCTTAAATCAGTATTCTCCACGAATACAATTTTAACAGATTTTCAGGATTCTGTTATATAGATTCCCCATGATTTACTTAACCATTCCTCTGTTGGATGACATCATTAGGTACTTTTTGGTGATACTTTAAAAAATCCACACTGAATAAATAGCATTCTCTTTGCTACTCTTATTTTTTAAATTTTTTGATTCCAGGTTTCTGCTTTCTTTTTCTCCTTCTTTTTTGTACTTTTAGTGCTGAATGTTAATGACACTCTCTCTTCTCAGTGCAGTTCCAAGCAGTCATTTGCAGGTAATTACCCACATACCAAATGTTGTGGAAATGGGCTCTTTTTTTTTTTTTTTTGAGGAAGCTTAGCCCTGAGCTAAAATCTGCCTCCAGTCCTCCTGTTTTTGCTGAAGAAGATTGGCCCCGAGCTAACGTTCATGCCCATCTTCCTCTATTTTATATGTGGGATGCCTGCCACAGCATGGCTTGCCAAGGGCGCGTAAGTCTGCACCCAGGATCCGAACTGGTGAAACCGGGTTGCCAAAGTGGAATGTGTGAACTTAACTGCTGCGCCAGTGGGCTGGCCCCTAAATGGGCTCATTTTTATTCATTTCTATTGGGTCATGGTGATTCATGAGCCACTTTGTGACTATGAAAAGCTGTTCATAATTCAGGGCAGCCTGGGGCAGGGGACCAAAAAAAAAAAAAAAAAAAACTGAAAAGGTCCTAATAGGGAAATAGTAATTAATAGATTCTTATCAAGGATCCAGTGCCAATCTCAGTCATGTTTTGCCATAGATGTCTGGCTGAATTCAAGACAGACTATTTTTCCCAAATTATATCACTATATTCATAGAGCTGTGGAGTATAAAAACGTGTATTAAATTTCTACCCTGTGTAAGGTTTCCTAGTAGTAGTTAGCTGAGATATGTGTTAGGAGGCAGAAAAAATAAGGCTACTTTCTTCCAATCAGAGCATGTTTATTCTCATCATCTTGATAATGAGGAATTTCTGTAGTGGACAGACTCAGGAATTAAAATAATAACAAGCTCTTAAACCATGGGAAGGGACTTAGAAACTGAAATAAAAATCAAAGTCAAAGAAAATGTTTTCTTGTATAGAATGCCATGACTTGGTAATCAATAAGTATAGGATAGTTAAAAAAGGACTCAAACAGAATTAGGAGGTAAAGCTAAGGTACGGGTCTTCTTTCACTGTTAATTTTTGGGGAGGGGGGCGCTTATTTGTAAAGCTGCTCTGTTATTTGGCATATTATGATATCTCCCAGAACAAAGAGCTGGCACGATTACCAAACCTTGTTTAAGATTCTCTTTTCTTCCCTTTGAATCTCAATATCATAAACATTTTCTTCCTCGGCATCAGAATTGCAATTTTTTCAGTATGAAACAATGCACTTCATGTTGGACATTTAGTGGTTTCCCATTTTATCAGTTTAAAATTAGGCTAAACGTTTATGTGAATATACAGCTTTTTCCATATTTTGGCTTATTTCTTTAGGATAGAGACACAAGTAGGACTACTATATCCAAATTTTTATGGCTTCTTACAATATGTATGACCAAAATGCTTTCTTAAAGAATGTCCTAAATTATAACGCAAGAGAGTATCAATTTCCCTATGCTACTGGTCAAATGGATACTGTACTGTTTTGGTTAATTAAAAAAATGGTGCTTTTAATTTGTTATTTTAACTTTTTGATTGCTAGCACAATAAAATATTTTTAATATATTTGTTTACAAGTTGTATTTGGAACCATTCTTTCCCTGGAAACTAAAATTCTTAGTGATGTATAAACTCATGATTAAAGGAAGACCAATAATAGAATTTTACCAAATATCAGGCAGGAGTGAATAGAATCCCATTGTGGATTAACTTTGCTGCTGTCTTGCTTAGTTAATTAGATGAATAAATATAAATTGAATTTAATATCTTTGTTGACATGTAGTTTCATAGTTTTACTATTAAAATTCTTTGAGAGGGAGGTATAAATTATGGAAATAAAAATCTAAAATGAAGCTATGTTGCTCTTTGGGTTCACAATGAACACCATCATAACTAAGCTATTTGAGAGGTAATCATGTATTCTAAAAGACAAAAATGGGAAGTGAATTTTGTATGTGTTCAAGTCAATGATGAAGTGTTCCAGATGTTGCAATAATAATAAAATACAATTTCTGTCCCTGTGCTTTTATAAAGCTTATATTCCCAATATGGAGCTACAAAATATAATTAGATTTCTTTTCTATTCATTTTTATAAGTGCAATGTTAAATAGGCAAAATCTGGAGGGTTCCGTATGACGCAGACATTCTACTTGTAGATGCCTGCTCAGTTGCATACAAGGAGACATAGCAGAGATGCTCATCAAGCACTCCTTGTAATAGCAAAAATGAGTAAATGCCCCAATGGTCCAGCAGGCAAAATATATACACAACCCTGGTGCATATACAATGGGATACTTAAGAGCAGATAAAAGGAATGAACTAGATGTACGTCTATCAACATGGGTGTACCTCACACACTGTTGTGTGAAAAAAAACCCCAGGGGGATGACTACAGAAAGCTACACTTATTTAAAACTTTGCAAGACTGAATTATATGCTTTAGTAAATGACACGTGCAGTAAAATACAAAAATATACATTGAAATGAGACACAGCAATTTTTGCATAGTAGTTGTGTCTGGAGAGGGAGAGGTAGGGGAGGAGGAGAGAAGGGATGGGATGGAGATGGAGTTGTAGCCATCTCTGAAAGTCCTCCTTCCCACCCTCTCCCTCATCTTTCTTTGCCTCTCTCTTTTCTTTCCTCTTTCCTTCCCTCCCTCCCTCCTTGCTTCCTCCCTTCCTCCTTCCCTCCCTTCCCTCCCCTACATTCCCTGTCTTCGCTTCCTTTGTCCATATATCTGTCACTCTTTCTTTAAAGAAAGATGAAGCAAACAGAGCAATGTGTTAACATATTTTTAATCTCTCCATGAGTCTTCAATTTGATGTTCTCAGATGAACAGATAAATCCTCAAATAACCCACTTACACGCCGACTTTATATCTAACTGGCATTTAATAGTGAACAATGATTATAATCTGAAATGAGTCCCTTCAGTCAAGAAATCTATCAACTTACATGTCTTAGTGTTTGGAATTGGTATATATTTCCTCACATTTCTCATCGCAATTTGTGATTATACATTTATTTGTTTGATTACTTGTTTCTTGTGTGGCTGTTTGAATAGATGGTAAGTGCCACTAGGGAAATGACCTTGAAATGATTCATTTACCAGTGTCCAGCCCAGTGTCCAGCACAGATGTGTAAATGAATGGAATTAATATGTAACTTAAGGAAATATTCAAATCATTACTTCTCTAAAGAAGACAGAAAAAGACCACTGTGTTGTCTTTATTAAAAAAAACTATGCCAGTGTTGTTTGGAATACAGATTTAGGATTAAGATTCATTTCCCCCACCCTAATTCAATTTCTTATTAAAAACCATCTTGGGTGCATTTGCTAAATCAACAGTCTCAGGCTATTATCAGCTGGATCATTTCTAGGGTCATGAAGCTGCCTGAAACATGCTTAAATTAAGCCAGTTATCATAGGACCTCTAATCTGCTGTGTTTTTTTGGTGCTCTGTGGCTTAAGAGAAGTGGCTGTAACAATGGTATTTGCATTAAATAACCCAAAGGTAAACATAGGCTCAAGCACCTGTTCTCCCCTTGCTATTGAACCCATAGACTAGGGTCTCAAGGTACAAAAAGTTGATTTCCTTTCCAGTAGCGAAATAGGGACTGTCCTCGCCAAAAGGATAAATGGAAGGGGCCCTCAATGGTTAATCCGTATCAGACTTCCCTCTCCTCTTAGGTGAGTGGGCCAGTAGCTGGGCTTTTCTATGTGAAAAGCAAGAATTTACATGGCATGAGAAGATTTTTGTTTTTAATCATTAAAACATCAAGTTTATATCAGTACTATTAGAAAGCTAACTTCATAGGCAGTTAATAATTAATAATTTGGGCTGTCTGGCTGATTTTTTGATTCAAAAAATGAAGGAATGTTTAGATAAACTAAGAACTGAAACATACATGGAACTAAACGAAGAAACTAAAAATGTCTTATAACAAGGAGTAACCTGACATTCTTCTTAAATATGTAAAAAACAAAAAAAATGTATATATATAAATAACACACCCTTAACATTTAAAGTGTAATTTTAAATGTCATCATTATTCTCCACTGAATATTAATAATGAATATTTATCTATATTTACATCTGTTGGTATGCAAATACATAACTTATGGTTATCTCCGAAGAAGGCTGAGATTGGTTTCTTAAAAGACAAGTATCAATAAATTACATAATTCACAGAAGTTCTGTGAATTACCTGCTTTTTTAGAGTAGTTCTTTCTTTTTAACGAAAGTTTTAGTCACTAGAAATTCAGGATAAATAAATGTGCATTTCTTATCATCACCCCTCCAGCTAAAAATAACCGAACAAAAAAACTCTTAAGTATACTTTATTCAGAGACGATACATGAGCTCATATATGGATTGCTGAAGTTAAAGTAAATTCTTAAAACAAGGGAGATGATATATATAGCTTTACCCAAGTTACATTAAACATAAAGTGATTTCTCTAACCAGTACCCTTGAGAATAAGGAAATCCATTTTGACCATTTTCAGGTTTATGGAAACCTGAATGCTCCAATTAACTGTAGTAATTAATTACTCTGAACAAAAGACTGTTTTAGTACCCTGACCATTTAAATGAGTAAACAAGCAGTGCAGTCCTATTATCCCAAAACTGCATAAATTAGAACTACATTTTAGTGGAGACCATTATCTTACTAAGTAAATTCAAAATGCTATATCCAATAAATCTTAATCTTAAATTCTAATTATTTATTAATAAAATATTGTGCAATAAATATATGGAACCTAGTTTTGAATATTCCATGTGCATAGTAATTTAGGTTTTGAAAATACGATGCCTCATAGCAAAGGATTCTTGACTTTTATATATTTTGAAATATTTGAATGCAGTTTATTAGCTTAATATTTATGAATCTTGTACTAATTAATCCTCAATAATATTATAGTAAATGGTGCATTTGAAAACATTCAGAATTTATAATATCACTTATGTCAATGGAAGGTATTATGGATAGAACAAAGCGTAAAAAGCAGCTCCCCTTAAGAATCATTGCATAAACTTTCACATTCAAATTTTTTACCAATAAATTGTTTTATTTAATAGAGAAATTTGCATGCTACATTTAAAACAGCAAATAGACAAATGGAAGTGGAAGAAACAACACTAGGCAATTCACATATATTATTTCCCCAAATCGTCACAGTATCCCTCTATGGTGGGAGTTGTTTTGAGGTCAGGAGAGAAATCTGTTATATTGGAGGAGGGAAACGTATTATGACCAGAGCTTTGTGCTTCTCTATTTCCTTGTGACATGCAACAAAAGTGTAGATCTGAATTTATAAGTACTGTAGGTGTATTTGTATCTGTAACTTAGAAAGGCGTTTACCTCTCATTTTGTAGGGAAACTTGTGAAAGATCTTGAAATAAGCCAAAAAGATTACTAGATATAGTGGTCAGGGTTACCTCTCCCTGTCTAAGAGCTGTTTTACAACTCTGTATATTATAGAAAAATGATAGTAATGGAAACGATTCTTATGCATAGATTGCAATGGTAATTGATTATCGCCCTGTGGGTATTGGCCAGTTTTGCCAGTTTGCATCTATTTGTAAATTCCTCTCAGTATGCTATGTCTCTTCAGTATAGCTACCCCATGGATTCTCCTTTGAACTGGTTGTAACATCTTACCAGTTCTCTCATTAATGAATGAATTATTGAAATCTTTGACGCATGCTTATTTTATATTTTTACATAATTTAATTTTTAAAAAGTGATTGCCCTTTATCAGTTTTGGAGGTAATCTGTCAAGATGACCAGTGGGTTTACCTAACAGAGCCAGGCAGAATGTGTTGCCAGAAAAGTGTACTTTATAGGAGACTTAAGCTCAGACATGTCTTTTCTTGGTTCCCAGAGGTGAAATATGTATTTATTGATTTATTTTAAGGTGAAACTCAAGAATTTAACTTTGCTGACTCTGTTTCTCTTTTTTGCCCCCCTCTACTGATTTTTTTGTTTTGTTTTTGTTTCTGGTTTGCTTACAGCCAATAAGTTATTCCCATTGGTGACAGCAACGATTGAGAATTTGGTTTCATGGTCTGACGATTTAATGATTCCTATAAATAGGTTAATGGATTAGAGTTAGAGTTCTATACTCTGTTCGATGAGAGGCAACAGAGAGTCTGGTTTGTTAGTCTTTTTTGTTTGTTTTATCTATTTGTCCATTTCGAACTCAAGTCAGTTAAGAATCTTGTGCCCAGTGGAATGGAAAACAGCTGTTTGATATCTGGACCATGAGTCTCTGTGTTTCTATATTTCCTCTTGACCTGTGACAAAAGAATAGATGTGAATTTATAAGTACTTTAAGTGTCTTTGTATCTATAATTCAGAAAGACCTTTACCTCTCATTATATGAGAGTATTAATAAATTAAATCATAAAGTCTTTTAATATAACAAAGCTCTGTCCTGATTGGTTTATTTAGGTAAATAAGTGCTAATAAAAATAAAATATTCCTAAATTCCCAGAAAATAAGGAAAAATGTACTTCTAATATCTTAAATGTTCTAGACTTAAAATATTTTCTTATAGAAGCTAGCTCAGAAACATTTTAAGGATCCAAGTTCACCTAATTAAGATAAGTCTTTGGTAAATGGACCTAGTTTAAAAATTTTGGTTTAATATAAAACAGCTATGTCTTTTCTGATTAATCAGTATTAAATATAATGCAAGCATACGTTTTATTCTAGTTTGGTTTGCTTTCCTTAAACTTATACAGGTTTACTGATCAAATATGCTAACATGAATACTACATAATATTTAAGATTATGAAAAATGCAAATTTGTATCCAAATAAATTGAATTATTATTCTGACAAACTTCAACAGTAATTACGTTTTATAATATGTCAGCTTCAAGACAATTTTTGTGATACCTAGTTTAAAGCCTTGGACTAATATTAAATTGAGTGAATTAATGGATAATAGTTGGGTACTTAGATAATTTCTAAGTAAATGGTATATTTAAACATTGATTACTGATCATAATTTTAAGTTTATATACCTTTGCTTCTTATTTTTTTAGGCTGTGGAGTGGCTATCGCTTTGGGGGATGTTAATGAATGTGTTTATTTTTGCCACTTTAAAAAGATGTTAAAAGGACATCTATGTCCGTAAAAAGTTGTGTTGTGTATGCTCATGAGCTCTGCTGGTTTGCTGAAATGCTTATGTATGAGTTTTCAATTTTCCACGCCTTAGTTTTCTTTGTGAAATATAAGTTTAGCTTTTTGGTTAAAAGTTATAATTAATAGGGCTGGCTGAAACTATTCTAGGAATAATAATGACAAAGAAATGCACTTGCATATGTGTGTCTTTATTATCTAAGGAAAAAAAAAGTTTTTTTCCTGAAGCCATGGCTCTCAAAATATTTGATCTCTAGTTTTCTCATCATTATTTACCATATTTGAAATTAAAACTGAGAAAAATTTTAACATGTATTTATTGATTCATTTTAAGAGAGTGAAGATGAGTGTATTGCATGTTAGTGTCATTATGAAGATAGTTATGATCACATAGACCCCTTGATAAAGAAGCACTGTGCTAAAGTGAAGTGTATGTATGTTCCAGAATATGAAAGAGCATGACAAATGACAAACTTGGAAAGTGAATTTTATTTACTTTGATTTATAATACCTATATATTTATAAGCTATGCAATGTATTAAAATTTTAGAGACGTTTAATTAATCTTGATAGGCTTGCTTACTTGATTTACTAAATAATGCCTTTTCCTACAAAGTGAAAGATTATTTTTTATCTTCTGTGCAATTGGTTACCTAAATAGGGAAGACTCTGTCTCTTAAGTTTCTGTGCTTTCTACTGACTTTATTATGTCCCTGATTATTTAAGGGGAAAAAAAGACAACAAATCTGGCACTCATGACCGTATCTCAAACAAATGTTCAAATCTCTGACAACTTTTGTGATTTTGCCATTCATTCTTAAGTGAGATCGTATATATGTACATTCATATCTATATCTACAGCTGCACTTCCCTCCACTTACATCTATATCTGTATCTAAATATATATTTATATTTTACATGTAAAATTATCTTTCAGTTTTACCAGAGGGGCCTTGAAAAATCACAAAGTAATTCCGCAGGAACTACATGTAAAGAATCATCAGGTAAGAAGACATGTGCAGCCCGCCCCCAATTAAGTTTGTACAGGTAGAAGGTTATTAATGTATATATATCAGAAAGAGTAGGCCTTATGGAAAGTCTCTGGAAATTTGTCAGTGCCCTTGCTTTCCATAATATGTATTAACCTAAGGAGAAACACTTGTCAAAATTCTTACCGAATAGTTCTGTCTGGTTTTCCTCTATTTATCAGAGTCCTGATAGGGCTTTGCCTGAAGATGTTAAGCCACAAGAGTATAGTATTTTCAGGCATAATTTCAGCTATTATTTAAAGTTTTCACTTTTCTAAAATCTTATTTCCTTAATTTTAATCTAGCAGCTTCTAGACAGTAAAGTCTTATTCTGGCACCATGTGTGCTATTGAGATTTACTTCTATACAAAATTGCAACATAGTGATAACAATCTTTCAGCATTTCCCACTGCATTTGGGGACCCTATATCCTATTTGCTACATCTTCCTGCCCTCAGCACAACTGAGTCCCATTCCATGAAGGCTCTTGATGTTCACTGCTATCTCATTTCTACTTCTAGGTAATGCAGTGCCAGAATATAGTTTAAATGTAGGGGTCTATAAAAGTTCCAAGGCTAAAAATGGTTGAAGCACTGGTGGGGTCAGGTTTTCTGGAACATTGTCTCTTGTTACGATTTAGCTCACCACCCTGGTCTATATATAGAGTCAATAAGGCTGGCAAATTGTCCTGGATCACACCTGGGCTTCCATTGCTCACCCAGTATTCCTCTATAATTTTGACAATTGTATCTACTAATCGGTAGACTAAACTCCTAAAAATAAGACACATACTATTTTAGTGAGCACAGATAAAAAACCAATAGAAAAAGGAATTCCGTTTAGTAGAGTTTAACTTATTTTCCCTGAATGCGGGCTGAAGGTTGAGAACAGAATGTACAGGTTGTTCACATCATTTAGTTTGTTATAATCTATGGGAAATCTCCCCCACCCCCAACAGCGATAGCAGCAGTCTTTCATTTGTGATTACTATCATTTCAAGTTTGACTTACATTGTGATGTAATGGGATTGCTATACGTCAGCTGAATCTTATTTCAAGAGATTAATGTATTTTTTTCCTGAGTGAGCTCATTTAAAATAATAGTTTCAAAATGGAAACAAAAACTGACAGAAATAAAGGCTCTTGAAAATGTGGCATTTCTCTAGTTTTCACTCAGACAGAAGGGGGAATTGAAAGGGTCTCCGTGGACCAATGGTCTGTGTTTCACATCATCACAGATGATAATGGATCCTCAGGGAAGAGTCAAAGAATTCCTCTGTTGCTGATGTGCATGTCTCCCTGGCTCAGACTATAAAAACTCAGCCAGAAACAAAAAATCTCTGATGCTGATCCCTCTACTCACTCACTCACATTTATTGATTCTCTCTATAGTAGGCACCATGCTGGTGAATGTGTGCAAAACGAAAACATGTACAATGTACACAAGGAGCATACAGTATTAGAAATATAAGATATGGATGTAATCTTTGTGGTTAAGAATGTGAACTCTAGGTAGACACCCTGTGTTCACAGCCAGGCTCCTTTAGCTACTGACCTTTGGCTGGTTATTGGACTTCTCTGTGACTCAGTTTCCTCCTTTCTAAGATAGGTTAATATTAGGATTAGATAATATAATACCTGTAAAGCATTTAGAAAATTGTCTCAAAGGACAGGACTCAGTAAATGCTTGCTATTATTATGATGATTAAATTACTAATCAAAGGAACCTCCAAATCTCTAAACATCCCAATCACGAACCTAAAACATTCCAGGAGCTACTAGACCCTAAGAAAACATAACTAAGATAGAAGGCCTATCTTCAAGGTGTGAACAATCTTGTGGGTTGCGCAGACATTCACATCAGTGCTCTGTGATTAGTATTACAGTAGATATCTCTATGTGGAATGTGTTAGCTATCTATTGCTGCATAACAAATTACCGCAAAAATTAGCAGCTTATAACAACAAATATTTGTTATCTCATAGATTTTGTGGACTGGGAATCTGGGATTGATGTGATTAGGTGCCTCTGCCTCAAGGCCTTTCACAAATTGCAATCAAGGTGTTGGCTGGGACTGTGGTCTTATCCGAAGGTTCAAGTGGGAGAGGATCCATTTCCAAGCTCACTCACATGGTTGTTAGTAGGATTCAGTTCCTCACATGTTGCTGGACTGAGGGCTTCATTGCCCTGCTGGCTGTTGGCTGGAGCTCTTCCTCACTTATTTGTCACATTGGCATTTCCATAGGGCAACTTTCAACCGGCTTCCAATAAAGCAAGTGAGAAATAGCAATGAAGGGCCAGCTAGACAGAAGTAAGTCTTTTTGAAATGTAATCTCAGAAGCGACAGCATATCACTTTTGCTATATTCGTTACCTTTGAAGTGAGCCACTAGGTACAGCCACATTCAAGGGAAGGGAATTACATATGGTGTGAATACCAGAAGGTGGGAATCATTGAAACCATTTTAGAGGCTGCCTAACACAGGGTGCAGTGCTTAAACAAACAGCAGGGATGGAAAGACTTTAAAAGTAGGATCAGTATGACCTGATTTTTAAGCATAAGCATTCACAGGGAAGATGTAGGGGAATGGCATTCTAGGTAGGGAGAATAAAACTTGTGCAAAAGCATGTAAGAGAAAGTGATGTGATCAGGTGTCCTGTGAGAAATTATCTTGATGCCATGGTAGTTTCTAAGTATACGAATAAGAAAACTTCCCAGAGGTCATGGAACAGAAAGGCTCACAGTCCAAATTAAAATACTTGAATTACATGACACATTAAATCAATTTAAAATACGGTGAGAAGCAAGGGGATAGAAATGGGGTAAGCTACACTTAGGGTAAGGTACAAGTAGGCATAAGAATCTCACTATGTGAATTCCGGAGCATAAAATGTCCATGTCTTCTCTTTCTCTTTGTCACTTTAGAGTTCCCCCACTGATGGTGTGATTCCAAGAACCAGAGCTGAGGTTCAAGCAAGGTAGCCCACAGAATGTACTGTGGGCCACTGAGCTGTAGGGAGAGCTAGAGAGACAATTATATCCAACCATAGCTGTGTCACGGTAATTAGCTCCTTGAACAGCCATGGGTTTTATTTGTATTTATTGAGTAGAGCACATGTGGGGCGAGAACAGGAGCTTTTGGGTGTTACTAATGGGTGGCCAAATTTGGGGGTGCCATAGTTGTTAATTGATGATCAAGACTTTGGTCTTTCTATCAATTTCTATCTGCAAAGAACATTCTTGTTTGGTCCATCATATTTTTCTATTTATTTTTCTTTAGTATATCACAGATGTTAATTTGTTGTCTTTACTGAGCACATATTATAAATGCTGCCTATGTTTCACAAGCAACTTGCTTACTCATTATTTATACTTAATTATCCTATAAGTTTTGTCTATATCCCATAAGCTACTGGCTTACTTGCTGTCTATGCTCAGCAATTCTCATGACTTAGATCTAACTTATTTGTTTTCTTATCTTTTTAGCACAATGGACTACAGCATATGCACATTACATCAGGGAACTTGGAGTATTCTGGTGCAGCTGGAGCACAGGGGCCTTGCCAAAGAAGTGCAGGAGATAAATATAGAGAGAGCTTTATATGGAAACATGGACTTTATCTTGCAGGCAATGGAGAGTCACTGAAGGGTATAAGCAGAAATATAGCTTTATTGGAAATATCACATATACATGTGTGAATAAATAAAATGAAAGCAATATGTGATAAATTCCCAATGAGTGGCTCAAATAAAATGATACATGCATTCAAGGTAGGGAAAATGATGTTCCTCTATCATCATTTGTGTAGGCTTCAGGGAAGATGCAATGTGTTTGTTAGTCTGTGAAGGAAGGAAATGACTTTGGTTGAGGATGGAAACTATTCAGGCTGAAAGAAGGACGTTAATAAATGGACCTTTTCGCCGAGCTCTGTACTAGTATATCCAATAGGTCAAAGAACAAGATTATCCCCTCTATTTCATGGAAAAGATTTTCATGATTTAATAACTAGGATTTTAACTCTTTTTCAGATATGACAAGAGTTTATGCCAGTTACTAATTTGTAGTTTAGCTTAGGTACAAATTTAAATCCTGTATATTATAAATTAATTAGCGACTAAGACTAATTGACTTACTTTCTCCCTTACTCCTAGCAGTTGAATCTCAATGCAAGGTACTATTTTCATTGAAGTAAAGGAAAAGGATTTAGGGGGTGGGTGGGTGAAAAATGGACCTTCAAAGAAATCAAAAAATTATTAACCACGCACCAGGCATATTATGATGTTGTATATCTCATTTAATCCTCATAACCAGCCTAAAAGGTAGGTGCTATTTCAGAGATGAAGAACCTGAGGGTGTAAAAGATGTAGTGAACTGGCCAAGGTCACCCAGTTAGAAAATGCTAGAGTAGGCATTTGGATGTAGGCTGTCTGATGCTACAATCCAGCCCTTAACCCCTGTGTAAACTAACTTTCTACTGTTGGTGCTGATGATGGAAGTGAAGAGAAAGTGACAAGGTCCAAGAAAGTGATGGTTGGTAACTAGATAAAAAATGCTTTGGATAAACTAAAAAAGAAAAGTAGAATTAACTAGACACTTATAAATAAGTTGTAAAACACTCCCTCATATGCTGTATGTGGAAATGTAACTATTGATCTTAGAACCATTTTAGTGAGTTTCCAGCGAGTAAAAAATTTCTGTTTAAATAAAAAATAAAACTTTAGCTACAATCATGTTGGGAAAGTATGCATAGTAAACATGACATTCTCACAGGAATGTGATCTAGAGAAAAACAAATTTTCATCTTTCCAAGAACTGGGGACATGTCCCACATGAAAGTCAAAGGTCTGTGATGGTAGTGAGCCCAGCATACCCCTCAGCTATAACATGCATGCTGTGCACATTCCCAAGTTTTACTGTCCTCATTCATTTCTGTAATCTCAATTTTTAAAAATTGGCCTCTTTTAGTTCAGAACCTAGAATGAAATCTTCTCTGTAGCTACTCTCATATTGTGACAGAAACTTTATAAGACATTCCCAGAAAGAGGCTGACATACACATCCTTGTGGCAGAGTCCCTTATTTCATGGGATGCTGACTTCCAAACTCTATTTTCTGTTCTAAAATGTTACCATCTGACACACCCTAGAAAGGGCCGTTGTTTTATATTTTTTTGGTTAAGTATTTTTGAAGTCAATTATCTCATTCTTTATTACAGGATTCTTTATTACAGGCTTTTTCTTTTTGGCTCTGGGAGCAGTCTGCTCTGAGAATATCTTTGTTTAATTATGAGACTGTTTGTTTTGTGCTTGCACAGTCCAATCTTGAGGGCATTTAGTTTCAAGGAACTGACAAGAACCAAGAGGAAATGCCAAGCATGGTTGCTCTTTAGCTTTTGTTATAGGATCTTGACAAGAGAACACAGCTAGAAAACTACTTTAGCTCTGGTCTTCAGATTTTCTTAGAAAAAGCAATATTAATGTTGCATTGAAAACTAATTTAAGCAATTCAGAATTATATGATAAAACCCCTATAGACAAAAGGGAAAAATCATTTCCTGCTTGGAAGAAGGGAAGTAAAAATTATAGATATTCTTGCCTACAGAGTAGGGTATTGAGGACTAGTAAGAGCTTTGTGGGTTGAGTATTGTCAGAAATGACTGATGTGTAGAAGAAAACACCACTGAATTGAAGTTTATAAACACATACATTGGGTGCAGAACTCTTTTCGGTTTATTTCTGCTTTGTAGAGTTCGACTTTTCTCTCATAGTCGGCAATGAGTTCGTTTCTGTGTGCTTGTTCCCGCTTGTGGAAGGGCTGGAGTTGGCTGGTGGAGAGCTGCCCAGCATGTCTAATATTCAGACCTCAGCCAATAAGCCTGTTACTCTCGGGGGACAGAAGTGTGATGGACCTCACCCTCCTTGATTTGATCTTCCCTGAGGGAGTAATGGGGCTTGCCTCTGATTGGCACCTTCAGTCTCGTGGTAAAAGCCTACTTTAGGGAATAACCTACAGCCCATCAGACAGTTTCAAGAAAGTCTGAGTTTTCCTGGTTTCCGAATCAGCAATTCTGTTCAATAGGTTTAAGCAAGTCTTTTAAAGAAAATATGAAAAAAATTTACATCAGTTTTGTAGGTTAATTGTATTTTTATGTTAATTGTTATAAATTAATTGCATTTTTTTTACATTAATTGTTGCTAGTGTTTAGGTGGTAAAACTGTAGCCTTAACTCCACAGACTTAGGTCGAGTAAATGTGTGAAATCCAGTATAATTCACAGAAAGGAAATTCAAATAAACAAATTACATGAGAAGAGAACAATCCTTGTTTTCCTTTGTCACCTAGAAATGATGCATAATGTTACTCTAATCTCAATTTTGAGTATTCAAGGCCAAATGACGATAAGCTAAAGCTTCAAAGATGCAGCTATTGTTTCTTAACCCAAATGGAAATGAGTTCAGTTAATAAGAAAAAAATGATATCTGGCCAGAATAAAAGATGAGGAGTTTGAACAGTATGGTGCTATTCATCAGTTGTGTCTCCTTTTCTAATCTTTTACTCTTAATTGTTTTCTGGGTTTGACTCCTTATTCACAATCTCTTAAGGCCTTCTGCATAACCATCTTCTGTGTCCTAAATTCTGCCATCACCGTCGACATTCTCCACATTCAGATATTTATTGGTTTTCTATCGCTACTGTGACAAATTACCAGAAACTTATGGCTTAAAACAACACAAATTTATTATCTTAAAGTTCTGGGGGTCCGAAATCTAAAACCAACTTGTTGGCAGAGCTCCGTTCCTTCTGTAGGCTTCAAGTCAGAATCTGTTTTCCTGATTATTCCAGCTTCTAGAGATCACTTGTATTTCTTGGCACGTGACTCTTCCTTTTATAACTCTGACTTCTGCTTCCTCAGTCACATCTCCTACTCTGAGCCTCCTGCCTCCCTTATAAGGATGCATGTGATTACATTGGGCCCACTTGAATAAACTAGGTTAATAGTCCACCTCAAGATTTTTAAATTAATCACATCTATGAAGTACCTTTCGCCATGTAAGGTACATATGCATAGGATATGGAGATTAGGACATGGATATCTTGGGGGGGGGGCGGTTATAATTCAGCCTGCCACAAGATGTGTGACCTTTTAACCCTCTGGCCTCACAGTTGGGACCTTTTAAATAATAATTGCCAACAGTTATGGAGCACTTATTGTAATATAAGCCTGACACTATTTTAATTACTCTATATGGTTTATCTCATTTAATCTGCAAACAACCTTCAGGTTAGGTACTATTATCACCTTATTTCACAGATGAAGAAATTGATGAACTTGCTCAAGATGACACAATAAGTTGCCAAGCCAGCACTTGGCAACTAGAGCCTAGATTCTTAAACGTTGTGCTATGGTATGTTCCATATAAATGCCCTTGACCTTTACGTTAACTTTCAACCACCTACACTCATGCTCACATTTGGAATAATTCAAGCAGAACTTCACCATGTAGTAAATCTGAAACTCCAAAATACTCGTCTTCTTCTTTTCCTCCAACTTTCAATTTAGAGAAATTAAAAACCTATATGAAAGTTGAAAAAATAGTACAATGAACACCTGTGTTTTCTTCCCTAAGATTCACCAATTGCTAACATTTTGCCACTTTTGCTCATTCTCTTTCTCTCCATTTCTGTGTGTGCGTATTTGTGTGAGTACCACCATGAAATATATACAGTATTTTTGTGAATAATTTGAAAATAATTGCAGCTATCATGATGATTTACTCCAAAATACTTTAGCATGAATCCTCTAAGAACAAGGATATTTCACACTACAGCAAAATAACAAAATCATTATTACATTCAACAAATTTAACTTTGAACATGTTTTGCCCATATTAAAAATTATCCAGTTATCCCAAAAGTGTCTTTTATAACTGATGCTGTTTTTTTAAAAAAAGTCCAGAGTCTAATCGAGGACCAGACATTGTATTTCATTGCCATGACCATTTAGTCTCTTTAGCCTAGATTAGTCCCTTGCTCCATTTTCCTTTCCAGACACTGACATAGTTGAAAATTTCAGGTCAGCTATCTTGTAGAATGTCTCACAATCTGGATTAATTTTATTGTTTTTCAAGATTAGGTTCAGGTTTAACACTCTTGGTAAGAACGCTACTTAGGAGATGTTAATGTACCTCCTATTGCTTCAAATCAAAAGGCACTTAGTATAACTTTATATTGTTATTTGTGATCCTAAGTGAGATCACTTGGTTAGGGTATTATCCCTCTCTCTCTTTATCTAGATCATATGATTTATTGTTTGAACCATTTTTTCATCGAGGCTCAACTCCTCTGAATCCTTCTAGAGTAGACATTGCTTGTTGACACATGCTAAACTTATTGCCAGCCTCTCCCTGACTATCTGGGGGACTCCAATTCCTCGAAGCGTGTCAGTGAGATGTAGCAAGTCTGCTGGGGCTTCTAGGAAAGGTGTTGCCTTCTTAATAAAAGGCACTGATAACGTTGGCACCATCCTTCCTCCACTCTCTTCTTACTGGATCAAATGCATATGCAGTCAAAAAGCAGAAAAAGTTACAGAGAGACTAGCCTTACTTTCACTGAACTTTTGGACCAATATCCATAGCCATCTATCTTTAGACTTCATTGTAGGAAAAACAGACCCATCTTTGTTTAAACCTAGTTCAATTTTTTTTCTTCTTGCAAGCAGAATTCATCCTAACTGATTGACTCCATCATTGTGAAGAGCACTAATCTTGGTGGGAGCAACTTGACAATCCATCTTTATACTTTGATCAGTTACTGGAGGACAATGTGGCATAACTGTCTAGGGCAATTTCACTACAAATTCATGGTAATCAACCTGAGTCATACCCTAAATCCAATTCTACATTCCTTTCGATAATCTTTGGTGAACTCTCTCTATTGAACTCAAGAAACTCTTCAAAACCTTCTTTATTCTTCTTACTAATAGCCTCACATATGGGACATTGCCTATCAGATAATCTCAGAAAAGTGAATCCTCTTCTTTTCACCTATAGTGCTTTCATACCCAACCTTCTGTTTGAGGTAAAATCCTCAACTGTTTCCACAATCCTATCTCTTTTCACCAAAGCCAGGACCTTAATTAGTCAACTGTCTATCCTGTCTTTTATACTTCCTATTTGCTCTTTTCTGAAATATTTCCTTCATTATAGCCTATAAACATGTTCCAGCCTTAGCGATTCAAACAAACAGACATATAAATAAACAAAAAAACCCCAAATAACATCAACAAAACTCTTCTCTGGGCCACGGCCCCTGTTCTGGCGATTGCTTTCCTTCCTTCACTCCCTTTTTGGAATACTGTCTACATGCTTCTCCTACCATACAGATTAGTGACTGCACTTAGCCTTCTGCACTCAGAGGTCACCACTGGCTGTCATACAGCCAAATCTAATGGCTACCTTTCAGTTCTTACCTTGCTGAATGTCCCTGAAGCACAGGACACGGCTGATGACTCACTGCTTCATAAAGCTCTCAGTTCTCTTGGTTGACATTCTACTGTTCTCTTCTTGTTTCCCTCTCATTTCTCTGACTTTCCCATTTCTTCTTTTTCAATGGACTCCCTCTGATTTGTCTATCCTTTAAACAATGGCATTGCCCTCAGTGTCCTCTTTGGCCCACTGCTGTTCCTACATAAACACGTTGTCTAGGTACTGGTAGATTCAACTTTGTACTTGCTCTCCCCTAGTCTGCATTCAACTAATCTTCCTGACCGCTGGCCATATTGACCAATGGTGGCCACAATCCCACCACCAGATGCTTGGCTATGGACCTACAGAAGTGCTAGCTCAGCAGAAGTAACACATTTCCATAGGTTTTTTCACCAGTTCCCTTTCGTTTTCCCACACTGGCTGGTGGAAGTAGCTGGTTTCCAAGATTCTTCTCTGATCTCCAAATTGCCTGTTCACAGTAGTGCTCCAGGAGACCTCATGAGAAACTCTTCTCTGATACTCCAGCATCCCCATCTGGACCCTAACTTCCACAGGTTCGCCCCAAAATGAGCAACCTCTTATTCCTTTAATAAATCCCTTACTCCCAAATACTCATGATAACACTGCTTGTACTCTGTTTGATACCACCACCTACCTGGACATTTATGCGAGAGAGAAATAAACTTTGCTCTTATTTAAGGTAGTATGTTTCTTTGATATATGAATTTAATCTTTATCTTTACTAATTCAGAGAGGATCATTAAGAGTTATGTTTTGGACAGATTGATTTTGAGATGCCTACTGACTTTGAAGTGGAGGTTTTAAACAAGCAGGTGAATAATCAATTCTGGGGCTCAGTGAGAGGTCAGAGTTAGGGATAGAAATTTGGGAATGATCAGTATATAGATGATATTGCAAGCTGTGGAACTGGGTGTAGTTTGAGAACAATGTTTAGGCTGAAGGGGAATCCAGCATTCACAGATCTGGCAGAGAATGAAGAATCAGTAAAGGAGACTGAGAAAAAGTGGCCAATCAAGTACGAAGGTATAATTAGAGGTTAGAGGGTGTGCTATTCTCAGAGAAAGAGAATGTCATGTTTCAAGAAAGAGGGTTTAAGGGGCTGGCCCCGTGGCGGAGTGGTTAAGTTCGCGAGCTCCGCTGCAGGTGGCCCAGTGTTTCGTTGGTTTGAATCCTGGGCGCGGACATGGCACTGCTCATCAAAACCACGCTGAGGCAGCGTCCCATATGTCACAACTAGAAGGACCCACAACGAAGAATATACAACTACTTACCGGGGGCCTTTGGGGAGAAAAAGGAAAAAGTAAATCTTTAAAAAAAAAAATTAAAAAAAAAAAAAGAAAGAGGGTTTAAGTCAAATGCTCCTGAGAGGTCTAGTAAGATGAAAATTGATAACTTTCCACTGAATTTAACAAAAGGGTGTTCACTGGTTACCTTGACAAGTGGAGTGATGGGTAGGATATCCTGAAGAAATGGAGGCAACTCTTGCAGTGATTTTGACTATAAGGGATGGGGTGTTGGCTGGAGTGTGCAAGGGGTCAAATGGATATTACAGCATGTTTGTGTGCTGTAAAGAATAGTCCAGTAGAAGAAGGGAAATTTGGTGATGCAGGAAAGAGAAGGAGTAAATGTAGAAGCCAAGTCCTTGAGTAGCCAGAGGGGATGGAGCCAGTATATAGGTGGAGTCCTGGGCCTTGGATGACGGAAGCAGACACAGTTCACCCATCGTAACTGGAGAGAGTTAGTCTATGTGGGGATGTTTTCAGAGGTTTGGTAGATTTGCTGCTGGAAAAATGTGATCCTTCTCTTCCAGTTGTTCCCTTTTTCTTAGTGAAATATTGGAAAGAATAATTGCTACAACTGAGAAGAGAGGGTGGGTAATGAAGAAGAGAGAAGAAAAGATATGAAATAATAATTTCAGAATATTGGATGGTCAATTGGTTAAGAAAATGTGGTAAGATTGCTGGACAGTGTTGAGGGCTTCTTAAAGTTTCGTTATACATTTATAGTTTGATTAGTTGTCACTGCTTGGTTTTTCTCTCAATCCTGTTCCTCCATTCATACAGGCATGGGTTATTTGTGTTTAGTCAGAGCTGGAAATTTTCTAGGCAAATATTATGGGGCAGGGATAAGGGAATTGAGTATCTATGTAGATGAATGATCATAGTGATGGACAATGGATTCTAAGCTCAGTAAGGAGGGAGTTGAGCTCATTGTTGGGAGCAGGATCAATGGATTTGAAGGTCAGTGCAGTTGACACACGACTGAAGAGTTTTTGTAGGAAAAAAGGAAGAATTAAGGATATATGAAGCAAGAGATTCTGTGAGCTAGCAGAGAGAAACTATAATAAGTTTGATGTCCTTCAGAAACACTCTCAGGTCCTGGCAACTCAAAGATAGTCCTATAACCTGGTTGTTGTTCTAGACTCCAGTGTTTCTCAAACTACAGTTTTTGTCACAATTTTTCACAATTTTTGTCATAAAATAATAATAATAGTGATAGCTAATATGTATTGAGTATTTGCTATATGCAGATACTATTCTAAACATTAACCAATTTAATCCTCACCAAAACAGGATAAGGTAGATATTACTATTATATCCATTTTACAGATAAAATAACTGAGGCATAGAGAGCTTAAGTAACTTATCTAAAGTCACGTGATCCCAGAGAGTCGGGCTCTAAGTGTCTGTCCTAACCAGCACACTTATGAACTCCTAATATTTCTGCACTGTGTTGTAATTTTCTCATTCTTTTCCTTTAATAGACTCATATTAACACATTTTTTTAACAAAAAATTCACACCATTAGCATGAATAAAAATCAATTTTGTTGTAAACAATAAAAGATAAGTGTAAAGTTATCACACAGAAAATAAAACAATATTGTTAAATTCTAGCTAGTCATTGCTGCATGCCAGAGGCTCTGAGAGAGCGGCTTGCTCTCTATGTGATACAAAGAAGATTAGTCATTGTTAGAAGGAGACGAAGACCTGTGCCAATTGGAAACAATTATGAAAGATTTTGAAATGGACCAAAAAGATAACCCTTCTATGTTACCTCAGCCTTTCATTGTACTTTGAAATATTTTACAACTCAATAACTTGTAGAAAATGATGATAATGCAAATGATTCTTACCCATAGAAACACAAATTAGTTGTGTCAAGTGAGTGGAAATTGATTATTGCCCTGTGGATAGACGCATTTTCCATCTTTTTGTAATTTCGTTTTAGCATTCCTTACTTGTCTATGTATGTGGGGTCCTTTGAACCTTGCTTTGACCTTACTGGTCAAACATCTTACTCATTCCCTTATTAATGAATGAGTTTAATCTTTCACATGTGTTCTTTCTATATTGGTATGAGAGTCACAATTTTACTTTTAAAAAAAAATCTGTCCTTTAACACACCAAAGAGAATTTTCTCCCTTTTGTAATCAGAAGGATGGGTAAGATTTGCAAAGGGAATAATTTCCTCACTGTGTGATTCAATACTGTTTAATATTATTGTCATTTAATGTTCCTTAGCATCCACTCTCTAGACAAAAGTCATCCAGGGTACCACACCATTAATAAGCATTTCACACTTCAACAACACTGAACTAGATTACTGTTTCTCAGGCTTGGCTGCTCTCCACAGTCCCCTGTGGAAGTTAAAAGCTGTGACTACAACAACCAATTATACATGGTTGTGATCTTCCAGAGCATAGAGTTGAAAAGATGAAAGACAAGTAAATATCAGTTAAAAGGTGTATATGTGTCAGGATGCATGAGGGGCTTATAAGCTGCTAGGAAGGCACTCAGCCCAAGCTGATGGGGTGGGAGAGGCTCCCTGGAGGAAGCTAGAGGTAGGACAAAGAGCAGTGAAAGAGGCCCTGGTGGACGTGCTGTAAAAGAAAGTCAGAGTGCATTGTGGAAGGATCGAGAGCCACAAGAGAAGGTGTGCTGTCAGAGAGCTGGAGCGGTGCAGTATAATTAGAAAATGAAGTTTGATATACTGTGTAGAGACAGGGTTGGTAGGTGGGAAAAGGGTCTTTGCTGCCAGCGGCTTCCAAATTTTTTCTTAACTTCACTCTTCAACAAGAAATGTATTTTAGCTTTCAACTCAATACAACACACACAAAAAATGTTTAAGAAAAGTTTCGTGAAGCAACATTTACCTCTAATACTTAGAATGCACTTTGCTCTATTCTGTCCTGTTCTAGTCTACTCATTTGTAAACATGCTTGTCATCACCTGCTAAATTGATTTTACCCATTAATGAGTGGCTGCAGTTTGAACATCATTGTATTTTGTTTGTTTGTTTACTAAACTAAACAACTTGGAATTTATCCTGAAATGTTTAAGCATGGAAGTGACTTGATGTTCAAATGTTCTGTATGTGTTTGTTGACTGACTAAATGATTGAAATTCATCCATCCATCCATCTCTCCATCCTTCCATCCTTCCCAGAGAAAGAAGGTAGAATAAATATTTTTCTATGCTCGGATCACAGTTCAACTTGGTTCACCAAGTGATTCAGAAGGGAAGATGCAAATAAAAATAATGAAAATGAGCAATATAGTACCCAGTGCTCTGGCTGCATGAACACAACTACAGCTTGTGCTTGCTGACCCCCAGAGGCCATCTTTAAGGAGTGGTGAGACAGTTCATCTAAGTCACGAATTGTCACCATAGCTTCTGTTTCCTTAGAAACAGGGTAAGTGGTGAAGCTCTTGGCTCTAAAAACCACGATAAAATATCCAGTAGCCAGATGGTCTGGCAATTGAAATCGTCATGCCTTTGTGAGCATTTATCACGAATTGGCATCACACGAGAAAAGAAATTCTTTCAAGTGAGAATTGAGCAGGGATGGAAAAGTGTGATCAGCAGGGGTCTGTTGGTAATTGGCACTGAGGGGCAGGCAAAAGGCAGAAACCTGGGGACTGAAGCTCCACCCAGTCCAACAATCCCGTTTACTTCGGTTGTCATTGTTCCTACGGCTTTCTCACCCAGAGAGCACAGCACTGTGAAATAAATGCTGTTTCCAGCCTCGCAGCGTCTAGGAACAAATGGAATTTTGAGCACTTTCAAATCCCTCTTCAAGGAAATGAATTTCTTATATATCTTCTGCAAATGGAAAATGCTAACCACCACTAGCCAGGAGAGAGACTAATGTAGTTTATATTCCCTGGCATATATTTCAGAGATTTCTGTGCTTTGTCAATGCCACTGCTATCAGTGAAACACTTACTAGACAATTATATCCAAACAGAGTCCATATTATAAGACACTGGTAATAATAATAACGCCTAGTTATTAAGCGCTTACTATGTGCCACTGTACTAAACAGTTAACCTGATGAGCGCCTGTGGAAGGTAGGTACTAGTCTTACTCTCATTTTACAGATGAAGAAACTGAGCTTTGGAGGCTTATCTAATCCGGTTAAGGTTAGAGCCAATAACCTGAATGCAGGAGGAATAAAGCCTGTGCTCTTAGCTACTAAAGCTTTAGCACTTTTCTCCCCAAATATAAGTTGGTACGAAGCAGGACCTTTAGAGAAGGGCTTTGTAAGCTTTTTCACAGCCGAGTTAAACTTACAGACACCTTCTCAGAAAATGCATAAATGCAAAAAAGTAAAGAAAGACTTACAAAGAAAAACAATTATTTTGAAACATAGTTAATAAAATTTAAGAGATCTAGTAATACACACGCTTCTTTAGCAATGTCTTAAATAAGATCAGACAGTGGGTCAAATATCTACCATAATTTTTAAATAGTGATTAGTTATTTACTCTAATTTTCAATGATATTTTGAAAGGTCTGCAGTAACTGTAATCCGATAAAAACTCTGGTATATTGGTACTTTCTATTCGTTAAAAGTCACAAGTACTGATAATTTTATTAATTATCTGGTTGTCTGGTTGCCTACACTTATCATGGAAAGAAATGTTAAATTTCTAGTACAGGTTAGTGAAAATAAAGATGTAAGTCTTTCCCATCTAAGTTCAAGGACCTTAGACTCCTATCCATGGGCCTTTTTGGGGATCCATGGATACTAGATTAAGAGCCCTGGTTCTCCACCTGGGGCCATTTTGTCTTCCCATCCCAGTCCATGAGACCTTTGGTAATATCTGGAGACCCTCTTGATGTCATCACAGAGAGGGTATACTATTGGCTTCTAGTGGGTAGAGGCCGAAGACACTCTTACATATCCTCTGATGCACAACATAGCCCCAGAGAACAAAGAATTGTGCCGCAGAAAACATCAGCAGTGCCAACGTTAAGAAAGTTTGCTTTAGAGGAAGAAGATTCGAGTTTGAGTCCAAATGCAGGCACTCACAAGCTGAGTGATCTTGGAAATATTTCGCTTCTGAATCTTGGTTTCTTGATCTGTAAAATGAGGTGTTAAGCTCCACATCACAGGCTTTTGTGAGGATAAAATAAAATAGTGTGAAAGTGGGTCATAAAGGAATGCATACCACAAGCTGGGTTCAAACTCTGCTCTTTTGAATCCTTGGGTCACACAGGGTCATTTCAGGGGCTATTTCTAGGCACCAACAGGGAAGGTACAAGGTCAGAATTTCAGGCACCTAACCTACACTTTAACCAGAGAACTTCTACTTTTTATTTATATTATATATTAAGCTTCTGTAAACACTATTATTGAAAAAGAGAAACTCTTTGCTGCTTAATATAATGCTAGACATAATTGTTAGTTTAAATACCTCATGATAAACAAATATAAGAAAAGGCTTCTGACCCCTTTATTTCGTAGCATTTAATCCCTTGGCTGTGCCTATTATGGCAGGGGTTTGTTAGCTAGCAATACTTTTGTTCAAGGTTTGAATACAATGATTTGAAAAGAAAAATACGTACTCAATTAGCTTCCACGTGTCATATTTTGGTGATTATTTTTTGTATACAATCACTGGAAACACATCAAATAAAAGTAGCAAGACAGTCATGTCTCAAAACCACCTTTCCTCCTGCTGCTGACACAGAGCAGAACTTTCTTTCTCAGTTTCATGCATATGATAATCAGTTTGCTTTCCTTTGAACTAGATAATTGTAAGAATCACAGAATATCCAAAGCCTGTCCATGTATATTTATGTTCACTAACACTGTTACACAAGGGATCAGCAGAAATACTACTGGTTCTGTTGGTTTAAATTAAATTCCTTAATCAATCCCCTGAGAAGCGTTCTCTGAGAGGTAACCGCCAAATGTGCATGAATCTTTTATGGGCTTCATTCTCCACCAGTTTCTAGGAGGCCTGCAAAGGTGAATTTTGCACAACCAAAATGAGCTGCTGACATCACACAAGGCATCTAATGGCTTCCTGATCTTGGAAACCTAATAACATAGGCTTAGCACAGCACTACGCAGGTATGACAAAGTTTTCTTGACTTAAACCTCCTTCCATCCACTTTCCTAAAGAGTAGCAGAAGCTAACATCTACCGATTGCTTCTTTATGCCAAGAATTTATTATTATTTAATTCCTAAAATAACCCTGTGAAGTCAGAACTATCTTCATTGTCTATTTTATCAATTGAGGAAGCCACAGCTCAGAGAGGTTGAGTAACTTGGCTTGTCAGTAGCTGAAGGATAGGAACCCAGGACTTTTTAAAAAAATTGATGTAACATTGTTTTATAACATTATATAAATTTCAGATATACATCGTTATATTTCAACTTCTGTGTGGACTACATCATGTTCACCAGCAAAAGTCTACTTGCCATCTGTCACTGTACAAATGTGCCCCTTTACCCCTTTGGCCCTCCTCCCACTCCCCTTCCCCTCTGCCAACCACCAATCTGTTCTCTGATTCTTTGTGTCTGTTTGTGTTGTTGTTTTATCTTCCACATATGAGTGAAATTATACAGAATTTGGCTTTCTCTGTCTGACTTATTTTGCTCAGGATCATACCCTCGAGACCCATCCATGCTGTAGCAAACGGTAAGATGTTATTTTTTAGGGCTGAGTAGTATTCCATTGTGTTTATATACCAAATATTTCTCTATTTATCTGTTGATGCATATTTAGGTTGCTTCCAAGTCTTGGCTATTGTGAATAATGCTGTAACGAACATGGGGGTGCATGTATTTTTTCAGATTAGTGTTTTTGTGTTCTTTGGATAAATAAACAGAAGTGGAATTGCTGGATCATATGGTAGTTCTATTCTTAAATTTGTGAGGATTCTTCATTTTTCCATGGAGGCTGCACCAGTTTACATTTCCACCAGCAGTGTACGAGGAGAATCCAGGTCCTTTTGATTCCAGAGTGCATAGTCATAGCCACTATTAGAGCCTGCCTCTCCTAATCTAACCCTTCACCTCTTCCCTGCCCCAGTAATGTGGGGATATTTAAGTACTGCATTTTCAGTGGGACTAGGAGTGGGATTAGTTACGAAGGGCCAGACCACTCCAGAGTGCTTGCTTCCCTGTTGTTCTCTTACCAAGGCTAACTTGCTATACAGAGGAAATAAATGTAAGTTGTACCGTTTGTGGCTCTCTCCTTCTGTGTTTCATTGGATTTTGCCCTGAAGTCCTCCCTCACTACTTTGCCGGGGTAGCTGGATGTGAACCACTCCTTGGCTTGAAAGGAAGTTGTCAAAATAGATTCAGAGAACGAAGTTGTCAAAATTTCAGCTCTTGGACTTTTTAAAGGATTTATCTCAAGTAAGACATGAAACAATTTGAAAGCAGACTTAATCCAGTTGTTGACCGCCTTCCCTAGACTGAAAGACAATCCCCTTTAGCTGAATGATGAAGGCCATTTGGGCAGCAGCTAAATCCAAAAGGAAAGATCCCCAAGCTCTACACAGCGAGTACAGTTGGCCAGCAGCACTGGGGATGAGTCACCATGGCCCTTGTGAGTAGGCAGGGACAAAGCCCATGCTTTGTCTCCTTCTGGTGGCCCACTGATGAGAATTCTGCATTGAGAGAAGCCAGTGTATTGCCTTTTAGATTTTCTGTAGGAGTGATACCTACCTATGTGCCTAAGACATTTCTCTGCCCTCTACTCGGCTTACTTGTGTGGGTAGCAACCTCTTCCACAGGCTGGAATTGAGCTTTGGGGTTATGTGGCACTCACAGGGTAGTGAGGGTGTGTGGAGAGAGCAGCTCCTTAGGCGATAAGGAGTTGGGACCAGTCTGCTGTATCTAATAGTTCATAGACGGCCGTAGAAAACAATCCCTTCCATGCTTAGATAGTTTTATATTCCCTATAAATGTTCAAAAAATATTCGCTAATACTTGTGAGATCCTAGAGGGAGGGCAATAATAATGAGCTCCAAGTCTGCGGGTGATTCTTGTATTGACTCAGGTAATTTAAGTACTAATTGTAAAAGCAACTAACATCAATTGAACTTTTTTTTAATATGTAAGTTTCAAGTGTATAAGATTATAACTTGACATCTGTATACACTACAAAGTGATCACCCCCCAAAGTCTACCATCCATCACTCTACAATTCATCCCCTTCGCCCCTCACACCCACCTCCCAACCTCTTTCCCATCTGGTAACCACCAATCTGTTCTCTATATTTGTGTTTCTTTGTGTGTTTGTTTTGTTTTGTTTTTATAGTTCACATATGAGTGAAATCATACAGTATTTATCTTTCTCCTGACTTTTTTCACTTAGTATACTACCTTAAAGTCCATCCATGTTGTCATAAATGGCAAGATTTCATTCTTTTCCATGGCCGAGTAGTATTCATATATATATATATATACCACATCTTCTCTATCCATTCATCCATTGATGGACACTTAGGTTGTTTCCATATCTTGAATATTGTAACTAATGCTGCAATGAACATAGGGGGTGCATATATCTTTCTGAATTAGTGTTTTTGTATTCTTCAGATAAATACCCAGTAGTGGAATAGCTGGATCATATAGTAGTTCTATTCTTAATTCTTTGAGGAATCTCCATACTGTTTTCTATGGTGGCTGCACCAATTTACAATCCCACCAACAGTGTACAAGAGTTCCCTTTTGTCCACATCCTCACCAACACCTGTTATTTCTTGTCTTTTTTTTTCGTTTAAAGATTGGCACCTGAGCTAACATCTGTTGCCAATCTTCTTCTTCTTCTTCTCCCCAAAGCCCCCAAGTACATAGTTGTATATTCTAGTTGTAGGTCCCGTTGGTTGTGCTATGTGGGATGCTGCCTCAGCATGGCCTGATGAGTGGTGCCATGTCCGGGCCCAGGATCCGAACCAGTGAAACCCTGAGCCGTGGAAGCAGAGCGTGCAAACTTAACCACTCAGCCATGGGCTGGCCCCCACTTGTCTTTCTGATAATAGCCATTCTAACAGATATAAGGAGATATCAAATGAAATCTTATCTATGTGCTGGCACTATGTTTAACATTTTATATACATTATAACCTGCACAAAATCCCTTTGAGATTGTATTGTTTTTGGTCTTCATTTTTTTTTCTAAGGAAGATTGGCCCTGAGCTAACATCTCTGCCCATCTTCCTCTACTTATACATAGGACGCCTGCCACAGCATGGCTTGATAAGCGGTGCATATGTCAGCCTCAGGATCCGATTGGGCGAACCCTGGGCCACCGAAATGGAGTGCATGAACTTAACCACTACACCACCAGGCTAGCCCCTTTAATCTTCATTTTATACACAAAGAAAGTGAGGCTGAAGTAGATTTGGTAGAGGTCAGAAAACTGGCAAGAAGTGGAATTTGGATTTGAGCCAGGTACTCTTAGTTGAGCAAGAAGGGAAAAAATTATGAAGAAAGCCGAATAGTAAAGGAGGTTGAAGGGAGCATCCACTGATTTTTCCTGAAGGAAAAAATATATTTATGTATGTGTGTAAATGTTTGTATATATATAAATGTATATATGGATGTTTATGTGTAGAGAGAACCTATCTTCAATGTATATGTATGTATCTATGATCTACCTTCAAAGAGAGTTAATCTTCTACGGGAGGAAACATCAATCTCAATAATAATATGATAAGTGGCAGATATCCTGAGGCTGGGTGGAATGACTTGATCTATATTCTCTTATATAACGATCTATTTAGTTGTCTGACTTTCTCTCTAAACTGTAAGTCCCCATCAAGGCAAGGACTGTAGCTTGTTTATTCTTTTATCCCAGAGCCTAGTACTGCCCCTGTGCAGCCCAGGGTCATCCAACCAGCCAGGGGGATTCAAAGTGATAGTCTGGCACTAGAGCCAAACTCTTAAACACGACTTTGCACTGTCTCTCACAGAACAATCTTCTCCCAAATATACTACTTTGTGATCTCAGGGCAGGGCTGCTTCCTTAGCTTGGGTATAAATCATATTCTCCTTATATTCTGCAGGCAAATTTGGTAGGAGACTACCCAGAGAAATATTGCCTGACTCCAAGCTTAAGAACAAAGCTGAGTATCCATAGTCCCTTGCATCATCTTGCCAATTTCTTCTTTAGCGTGTGCGTCGAAACATGAATAAATATAGCAGATTAGGATGCCCCAGATGACTAGGAGCTGCCTGGGAGGATGTTATTCTGCAAAGCCTCTGCATAACATGGTAGATGGAAATGTTCAAGAGTACTGCACATAAATAATAGACGCATATATAAGAAAGGGGAGATTCTTAAGGTTTTTTTAAAGACAATGCGTCACAAGATTTTTTGTCTTTTATTTTTGTTTTTTTGCTAGGCTGCTGTAGGTAGGTCATATAAATTATGGATACTCAGCTGGTGGATAATTAACTATTGAATAAGCTGGAGTTCAGTGCAGCGATGACTCACATCGTCTAGTTTGTGGATAATCGATTGCGGTGCTCTTGTCCTGCTTTTTGGCCCAGTTTATTGCTTATAAGCAGTTCCATAAAATTAGACTGAGGCAAAGTCAGAAAGTAGGAATAAAATGTGTACAGAGATATTCAATATCGCACTATTTATAATAGCAAAACCTGGAAACAAGCTAATTGTCCAATAAGAGATTAACAGTTACATAAATTTTGGCGTATCCAGATAAAGGAATATTATTATAGTAGAATAGTGTTTATAATGAAAACTTAATATATTAAGTGCTTAACATATGATAGACAATGGAATATGTAGAGTATTTGCCATCTGGAATGAATTATTTTAAATACCCCTTTCTCTTCTATAGGACAAAATTATTTTCAGCAGTAACCATAAAACGTAACAAATATCAACAATGGCCTGAAAAGAAACATGAATAGTATGAATAGTAAAATTCTTCCAATCTTGAACTTTTTACATGATTACATGCCAACAAAGAAAATAGACTAAAATAGATTTTTAAAATAAATATTGTAGTACAAAAAAGGAAAAAGTAATAAATTAATATTTTGAAAATACATATATTTTTGGAAGGAAGAGGGGAAAAGCCTATGGAGAAATACTTCCAAAAGACTGAATTCTCCATTTTAGAGAATGATTTGCACACAGAATGAGAGAATTGAAGTAACTCGAGTTCTCTTTCTTTTCCTTTATAACCATTATCCTACTGCTGTTTATTTCAAATCTACTGGCAAAGTGCAGGAATGTACAGGCCATAGGAAGTGAATACATGAACCGTGCTCAAAGTGAACTGGAATGATTCTGAACCCTATGGAACTCACTTTTGAGAGGAGAGGAACATGTTTAGCTAATTCTCTGTGTCATGAACCACACAGGGAGTCCTTTGAATTAACTTCCACGTAGATGACAAAGTTTATTAAACTGTAACTAAAACATGCTAATTTGAAGCTTTAACACATATTATACGAGTAAAACCCATCAGTGTCTTCATTAATTGCTTAGAAACTAGACCGACAAAAGGTATTTTTGGAGAAGGAGTATTTTATCTCTGATGTTTAGAATTGCGGGAGCACTGTGATAATATAAAGTAGGCTGAATTTTAGTTGGCTTTATTTATTAATTATCGCTTTTAATTTCTCTATAATGCCCCCTGCCCTTATTGCTTGTACCTGGCGTGAACCATTTCTAGCTTCTCACTCCTGAAATGCCACGGATGATAACTCCCAGGGGAAAAAAAGATATAAAATTGTGTATAAAGTATACTGATAAGGAGCCTTTGAGACTGCCTTCTGCACAAGGCTGAAGCGACCCTAGTGAGGTTTCTGCCATTTGTGATACCTGAAACTAAACGTGCCACCTGGGCAAGCAGTAAGCCAGGGAAAACATGCTCCATATTGGATGATGGCCAACAGACCAATCAGAGCCTCTTTCTGGAGAAACAAGGATGCCAACGCCTAGATGAGGTAGGTTAGTTACATCTGAGTATTCAGTAAGCCATTGCTTGGGGTTCTTCATGCAGTCAGTTTTCGAGGCACTGCCACGCAAGTGATTATCTACCATGTGGTTTTTGTTTTAGTTTTAATTTTTGCAATAAACCCTCCATTATAGAAGCTTATCTCTGCGGGGCAAACTTGAAGAATGGTTTAGTGAAAAAAAAAGTGAGCTAACAAAATAGAGATATGATAGAAACACTAGAAGGAAATGTATAAAACTTTTAACCACAGTTAGGCTCTCTGGGTTGTGAGATAATGGATGGGTTTTTTCTTAGCATTTTTCTCTATTGCCTATATTATCTACCACTAGCATGTGTTGCTGGCATTTCAGGGAAAAAATTTTATAAGAGATAACTATATTTTCTATTTTCAACTTGATTGGCTTTGAAAGGAGAGAAGAAACAACCTTCATATCTATAATTCCTTGCAGAGAAGTAAGTTCTGTTTCCTCTAGAAAAGCTAGTGCGTGCACAAAGTAAAAGGGCTGTAGCCTGCAGAGATTAAACACAATCCATCCTGGGCTGGTTACCTGAATTTTCATTCCTACGCCGTAGGGTAAAGAGACCATTTGAATTTTCTCAAATGGGGAAGTAAGAGACCAAGATAATGGTCAGGTAGTTACCTTGAACTGGAAAGGTGAGGTGGGTTAGAACTTTTAACAATCTCTTGCCTATACGGAAAGGTTATTTTTGAAGACAAGAGTACCGAATGTTCCGAGTTCCCACAGTTGTCATGGAAACCTTTTAGCTAGCTGAATAGGTTAGCAGGATTCTATGTTCCCCACTCTGACAAATACAAGAAGACATGATCCCAGCTTTGCATTACTAATCAGAAAACTTCTGTTTTCAGGTCTTCTAGCAGTTGATTAGTCACATTTTCTTAATGTTTTTTTTCTTCTTCTTCACAACATAAAGCAACAGGCAAGCTCCCTTTCAAAAATCATTCCCACTTTCGAAGCAGGGCCAAAATCGTGACTGGGCTGACCTTGCAGTGCAGAGAGTAATACTGCTGGCAGCTCTGAAAGACTCCTGCAGGTTAATTTAGGCTCCTGCCGAAACTCTTCTGATTTGTACTGACTTTCAATGGTTTCCTGGAGATAAACTCACTTGCTAATAGGCAGGAATGATTCCTCATTTTATGAGCAACGGTCTGCCCACACCGGCTTATAAAGCACAGGTAAGCTTTAGGAAGAAGGCCCCCCTAAGGCTAAAATCAAAACAGCCATGTCACAAGGGTAAATTCAGATCCAGCAAATCTGACTTATTCCTCTTGTGTTTGTAACAACTCTCCACCCTGCTTTGGAAGGTAGAAGTGGTCTAAGAAGCCAAAGGCAAATTGGAAAACTAACAAATGCAATGCAGCAAAAGACTGACCACACTGGGTGAACTACTTGAAGCCGGGATTCCTTGGGCTCTTTAAGACTCACCAGATACAGAGAGTCTTGTGTGTGTATGGGGGAGGGGGTTGACAAGCTAGAGCATCTGGCTTGTTAAGCTGTGTATCAGTAACACGTATAACGTAATAATTAAGAATGTAGGATTGCTAGCTATGGGCATTTGGGGAGTTCATCTTGTCTCTTGATTTCTTTATCAGGATAATGGAAATATCAATAACATCCATCTCATAGGGTTGTAGTGAGGATTAATGAGTGAATCCATGTATAGTGCTTATCAGCCCTGACACATCGTACATGCTGAATAGGTGTATTTGGCAGGATAAAGGCACGGGGGAGGACAGGAGTGACAGGAAACAAAAAAGAACAAAAGATTAATAAATAAATAAATAAATAAATAAATAGAATAAAAAGATAGACTAGAGAGAAAACAGACAAAGAGGGGGAAAGGCCATGAAAGAATGGGGTTCACCTGCCTGTAGCGTAGTGTCATTACCAGTTGCTTCAACTGTTGATGTTGCCAAAATTCCCACTCCAGCCATAGACCCCACTGGACTCCATCTCTCATTGGATACAACTAACTGAGACAATTTTGCAGAATTTGTCAGACTAAGACAGTGGTTTTCATTGTTTGATTATGCCCTAGTGAATCCTGCTTTCTGTTGTTAAATGTTTCAATATTTGTTCTGCACTAATGCAAAGATGCTTGCCTAAGAAATCTCAAGTTAATAAAGAATGCGTAATGAAAACCACTGTTTCAATGGGGCAGAAGGGGTTTGGGATTAGGGGATTCAGCCTTGCCATTGCAGAGTTATATTTCTTCTGGCAATTTCAATAATGAAGAAAAATACACATGTACATTCTTCTTGCAAGCTAAAAGTAATAAATTGACTGATGTGAATGGGTAAAGAAGAAGCCAACCTAAATGACATGGAGTAAAACTGAAATGGTGCGTAAGACCACATCAAAATCAGTTATTTTGGAAACCATCAAAACAAATTGTAGCACAAATCAACATTCCAAGATTAAACTAAAAAGTGGATGCCAAATGAGAAGCTAGGCATGAAAATAAAACAGCTTGGGTTCACATTTTGCATGAAACACGAGTTTTCCTATTCTTACAAAATGATTTTTCATACATACACTATGATAATTTTTGAGGAGTTTTGTGTAATAACAAATGATAATATGTATAATGCAATTTGTATCCTCTACTCAATCAATCATGTTATGCCAATATATGTTATGAAATTTGCCCGGTAGAAAAAAAATGTCTACTTATACCAGTTGATGATAATGTTTTTTAATATTATAGTATATATTGCTCTGCATTTATTCCCTCACTTTTTTCATATGGCTCGTCTTAATCAAACTACAAATTCCTGAAATCTTTTTATTTCCCACTGAGCACAGAATGTTAGATCTTAATAAATTTGGAACAAATGAATCAATGAATGAATGGCTAAGTAATGGGCATTATGATTTGGACAGCTTAGTGAATAATAAAATAAAATGATACCCTCACCTCTTAGAAATGAATTAATTCTTATTTAAATCAAATTTCACTTTTATCAATGTAATACATGCACATAGTAAAAATAATTAAAAGATTTTAAGGAAATAATGCAGCCCCTGCCCACTCTTCTCCATGCTTTAATCTCACTCTCTAGAGAACTGACTTTAAACCATTTCAGCTTTTTCTTCTGGCACTAACTTTCATATTTCTAAATGTTATGCTTTTGCCACTGCATTCTAACAGCCAATTCTCTGACACCAACTTAGAGTCTCACAATTCAGTTAAATCCAGAGTTAGCACAGACTCCCAGTCCCATGTGACTGTCCCCACTTCAGATGCCAGCTGTAAGTCCTGAATGTCCCCAAGCCACCTAGACTTCTTCCCTGACTATAAAGTTGGGAGTTCCCACAACCCCCCTTCAGGTTCGATAATTTGCTAGCACATCTCACAGAACTTACCGAAAGTGCTGTATTTAAATTATAGTTTATTATAAAAGATATAACGCAGCAACAGCCAAATGGAAGAGATGAATAGGGCAAAGTATTGGTGGAGGAGGGAGTTTCCATGAGCTCTCCTAGTGGAATCTGGGCATGCTACCCTCCCAGCCATTGAACCTGGAAACTCCTTGAGCCTCACTGTCCAGAGTTTTTATCAAGGTTTCATTATGCTGGCATGATTGATTAATATCATTGGCTGCATGATTGAACTCAATCTCTGTAAGTCGTGAGGTGGGGCTGAAAGTTCCAATGCTCTAGTCATCTGGTTGTTTTTTTCTGCAGACTAGCTCCCATCTTGAAGCTATTTAGGGACCTCACCACATTAGCATAAACTCAGGTATGGTTGAAAAAGGCTTTTGTTGAATAGCAAAAGACACTCCTTTCACTCAGGAAATTCCAAGGGTCTTTTTGAAGCTCTGTGCCAGAAATTGAAGACAAACACCAAATTAGTGTTTATATATATTGTGTTTATATATAAGTTTATATATATATATATATAAACACTATATATAGTGTTTATATATATATTAGTGTATGTATATGTGTGTATATATAATATCACAGCCACTATTTGGTTTTTTATTGACCTTCTCTTATCATGGTTGAATATTTAGCTTTCTTATTCACACTTTCCTTATTTTTCACATAATTTTAATATATATATATATATAAATATGCCTGTTTAAATTAGAGGTTTATATATATAAATGTAGACATAACGTGTATAGATAGGCCTGTACAATTATGGGTTAGTGTTTATATTATTGTATAAATATTGTTCACTGTGAGCGAAGTAGTGCACTGTAGCTGTATTTCCTTTCTTGTACAGGTGGTGTTCTTCTTTAATTAACTAATTGCCTCGTTTTAAAAATTCCTTCTGTTCTTAAATTTTTTCAAATCCTATTGCTATTTGCCACATGGTTATTTGTACTATTTTTAAATACTCCAGCAGCATTCCCACTCCGTGCTCGCACCCGAGTCCTCCCCTCTCACAGCTCTTTCTGTTTCAGTCTGGGCTCATTGCTTTCCATGCTTGGTGCACATCAGCATCCTCAGACTTCTCACAATTCACTTTGTCTTTTTTGTTAGGCTCTCCTCTTGCTTTACTTATCTTGAAGTGTTTCTTTAATATTCTTATTGCTATTTTTTGTTATTGTTACTTTAGTTTACTACTTCATTTTGCAGTAGCATGTTCTACAGCAACTTTCTAGGAAACGTACAAATAGAGGTACATTTTTCTAGGTCTGGAATATCAGAAAATATTGTTATTCTACTTCTACATTCGATAGATAATTTATTATACATAGAATTCTAGGGCGAAATAACTTTCCCACAGAATTTTGAAGGTACCTTTCCAGTAGTACCTCTAGATTCTAGCTCTGCTGATGGGAAGTCAGACGCCATTCTGTTCCCTATTCTTTGGATATGACTTAAACTTTCCTACCTGGGAGCTCTTGGGAATTTCATTTATCTCCAGGAGGCTGTACTTTCTTTGTGATGGGCCTTGAAGAGGGTCTTTTTTATTTACTGATGTGGGAATTTGGGGGACTCTTTCAACCTGGAAACTGATTTTTTCTAATCTGTGAAAAAGCCCCGGATTTGATTATTTCCTCCCTTTCATTTTTTCCATTCTCTATGAAACTGTTGTTTCAATGATTGACCTCTTAGCACTTGAATGTGTTATTTTTTTTCTCTCTCATTGTCCATCTGTTTGCTATTTATTCCATTTTCTCTAAGGCTTTTTTGGTTGCTCTTTCTACCGTTTCATTGATATTTTTCCCCAAGAGCTATAAAATTTTTATGTTCACTTTCTTTGTTCTTTTAATAGCTCCTCTTTTGCATTTTATGGATACAATCTCTTTTCTCTTTCTGTGGATATATCTTTAAAAATTTTCATTTTTTAAATTTTTTTTTGTCCCTTGTGCTGTCTCTATTTCTTCTAAACTCCACTCCCCCTTACCCCTTGTTCTCTTGTGCAGAAGGATTTCTTCAAATTGCTGTTACTCTTACCATTTGCTGTTTGTTCATTTTGAGAGTGAACCATTTAAAATCTGGGCATAGCTTCTCAGCTGATGGGCTGCATTTGAGATTAGCTCTTTGGGCTCAGAGACCACCTTAAATTTTTCAGAGACAAATCCTCAAGTAGTAGACATACCCTGAGATGGCAGGAGTCTGTGAGCGGAAGTGTAAGAATGGAGCTGAGAGTTCCAATATAAAACTATGGAGACTTTCAATTAATTCCTTGCTTTCTCTTTGGTAACTCTTCATGGCCTCATCACATGTGGGACCTTGAGTCCAAATTCTCTGGTTCATTTTCTTGAGAGAATAAAATTCTTCTAGTCTTTGAAGGTTGGGGAGGAATATTTTCCTGTATGTCAAGGCTGCAGGCAGAAATCTGGGTCTAACTCTTCTTTATGAAGCCTTTCCACCTCCACCTACTCTGCTCTCTTCAGCCTTAAGCCCTACCCTGACATTTCACGGAACATCATGACCGGTTCTCAAATCAGCCTTGGGTTCTAAGTATCTTTTGCATTGTTATTATTTACTTATGTAACACATAGAGTTTGGCTTTCTCTTCTCAGTTAATCAGTTACATTTCCTTCAACTTCCTACCCACAGAATATGTGTCCATCTTTTTTTCCTTCCTTTCTGTTGTCCCCTCTTCAGTTTTTGTATTTTTATTTCTTTCTTTGTTTTGTCATTGAGGGTTTATTGCTTTTATTTCACCTCTTTCATCTTGGTAATATTAAAATATTGTGTAGAAATAGACTTATACATTTATTCCTCCATATTTAACCAGAATTCTAAAAAAAAAATCACATTTTTGAAGTGATTTAGTGGTTTGATATTTAAAAAGGCTTCAAAGTGAAATGATGAGTCAAACATGCAGCG
Source organism: Equus quagga (assembly GCF_021613505.1). NCBI lineage: Eukaryota > Metazoa > Chordata > Mammalia > Perissodactyla > Equidae > Equus > Equus quagga. Next base: position 117,606,559 of record NC_060269.1, read on the forward strand.
ACTGGTCTCTGCCCTTTCCAGCATAGTGTTAATCACCTGCACTTCATGGTGACCTCTTTTACTTGTCCCCATAGTCACATCAACTGCCCATGTGTTACTAGAAAGGGTACCATTTTAAGAGTTCCAGGAAATCCCTCCTGCCCCTATTAAATCTCTCTACTCGTGCTTCACATCAGATTTAATTTTGTCTTGAAATTTGATTCTTGTTAATCTTTTAAGCTCCTTCCCATTATTTATAATTTGGAATAAATTTCAGCTTCTTTGTAAGGTTTGGTAGGAGTTAGGGTTGGGAGTACTAGGGAAGTGAGCCACAAAGTATGATGTGTATATCACCAGAATGGAGAGTGGTGGTGACCTTAGCTATGACCAGGGAAGTTTGTAGTACTAAAACGCAACGTTGCTCGGGCACATTTCAGATGTAAGTTTGAATCCTGCCTCAGCCACTTGTAATGTGACCTTGAGCACATTATTTAGCCTCATTATAAATTGATTTTAATAATACCTACTTTGTAGGATGTCAAGTGGACTGAATGAAATAATAAATGAAAAAAAACTTGAGATGCTGAAAAGATTGAATGAGATAATAAATGAAAAAAAAATCTTAGACCAATGCCTTGCTCATAAAAGGGTACAATGAACATTAACTATTTCTAATAGACAAACACATCTTACAAATATTACAGAAAAGAATTACTTGTTTTAGAGACCAGGTTTGGTTTGCTTACTACTCTCATAATCTTCCTTCTCCGCCCCCTGTGCCGCCCCCCCACCAGTCATTTGCCATGTTTATGATTATAAAATGGTGGATCATTCAAATTGGTAGCCTTAGAATTTCGGGGTAACCGTACATCATTCTCTCTAGTCTGGAAAAGCCTGTCCAATGTGAGGGTCAGACTTGTCTGTGGCTGAAAGTAAATTGACAGAGGCATGCTGGGATTGTTAAGTGTAGCTGTCTCAAAGATGGATGTCTGTTGCTGCATGATCAGTTTGGCTGTGGGGACTGAACTGGTCACATCGATGGAAGCAATGAAAGTCCCATTCAAGGCTGCAGTCCACTTAAGTCAGCTGCATGTGGGCATGACCTGGAATAGATTCACTTGATTAAAGCCAAGGGAACAGGCAGAAAGTTGGGTAGGGATATAGAACTAAGACAGTCTATTAATAGTTTTTGTATATTTGTTAGAACAGAAATTTACCAGCCTGATAATAACCCTGGGCTTTAAGGCAAGAGATCTAGATTCTATAGTGCACTGGAGTATCAGTCACTTCCAATTTAACAAGACACTTTCCAGGAAAAGAAACTGAACTATTTTTGACCACATATGTATTGAATGTGATTATCACAGTGGTTTTATAGAAAACCCTACGTTATTTTGTGCACATAAATGAATTATGCTGAATATTGCAATTCATTAGGAAATCAGATCTTGATTAGTAAGTCTTTTGAATTCTGAATTTTTAAACTACTTTTGCATTGTATATCTATTTGTTGTCACTTTACAATTTTCCTAGAAAAATTAGGTTTGCTAGGTCTAGTAACTTTCATTTTTTCTCATTTTCTCAAGTCTTTATTATTTTCTCAGTGGTGGTCACATTACCATGTTTATTTTCAATGTCTAACAGTTAATTTTATAGCAACATCTCCATAGCTTTTGATTTCTGGGTTAAGGAATTAACATATTAAAATGTAGAATGGTGGGTGCATAACCTAAACTTCTCCATGGTTAGGACAGGGATTTTATGGCTTGTCATATTGTTGAGAAAACTATCACGAGCCCACAGAACTAGTTATCTTGGCTGTGACTGAACTCTTCTCTGAACTCTGGTTAACAATTCTAATCAGTTCTGGAAAGGTGAACATCCATCTGTTTTCTGATGATTTCATGTATATTAATTTTGGTTACACATAACATATATATGGTATATATCACCATATACGACACTCTATAATCAGGATTATGATACCACATACTGCAAGAAAATGAGTTCTTTTAACTGAATAGGATATAAACAGGAGAGAATAAAAAGATATACTCTAGAATTCTGCCTCTCATCCTCTAACTGTATTTTCACCCATTAAAAACTAGTCATCTGAATCCCATATGAGATTTTTAGTTTAAACAGCCTCTTCAGAAACCTCACAGCAGCTTTGACTCCATTCTGTCTCATTTTGTTCACCACATTATTTTAATTGCTTGTCTTGCTGATGGAAGGGGCAGGCACTAGAGTGAGGTGAGAACTGAGGAAACCAAGGATGCCACTTATTATCTTCATAATGGCTGTACTTTAGACCCCATCTGTTTTTAAACAGACTTCTTCTCCAATAAAGGTGTTGAGGACCGGTTAGAGAGTCTTCTTTTCTTTCCCAATTAGGATGAACCAGTCAAGAGGTCAAAGAATGAATTGTCGGTAGCCTGTTTTTTTTGGACTCTTAGCTTTTCTTGATTTGTAGAAACCTATTTAACTAGATGGTCATTCTTTGCCCTTCTCTGCACTCAGTTCCAAAATATGAGAGAGAAGACACTTCTCATCTATCCTTCCTCTCCCTTCTCCTGTGTCCCCCACAAAGCACTCTAGAAACTTGGAACCTAGAGTCAGATTGTGGGATTTCTAATTCCTGCGCCCCCTAATCCTTAGTTGTGATCCTTGAGCAATTATATCAGTCAGGGTTCCAGTGGGAAAGAGTTGCCACTCTCAAAGCTCAAAGTAGGGTAGTTTGATGAAGACTTCATAAAGGGACTAATTTCAAAAGTGTAAGCAACTTGCAAGGAAACTATGAGGGATAGTGTGGTACCCCAGTGCTGGTAACAGAAGAGATGTTACTAGACCTAAACCTGAAGAGAAGAGGGGAAGAATTGGTTCCTGGAACCAAGAAGGAGAAAGCTGTGTAAAACAGGGCTACTTTCAGAGAATCTGTTACATTTTGTTGAGGAACATAGCCAACATGTGGGGAGGGAATAAAAATTGACCTCACTCAGTTCCCTTCCTCCACTCTCCTGCCAGGTTCTGCCATTGGCTAAATCCAGCTAGAAGCTTGTCCACACAGGTGGGCTTCCTGGGGCAGAAAGCAGGTGGAAAAGAATGGAAAGTGGATTTTGAGGAGCAGATGGAAGATATCTGAAACTGCAAATGATTTAACCTGTGAGCCGTGGTTTCCTCATTGGTAAAGTGGGGCTAACTATGGTACCTACTTTATAGACTGTGGTGAGAATTAAATTAAATACTAAAGTAGAGGGGATTGCTAGGAAGACGGCAGTGCAGGAAGACTCTGTACTCACCTCCTCCCATGGATACAACAAATTTACAACTACCTGTGGAACAATTACCTCTGAGAGAGAACCGGAAACTGGATAAAAAGAACCCCCACATCACGGGACAACACTGACAGAGGTGGAAGAGGCAGAAATACCTTTCTGCTGAGGAAAAGCTCACATGCTAGCCACAAGGCTTCACAGCTGGGAGCAATCTTAAGGTATGAAGCTTTTCTTGGAGGAGTTGGGGATCTGAGTGGGAGAGCTTTGCCACAATAAGCAGCTTTTGAATTCAGCACAACCAAGATGAATGCCATAATGCCTGGCTTTGCTGGCTATTAAAACCAATGGGGAATACCCCTAGAAAAACTATTGAACATAAGAGAAAGAAAAGCCTTCTCTTAAAGGACTACACACAGAGTCACCTGTTCTAGAAACCAAGACAAAATCACCAGAAAGAAAGGTGCATAGTCCTTTGGTAAAACAGACTCATTTGATAAGCTCTAAGTGCATCTCAGAGAGGCAGGAAGTGGCTGGGCCCATCTCCCAAGGGACTGAGACACTGGTGGCAGCCATTATTGTGACCTAGTACAGGTGTGTTGACACACATACTGGCAGATGCCACGGGATTTCTTCCTCTGGCCTGTTAGCATAGGGGTTTGCTCTGCCCACTAGAGCTTAGCCAGGGCAGATGGCCCACCACAGGGACTGACCCCACCTACCAGCAAGCCCATAGGGAACTTGTGGGCCCGCATAGGTGGGATGTGTGGGACTTTTGCAGCAGGTTGAATGGGTCTTCCTTGGTAGGGCAGGGCATGTACAAGGGGAGGGCCTGCATTGGTGGGGTGTGTGGGGCCTCTGCAGTTGGGTAAGTGGGTCTGCTCTGGTGGGGCAAGGTATGTGCACAGGGCAGGACTGTATTGGTGGAGTGTATGGGTCTGTGGGTGTTGGGGCAGGTCAGCCACAGTAGACTTGTTCTTCTCAAACAGTGACACAGGGGATCTGCCCCACCTTCCAAGTCCTGAAACAATTGCATGCTGCCAAACCTGAGGCTGGTCCCACCCAGCTGCAATTCTGAGAGAGCTGATAACAGACCTGTAGGCCAGAGCCTACAACAATTGTGATCTCCTGAGCCTAGTAATGAGCCATGCTGGGGGCCTGACTCACTTAACAGCAAAACAGCAGCAGTTGTGTGCTATTGGACCTTGCAGTCAGCTGTGCTGGGACTCCCCCAACCCAACAAAGTGACTAAGGTGAACATAGCAGCCTCACACAGCCAAGCCTTACAACCAGCTGGCCCAGGGGGACAGCCTAAACTATCTGTGCACCTGCAGCAAGAGCAACTCTGCCACAACAGAAGGACACATGTAGCCCACACAGAGGTCACTCCTGGAACATTTGGAACTGGTGATGAGAGGAAAGCACACTGCTGGTCCCCATGAGGCAACTCTTACATAAGCCCACATCTTCAAGATCAGGAGACATAACTGATCTACCTAATATATAGATATAAGCACAGAGAAATAGGAAAAATGAGGAGACAAAGGAATATGTTCCAAATAAGGGAACAGGACAAATCCTCAGAAAGTGAACTAAATGAAATACAGATAAGCAATCTACCTGATAAAGAGCACAGACTAATAGTCATATGGATGCTCAATGATCTTGTGAGAAGAATAGATGAACATAGTGAGAACTTCAATGAAGAATTAAAAAATATAAAAAACAACTAATCAGAACTGAAGAATAATGGAAATGAAAAAATCATTACAGGGAATCAACAGCAGAGTAGATGACACAGAAGAATGGATCAGTGAGCTAGAGGAAAGAGTAGAGGAAATCACCCAAGCTGAACAGAAAAAAGAAAAAAGAATTAAAAATAATGAGGACAGTCTAAGGGACCTCTGGGACAACATCAAGGATACTAACATCCATATTATAGGTGTCCCAGAAGGAGAACAGAGAAAAAAGGGGCAGAGAACATATTTGAAGAAATAATAGCTGAAAACTTTCCTAACCTAAGGAAAGAAACAGACATCCAGGTACAGGAAGCATAGAGAGCACCAAACAAGATGAACCCAAAGAGGCCCACACTGAGACACATTATAATTAAACTGTCAATAATGAAAGATAAAGAGAGAATCCTAAAAGCTGCAAGAGAAAGGCAAGAAGTTGCATACAAAGGAAACCCCACAAGGCTATCAGCTGACTTCTCAGAAGAAACTTTACAGGCTAGAAGGGAGTGGCACGATATATGCAAAATGCTGAAAGGAAAAAACCTACAGCTAAGAATATGCTATCTGGCAAGGTCAGGGTCATCATTCAGAATGGAAGAAGAGATAAAGAGTTTTCCAGACGAGCAAAAACTAAAAGAGTTTATCACCAATAAACCAGCCTTACAAGAAATGTTGAAGGACCTATTTAAGTGGAAAAGAAAAGACCACAAATTGGAATAAGAAAATTATCAAAGAAAAAATTCATGGTAAAGGCAAATATATAGTAAAGGCAGCAGATCAACCACCTATAAAGCTAACATGAAGGTTAAAAGACAAAAGTACTAAAATCATCTATTTCCATGATAAGAGGTTAAGGGATATACATACACACACAAGAGGTAAAATATGAGATCAAAAACATAAAACGTGGGGGGAGGGGAGTGAAAGTGTAGGGCTTAGTAGGAATTTAACAACAAAAGACCCCAAATAGCCAAAGGAATCCTGAGAAAAAAGAACAAAGCTGGAGGTATCACACTCCCTGATTTCAAAATAGACTACAAAGCTATACAAATCAAAGTAGCATGGTACTGGCACAATACAGACACATAGATCAATGGAACAGAATTGAGAGCCCATAAATAAACCTATACATCTATGGACAGCTAATTTTTAACATGAGATCCAAGAACATACAATGAAGAAAGGATCGTCTCTTCAATAAATGGTGTTGGGAAAACTGGACAGCCATATGCAAAAGAATGAAAGTAGACCATTATCTTACACCATACACAAAAATTAACTCAAATGGATGAAAGACTTGGATGTAAGACCTGAAAACGCAAAACTTCTAGAAGAAAACGTATGATGCTGTAAGAGCTAAAACATAGGCAGTATGCTCTTTGACATTGGTCTTCACAGCATCTTTTTGAATACCATGTCTTACCAGGTGAGGGAAACAAAAGAAAAGATAAACAAATAGATCTACATTAAGCTAAAAAGCTTCTGCACAGCAAAGGAAACCATCAACAAAATGAAAAGACAAATTAACAATTGGGAGAAGATATTTGCAAACAATATAGCTGGTAGAAAAAGGGGTTAGTATCCAAAATATATAAAGAGTTCATGCATCTCAACAATAAAGAAACACACAACCCAATTAAAAAATGGGTGAAAGTTCTGAACAGATAATTTTTCCAGAGAAGATATACAGACAGCCAACAGGCACATGAAAAGATGTTCAACATCACTAATTATTAGGGAAATACAGATCAAAACTACAATGAGATATCACCTTACACCAGTCAGAATGGCTATAATCACCAAGACAAGAAACAGCAAATGTTGCAGAGGGTGTGGAGAAAAGGGAACGCTCGTACACTGTTGGTGGGAATGTAAACTGGTACAGCCACTATGGAAAACGGTATGGAGATTCCTCAAAAAATTAAGAATAGAACTACCATACTATCCAGTTATTCCACTTCTTGGTATTTATCCAAAAAACCATGAAATCATGAATGCATAAAGTTCCATGCACCCCTATGTTCATCGCAGCATTATTCACAATAGCCAAGACTTGGAGACAACCTAATTTCCATCAAGGGTTGAATAAAGGAGATGTGTTATATGTACACAATGGAATACTGCTCAGCTATAAAAAGGATGAAATCTTGCCATTTGTAACAACATGGAGGGATCTTGAGGGTATTAAGCTAAGTGAAATAAGTCAGACAGAGAAAGTCAAATACCGTATGATTTCACTCATAAGTAGTAGATAAAAACAAGAATAAGAACAATAAACAAACATGTAGATATTGATATTAGGTTGGTGGTTACCAGAGGGGACAAGGGGAAGGAGGAGGGCAAAAGAGGTGACAGGGCACATGTATATGGTGATGATGGTAATTAGTCTTTGGCAGTGAACATGATATAGTCTACACAGAAACATAAATATAATGATGTATACCTGAAATTTATATAATGTTATAAAACTATGTTACCTCAATAAAGAAAATATTAAAGTAGAATATGTAGTACAGTTCCTAGTGCAAAGCAAGAACTGAATGCACGTTAGCTCTCATTATTACTCTTTGGGAATTGTTTCCCAAATGGATAAAGATTGCCAAAGAGGTCAGTAGTTGGTTGGAACCTACTAAATTCGTTCAAACTTGTGTTATTTTATTATGGATTTACTTATATAAAATAATTCAAAACAATTTTTAACATATAATTAGAGCTATTATAGTTAATATAGTTGATTATAGATAGTGAGTCCATTGTGCGTCCTTGAAGAGTATCTTCAAACTAGGTTCCTTCCAACCTTTTACCTCAGACATCATCAACTTCTGTCTGTTTCATCTTCATCCCCACTCTGACTTAACTCAAGCCCCCATCATCTCTCCCCTGGATTATTACACCAGTTTCTCAACTGGCCAACCAGGCTTCAGGCTTCCCTGTCCCCAATCCATTCCTACAGCACAGATCCCTCTAAATTGGGCCTCAGACTAAACTTATACCTGTCTTAGTACACTTCCAAGCTGCTCCATGATCTGGGTCATTTCTCGCTCTTCTGACTCATCTCTGGCCATGTACTCATTGCACTACATCAGTAACAAGCCACGGTCCCTGCAGTCCTCTAAGATATCATCCTGTTCCAATGGTTCTCAAAGTGTGGTCCCAGGCCAGCAGCATCAAAGTCAACTACAAACTGTTAGAATGGTAAATTCTTGGACTTTATCGGGAAACTATTAAACCAGAAACTCTGGGGATGAGGCCCAGCAACCTGTTTAACAACCTGTTTAATCTCCAGGTGATTCTGGTATACACTCAAGTTTGAGAGCTACTGCCATGCCTCTTAGTCTTGTGTCATGCTAGTAACATCCTCCAGGAAGGTCCATTCTACTTATTTCATCTTCAAGACTCATTTCAGGCATCAAAGACTCCAGGGTTGACTTATTGATTGATTGGTAACAAATTAATGTTAGTTTCCCTGAATCTAAATAATTACTTGTTCAGATAACTCCCGTGTTAGAAAAGAATGAACCTAACTCTGATGGTAATTTTTGGGGAAAATAGTTTCATGCAAATATTTATTCAGAAGGCTTGATGTATTTGTTAGGATAAAGGAGGGAGCTTTTATGTAATCAGATTTCTTCTGAAAACATGCCAGACGATGATGAATAACTACTTCTTCTCCTACTAATAACAGTTAGTGGTTTGACTTTTATTTAATTGGCCTCATTTTATAGATGAAGAAGCTGAAGCTCAAAGGGGTTATATAACTTGTTCACGATTACAAATCTAGCAAGCAGCAGAGCTGGGACTAGAACTCAGGTCTGTCTGACCTCCAAGATCAGATACATAAACATCATATTATCTTTGAAACACAGAGAAAATAATTGCCTCTATTTTTCGCTCAAGGATTCCCTTTTTAAATTCAAGCAAAGCAGAGAGAGAAAGGAGAACATTGTTCTCTTGCAGGCAATGAAATATAGTTCCGGTTGGTCATTAGGCCAATGACAGACTTGTTATGACATGGTCTAGGTCAGTTGTCTCCCACAGTCTCACGACAAACTAGATCTTTCAGACTGACTAGGTATAAGATTTGCTACAAATAATACTTAAAATAATAAATTTTATTTGTGACATTGAGAAGAATTCAAGGTTATCTATATAATAATGTCTCTCCCAGATTCTTGCATTTCAACATGCTTTTGTAAAAGGGAGAGAGGTTGGCAATATAGGTATTGGGCAAGGAATTGTGCAAAAATTATAATTTATTTTGTGATACTGGGAACATCGTCCATCACGTATATTCTAGCAAGAGAAAAATGTCATGTAGGACTTTATGGAATTGATGAGTATATAATAGAGTGGGGATTGGGGTATCAAGCTGACTGAGAAAACCTCTCTAAATTTTATTTATCACTAAAGGCAGGGAGATTCTCTGGTACAGAAATGGCAGAACTCAACCTTCTTCTTTTTTTTTTGTGAGGAGGATTGGCCCTGAGCTAACGTCTGTTGCCAATCTTCCTTTTTTTGCTTGAGGAAGGTTGTCCCTGAGCTGACATCCATGCCAATCTTCCATTTTATATGTGGGATACTATCAGCATGGCCTGATGAGCGGTGTGCAGGTCCATACCTGGGATCTGAACTAGCAAACCCTCGGCTGCTGAGGTGAGGTGCATAAACTTAATCACTATTCCACTAAGCTGGCCCCAAGAACTCAGCCTTCTTGATCATGGGCCCTAGACACAACTAGAAGAGAAAACCATATATCACATTTACAAAATAACCATTTAAACTCTCAATGCTTTCCTTCTTTCTAAAATAAGATGTCCCCCATTGTCAGTGCAATAGACTTTATTTTTATTTGTAAGCATTGTTAGCTCATTTCCTACTCTAATCTCAATAAAGTCAGATATATGATTCATTTTATGGATCACATTAATGATAAGTACCAGCATATTCAATAAGAATACAATTACCAGTTCATTAGCTATTTTACTAAAGAAATTTCATTGTGACATTCTTTGGAAAACATGGCTATTATGGTCTTTTCCTTATGTACTGGAAAATTGTGTCCTAAAAATGTGAGCTTCAAAAATCTCTTTATTAGTTTTCCTGCATGTGCTTCACATAGACTTCCTTAATGATTCGTTTTATATGTTTTATTTAATCATCTTAATTTCATCCTTGCAAGAGTAATGGGACCAATCAAATGAGATTGTTACTGCAATAAAAGAGGGTGGGTAGTGTTCGAGATATTATCCCTCAAGGCATTCGAATATACCTGATCACTGGAGGGGAACAATTTGTAAATAAGACTAAGGAAATGAAATTAGAGGATGAGAGACATTGCATCACAGAGAAGATAACATAATGGTGAAGATGGGAGGCTTAATTACCATAATTACTCTAAGGAGGTATTTTTGATAATAAAAAAAAGCCATGTTTTCAAAGTCACCTTCTTGGTTTGCCATTCCAGAGTTTCTTCAACCACTAGCCAAGTTCTTTCATACATAAAATTTCATTTCTTTCTGATTTAATTAGTTTATGTACAGTTAAGTATCACTTAATGATGGGGATGTGTTCTGAGAAATGTGTTATTAGGTGATTTCATTGTTGTGTGAACAACATAGAGTATATTTACACAAGCCTAGATGGTATAGCCTGCTACACACCTAGGCTATATGGTATTCATCTTGTGGGACCACCACCGTATATGTGGCCCACCATTGACCAAAACGTTATTATGTGGATCATGACCGTATTAGGAATGAGGTTCTCTGTGGACATAACTAATAAACTTCTCTTCCCTTTCAAATTCCTCATGTGTGTAAGGATAAAAATCACACCATCTCTCAGCCTTCTTTCTTTATCTTAATTACTTTGTAGTATATTTGTTCAAGAGTCCGGAACCTGGAGCCACTGCCTTGCTTCAAATCATTGTTCCTCACTTCCCAGGAGTGTGACCAGGGCAAGTTATTGAGCCTCTTTCTGCCTTACATTGCTCATCTGTAAAATGGAGGATAATGATTGTTTCTACTTCCTAAGGTTATTATGAGGATGAAATAGTGAATGGATATTAAGTGGTTAGAACGGTGTCTGATACCTACTAAGCACTATAAAAGTGTTTGCATTATTATTATTTTTGTTATCACACTGTCTTTGAATTTCTCCAAGTAATTTTTCAAAATCTATCATTTTTTTATTTTCAATAAAAATAGTACTAGACATGGTAAGGAATTTGAACAATAAAGAAATGCATACAATTAAAAGCAAAAGCAACTACTGGTAATAGTTTCTAAGATAATCTTCCAGAGTGTTTTGATGTTGCCTTTTTTTTCTTCTTCTTTTTTTTAAAAAATAAAAATATTGTAGCATTCACAATGCTCCGTATTCTCCCAAATGTAAAAATATGGTGATTAAACTGAACACAGCAGCCTGGTAGGATCGTCTAACTATTTAGGAATTCTGTATCATCATGTTTTAGACCTTATCAACTGATTTCCTTGCTGTACACTGTAGCTTATCTGGTCTCACAGAGCAGTGCCATACTGCTGACTATTGTGCTTGTGGATTGTTGTCTGGTGGAGCCAGCCCTCCACTTCCCTGATTTCCTGGAGATGTGTAAATCTTGCTCCTTCCTTCTCTCCAATTGCTTACTAACATCCAGATTTAGTAAAAAATTTTCCAGGGATCATGGCAAACTGTCGGTTCCTACATGTCTGTTTTACATGATGAATAATTGAACATCAGCATCTCCTACTCTTTCTCTGAGTAACTGAGAACTCAGAATTCATAAAGCAAAACTGGTAGGCTATCTGAAAAATTTTAATACTGACCACTTGATATATTTTTATTATTAGTTATATCAGGAAATAGAGCATTTTACATTTCAGCATATTGGATGCAGGAAAAAAATATTTAGATGAATCCAACTTATGAAATTTCTCACAGAGGGTACTAGATTTAAAATCATAAGGAGCCAGACCTATAATTTCTGTCCCTTTGCATAATCAAAGGAAACAAAACCTATGCTAAACATTAACAAGTGTCTTTATAGTTCATGTTTTGTGGGCTGAAAGCAACTGTTGATGGAAAGTTTAAGAACTCTTATAAGTGGGGATATGACCTTTCTGAATGAGTTTGGTTCCAGCATATAAGAGATGGCAAGCCAATGTTTGTCACCATTCCAGTAAGGGGACTGGGCAAAGACTGTTAGTGTAGGTTCTTCTATTAGAGTGATGGAAGCCTGGAGGATACAGAAAGTCAAGGGGAGATCACACCTACAGCGTGCCAGGCTGCTAACGTCACAGTCAGGTAAGCACATTTGTGGTCTCCTCTTGTGGTACTATGGGCAAGACCACATAGCCCAGACATTCCTCTCGCTAACCAAAGCTAACGCATAATAATCACTTAAATTACCTAACATGCTCTAAGGGGAAAAAAAAAGGAATGAAAATATCAATCCCATCCTACAATGGTTTAGCACCTTTCCTCTAAACCTAAATTACCTTTGGAAAAAAATTTTCATCTTTAGCATGAAAGCTCTATTATTGCCACCCACCAGAAGAAATTATTGTACACAGATTTTCAGCTTCTTTCACTGGAAAAATAACCTGTAAAACTATAAATGATCCTATAGAGCTAAAACACAGGAAGAAAAGTAACAGCTTTCTGAGCTACAAAAATCTGAAGCTGATCTGCAAGGAAAATAAGGAATGGTGATTCATTATATACAAAAAAAAAAAAAAGCCTAGATTCTATATATCTGAATTTTCTGTGGCTTTTTCTAGTCACATAGGCCATTTTGAAGAGTATGTACAATTTGTGGCTTTTTCATACAGAAATTGGAGGCTGGAGGAGGAGCAACAGGAATAAAGAGGATGAAGGAGAAGAACAAAGACAAGGACAATAACAGTCACAATAATAATGACAGCTAATGTTATTGAATGCTATTAAGCACCAGGTGCCATGCTATGCCCTTGAAAGGCCTGATTCTACCTAATGCCCACCAGAGTCCTTCAAAGTCGGTACTATCATGATGCACATTTCACTTGTGAGAAGAGTAAGGCACTAATTTGGATTACGTGCCTAGCGTCTTCTCCGATGCTGTGAAAGGAAAGCGCCTTTGCATTTTAGTTCTGCATTCAGCTCTTTTTACTGTGGAGCTACAGAAATACCTTCAGGCACGAAAGGGGAGAGGATAGTTGTGCACCATCCCTTTTCCCTCCTGTCTAGCTCTCGTTTGGTGTAGACATCCAGAGAGACTGCCCCTTCTCTAGCTCCAGCCTTAGATCAACACAATGTTTATATCCACCGCTCTGGAAAAAATGAAGTTCCCAGTTATTAAATATGCATGCCCAGTGTATAGGCACAGTCTGTTGGAAAACACACTCTCTTATCTCTCAGAGAAACAGCCTGATAATCACTTTGGCAAAAACAGGGACTTTGAGAGGTGTTTTGTGATCAGTCAAGATTTTGACATTTTAGCTCATTTTTTAAAAACTTTTGCCTTTTGTTCTCTTACTTCCTTTTGCTCTTGTAAATCTAGCTCAGAAAAATTTAGTGTCTGGAAATGAGCCCCTAGTAGCTGCCTGCAAAAGTAGGAATAATTATTCTAAATAATAAATAATCACAAACATGCTGTTCAGACAGAGCTGCAGGGCAGGACGATGGGAGCTCCTAACAAGGCCAACAACGGAATAAATTGCCTCTTGATCTCTCCACTGAGAATAAATTCATGCAAATCCTGGGAAGCTGAGCTGCTGCTGCTGCTAATCCACCATGGGTAGTGACTAATTTTATTAAGTGAAATACAAGAAAAGGAAAGATCCTTGCAGTAGAAATGTGCACGAAGCTGATTGCCTTGGCCTAAGCGCTGAGCCCTGTGGCAGTACAGAGTGAGCAAGGCCAATTAGGCTGGCTCATCAGGCAGTGTCGGAGCACAAAGAGCGAGCACCCGGGCTGAGCTACCGCAGGAAGGCTCGGGAGCACAGGACTGCATCCACTCTGTGTGCATCACTGGCAAAGTGAAAAACAACTAGTGCTCTTGACTTTGAGGTAACCTTGTTCCTGAGAAGATGTGTTGACCATATTTGGAAAAGTTCACCTTTCCTTAACCGAAATACTTAAAAGCCAATCCTGCTGAAAATTTGACACATGATTTCAGGTGAGTCAGAGAACTACTTTCTTTTTTCTGTTAGATGTTGCAAACTCAAAGCCATTCTGGACCAAACAATATAAATAAATAAGGCTATAGAAGTGATGGGGCCCATTGCTAACTGGACAGGCCCATTGTTAATTTATTTTTTTTCCCTAAAACAATGAGCCAGTATTTACCAGATGGCAACATACGCCTAGCCCTCATCTTAGCTGTCCTATTTCCAAGCATATCCTAAGTGTATATCCAAGAGACAAACCTGCATATGTTCACCAAAAGACTTTTAAAAGCAAATTTGTTTATAATTATGGAGACCTGGAAGTAACCCAAAGAAGTCTACTAATACTAAAACGGATAATTAAAATGTCATATATTCATACAATGGAATATTACACAGCAATAAAAAAGAACAAGCTACTGATACATTCAACAACATGAATGACTCTCACAGATATATTCAAAAGAAAACAGATGCAAAGGTGCAAAGGATTTTTTTTTTTAAAGATTGGCACCTGAGCTAACAACTGTTGCCAATCTTCTTTTATTTTCTTCTTCTTCTTCTCCCCAAATCCCCCCAGTACATAGCTGTATATTCTAGTTGTGAGTGCCTCTGGTTGTGCTGTGTGGGACACTGCCTCAGCATGGATTGATGAGCAGTTCCATGTCTGTGCCCAGGATCCAAACCGGCAAAGCTCTGGGCTGCCAAGTGGAGTGTGTGAACTTAACCACTCCACCACGGGGCTGGCCCCACAGATGCAAAGGATTAAAGACTGTATGATTCCATTTATTTAAAGTTGAAGAAAAAGCAAAACCAAAAGATAGTGATGGAAGTCAGAATAGTGATTACTTCTTGGGTAGGGTATTTTTAAGGAAGAGTTGCAAGGAATCCTCTCGGGTGCTGAAAATATTCAATGTCTTGATTTTTAGGTAGATACATGGATAAACATATTTGTAAATCTGCATCAAGCTGAACATGTGATATTAGTTTTGCTGTATGTATGCATTTTACTGTATTTACATCATAGCTCAAATAAAAAGCTAAAAAAATACATCATGACAGGACTGGTCTGGTGGCATAGTGGATAAGTTTGTGCACTCCACTTTGGCGGCCAGGGTTCCCAGATTTGGATCCCGGGCATGGACCTACACATTGCTCATCAGGCCATGCTGTGGCAGCATCCTATGCACAAAATAGTGGAAGATTGGCACAGACGTTGGCTCAGGGACAATCTTCCTCAAGCAAAAAGAGGAGGATTGGAAACAGATGTTAGCTCAGGGCTAATCTTCCTCACACACACACAAAATAAAATTAAAAAAAAAAATACATCATGACAGGACAAAACGAAACAATGCAAAATAAAATAAGAGCTTAACATACTCTGAACCACAAATTTGATTTTTGACCATGAGCTTATATCACCACTAATATTTCTAAAGCTCTTCCTACCACAGTTGAAGCCTTAATGTTTCATTCTTTAGTTCATGTTTTTCCTTTTGGGATAGAAAAAGAAGGTGTCTATTTAATGTTTATATTGAGAATTTCTCTCTTTTTTTTTTTTGCATTTTGCTTAATCTTCACATATTTGTGAATTTTCCAGTTTTTTTCTTGTAATTGATTTCTAGTTTCATACCATTGTGGTTGGAAAAGATGCTTAATGTGATGTAATCTTTAATTTATTATAACCTGTTTTGCAGCTTCACATAAAATCTATTCTGGAGAATGTTCCATGGACACGAGAAGAATGTGAGTTCTGTTGCTTTTGGATGAAATGTTCTGTATATATCTGTTAAGTTCATCTGGTCTAATGAGATTTTTACTCTTAATATAATTTTATGTTTACATTTCCTGGAATTGCCATGGGTTACATACTTGTATGTATACTATAATATATAATATACATGGTATTTCATACTATAGCATTTAATTAATGGACTCTTTACTTAACTATTCCACTATTTTTCAGAACTTAGGATGCTTTCAATTTTCATTCAGAATAAGTGGATCCTCTTGGTTTTCCATTCTCAGCTTATTTCTTAATGTATATTTCCTAAATTGGAACTATTCAGACAAAGACCATAAGTGGATTTTCAGAGTTGCTGTACTGCCATATTACTTCTAAAAGGCTGGCTCTATTCATGTTGATAATGCAATTTATAAGACATCTATTTGTTACATCTTCACCAACACTGGGGATTCCTAAAAGTCATTTTAGGGCTGGCCCGGTGGCGCAGTGGTTAAATGTGCATGTTCCGCTTCGGCGGCCCGAGGTTCCCCGGGTTGGATCCTGGGTGCGGACATGGCACCGCTTGGCACACCATGCTGCGGTAGGCATCCCACATATAAAGTAGAGGAAGATGGGCATGGATGTTAGCTCACAGCCAGTCTTCCTCAGCAAAAAGAGGAGGATTGGCAGCAGTTAGCTCAGGGCTAATCTTCCTCAAAAAAAAAAAAAAGCATTTTAAAAAAATCAAAGAGAAATGACTCTTTAAAATTACTTCAGGGTGCTTTAATTTTTACTAGAATGGAGGCTGATTTCCCAAACACTTGCTAACTGTCTGTATTTCTCCATTTGTATACTGTTTTTGATCATTTATTCAACAGAATCTGTATAGAGACTATATATATTAATCTCAATTTTCTCTATATTTTGAATAGCAAAAGTTTATCAATTATGTTTATCTGTTATATTTTCCTCATTCTGTTATTTTTATTTTCCTGCCTTTTGCCTTACAAAAAGTTATCTTTATTTGTTAAAGCATACTTTTTCTCTAATAACCCTCATTTCTTGAATTGACCTGAGTTTCTCTTTCTTCTGTGTCATTTAAATATGCTATTATGTTTTCTTCTATATTTTACAAAACAAATTACACGTTATTCAATTCAGTTGTTATTGCAACATAAAATGTGAAATATTGATCCAAATAAAGTACTCTCCGTGTGAATATCCAATTATACAAAAAAAAAAAAAAAAGAAACATTACCCATTGCCAAGTTATTTTTGCCCAAGGCTCTCAGAAGAATAAATATTTTTAAAAATCTCAATTCTTATTCCCTTGAACATTTCTTCCTAATTTTTAAAAATCTAACAGCATGTGGCATTCTATTACAATATTAAAACATTTTGTAAAATTAATAAGCAAATCTATCATTAATCATCTGTGTGTGCTATATCTGTCCCCTATCTATGTATCTCTCTATTATCTATCTATCTACCTGTCATCTATTTTCTTTGTTCTTCTTGTCTGCTTCATATGCATTCATATATTAATATTTTGAAGGTAAAAATAAAAGTGTTTAACTTTCAACTGTCTTAGAATATCCTGTGGAATCTGGAATTGGTATTTTATTGCAATTATCAATTAATTTAAAGTAGTACAGCTCAATTATATTACCTTCAAAATTAAGATGTTTATCTTCCATTTTATTCATTCAGAATAAGTTGTTCCTTCCTCTGTATTTTCAAAGAGCTTACCCATCGTTCTCATTTGCATAGTTCTCAATGACTGCTGCTTAAGGACGGGTAGAAAATAGGGAATGTGGCAGCATCAACATTTATGCCCTGATCTAAATATGTTCATAGAGGGAAGGGAGAATTTCAGTTGTACATGTGGCAATATCAAAACACACACTCAGATCTAAGATCTAATAGAACAAAGGGAGAATTTTCCTTCCTTTTAAAATGCTCTGAATTACGTTACTTAAGTTTAAGACAGCAATTTTACCATCAACAAAGTCTTACAAAACAAGAAAAGCAATGACAAATTCTGTAAAAGATGTAGAAAATGGGCTTCTGTCAAAAAATGAAGCGAAAGTAACAAGCTAGAGCATTTGTTTTTGAACTTGGGGTAGCATAGCCAACCTTAAGTAATGGAGTTGCTGCCATATTTTAGAGCGTGGAAACACCACTTTATGCTTTAAAACTTTCAGTGTTATTAAGTTCTTATGAATGACTTCATAGTAGGCATTCAAATAATTCATCATTCCCAAGGAAATCTGTTAAAACCAGTGAAGAGGGTGTTCTATGGTTAAATTTTTCTTATTATTCTGTCACACTTCAAGTAATATTTTGTAGCAACCACAGCTTTCAAAAAGTGAAGATTTCAAGGAAAAACGCAGGCCGTGGAGTTTATTCTTCAAGAGTGCATTAGTGATGTTAACTGCAATTTCTTGACTGGCTATTAAGTACTCTTATCTGAGGTTTACAAGCTATAAATGTCTGATAAACTTACTCTTTGCACAACTTGAATCCACAGTTTTTTAAAAACACTATAAAATGAAATTAGTCTGTAATTTATAAAATATGTTGCATATCAGATTCCACTTTTTAGGTTTTTCAAGAATGTTGTACATAGAAGTTGATAAATTAATACAGTCTAGTGGTGTGAACTGACATAAATGGAGAAATTATAGTGCAATTTGGTGAGTTGGCACTTACATATATAAAAACTAAAAGCTCTGAGAGCTTAGAACAGGAGCAATGAACCATTCCTTAAATAAGAAGAAAATGATTTATTGAGAAGTTGCACACATCATGAACAAAGAATTTGTTCAAAAATGTAGACTCCTTCTACCAAACATTCAAAGAACACTTAATACCCATCCTTCTCAAACTCTTCCAAAAAATTGAAGAGGAGGGGAGGCTTCCTAACTCCTTCTACGAAGCAAACATTATCCTGATACCAAAGCCAGACAAGGACAACACAAAAAAAGAAAATTACAGGCCAATATCACTGATGAACATCGTTGCAAAAATCCTCAACAAAATACTAGCAAATCAAATACAACAATACATTAAAAAGATCATACATCATGGTCAAGTGGGTTTCATTCCGGGGATGCAGGGATGGTTCAAGATCTGCAAGTCTATCAATGTGATACACCACATTAACAAAATGAAGAATAAAAATCACATGATCATCTCACTAGATGCAGAGAAAGCATTTGACAAGATACAGCATCCATTTATGATAAAAACTCTAACTAAATTAGGTATAGAAGGAAAATACCTCAGCATAATAAAGGCCATATATGACAAACCCACAGCAAATATCATTCTCAATGGAGAAAAACCGAAAGCTATCCCTCTAAGAACAGGAACCAGACAAGGATGCCCACTGTCACCACTCTTATTTAACATAGTATTGGAAGTCCTAGCCAGAGCAATCAGGCAAGAAAAAGAAATAAGAGGGATCCACATTGGAAAAGAAGAAGTGAAACTATCACTCTTTGCAGACAACATGATTTTATATCTAGAAAACCCTAAAGAGTCCACCAAAAAACTTTTAGAAATAGTAAAGGAATACAGTTAAGTTGTGGGATACAAAATCAATGTACAAAAATCCGTTGCATTTCTATACACTAACAACGAAGTAGCAGAAAGAGAAATTAAGAATACAATCCCATTTACAATTGCAACAAAAAGAATAAAATAGCTAGGAATAAACTTAACGAAAGAGGTGAAAGATCTGTACACCGAAAACTATAAAACATTGTTGAAAGAAATCGAAGACACAAAGAAACGGAAAGATATTCTGTGCTCTTGGATTGGAAGAATTAACATTGTTAAAATGTCCATACTTCCTAAAGCAATCTATAGATTCAACAGAATCCCTATCAAAGTTCCAACAACACTTTTTACAGAAATAGAACAAAGAATGCTAGAATTTATATGGAACAACAAAAGACCCCGAATAGCCAAAGGATTCCTGAGAAAAAAGAACAAAGCTGGAGGTATCACACTCCCCAATTTCAAATTATACTACAAAGCCATAGTAACCAAAACAGCATGGTACTGGCACAAAAACAGACACACAGATCAATGGAACAAAATTGAGAGCCCAGAAGTAAACCCACACGTTTATGGACAGCTAATACTCGACAAGGGAGCCAAGAGCATACGATGGAGAAAGGAGAGTCTCTTCACTAAATGGTGTTGGGAAAACTGGACAGCCACATGCAAAAGAATGAAAGTAGACCATTCCCTTACATCATGTACAAAAATCAACTCAAAATGGATTAAAGACTTGAATGTAAGACCTGAAACCATGAGACTTCTAGAAGAAAACATAGGCAGTACGCTCTATGACATTGGTCTGAGCAGCATATTTTCAAGTCCCATGTCTGACCGGGCAAGGGAAACAAAAGAAAAAACGAACAAATGGGACTACATCAAACTAAAAATCTTCTGCACAGCAAAGGAAACCATCAACAAAACGAAAAGACAACCTAACAATTGGGAGAAGATATTTGCAAACCACATATCAGATAAGGGGTTAATATCCAAAATATGCAAAGAACTCATACAGCTCAACAACAAAAAAACCAACAATCCAATTAGAAAATGGGCAAAAGATTTGAACAGAGATTTCTCCAAAGAAGATATACAGATGGCCAACAGGCATATGAAAAGATGCTCAACATCATTAGCTATCAGGGAAATGCAAATCAAAACTACAATGAGGTATCACCTCACTCTGGTCAGAATGGCTATAATTAACAAGACAGGAAACAACAAATGTTGGAGAGGGTGTGGAGAGAAGGGAACCCTTGTTCACTGCTGGTGGCAGTGCAAACTGGTGCAGGCACTATGGAAAGCGGTTTGGAGTATCCTCAGAAAATTAAGGATAGATCTACCATATGATCCAGCTATTCCACTGCTGGGTATTTATCCAAAGAACTTGAAAACACAAAGACATAAATATACTTGCACCCCTATGTTCATTGCGGCATTATACACAATAGCCAAGACTTGGAAGCAACCTAGGCGCCCATCAAGGGACGAATGGATAAAGAAGATGTGGTATTTACACACGACGGACTACTACTCAGCCATAAGAAATGACGAAATCCAGCCATTTGTGACAACATGGATGGACCTTGAGGGTATTATGCTGAGTGAACTAAGTCAGAGGGAGAAAGTCAATTTTTACTGTATGATCTTGCTCATAAGTAGAAGATAAAAATGACCAAAAAAAAAATCACATAGCATTGGAGATTGGACTGGTGGTTACCAGTGGAGAAGGGGGCGGCGGGGAGGGCAAAAGGGGTGATTATGGTCACATGTGAGGGGATGAACTATAATTAGTGTTCCGGTGGTGAACATGATGTAATGTATCCAGAATTTGAAATATGATGTACATCCGAAAAAAATAAAAATTAAAAAAAAAAATGTAGAATCCTGAAAAGGTTTGGATGTGAGGTGGGAGTTAAAGAAGTTCCATGTTGGTAGTATTAAGCGTTTGGCAAAGAGTGGCACAAGCTGATGCTAGAATGGGTTGGGCCCAGATTGTAAACTCACTTACATGTCAAGTGCAGAAGTTAGAATTTTATTCATAATTACTGAAGGTTCTTGAGGCTCAGTGAGGTTTCCAAGTAAGAAAGTAATGCAATTAACTTCATTTTGTAGGAAAGTGACTTTGGCAACAGTGTGAGGAATGGTCAAGAGCAGAGAGAGACAACAGGAAGAAGACAAGGGTTATAAAAACACAAAAAAGGAGATGATAATCTCAGTTATGGCAGAGGAAGTAGGGATGGAGACAAGAAAAAGGATCTCAGAAGCCTTTTTTAGGTAACATCTGAAGAATTTGATGACCCATTGGCTATACCGTGAGTGTACTATACTATGATTGGGTTAGTCTGATTGGTATGTCTGAAAGATGTGGGCACCAGTAGCAGAAGCGCACCACATTAGAGATGGAGCAGGCTTGCAGGAGGAGATTATGGGTTCCATCTTGGAGCTTACAATTTGTGTTAAGTGCTAAATCTGAAATGCATGTGGGGAGTCTAGATGGGGATGTGTGTAATCAAGTTTGGGGTTCAGATGATAGATCAGAGTTTTCAGCAGAAAGGTGGTTTTTAAAGTCACAAAAGTGATTGATCATAGATGAACCAAATGAGAAGAGAGTTTATACAGGAACCTGGAAAATATTAACATTTGAAGGCTTGTTAGAGGATGAGGAATAGGCAATGAAAGAAAGAGGTGAAATAGGGAAGTTCCACCTCGAACGTCAATGAACAGTGAAAATACAAAAATATGTAAATGTCCAAGATATGTCTAATAGAATGAGAATTAAAAATAGTTGTATGAATTTGGCAATTAGGAGTCCCCGGTGATCTCAGTGAAAGAAATATCTGAGGTCAGTTCTATCACCCTTGAGGACCAAGCTCACAACTGCTGTGTTTAGACGATGGCAAAAAGTGGCTCTGGTTGTGGGGTTTTTAGAGTTGGCCACTTATTAAAAGCACCAGCAAGGACCTTGGCCTGACACTGTTGTGACAGGTGAGAGAGGAGTTAACTTTGACATCGTGGACAGAACCCCAATTCACAGTCATGTTTATAGCTTGCTTCCTTGATTTGTAATACCTACAACTTTGTAGGCAATTGTTCGACAGAATAAGATGCTCTACACAAAGGGTTTAAAGATACTTGGAAACTTGGACACAATATTTGAAAAATACAATTTGCTAACTATAATTGTGACCGTCATCAATTTGTTGCCATGGAAAATCTTTATTGAAACTCCAACAGAGCTGAACATGGATACAATGCCAAGAATTTACAAGCAATTTTAATTTTCCTCAACATGCCTGTGTGTGGAAACAAAGGTGTAACAATAGGCTTTCACAGTGGGCATGAGTGCCTGCTATTATATTCCAGGCATGGTGTAAACATGGTTCATGTAGTCAAAGAGCTCACACTATTTCTCTGGTCAATATGGAAAGCTAATCCAGTCCCCTAAATCACTGGATTTGTCTGTCTCCAGGGTTTCCACTTCCCAAGTTACTGTTGCATTGCTTTGTGTTGTTCATTAATAACATTAATGAATTAAAGCACCACATCATAGACTAATTTCCACTGCCATCCTGTAAATTTTGATTTCCTTTTAAGAACATTTATAGCAGTAGGGAAGAGATTTATCATCCTAGAAGCAGAACATTTCCGGCTTTTAGTGATTGAGTCATAGGTTGCTAGACCATTGGTGACTATAACATGGCTATAATTATTTTTTCAATCTCCTCATTTTACAGATGAAAGAACTGAGGCCCAAAGAAGTCAAATGACTAACACAGAGTATTGCTGTGATTTAAATATATGACATTTCTATTTGCTGACAGCCATGATTTTCTTGAAATAGCCAGTTTATATTAAACTTCTCTTACGGAAAAATCAATTTTACTAAACATCATGCACTGTTGTTTTAATACAAAAGGCCTTAATTATTAGTAAATTGATATGAATTTTTTGGGAGCTTCTGAAGCCTCACCAGTGCCAATGTGGCTTTAAGAAGGAACAAAGGATTGGGACTCAAGAATGTTTTGCTTCTGGTCCAGCATGTTGATACTTATCCCAAACCTGCAGTTTCTGTTTTCTAACTGCAGACTGAACTGGTAGGTATGGAAGATCTTGAAGCCTTTTTACCTTATAAGTCCAGGCCTGACAAGAGTCAAAGTCTAATAAAAGCCTTAAATGGGAGTCCATTGTATGAAATTGGGCAGCCTTTTGACTGTCTTCCGTTGGATATTCAGAAGGTCTTCCCAAGACAATGAAGGCCAAATTCCATATAATGGACCCTCATTTGATGGTCTTTTCAGACCCTCCCTCCATAGTACATGCCCAAGCTGAGTGCCACTGGAAGTTCATTCTTTCAACAAACAACTGGTGAATTCCTACCACATTCCAGGCACTGTTTTAGATACGGGGATTTCTAGTCAATGGAATGGAGCTCTGTCTTCACATTGTTATGGGAGGACAGATACTTGTGAGAGAAAATACTCAGCAAGCTCAATGGTAAGGCATTGGTATTCATGCCTTCTTTGACGTGACCCATAGAACTGTGCCCCTAGTCAGCTTTCCCTAAATGCTATCTCTCTGCTTGGACCAGAACTGGATCTGTGTCATCATAGTCACTGACCTTTTTCCTTCCAAAGGGGGTCATTGAGTATCCACTCTTTCCCACCTACTATATCTCCTACAATCCCCCTCTCATTGAAATGTTTAGAGGTCCTTTTTGCTTCTGTGCATGGATTTGCGTGGTATTTTTTATCTCTTTCCAGAGGTAATTATGACATTGTCCTCCCAGCCATGGGTTATGGGAAGATCCAGCAGACATCCTCTCCTGCTGCCAGCTTTCCACTGGCACTGCCAACTTCAAGACTCAGCTTCCTTCTCTTCTGTCATCTAACCCTCCCTGACACCACACACTCATATAATTTATTGACAGCATCCTTTCTCTCTTAGCTAGCCTCAAGTCTTTGGAGAAATGAAAAGTAGTTCTCCAACAAAATGTTGGAGTGTCCTTATTTTTTATAGCAATCAATAATATTTTTTCTATAGAATTCAGTCATTATTATGGTGACAATAATTTATTTTGCCAGATGTTACCTTTGAAAGCTAGCACAATCCAATAAGGTATCACTTGTAAAGACATTGTATAGTTTCCTCTCTCCGTTGTAACAAATTACCACTTGCCATTGTAACAAATTACCACAAATTTGGTGGCTTAAAACAACAGAAATTTATTTTATTACAGTTCTGGAGGCCAGAATCCCAAAATCAAGGTGTTGGCAGGCCACACTCCTTCCGGAAGCTCTATTGGAGAATCTGCTCCTTATCTCTTCCAGTTTCTGGTGGCTCCTGAAGTTAAGCATTCCTTAACTTGTGGCTGCATCCCTCCAATCATCTGCCTGTTTTCGCATCGCCTTCTCCTCTACGTGTGTCTGTCTCAAAACTCCATTTGCCTCTCTCTTATAAGGATACACATGATTTTGTTTTGGATCCAGCTAGATAATCCAGGATAAGCAACTCCTCTCATGATCTTTAATTTAGTTATGCTGTTTGCAATATAAGGTAATATTCAGTCTTTTGCCATATATTGTAATATTCACAGGTTCCAGAGATGAGGAGATGACTGTCTTTGAAGGGGCATTATTTTCAGCCTACCACAGATGCTACGGTTACCAAAAGTCCATTTTTGTTTGGACATACTCATTTTCTTGCCCGAAATCAATAACAGAATTATCTAATACTTGGATATCACAGAACCCATTCAATAAGCTGCACATATTTAATGCATGTGGTACAGTCAGTGCCAAATAAATATTACCTCTCTCTATCCCCTTTCCTTATCATATATTGGGCCTTTCTTGTTAAATAAAAATACTGAATTGGCAGTCTGCATGTGTTTCATCCATTCATTCAATATTTTTCAGCAAGCATGTATTGAACACCACACATATGTCAGGTCTGAGTCAGACACTTCAAATAATTTAGCTCACTTAATTTTCCAAAAGCCATTTGAACTAGAGTTTTGTAGAGTGATTAAGATCTAGGGTTTAGAAGTCAGAATGACTCAACTCAAATCCTAGGTCCATCATTTATCAGCCAAGGGGAAATTACTTCCCCTCTCTAACTGTCAGTTTCCTCACCTGTAAAATGGATATATGAACACCCACTGCACCAGCACAGTCCCTGGCACTCTACAAATGCCTGTTATACACTATAAATGGCTGTTGTTATCACACCCATTTGGAGAAGAAATTTGGCTCACTTGAGGGGTTAAATAATTTCTTCAATCTCACACAGATGAGTCTGCCTTAAAGTCTTTGCTTGTCCGCTGCATCATTCTAGGAGAATCTCATTATGAGTCAACCTCACTGATAGAGTGTTTCTGTGGGTTGCAGACCAAGGACTTAAAGAACCTATATTATGTAATATTACGGAGTTACATAAAGATCTCTGGTCAAGGATAATTCCCTTAAAAAACACAACTATCAGACACTTGTTCCTGAATTAATCGTATATTAACCTCATTTCTCTCCTTATTGGTAACATATTAGAGTATTTAAAGTCTACTTCTGCTCTTCCTCATCTCCTTAGTACTTCCTCCCCTCCCAGTCCCATCACACTATGGGCATATAGACCTATACTGACAATAAGAAAGTTCCAGGTGTCTTCTCCACTTGGATCAGCATGTAAGATCCACTAAACCAAAACTGATGATATCTAAGGTGTAACATAATCAAGTTAGAAAGCGTGTATGATATTTTCCATTTGCCCCTCCAGACCCACTCTCCACCCTTTATCCACTCTCCTCCCTGCCCCAGGATGCTGCCCTGGATGGATTGTATGGAGGGTTCCATGGCCTTTTAGCTTCCTTTTGGATCTGGCCAATGGGAGGCAGCAGTGGAGATTGAGTGTAAGAGGACTGTGAAGTCAGGGTATCTATTACTCCAGCTCCCTTCTTGGGCTCCCCTTGATTGATGGTGTCAGGTGGCCCTCTTATAAAGTCACTCTCTGCCTTACCTCATCCTTCAAGTTTAAGGGACCTCACCATGGCTGGTTCGAGGTTCTGGACTGTTTGCCTGCTGGGTTTCCTAAACTCTGCCTCACCTTTGTAGAATCCCTTAATTAAACTCCCTCCAAATAACCTAGTTTGAATGTGCCATCTATTTCCTATCCTGGGTGATGCAGGAAATTTGACTATTATTTAGGTATTGGCAGCTATAGAAGGTGGAGAAGGGACCTTGAATTTACAAATGACTTCTAGACCTGAAGAAAAATCCTGTGACCCCTGGTGTTCGCTGGCTTGAGAGGCAGCTTAATAAAGCCTTGTTTACTGCAGAGAACCATGTTAGCTCAGCCCTAACCCTAAATCTGAAAAAGGTCATTGGATTTGAGGTGGGAGGAGATACAGTAGAAAGATTCATCAGAGTGAAAATTCCGTTTTGTTGGGCATATGTAGAAATTATCCTGTCCATTTTTTTTTCATTAAATATCTGATCTTGATACCCTCCTTGAGAACTTGGATTAAGTCTTTTTTTTTCAGATATTATAGTAGAGTGATCAGGGGTAAAGAAGCATGTGCTAATCTCCCTGATTTCATTTCAGCTCTGCCACTTATTAGTTTCATAATCTGAGACAAGTTATTTAGCCTCACTAAAAGAATAGTTGTTATCTCATATTTTCTATAAAAAAAGCATTAACCCATGTTGTAGGGGATGCAACATGTAGGGATGGATTGAACAGAACTTCCTGTAAAATCAAGGGACTCCTCTACAGGGCGCACTCCAGGAGTTGCCCTTCAGTGAAGTGAACTGGGTGGCCCAAGGTTACGTCCACCGACCAGGGGCACTGAATAATGCTTCAAACCGTGGGAGGGTACAAAGTCAACTTGGAAAGCCTATACAACTCCTGCTATCTTGTGGAATTAGCCGAGGCCCCTGTTGCCACTGCCCCTACATCAACTTCTCCCTCTGTCCAGTCCTATTTTATATCATGTTAATCAGCAACAGTGGCAAGTACTTTGGAGACTTTGCTAAGACACACACCCTCCAAAGAGTGAGTGAGAGGCCCACAAATATCCAGGGAGCTGCCACATTAGTGGAGTTTTAGGGGTTGATTAAGCTAGAACGCGAGAACATGCCATCCAAAGTAAAAAGCTTTATTGTATCTCACGTTTCTCACCAGTGAGAAAGAAAAAAAATACTTGGTAGGTTTTTCTGCATGCTGGAGGTCACATATTCCTCACACATGGGACCTGTGACCTTCTCTTCTTTTTCTTTTGAGGAAGATTGGCCCTGAGCTAACATCTGTTGCCAATCTTCTTTTTGCTTGAGGAAGAGTGGCCCTGAGCTAACATCTGTGCCAATTCTCCTGTATTCTGTATGTGGGATGCTGCCACAGCATGGTTTGATGAGCGGTGTGTAGGTCTGCACCTGGGATCCGAACCTGTGAACCCTGGGCCACCAAAGTGGAGCACACGAACTTAACCACTATACCACTTGGCTGGCTCCCCTTTCTTCTTTTTAATTTCTCCCTTTTGGAATGAGAATGTCTATCCTGGCCTGCCCCTGTATTTTTAGAAGCAGATAACTTGTATGGTTTCACAGGTTCATAGCTGGAGAATTTTGTCTCATGGTGAATCATGAGTTTCATCCATACTTGATTTAAATGATATTTAGATGAGATTTTGGATTTAGAGTTGATACTGGAATGGGTTAAGACTTTTGGACTGTTGGAATGGGAGTTCAAATATTTTGCATGTGAGAAGGATAAGAATTTGGGGGGTCCACAGGATAGAGTGTTATGAACTGAGTTGTTTTGCCTCCAAATTCATGTGTTGAAGTCCTGACCCCCAATACCACAGAACGTGACTCTACTTGGTGCGAGGGCCTTTAAAGAGGCAACTATATTAAAATGAGGCTTTAGGATGGGCTGTAATCCAATCTGACTAGTGTCCTTATAAGAAGAGAAGATTAGGACAGAGAGAGAGACAACAGGGATGCAGTGCATAGAAAGACAAACATGTGAAGAGACAGCAAAGGGGCAGCCATCCACAAGCCAAGGAGAGAGGCCTCAGGAGAAACCAAACCTGCTGAAAACTTGTTCTTGAACTTCCAGCCTCCAAAACTATAAGAAAATAAATTTCAGTTGTTTAAGCCAGTCTTTGGTATTTTTTTTGGCAGTTCTAGCAAGCTAAAACACTCTCCTGCCCAATTATTGGTCAAAAGCCCAACCACATTGGTTTGATTCAGGACAAATCTTAACTCAGGGCCATCTCAGTTCCAGGGATGATCAGCTAATTACTCTGTGGCAACTGCATCATGTTCAGATTCTCTTTCTGCCTAGTCCTGCCTCCCTCACAATCACAAGTGTTTTCACAGCACATCAATAAACCTCCTGCAAGCAAAACTCCATCTTAGAGTCTGTTTCCTGAAGAGACACACAAAAAGTCTTAGAGACACACAAACTGAGCCAGCCCTGATGGCCCAATGGTTAAAGGTCAGCATGCTCCACTTCAGCAGCCCAAGTTCAGTTCCCGGATGTGGAACCACACCACTTATCTGTCAGTAGCCATGCTATGGTGGTGACTCACATAGAAGAACCAGAAGAACTTACAACTAGAATATACAACTACGTACTGGGGCTTTGTGGGGTGGGAAGGAAGAGAAAAAGGAGGAAGACTGGCAGCAGATGTTAGAGTAGAGTGAATCTTCCCCTAAAAAAAAAAAGAGACAGAGATACACAAACTATATAGAAGAGGACATGGGACAGAGTAAATATTTAATAAATGTAAGTAATTGTTATCAGTGTTTCTATCCGTCCAGCACATTGCACATGAGTTGTTTACTATCTATTTGTTTACTGAAGGAATACCTATTTGCATGAATTGAATGAAGGAATGAATATTGTGCTCTGTCCTGTCCAATTGACACACAATGAGTGAAGCTGCAGAGCTAGATTTAATTTTATCAAGAAATTACAGAGGAGAGTAGAGAAGGGAGAAGACACATGTGGCATCCCCCTCAAACTCTTGGTGTTGAATAATAAAAAGAGTAATACTGCATTCACTTGTATAATCTCTCTTTTCTCTTACAATAATTTCCATTTCAAAATAAAATAAACTGTATGGATATAGAAGCAGTGAGTTAATATTTTTTTGGCAACAGTGATTATCACTCACTCTATATAATTCTACTTTTCCATTGCTTCCACTGTGTTCCCTTCTAGTCACAGGGTTTAACGATTAGTGTGGAACAGAACCACTGAAACAGTATTAGGGACATATGAAGAGGCATAATCATTGCTTACAGCTACAATTTTCACCAAATTTTGTTTAGTTCCTATCTGCGTAGTACAGCCACTGGGACTCGAGAAAATAAGTGTGGTGAGATTACATATTGAGATATGTATTTGTGGTCGTGATTTCTGTTTTCTTTTGCAGCCCACCTACATTCTACGAAGAAATCCCCAGGTCCCAGGGCTGTTTGCATGGAGGCTTCTTGGAGATAATCCCTCTTTCTGAGTTTTATAGAAGAGGAAGGATCTCACTGAAG
This sequence comes from Equus quagga, assembly GCF_021613505.1. Taxonomy (NCBI): domain Eukaryota; kingdom Metazoa; phylum Chordata; class Mammalia; order Perissodactyla; family Equidae; genus Equus; species Equus quagga. The sequence goes on from NC_060269.1 coordinate 117,636,526, forward strand.
AGATTCTGCTAGGTACATGCCAGGAGGAGAGAAAAGGAAGGAATCTGACATAAAAATGTAATGAGAGGAAATTTCTCGAGAGCAGAAAGAAGATAGAGTTTTAAACATCTATTTAGCAGTGGGGTATTGTGCTCTGCTTCTTGGCAATGCCTCTGGTTCCCACCTCAGGGACTTCGCACTTGCTATTTCTTTACCTGGAATGTTCTTCTCTTCAATATTCTCATGACTTGTTCTCTCACCTCCACCAGGTCTTTGCTCAAATGTTTTATTCTTAGCATTCCTTGAGTCTTTATTTTAAATTACAACTCTCACCTTCCAGCACTGTATGTTCACTAAATAACTTTTCTCCATAACGTATATTTCAATCTGCCAGTATCAGATAGTTCACTTGTTTTGATTCTCTATTTTCTCACTCTAGAACTGTAAGCTCTTGAGAGTAGGAATTTTGCTTCTTTTGCTCACCATTGTATCCACAGTACCTGGTACTATGCTTAACAGCAGGTGTTTAATAAATAGTTGTTGAATGAAGGGATATAATCTCTGCATGGTTGTTCTTCCCTGGGTGGTGGGAGTAGCCCTGGAAATGTTTGAGACTGAATTCTCACCTGGCTACTGGGATGGGGGTGTGAAGTTATATTTTTCCTGGCTTAAAGAAAATAAAATACTCGATATTTTTCGATGATCAATATTTGTGGTTGCACATTCACACCCACTGCATAAGCATTTACTTGAGGAAAGTTTTGTGGGAGGGTGAAAAAAATAAAGATTGCATGAACTGTTAATTTGTTCTGAAAGAGTTCATGGTGATTAACAGAGCTAATCAGAATGAAAAAGAGCAATCATAACCGTATAAATGGAATGAGATTCTATTGTCTACCATCCCAAAGAGAGTACTTTCATCTTCGTTTCATTTAAACTGTATTTTATTGAGATTATTTAACCCCCTAAAATTAGCATAAAATTATTAATTCTGTGCTTAAGACATGTAGAATTTCTGCAATTAATTTATCTTCCTACCCATTCTTTAATCTTGTCTCAATAAAAAAGAAATACCTGTGCATTTGAACTTTGCCAAGGAAAACAGGGAACAGATCTCTTCCATTCTGAGTTACGTCATACAGAATTAATCCCATCTTACCCTTAAAACAAATCAAAACATGAAAAACATTTATCAGTGCTTCTTAAATTATTATGGGGAACATTCACCTGGAAATTTGATGAACACTGTGCATGGAATCTTTACGCCTCCCAAATTCACATTCCCATACAGTTTTTTCTACAAGTCCAGGGGCATGGACTCCTGGAACCACTCTATGGGTCTGGGTTGAGAAACTCTCCTCTAGGCTGATACAAACAGGTAACCATTCCAATGTTGTTGTCAAAGACAAAATGAAGGGGACAATCAAGGAGACGATTTTATTTGGGTTATTACAACAGGGAGAACATCCCCTAATGAGAAATATCTCAAAGAAAAATAAGGGAAGCCTGGGGTTTTGTAGAAAGCCACTACTTGACCAAACGTTAGTCAGGCTCCTCTGAGCCTTATTCTCGACTATGTCCTTGATCTTTGCCTTCTGTGTCTACGTCTAGTTTTAGCAAGAATCCTGCTAAGTCAGTTTAGCAGAGTACCCTCACCCTTGATAACTGTTCAAGCTCCTTATCCCCACTCTTTGATGTACAAGTCCTTGTTCTGCCTTTAGCAAGTATCCTATTAGGCCTCTCTAGCAAGAATCCCCCTACCCTTCATGTTTCCTCTTAGTAATTTTCCATCCACTGATCCCCTTACTCTATTCTTTGGCTGTAAATCTCCACTTATCCTTTCTGTATTTGCAGTTGAGCTCAATCTCTCTCCCCTATTGTAATACAGTTGACCCCTATGATAATAGTTTTGTATAAAATCTTCCTTGTCATTTTAATAGGTGTAAGGAAAACTTTTCCTTTAATAGTAGACAGATAAACAAGGGAGTCATCTGGAATCTTTTGAAATTTATGAGAAAGAGTGGATGGTGAGCCTCATTTGAGTCACGTGGGGAAAGTTTCTTTGTCGTTGGCCATTTTCTGGAAAACAAAATGGTGAGGACAGGATTTCTCCACCACTGTTGTTTTCTGGGAGTGCAGGGCTCAAGTAAAGTTCAGTATTTTCAGTTTAAATTGTTGCTGTGAGACTTTCACTTTCAGTAGTACTAAGTTTCAGAGATCTAGTTTATCTGGAAAGAAATTAGGTGGAGATTTCTTTTTTCTTTTTTCTTTTTTTAAAGATTTTATTTTTTTCCTTTTTCTCCCCAAAGCCCCCCGGTACACAGTTGTGTATTCTTCGTTGTGGGTTCTTCTAGTTGTGGCATGTGGGACGCCGCCCTAGCGTGGTCTGACGAGCAGTGCCATGTCCGCGCCCAGGATTCGAACCAACGAAACACTGGGCCGCCTGCAGCGGAGCACGCGAACCCAACCACTCGGCCACGGGGCCAGCCCCTGGAGATTTATTTTTTAAGTTTCATATTTTCTCCTCAAAACTAAAGGATAGTGATGAGAGAGGAGAGATTTATGTTACGGATTAGTATGTTACTTTTAGCTTTAATGGAAGGAGATTCCTCAGTTGGAGACAGACCTCTCAACTCTTTATTGTCTGTAATTTTTCACCCTTTCCATTCTCTGTAAGAGCTGACTTCCTAATGTCATACTCTAAACACACAGAATATTAAAAGAAAAAGGAACTCGCAATCACATGGACTAGAACATCAGCATCTCAGGTCATGTGCATTTTCTCATGAAAAGTCCTGAAATTCCAAAGTCTACAACTTTGTTCTTGAATGCTCCAGAAGTTATGTCCTTACTTTTTCTTGATATCCTTCCTAGCCCTTTGTTTACGTAAAGTAAGTACAAAAGCCCAACAATCTTTAGTGTGAGTTATAATGGTCAGGCTTACTACAAAAGAAAAAAATAAAATAAAGAAAAATACATTAAACAGTTTACTAAGTAAGGTCTTAAAATATCAGTTCATTATTATAGTCTGCTATAATATTTTATTACATTTTATGTACATATTTTATTTTATAATGTCGCTTACCTACCTACATTCTACATTCCCTTTTTGGAAAGGAAATACTAGATCTTTCTTCCCCCTTAGCTTTTATTGCATATGCACGCAGACATACCCATAACAATTGAAAAATACTAGTGTAGGCACTGCTGGAAATCATATAGTAAAATAAGACAATTTTAGTTCTCATAATTTGCAGTTTAATGGGGATGAGAGTTAAGGAATTTTTTTAAAAAGCTTGTACAAGTCAGAGAGACTTGGGATACGGTTTCTGAAGAAAGAAAGAAAGAGAGGGAAGAATAGAGGGAGGAAAGAGAGGGAAGAAGAGAGGAAGGGAGCAGGAAAGGAAGAGAAAGAAAGAAAGAAAAAAGGTAAAGGTGCTGTCTTTGCTGCAGAAACACTCCCAGGGGGAGATATCAGAAGAATAAGCAATTGCCCTGGGGACATTGCTCCTCCTTGCCGACTGTGGGGAACCTGGGAAATCACATTGCTTAAGGCGAGCATGGATGGAAGATGTCATTTAATTCTGAGTGCTCATACCGCTAAGAATCTAGAAGGAATAATTGTAATGTGAAATATATGAGAGAAGTGAATTTTTTAAGATTAGGGGAAATGGTTGCTTGCAAATAAATTGCAGATTTCTTTGAAGAACAAAATTTTTGAAGATCTTGTTAAAATTATAGACCAGAGGAATACAGAGTATGTATAAGCTATCTATTGCTTTGTAATAAATCACCCCAATATTTAGTGGCTTAAAACCTCAACTGTTTTATTTGGTCACAATCTGCAGCTCAGCAGTTTAGGATGGTCAGAGCTGGGCACTTTTCCTATTGAATGTCTTGGAGTGATTTATGTGGCTGCAATCATCTTGCGGCTTGATTGGCTAGGTGGTCTAAGATGGCCTCACTCACAGGTCTTATGAGGGATGTGGCTCTCTGCTCAGCCCTTCCTCTCTAACACTGTAGCCCTAGCTTCTTCACGTGGTGACAGCTTTCTAAGAGTACAAGCCCTAATGTGCTAATACTTTCAAGCTTCTGATTGCTTCATATTTACTAATGTCCCATTGGCCAAAGCAAGTCAAATGGCCAAAGCCAGAGTCTTTGTGAAAGTCTAATGTGAAGGGGGATTACACAAAGATGTGGATCCAAGCAGGCAGGACTTATTGGGGGACCATTGCTATAACCATACACCACAGAGGCACATTTAGTTGATCTCCATTATTCATGGATTTTGCATTTGCAAATTTACCTACTTGCAAAAATTTATTTGCAACCTTAAAATCAAAACTCACAATGCTTTTGTGGTCATTTGTGGACTCATGCAAAGCAGAGAAAAACTTGAATTGCCCAATATGCATGTTCCCACCTCAGGTTGAAAAAGAAAATGAGTGGCCTTTTTATTTCAGCTCATACTATAAACAGTCACCTTTTTACAATATATTTAGTGCCATATTTTTTCAAATTTTGTATTTTCATTGGAGATGTTACTGTTTAAAATTGTTCCCAAGCATAGGCTGAAGTACTGTCTGGTGATCCTAAATGCAAGATGGTAGCGATGCGCCTTATGGAAAAATATCCAGCTGGATAAACTTCATTCAGGCATGAATTACAGTGCTGTTGGCTGTGGCTTCAATGTTAACTAATTAACAACATATATTAAATAAGGTGTCTTTAAGCAGCAATACCCATTAAGCAAGGTTATGTATTAATTGGTTGATAAAAATGTTGTGACTAGAGGTTCATAAGAGCTTAGCCCTATATTTCTTCTAGGAGTAATGATTCAGTATTTGCTAATTTGTTGTTTGTAGAACCTTATAGAACATAACTACCACGAATAATGAGAATTAGCTGTATACCAGTTCCTATCTAGTGTAATTTTAGAGTAGTGTGCCTATATTATTTCTAGGAGAAGTTAAAGAAAACCATTAGCCACTCCTGATAAATCAAGCAATAAAAGAAAAGTTCGAGTGACAAGCCCAAGGTGAACCGAATTAGTTCAATACCAATTCAATTTGATAAATATTTATTAGGTATTTATACAATTGGCAACACAATGTCATGTGTAGGTGTTGGGGCTGGAGATAAAAATTTGAACACTAGGTTTTATCCTAAAGAAGTTCAGAATCTAGTAAAGAAATTAAGGCAGTGGGGAATGTGATTTGGGCTAGAGGAGAGACGTTCACAAAGTATTAAGGAAGCCTAAAGATGACAAATGCATTTGGCTGGTAAAATCAAGGCAGCCTTCACTGCAAAAGTAATATTGATATGTGATGGTATTTTGATAGATAAATATGGGGAAAAATGAAATTTCTTTCTTAAGAAAGGAGCATAATGTGCTCTAAAAGAAATGTGGGAGAGGGAAGAGGGAGGAAGTTTGAGGCATTTGGGAGGGAGATGTATCACGGAGGCCTAGTTCGGTGGTTGCATCAGAGGCAGTAACAGCTACCATTTACTGAGCAGTTAATACCACTCTTTAAGCATTTTGCATGCATTATCTTATCTAACCCTCACTACAACTTTATGAAGTATGGTATTGGTATCCTCGGTTCAGACTTGAAGAAACTGAAGCTTAGGGAGAGTAAGTAATTTGCCTAAAATCACAGCATCCTCCATCAAATAGTCCTTTCCTGTTTCTATAAGAAATCCAAGCTCATTCTTGACATTCTCACCAAGGGCATTTGAACTACTGATCCCTCTCCTAGAATACTCTTCCCTCAGCTCTCAACCCAAGTGTTAGCTCCTTAGAGAGGCCTTCTCTGAACATCCTATCAAAAGTTGAAACTAATTTAAATGATATTTATTTATATATTTGTGTTTGTATATTCACTCATTTATTTATTCTTTTATTTGCTTGTTTTGTTTAGAGCTGTATCCCGTGTCCAATAGTAGTGGATCTTCTTGGCACACAGTAGACCCTGGACAAGTACTTATTGAAAGAATGTATACATTCTATGAGAGCAGAAACCTTATATTCTTGCTCAGTTGTGTATTTCCAGCCCTTAAAATAATTCCTGGAACATTATGACATTATGGCATATCATTACAGCAATAATAAAGTAGTAGAGCCAAGAGTGAATCCAGGTTTACCCAACTCCAGAGGAGCATATAATCACTATTCTGTGGTGGTTACAGGTGCAAAAGGTCAGAAAAGATGAGCTGGATCTGCATTATGAGGAGTTTTCAATTCCACATTTAATAACAAACTGTAACATATAGAAAACTGGTGATTTCTGAGTGAAGGAAGTAATCTAATCAGAGCTATGCTCTGATCAAAGATTCTCTTTGGCAGCAGTTGGATTAGACGTAATTAGAGAGCAAGAGCCACAAGAGGGGCATGTAGACGAGTTAACATAGTATCATAAGAGCCAGATGATAGATAAAAGAGGCATTAGAACCCCAAAGGAGGGTAATGATTCCACAGGTATTGGAGGCTTATAATGCACCGAATTGTGGAGTGAGGGGAGAAGAGCACAGGAATCAAAGATAAACATGTGATTCTGAGTTTATCTGAATAGCAGGCTGGTGATGTTATTAACTGAAATTGGGAAGACAGAAAGTTTTAGGAGGGATTCAGGATCTGGAGAGAGCATGCTCTCTGAGGAAGATTGGCCCTGAGCTAACATCCGTGCCCATCTACCTATACTTTATATGTGGGACACCTGCCACAGCATGGCTTGATAAGTGGTCCCAACGTCTGTACCCTGGATCCAAACCAGCAAACCCAGGGTCACCTAAGTGGAACATGCAAATTTAACTGCTATTCCACCAGTGGGCCTCCCTCATGTGTGTTGCTGTCAGAACACTCTGCCAGGGAGAGATAATCATTAGGATGTAGGAAATTCAGGAGAGGCTAAGCAGGGGGTACATATTTGAGAACCATCTGTAGAGAGGCAATTAATGATACCATTATTACAGATAAGATCGCAAAATTGGAGCAATTGCAGAAGGGGATAGAGAATACGTATGAAGATTGCCTTCAGTGAACAGAAAGAAGCAAGAGAGTATGAAATGGAGGCATCAAGGTAGAAGAGAGCCAAGAAGTATGAAAGTGCCAAGTTATGATAATGAACAAAGGGAAGGTTGTTTGGATGAGTAGAAGGTCTTTGAAAACCATAAAAAAGGGAGTTTAAGAATGTTGGAATGAGAAGTGATTGCAAGAGATTGAGGAATAGTTGATGTCAAAAGAAAAAGATGGGGTGAATGGTAGCTCAGTTGAGGAAGTTTCTTTAGGAGAAAGACTCCTTCAGAAGCATGGTTTGATCATATATTTTGTGCTTTGGGGACTGAAGAGATTGAATAACATAATTGGTTTAATCAGAATTGGAAAGTAGAAAGTGGGTATGGCAGAAATTTAAGAATATAAAGAATTCTATGCTTCTGACGAGAACAATTCTGAAATGACTAATCATGAAATCTAGGCTTGGGTAGGCAGACAAATAACTTTTGGATGGATGTGGTAGTCTGAAAGAATTGAAAGAGATCCAGATCAAAGGCACACTGGAGATAAAGAGTGGATTCAGTAAGATCAAGAAACAAAGAAATAAAACTATAGCCTGTGGTTTGAATCAGAGAGGAGACTTTTGTAGGTTTTGATATTGGAAGCAGAGGAATTCCAGATATGCTGATGTGCGTATAAAATAGGATGGAGGTGACAGACAATAGATGGAAGAACTTGAGGAGCAGGATTTAGGGAAAGTGACAACACAAATGTTGAAGTTATCAAAGGAATCTTATCATAGAGCAATGACAGAGGAAATTGACAATGGGATCTCAAGCCTAATATGAACAACACTGAGTCCAAAAGATTTTACAATGGCCCAATTGTAGTGAATGAGTTCCAGTATGGTTCTTACGAAGTATACAAGGCAGTTAATAGAAGCAGGCTAGAAGAATAAAAATAATAACAAAATATTTTCTAGTAGTGCTTTATATTTACAACACATCTGTGGAGTACCTAGCTCAGGCTAAGTGCTGGGTACTTGGTGGGGTACTTCTGTATCAACTTTTGTAGGGAGTGTCAGATCTCACATTTGATGCAATGGAACTCAGGAAAGCTATATGACTGTTTCATATTAGCTTAGCCAGTTCCTTATAGAATTATGTTCAGCAAATTGATCTTTACATATTATGTCATCAGATTTTAACATGGTCACCACAATTGCACAATATGCCATAAAATATTTTTAAAGTATATTTTTATCAACTTTTACATATTTGATTTCATTTTATTCTTACTGGAATCCTACAAACACTACTGTTCTTAAAATCAGGAAACGAGGAGCAGGGTAAGAGATTAACTGCTTTCCAGATATCACAGAGCTCATTAATCATACATGGCACCAAGTTTTGAAACCAGAGCTATTGACCATAGACTCCCCTTTCTTTCTCCATTAACTTTTAGAAAAGAAGAGCGCACAGCAATAGCAGTTTCTCTATGACCAGACATTTCAGGTCTGTTTGTTTGCCTCCGTCCCCAGATAGAAGCCACATATGTCAGGAACACTTTGCTCTAGCCTGGTAGCCTTTTGGCGCCTGCACTAAATAGTGGGGCATTGTTTTATTGTTCATTAGACATGAACTTTGGAATGAAACACATAAAACACCATTAGCCTTGGAATGGGGAGAAGAGAGATTCAAAAATGAGTAAGACATGGCCAATCCTTCCTGTCAAAGCAAGAGAAGCAGACATGAAAACATGTAAGCCCAGAGAAGGAAATGAAGGGGTGAAGAGAACATGAAAAAAGTTCCTTTGAATTGATTATAAAAGCAATGCTTGAGCTTTTGGGCTCAAACCTGGAACTTGTGGTATTCATGGATTGCTTCTAAATCTTGTTTCCAGGTAAATTCTAGAGAGTGGCATGAGCTGATAGAAGACGTCTATGGATAGTATCTCCTCTTTTCCTCCAGAGAGTTCTCATCTCCCAGGTGAGGTCTTTAAATAGAAACTCAGGTCTCAGTAGAGTACAGAGCTCTGATATGAATACTCTTTCCTGCCATGCTGGGTACCCAAAATAATATTTATGATAATGATGATAATGATGATTATTTATATCAGACATGGAAAAATATAGGGAGAATGATATAATAACCATGTAACCATTCTCCATATTAGATATGCAATACTGCAAATTTGGTTGAAAATCCCTATGTACTTATCTCTATCAAATTGTTATACATCATCCATTCCTGGAATTGATGGGTCTCGTTTTGAAAAATGTCTTCATTCTTTAAGTATACACTCATAAACAATAGTAATGTTGCCAAATGTCTTAAAATTTATATGAAGTATTCCATGTTGTATGTATTCTTTGCAATGACGTTTTAAAAATATTTATCCGTGTTAACACATGTAAATATAGCTTGTTTATTTTATCTGCAGTGTAGTTTTTTTGGTATGACTATATCACATTTTATTTTTCCATCCTCCTGTTGATGGATATTTAGGTTGTTTTCAATTTTCTTTTTCACTATTAAACCACTGCTGCAATAAGCATTTCTTTTTAAACACAAGTATGAGAATATAATCTTAGAGCTAGGATTCCTGAGCTGAAGAATGCATAAATGCAGTTTATTCGATATGACTTAGTTGCTTATCAAAAGTGGTTGCCCTAAAATGTGTATTCTCTTCATATATTCAATGCATGAGAATTCCTGTTCTCAACATATTATGGTTAGACTTTTTTAAAGCTTTGTCAGTCAAATGGGTGTGAAATGTTAACTGCCCAATTAATAGCAAAATTGATTATTTTGGCATATGTCCATTTGCCATTGGACTTCTCTAATTCTCATTAGAAATCTGTGAGTGATTTTTGACTCTTGGTCTAGATATTACTCTAACAATAGTTTTTATTGTAGTAAATTATTTATATGAATGAAAATGCCAGCAAAGAGTGTCACATTACAAAGAGCCCTGATGTTGAGTGAGGCTCAGAGTGATTCCCCTGCATCCCAACAATATCACTGAGGTTAATTCGGGGGAGAACTGCCCAGGAAGATCAGTGATTACTTTCCCATCATATGTTTTCTACAGTCACAACGATCGTTTTCTTAATAGAGTATAAAACAATAGTATGTCACTTTATAATTGGTCTCAGACACAGGCCGTAGATACCTTTTCCTCTTCTCTAGAGCATCCTTGAAATATCAAATAAAGTAAAGTTATATTAGCAATATAATTTGAGATAATATAATGAAGTTTGGGTGAGTAGAGTGAAAAATGTTTGAGTTGCTCTGAAAAGGCTTGTTTTGAACTGTAAAAAAGAGAAAAGTTTCTGATGAAATCTGGTATATTTTTTTCAGCTCTCTTCTCCAAGGGTGCTATTTATTCATGGTTTGTTTTCCCTATTTATTTCCATTTTTTATCTTGGAGAGCCTATTCTTCTTTATGACTAATGGATTCCACTCCCATTTATCAATAACAGACAGGCACACTAACCATTCATTTAAGGTAAAAGATTTCATAGAATGTGATATCAGGCACTTGAAATAATTTATGCAGTTGCAAAGCTCCTGTGCGAATAATTTGAGAAGAACTGTGTTGTGTAATGAAGAATTTGACTGAGCTGACTTCTGCACAGGTAGTATTCATTCCTACTCTAAGACTTTTCCAGAGTGTTTGAGTATCTATAAATGGGCTTGTTCCCTGAAAATAAGTTACTGCATCGACCTAAATGGATTCCAATAATAAATTATTCAGTTTATTGAAATGTCTGGGGAATAAAAATCAAAATTAATGACTCTCCTAAAGATATGATTGATTTTTCTTATTCTTATTTATAATAGTAGAGAGACAATATATCAAAATATAGTTACTAATTCATGTTATATCTTATTTATTTGCTCATCTTTTAATTTTCTCCCTCCTCTACCTGGCATAGTCTTTTAGACTGGTTGTTACTCAGTAAATAGTTGAATTTACAGTGATGTTTATATCACTGAACACTTTAAACATATAATTGGGTTATTTAAAGGTAAACTTTTAGAATTAATATAAGAGCCCAATACAGTTGTTGGATACAGAATCAACTTACACAAATCAACAGGAATGCTAAATATAACTAATTATAAAATATAATAGATGAAAAACGAATTCATTTTCAATAGAAATATAAACTATAAGGTATCTAAGACTAAATCTTACAAAACATTCATGAGCTTTTTAAGTAAACAATGTTGAAAAAAGGTAATTATAAGTTAAATATGATAGACCAAGTGTCTTATAATGTAGGATCAATTACATCAACAAGGAGATGAAAGAAATTTATATATGTGTATATACATAAAAATATGTATGTGAGAGTTCAATGCACAGATGAAATAACATTATTCTTGATGATTCAGAATTGAACTATACTTTCATCAGCCACTTATATGAGGTGATTTCAGCACTAAATTTAGCAGCTATAGTTGATACAGAAGCAGTTGCTTGTATCTGTAGTTGTCTCTTCCCTGCTTGCCTTCAGAATTATATCTGGATGAGAATGACAGAAAATCTAAAACAACAGTGGGTTAAAAACCACAGATTCTTAGTTCTCTCTTTCTTAAATGCAATCTGGAATTTAGCATTCCTCCAATGATAAGACAGCTCCACAATTATCAGGGACCCCTGCTATTTCTGTCTTGCTGCTCTTCCATATTGAACATGTGGGGCTTCCACAACCTAGCTTAAGACGGCTGCTTGAGCTCCAGCCGTTATGTTGATATTCCATCCGACAGGAATGAGAAAGGGTGAATAAGGTGTACCTATTCCTTTTAGAGATCCTTATAGACATCACCATGAGACTTTTGCTTATATATTGCTAAGCAGTACATAGCCTATGACCATACTTTTCTATAAGGAAAGCTAAGAAATCTTTGCTTAGGATAATCATACGCCTAGCTAAAACTTAGAGTTCTATTCCTGAAAGGAAAGGGAAGAGCAGATATTTGGGGCCTTCTACAAGTCCACCACAGCATTAATAAGCTTATTCCCATGGAGAAAGTCTGTCTACTGATGGGCTTTGGAAACAAAAATGAGGACTGGAGAGAATACTGTTATCGATGTGGCTGACCTTTAGGTTGAGATCAATTTTTGGAGAAGATTTTTTAACTTAATAATAAAAATATGAGTAACATATATGACACAAACACTTTTATAGCCATATTTTGCATGAGAGGCTATTGATAGCCCCCTTTTTCCCAAAACACAATTGAAATTCTTATTTTCCATAATATAGAGCATCCTTCTAAATACAAATTTCTCCATACATTCTCCAAAGGAAAGCAGAGAAAATAACTTACAATCCATGCCTATCCCATGACTAGGAGATAGTGAACACCACAACTACAATTTGCACATAAGTATGAAAATATTTCCAAACTGGTGGAGCCAGCTGCAGAGCCCATGCTGGAGCTGAGAGTCAGGTGCAAGGAAGGGAGAAGAGGACACCGAGGGCCCAGGGTGATAGAGCTCAAGTAATATGAATACTGGACAAAGGGAGTCTCCTATCACAAGGGGGAAACTGAGGCCAGGGCCAAAACTTGACAGCTCAGAGCCCTGAAGGGAAGGAGATTGAAAGTACATAGAACTTGAGGCTAGAGTCTCATTAAGACATGATTTCTGCAGATGAGGGGCAACCTTGAAAGCTTGGTGATGAAAAGAAAAAAGTGAAAATTGAGAGTCATACCAAAATAGAAAAGAATCACAAAATGATAAGATATACCAACATGTTCTCTAAAGAACAAAAGAAAGTACTATTGATTGTAGAAACTGTACTTCCTGAGACCGACAGAAAAGAGCTGTCTTCGGCTAAGAAATTTTGAAAGCCACACAAATCCACACGTCCACTTGTTATTGCTGGCCCAGAAAATATAAGACATTTCACAATGAACAGAAGATGGCAATCAAAGCTAATATAAGAAGAAAATAGATATGGGAATCATAGGATGTCAGCTGATAAACGGTTTCCCCCAAACTCACCATGAAGCCGAGGAACATAGCGAGAAAATTCCCCACCCTGAGTTAAGTATTCTTAAACGTTTTCGGATATACAAATACAGTTTGAATTAGAAATAAAAAATTCACAGTATAAATCTACAAGGAGGGAGAAAAAGAGAGGGAAAGAGAGAAAAATGGGGGGAAGGGAGAGAAAAAGTAAGAGAGAGTAAGCCAGAGAGAAAGAGAAAGAAAGAGAGAGAGAGAGAGGGCACAAATGTGAAAATATATTAAATATTGATGAATTTCTTTGCACTTAACTTTGCATTTTTTTCTATAGATTTGAAATTTTAAGTTGAGATACACACATAGACACATAAAGCATTTAATTTCTACTCTGTATCAACCACTGCTGGGGCTCCAGGAGGTATCTGGCCTCCTAGAGCTTAGAAACCAATGGGGAGATAAAGACACGTTAACCAATAAAGCACACAAATAAAAATATCTTTACTGATTACAGGAAGATGCCAGATCCTAGAAAAGGATATAAGGGGTATGGAGGTGGGTATCTAATATATATTGGGCAGTTAGGCATAGCTTTCCTGAAGAAATGATATTAGAGATGAGACCTGAAATGGTAGGGTTTAAGCAGCAAATAATGAAGTGAAAAGAATTCCAGGCAGAAAGAAGAGCATTCATGCATACCTTGCATCAGGAAAAAAGTTGAAGAGTTTATGAGCATAATTAGTTTTTTCCCACCTACTCTTTGCTACTTCCACCTATACAGACACTTGTGTCGCCTGCCACCTAGAGATTCAGTCTAAGGAGGGGAGGGTGGAGGATATTGGGCAGGTTGGGGGTAGACTTTCTATTTTAGTTTTTGTACCTCTTTACTGTTAGATTTTTAAACTAATGAGCACAAATATCTTTTGTAAGAATAATTAAAAGTTAAAAGTAGTTTTAAAAAAGCCAAGGTACTGGATGACTTCTGTCCACCCCAGAGACCTCTCTTTGCCCTTCTTCACCTGGCTCTGCATCTGGGAAACTGACATGCATGGACATCATTAGTGGGTTCCTGTTGCCCTCTCGCTACTGGTTGGGTTTGGCCAATGGGAGACCCAGGCAGAAGGTAAGAGGCAAAAGAGCAGGAGGAGAGGATATTTATCCTTTCAGATCCCTTGAGGGTCTGCACATTGGCTCTGTTCCTCTGCAGGAGTCCATATTTTATACCAGGTGCTCTCTGTATACAGCTTTCTCTGGGTGCTGATAACTGCTCCTTTACCTTGATCTCTCAGGCTAGAGTAGGCTGAATAATAGCCCCTGAAGATATTCATCTTTCCCAGAACCTGTGAATGTTACCTTGCAACAAAAGGGACTTTGTAGATGTGAGTAAATTAAGGATTTTGAGATGAGATTATCCTGGATTACCAGAGTGGGCCCTAAATATAATCATAAGAGTCTTGTAAGAGGGAGATAAGAGGGTCACGGACAGACTGGAATCAGGGTGAGAAAAGGTGATGTGATGTGAGGACAAGAGCCAAGTAATGAGGACAGCCTCTAGAAGCTGGAAAAGGCAAGGATACCGACTCTCTCCCAGTGCTTTCAGAAGGAAATCCTCCACGTTGAAACCTTGACTTTAGCAGAGTGAAAACTGATTTCGGATTTCTGACTTCTAGAAGTGTGGGATAATAATTTGTGTTATTTTAAGCCACTATGTTTATGGTAATTTGTTACGGTGGCAATAAGATAGAAATACACAGGTTTAGGGTAGTGACTGCTCCCTACCTGGCTTTACCAGGCCAGGGTAGCACACTATGTCCTGTGGGTTATCTGAAACCGTCCATATTTTAAAAGTAGTCCTTATATAAACTATCTTCCTTTACCCAGTTTGCGTGTGCCATCTTTTTCCTGTCAGAAACATCTGTGAGTTACTTTTTTCCTCACTTTTTAAAGTGGGTAATATAATTAATAATACCTAATACACTAAGATGGCTGTGAAGGCAAATGAGTTAATGAAGTGAGCACACTTTTGAAGGTTGTACAGTAACGTGTACCTGTTAGTTGAAAATGTTGTACTTGCTCCGTGCTGTTGGGCTCCACTTGCTTGGGCACTCACATGAAATGGGCACTCAAGCTAGAGTGACTAGGTAAAGGTGTCATAAACTCATATTAGGTCCAGATCCAAATCACAGGAATTGGTTATGATTCACACTCTCGGGAAAAACCCAAAAAGGCAAGATAATCTGGAGATGTGGGAAAGAAATAATGGCCAAGCACAGACAATGTCAGCTGGTTAACTAAGGCTTTAAAGCTAAGAATCTCTGAAATGTCAAAGAGGCTCAGCATTCTGCCACTGGAGATAGTCTGCTTATGTCTCTGGGATTTTCATATGCTGCCGCTTTATCCAGACTGTCCTTGTTTTCTTCTCTGCTCCTAATTCCCACTTGTCACCTCCTCCTGGGAGCCATCCATGATCCATAGACTGAGTGAAATGTCCACTCTCAATGTCCCTATAGCCTCCTGTGACTGTCTCCCTCTTTGCTAATCCATTATTGGAAATGTCTGTTACTTGTCTGTCTCCCACTATTAAACTGTGAGTTCTTTTAGGACAAACTATGTCCATTATCTTTATGTCCTTAACATCTGGCATGGTGTCTGGTTTGTAGTAAAGTCTTAACAAATATTTAATAACTCCATTGTGAGTGAATGAGTGAATAATATGAAATCTGAAGTTAAATCTACATCATTATTATGTGAAGACATCACTATTCCCAGTATTAAATTTTATCCATTCAGCAGTTGAAATTAATAGACTTTAATAGTACCCAGTAGCCCTATTCAAGACTTTAAGAACAAAAATAACACAGGGAAATGACACAACGTAAAAACAGTTCCCTTAAATACAGCTAGACATCAGAATCAAACACAAATGCTCATACGAAATTGAAAGTGTGTAGATCCCTGAAAGACTTTCCTTCCACTATCTAAGTTTAATGTGGATACTTTATCATTCTATAAATACATTCCAGCTTTGTTTCATTCGTATACTTTACAGCTTCTGTGTGCATTTCAGCTCTTGTCTTTAGTGAGTGTACAAGCTATAAAGTTAAGTAATTTGTATTGATTTTCTATTGGAATCAAGTGGGTCACGTACTTAACACATTATTTCTTAGGACAGAGTGACAGGATCCTACAATTAATAGGCATTCTACTGGAAGTTCTGCATTCCTCCCTTTCTGGTGTGTATGTAATGGCACATCAATTGAATCATAGTTTAAGTGAGTAAGGTAAACAGTGAGCACTCTGAAACTGGAAAAAATTAGTTAGCCAGACTTTGACACATTTCTGTTATGCTACCAGCAGGAAATTATGCTTATTTTGAAAGACAATACCTTGTTCTTCTTTAATGACTACCACTTCTGGACTGTAAATATGTATACACAACCAATAAGGAAGGGGTATTGGTGGCTACTGAGGCTGAATGGGGTGATGAGAAAGCATATCTGTACATTTCTACACGTGTTATTGATGACTGGCCCACTGAATATCGTACTAGTCACAAACTGGACAATTTTTCACTGAAATGCCTTTTTTAAGTCATTAAACGATTTATTTTGTTTAATGGTCTCTTTCAATGCCATTCACTTCCTAATTCATTTTTTATTTGTTGATTCATTTAGCAAACACTTTGTGCATCTACTACAGGCCAGGCACTGTGATTGAAGCGAGAAGATAAGTAGCACACAGTCCCTTCCATTCTGAAGGTCATAGTCTACTAGAGGAGACTGACAAATATGCCAAAAATTGTACAATGCAATGAATACTATGATCGTATTATTGTGGTTGCGTAGTCTAGAAATAGTATAACAAAAGGCAATGTCACGAGCTGTGGTTTACTTAGAAACAGAAATGGATTACTGAAGAACTTGGGATACGGAATCAAATCTGAGTCCAAACTTGTGACATGTGGGATTAGATTCAATAGCTCTGCAATTTTTCTTTACTTAGTGAAAAGAAAATAACTGAAGCTCCTAGGCTATAAAGTATCCAGGGACATTTCAGTTAAGGGGGGAATGGAAAGGCCTAAAAACAATCTAATAATTAATGCTGTCAATGTTCCAAAGTGGTGGTCAACCCTGTCTGTGATCTGAAGTGATGTCTGAGTAACTGGGGGAAAGGCAGGCAAATGTGAGCAATGTTATCCTGGCTTAGCAGAGTCAAGGGTACAGAGGCAACAGGAGTCAATATCATGTCACTTTCTTAACTCTTAATACATAACTTGGACAGTACCAAGAGCTTGGTAAAGTGGTTGGTCCTAGGCCCTTGGGTCATGTCTATCTTCTCAGCATGGACCAATCTATAGGGGAGAAATGAAAATGCCACAAGAATATAAAGTGGGCCTAGCAGGAAAAGAGATGGAGGCAAATCTGAGCAATTTATGGGAGTATGATAGCATCAGCTCGTATTCATATACCATATTGACCTCTCCATGAGGACCCTAAATTCTCTAACCTCCTCACCTTTTTAGTTACTGATGTCCACCTGAACCTCAGAACAATCCACTTTTTGTTTGCTTTAACAGTTTTATTGGGATGGAATTCATATACCATATAATTCACTCATTTAAAGTGTACAATTCTATGAATTTTTGACATATAACATTATTAATTCTTTAAAACTATGGTAAAATATACAACATAGAATTTGCCATGTGAAGCAATTTTAAGTGTATACTTCAGTGGCATTGATTGCATTCACAATGTTGTACAACCATCACCACTATCTATTTACAAAATTTTTAAATCATCTCAAACAGAAACTGTACCCATTAAGTATTAAATACTCATTCCCCACTCCCCTCGATTCCTGGCAATCTCTAATCTATTTTCTTCTTCTATGAATTTGTTTAATGTAAGTATTTCATATAATTGGGATTATACAATAATTGTCCTTTTTTGCTTGGGTTATTTTACTTAACATAATGTTTTCAAGGCTCATTCATGTTGTAGCATGTATAAGAACTTCATTCCTTTTTATGACTGAATAATATTCCATAGTTTGTATATACCTTATTTTGTTTGTTCATTCATCTGTTGATGGACGTTTGGATTGTTTCCACCTTTTGACTATGGTGAATAATGCTGCAGTGAACATGGGTGTACAAATCAGAACAATCCGTTTTTATAGTCGTTATTCAACTACTCTAAGTAAATCTATAGACTTAACAGGTCAGAAATTAAGTAATTTCCCCAAGGTCATTGAAGAGCTCGTAATCAAGAATAGTATCTAAAGACTAGATCTTCACTGTACTCTTATTTTCTAAAGATTGATTGAACTCTCTAGATTAAATATATAATTACAATTTACCTGGGTACATTTGGGGCTAAAATGAGTTGGAGTTCCACGTGCTACAGAGGCATGACATAGGATGGAAACCTGCCTACATGTAATTGAATAGCTGGCCATGTAGGTGAGAAGAAGGCATGTGTAAATCACTTTGTATAATATGCTGCTGTGCACGCTTTCATAATGTTTGGTAAAAATACTGTATATTTGAAATCACTGGATCAAAACATCAGCATAATACTTAAATACCTGCAATATCCAGATTTTATAAAACAAAGGTTGACTGCTAGCTAACTTTTAGTCGTTGTATACAGAGCCTAAAAGGGGTTAAGAATATGAGAATTGTGAAAACTACATCCAACTGTATGATACTTTTTTGAAAATCAATTTCAATGGAGAAGTCAATTCTGATTCATCTCTTTATCTGTTTTTCTCACAGGAACAAGATGCAGAACATTGTGGCAAAAATAAATAACAGGGACTAGCTTTGAGAGCACAATTATCTTGGCATAGTTTTCTATTCCCATCACCTAATCAGAGTTCATATACTAATAGGTAAACAAAATCAGAAGTCGGCACTTTAAAGAAAAGAGAAACAGAGAGAAGCTCAAGTTAAATGTAATACCACATTAACATCAAGTTAGTGGACTGCCTAGGTCAATAAATGGGCTAATCTTACATGGGGTTTGTGCAAGTCGTGCCATGATGGTACAAATTTTGACATGTTCCATCAAAGTCCTTGGAGTACACAGTGAATTCTAATCATCTCTTCATAAAAATCTTGTTGCTTCCTTCCCTGTCAAGAAGGAGTCAGGTTTGAGTTCATCTCAAAGTAACACAGATTGTTGGGAGGATGGAAAATCAACTCAGAAGCCATTGTCATGGTGGCTTAACACCTTTCAGGCTTCTGAATAGAATTTTAAATTCAGAAATTTCTTTTCTGGTGTAATCTTGGCAATACATATATAGAAGTTATAATTCAATAAAATGAAATTTATTCTATAAATGAAGTAAAATATGGACTATTTAGCCCTATGTTTATATGTTTGGCTCTGTGATTGATTGTGAGTTAGAATGTGGGTCATATATTTGATTGTTGTTTACTAGCTCTGTGACTTAGGATAAGTTACCTCTATCCTTCAGATCCTCAGTCAAATGAAAAAAGTAATAAAACCTAGATCTTTGGAGTTGTTAGGGTTAAGTGGCATAATAAAACACATGCTTTGTATGTAGTAAGCAGTAAAACAATGTTAGCTATTTTATTTATTTTTCAATGATAATATTCATTATGCTTGAAAATAAGGATGAAAAATGCATTTTAGATATTTTATTGACTATTGTCTGAAGATGCATTTGCAGAAGTGGAACAGGAGTAGGTATACCTTTGAAAGAGGTGTGAGATCACTGTGTATTTAAGGAGATGAAATGCCATCCAGCTCCCATGTAGAGAAATCCATTTCTCCTCCTGGCATTCTTTGCTAGAATTATTTATAGACTGTGACAGGATTTAGAGCCTCCGTGAATTTTAAAACAAACAACGAACAAAAACCTAGCACCAAGCATTTCACCTTAGCTCTTTCACCCCCGCCAGGTTAACTAATCCTTTCTTAACCATGTTTTTCCACCAGCGTGTTCGAATAAAAAAGTTGAACAAGACCTGTCCTGGGAAAGGGAAAGCCTACAGCTTTAAGGTCAATTCATGATTATAAGACATTCAGTGTTTTTTATTATCCTGTGATCCTAACGCTCAAACATGAAGTGTTTTACTAAGAAAATCCCCTTGCTTCTTTTGTAGTTAAGCCTGTGAGGTCTTAGCTGGCTTTGGGAATATACTTTGTTCTAGTCTTTTTAAGCATTCACAGATAAGTTGAGCAAAAAATTGAAGAATAGCAAAGATACCTCTGAACAAATCAGTAAAATCACTTATCTCTCCAAAATACCTTATATTTAGCAGAATTCCCTTAAAGGGCTCCTTTAATGGGGTTTGGTTTAGCACTACATGGAAGATTTTTTCTTCTCTTCCAGTATTCTTCCTTAACTCAATTAATTGCAGAAGCTCAAAGAGAAAAGAGAAGATGGTGGATAATGTAAAAAGCAAAATGCTAGCCTTTGTTCTAGATGGTAACTGGCAGTGGAAAAACCTCAAGCGGCTATAATATCAAAATTTGGGAGGATGCCTTCCAGAACCATCCTATAAGGCATTTTATAGAATTTCAGAAGATATTTCAGAACATACATTCACGCAAGCCTTAAACTGGATTGCTTTTTAAAATTTGAAGTGAAATCAAGATATATTCACGTGTTTTATTTAGACAAAATTAATTTAAGGCAAATAAAATCAAGGGAAAACTGACTACTTAGACATCGAAGATGTCCCATAATTCTTACAAGCCAAAATATTTTATGAAAATGACATAAACCAAGTCTAGAGATGTGACTTAATCATAGTTCCTTTGAGCTGGATATATCTTACAAAATTGGGAAATAGGCAACTTTCATCTTCTCTGCTACTTTTTCTCTCCATCTCGTTATAATCCTAGAGCCTTCTTTCTATAAAAACTATTCTCATGAAAGAATCTGCTATCAGTCAGTGGAATTTTGCATTAACTCTCAGCAGTATTTGGAGGTCAAGCCTTGGAATTAAAAGCAGAATCTATGACTACAGGGATTTTGTATATCAGCAACCTGATAAGATTGCCCTTGTGTGCCTATGTGTGTGTGTACACATGTGCATCTGTGTGCCTGAGAAATGGTGAGTGGAGGAAAGGCAAGGCAGCTGTGCCTGGAACCCACCAGGTACTCATCTACTTCACTTAGACGTGTGGCTGTTGATGTATCAACAGACTGAAGCCCAAAATGAACCAAGGGAGTTGTGCTCGATTAGATGAACAATTTTCTAGATGGGTATGCTTGGGGACTTTCCATGGGAGAAGAGTGAGAAGAAG
Organism: Equus quagga; assembly: GCF_021613505.1. NCBI lineage: Eukaryota > Metazoa > Chordata > Mammalia > Perissodactyla > Equidae > Equus > Equus quagga. The sequence continues at coordinate 117,657,766 of NC_060269.1, forward strand.
AATTAACCTCTCAAAAATCTCTTCTAATCAGAGTAAAACTACTCAAACAATGATTTCTGAATATTTGACCTGTGGTCTAAGGTCCAAGAATCTCTGTGCTTTAGTAGCCCTGGAAACATTAAAACGTTTGTCCAGTCAGTGATATTTGTCACCATACTGCCTACCTGTGCTTCTGATTTTGATTTTCAAATACAGAGAAATCATAATGTTCAGCCAGCTGTGAGCACAGACACCAAACCACGTGTGCCAAGCATGTAACCACAAATCCCAGGCCCGATGTGTCAGAACACTAATTATGTAAGTCCAGATAATTTAATCACTCCATAATGAAGACCACAGTGATTTACCACTTAAATTCAGAGGCATCTGCCTTCTCTAAACCTCAAGGCCAGATTCAATTTTCTCTTTCTCAGCATCTTCCATAGCCATATCCAGAGGAGGAGAGTGCAAAGTGCAGAGAAAATACTGAGTGGGTTTTAACCGAGCTGTTTTATTTTTTTATTTTTCAGACCCGCCTAAGGTCCTCTGAGGCCCTTGCTTTCATTTTCTCAGCCCCAGAAGGAGCAAATGGAAAAGGCTCAGAGCAGCATGGGAGTTTTTCCAAGAGCAACTCTGTGAGCATACATTTGTCCTGCTCGGGAGTGAGGTTTCGCCTCCACCCACGCTCTGAGGGGGCAGCTGTGATGTCTTGATGGGATGAGAGAAAAATCAATATGCATGGCAATCTGGTGTTGTGCCCAGGGGACCATAGAGGGAAGATATGCTGTCGCCATCAGTGTGTCACAAATGAGGGTTGCCACCAGCAACCAGGGCATCTCTTTGTTAAAATGGTTACTGAAAGGGAAGAGTGATGGTTGTTAACAGCAGAAGCAGGTATTCCCACTTTATTATATCTCCTTCCTACCACTTGCTTCAAAGATTCCTACTCATCCTTCTGCCCCTACCACATCATTGTTTGTATGATATGTCTGGGTATTCAGCAAAAAAGTGGATTTAGGGGAGAAGAAGTTCAATTACTGGCTGAAATAATGAAAAATAGTGGCACTGGACAAGTGAATGTATAACATCACAATGCCTTTTCATGTTGAACACCTCCTTACAAAGATGAAGCGCACAAGTCACTTTCTGTGGTGAAAGGGCAGGAGATAGATTTTTAGAGGCATTGAACGTCCTGTGGCGGGGAGGCAGAGGAAATAATTTCTCCTTAGTTAGAAGTGCTTGGGATTCTTTATTTTCTTAAATTACATAGTCTGCTGAGGAGCGAATATGGATAACGTACTTAAAATCCTATGAGACCAGCATTTTTCTTCAGGAAACCCTGCTTAGAGGGTATCCACATGGGAGGTGGAGGCAGCAGAGGCCTCATTTCTTTTCTCCTCCAAGCTTTGCATACCCACTTTGTAGACCAATGACATTGTGTCCTTTTAGAAAGTGAATGAGTAGCAGCTGCCCTCTGGGGCATTTATACTGAGTGCTGATGAACACTCTGAGTTTCTCCTGTTCACGTTGGCAGATATTTGATCCGGCAGCCAGCGTCTGCTTCTCTTTTTAAAAGGGATGGTCAGTTCAAAAGAACTAGTGTTGATAAAGCACTGAGATTTACCTATCTCCTGGGAGAAAGGATTTTCCATTACTGGGAAAGAGTTATTATTCACACTGGTTAAGAACGCTGTGTAGACCATTCCTTGCAAATTGAGTGCTTCGCCATAGAAAGGAAATGACCCTTTAAGACAATCATACCAATTCTGTACTTGTTTTTCCTTTCGCTAGCTCTGTTCTCAGTATGTATTCCACTAAAAATAAGCACATGTGCTATTTTTGGTTAGCATTTTTCCTCTTTGATGACATATATATATATATATATATACATATAGGATTTTAGCTAGATTTTTCTTTTTTATAACTTTTTTATTATGAAATAGTTCATAGATTTAAAAATATTTGCAAGAAATTCACACATTTTAAGCATTATAAAACATATATATACCCACTACCCAGTTTAAGAAACAATACATTTCCAATATGGCTGAATCCACCTGTGCGTAAACATTGGTGTTCCCACTGCCTTTTCCTAAGAGGTAACCACAGGCAAGGATATACTTTACGTCATTTTCCTCATCATAGGAAAGAATGACAAAGAGTAAATGGTCTTTCACTGGCTCTACGTTAAAAAGTGTCAATTTTTTTAATCTAACTGTTAATTTAACACAGAGGCAGTAGATCTAGGAAGGAATGTGGTAAACTTTAGCTGTACACTTGCACTGCGTGTCCTAAAGCAGACTTAGCTTTAATTTTTTTGCAGATAAAATTTCTCCTTGAACTTTAACACTTCATTCAAAATTTTTTGTATTATCTGTGTGGCAAATTCCATTTAAAAAGGCAAGATAATATACTGTATGATATTGTTTCCTTTCTTCCTTGATATTTTTTTTTATCCTTCCACAATTTTGGGTATTTTCATTTTCACAAGATTTAACATATTTTAAAGACATCGTATGGTTTAGAGCAGATACATTCAGATATATTTTAAGAAGAATGAGTAGACATCACATTTATTCAAAGTAAAAAAAAGTGTCTCCCATGAAATATCAGTGATCTGTATTTATTGAAATGTAGCACATCTAATTATTGTGATCTTTTAAATTATAAAACTGGCTAATGGCTATACTAGCTGGCTGATACATTATTAATCAATCCAGCTGCTTGAAATGCAAGTAACAGGGAAAAATTAAGTATGTGCATTATATTATGCAAATCATTAATGATAAATGAATGTCTTAGAGCTGATTTTCGAAAGATATGACTAACATTAGATAAAATTAGCTAAAGTTGTGATGTTAGGTGTGTCATATACACCTTTATTAAGGTAGCATACATTGACTGAACAACTATATATTTCCTGGCATTGTGCAAAGCTGTGGGGATTCAATTACGTGGAAAGAGCTATTGAATTCAGAGGTGACACTCTGTTATTAATGGTATTCAACCAGCATCATTTCCACAACGTAATGTACACATATATAAAACTCTCTTTTGGTTTTTGGCTGTAGTAGATATAAATGGAGCATGTCAAAGACAAGTCACTTTGCTATAGGGTGTTGAATATCTTTACTAAAAACAAAAACATGAAACAAAAAATATACCTTTATCAATAAGCCCTTTCTAAGCAAGACTCTAAATTCCATCTTCCTTAAATATCCATGTAGGTGACCCATCCGATGTCCTGGGCTCTCAGCTCCTGGACTTCTCCAGTGGATCTTCTCACCCACCATATCTCAGCCACTCACAGTCAAAGTCATGCTTTTGACTTTGTCATGATCAATAACTGCATTTCCTATGCAAACATAGCACTCCCCAGGTGCCTCCCACTAAGTTTCAGTTTGCTTCTTCTGGTATTTCAATTCCAGCAATCATTTGATCCCATCAGGACCAACAATACCTTGATCCTACCACCTTCTCTTTATGTCTTCCCCTCTACATGTCTTGCTTCCTTCCATACCCAGATTAAATTCCATGCTCAATCCTTACAATCACTCCTTTACCTATGTCTCCAACTCTCTCACCAATCTCTATCTTCGTTGACTTAGTTTGGTTAGAGTATAACCTTGGTTAAATCTGTATATCTGCTAACTCCATGCATCCATCTGTGCAGTCAAAAGTGGATAGAGAAAAACAACAACCAAGTTGATTGATCTCACATTAAATACATGATCATAAAGTGGGCCTGATTATGCTGCCTGATCAATCTTTCTTTCTTTATCTAGTCTAGGAATCTTTCCTTTCTTATGGATGACTCTTTCTTTCATCTGTCTCATTCTCCCAACATTGAATATTTCCCTCCAGTTTTTCCTCTCAGCTGATGACCTACCTATTTAGAAACCTAGAAAATAGAAGCCATCAGAAGAGAACTTGCACATACTCCCAGACCACATACACCCACCCACCTGTTTCTGTTCCATAGACTTTATATTATCTCCTAACTGAAGATGACCTATATGCGTCAGCTATCTAAGACCAGTCCTTGCAACTGTGTAGTGGTTTGAAGTCTCTCTCACTTAAGACAGAGACCACTCTCTTTTTTCTCTTGCATCGTCTGCTTTTCCTTCAGTACTGGATTATTGCCATCTGCAAATAAACATGCTTCTGGCTACCATCAATGTTCCTCTTCTCTATGTTTCTCCTGAGAAGTTATTCCTATGTAATATACAAAATATTTTTAAATTTATTATCTTGTTTAACACATAACTTTTCCAATAGAATATAAGTTCCACAAAGACAGGGATCTTTTTCATATCTCTTTTGAACACTGCCTTATCCTCAGCATGTAAAACAGTGCCTAGCATATAATATGCATTCAGGTAAACCTGATGAATGATTGACTAAAAAGGATGATTCAAATAATGCTTTTTATGAACCAAGCACATGCTAAATTATTTGTAGAACTTTCTCAGTCAATCCATACACTGATATTATAAGGTAAGGATTCAAATCCCCATTTTCCAAATAAGCAAACTTAGGTTACAGAAAGGAAAATTAATCTGTTTTCCCAAAAGCGTGGTGAAGCTGGAATTGACATTCAGCACTGTCTAACTCCAAGGCTCATAGTTTTAACTACTATGCTTCAGATAATGTCCCATATTCCTCATGGCTGTTGGCATCACCATGTTTCATTAAGCAAAATTTACAACAAATGTACCACTGTCTGATGAAGGTGTCTTATTCTCTTTCTGTCACTCTTGTCCATTCAGAAATCTGGAAAATAAAGTTCTAGGGTTCTTTCTTATAATGCTGATTTCTACCTGGGTTAGTTTTCTATTGCTTCTGTAAAAAACAACCAAAAACTTGGTACAACAGAATATTATGGTCTTACTGTCCTGGAGGTCAAAAGTCTGATTTTGGGTGTTGCGGGGCTAAAATCAAGGTGGTATTGGGTCTGTGTTCCTTCCCAAGGTCCTAGAAGAGAACCTGTTTCCTTGTCTTTTCCAGCTTCTAGACGACACCCACATTCTTTGGCTAATGACGACCTTCTATCTTCAAAGCCAGCAATGGCTAGTTGAGACTTTCTCAGGTTCTATCATTCTGACTCTGACTTTCCTGCCTCCTTTTTATAAGGACCTTTGTAGTTATATTGGGCCTCCTGAATAACCCAGACTAATCTCTTCACTTTAAGATCTTTAAAGTAATAAGATCTAAAAATTCATTTTGCCATATCTGGGAATTAGACCACGGACATCTTTTGGGGGGCATTATTCAGCCTACTATAGTCTACCCTCTGGCTCACAAAGATTCATGTTCATCCCACATGCACAATGTATTACCCCATCTCAAGGTCTCCAAAAGTCTCAACTCATTTCAGCATCAACTCAAGTTCAAAAATCTCACCTAGATCTCATCAGCTTTAGCTCAAAAGTTCATCATCTAATGATCTAAATCATCTAAATTAGTTATAGGTGAGGTTCTGGGTACAATCCATCTTTGGTAAAAATTCCTTTGCATATATGGATCTGTGAAAGTAGAAAACAAGTTATCTGCTCCTAAAATACAATGGTGGGACACGCATAGGAAAACATCTCCTTCCAAAAATGAGAAAATGGAGGGGAACAAGAAGTCACTGGCCCTAAGCAATTAAGAAATACTACCAGGAAAACTCCATTAGGGTTTAACACTTGGAAAAAATCCTTGGTGGCTCCAGTTCCACAGTCTGGACTTAAGGTCAAACCCAAGAATCATCCTTCCTTTATCATGAAAGGTAGCATGTGATTGCAGCTGAGTATCAGCCTATTTCTTGCTTTAGAATTTTGGGAGCTAAGAGCCTTCTTTCATTTTGTCCTCTCTGTCCCTTTCAGTCCAAGCTGGCAATGTTTCTGCTGGTATAAAATTCTTAAAAGCATTATGGATCTCATGTGTATGTCATTGGAATTCACTCCATTAAGCAAGAAGCTCCTGTAAATTCTGAACTAATTGACCAGGAGGGATGTCAGTTTACGAGTACTTCTTTGGACCTGCTGCTGCCTGGCAATATTCCTGATCCCAAGACAACGTCTCCCCCATGCCCTTTCATGATATTCAGATTCACCTAGATGCAGGCCTAGGAAAGGGAAAAAATGGAGAGTTGAGGTGTGCTGTGATTAAGGAGTATCTATGGTGGCATTTTATACTTGGAAGAGTATGCTTTACAAAATTCGGGCTTGAGGTGCCAACAGGCACGCTGTGACATATCCAGAATGGAAAATTATCACAAGTGCTTTTGTGAATAAAATTATTCAAAAGATTATAAGAGGTTTATATATTGAATTATACAGTGTAAATGAACAAAATATTAATATATTATTAATTTTCCTCAACAAACATGTATTGAATATTTATTATGGCCTAGGCACTTAGAGGGCTTAGGAATAATAAAGTAAATAGGACGTGGTCTCTTACCTCAAGAAGCCTATATTCCAGAGGGGGAATCATTGTTTTTATATTCAGACATTTTATAGCATGACTTGGAAAGCACTATGATAGAGTTAAGCCCAGATCCTGTGATATATCAGCAACACTGTTGCTTCAGCCTGGGGAAATGGGCAATTTAGCACTATTTGCCTTCATCAGATTCGGTTGTGGATATTAAGGAAAATCAACAATTCTAATGAGCTACTCCATTAGGTCAACAAAAATGGGCCAGCAGATGGGGCTTATTTATTGTGCCACATTACTATGAATGAATTGGGGGCAGACTGGGAGGGATAAGAGCCTGGAAAACACAGTTAATAAAAAGGAGTGATCCAGGAAAAATAAAATCCAGTGACCAAATCTGCTCAAATGACACAAAACCAACTATAGATTAAGCATACATACAAGAAGTCTTAGGCTTTGCAGCAAAACAAAACTATGTAGAAGACAACACATAATTTTTCGACATTTGGTAACGCTAGAGGCCTCAGGGAACTCTAGCAGTACTCAGTGATGTCTGGCCACCTCCAGAGGACATCTAATTGTTACTGAAGGTTATTAGAAGAGCCCGGGCCAACAAGTCGTGGACTTTGTTCTAATTCTTTTTCTGCCACTGCTTTGCTACGCCATGTAAGTTACTACTTAAATCTCACTTTCTTGTCTGTAACTCAATAAGTCACACTGAGAGGGTCTATGTGTGAAGCACATAAGGCCTATGAGTAAGAAGGAATCATGAACACTATCCTCAAGGAGCTCCCATTTTGGTGGGCGTGAAGACAAGGAAACAACTGTTCTACGGTGCACTTAAGGTAAAGTGTATGCACAAGGTACGGAAATGATGCTGAGAGCATATTTATGCTCACTACACCATAATCTGATGCATGAAAAGTACTAAGTTTTTATTTTAAGAAACACCATTCTAAAGAATGTTATTTTTGTTTTTGTTTTTAATACTAATACCAAGATTTCAACTTATTTGCGCATGTGTTTTCCTAGAACTCAAACAATATTTCTGAACCTGGTTCTAGTTCCCAAACACACACCTTTTGTCCAAAGGACACATCTGTCCTCTGTAAGCCATAACTACAGGGGGTCTTCGGGGAGTGTTTGGGTCTATTCTGAGAGAGAGAGGAGATCTTTTCCACTGTTCTTTTTGTGCCCATCTTGCTTCCTTGATTGCATATACACAGAGCCCTGAATGCTTTGCTAGGTCTGCCCCTGTGGCAGCATCCAAGATTCTAGTCTGGATTTACCCAGTGACAGATCTCCTTGGTGCTTCCAACATGCGCATGAAGCCCCGAGTATAAACCCCGTGAAGACCCAGGCCCAAGGACTTGGGCCTTGATGGTCTCTGAACACTTCTGAAAATCCTTGAAAACGAATTGTTAGAGAAGCTGATCACACATCCTGGCCTGTGAGAATTCACTTACATCCCACGTATGAGTTGTTAAGTCTGACAAATAGTCTCCTCTCTCCCCAAAAATTATCTCAGGAATATTTGAGAGTTCATCATCTCACTTATTTAGATCCTTATCCCTTACTTTCCAAGGTTATGTCCCAGGGTTTTTGAGAGGGAGTTCTCTTAGGATACATTATTTGGTAAATATATAGCCATTAGCAATAGATTTTGTTCTAAAAGTCTTAAAATGTTCTCTACTATTACGTATGTTTTAGGAATGTCTATCAAGGTCTGCCTTAACCACTCTATCCCACAGAAATAATATTGCATTCTGGGCCAAAGAAAGGATGACCATAGACTTTGACATAAGACAGACAAGATTTGCTATTGAATTAATGGTCACCTTAGGCAAATTACCTAAACTGTTTAAGTCTTCATTTCTAAACAAAAATTTTTTTAAAAATCATGTTTCTTCCCTTATTGCTAAGAGAATTAAATGAAATAATCCAGTAGAGTCTTTAAGACAGAGCCTGAAGCCGAGCAAGTGCTTAAAGTTAGCACTGTTCATATAAATAAATAAATAAAATAAAATAAAATTATTGTACTGCATTTGGAAGCTTGAGTCTTTGTAGATACAGAGTTCTATGAAAATATTAGTGTCCAAAATTTTGATTCTTGTTAACATTTAGAGTGTTTTAGTTTGGGGCATGAGGTGGTAGAAATATTTGAAAACTAGGAATCATACTTTGAGAAGTTGATTCATTTAGGTGGGGTACAATCACCACTCACCTCACCCGTGTCCGCGGTGGATTCCCTGGGAAACTCACGGAACTTCAACTTCAAATCCTCTCCCTTTCATCAGACCCTTTCTAAGACCTGAGAAGGAGCCTAGCAATTATGTATTGAATTGTACAACCTTTGGGCTCCTAAAGCTGAGGTATGCCTCTACCCTGGTCCCGAGCCGCTTCTTATGAGTCTGTGGCTGTGACTGTTTAAAGGTCCCCATGTGGTTTAGATACTAAGTGTACCACATCCTGAGGAAACATGGATCAAATTCTCACTGACACCAAATCTTTTCTCTTTGAAGTATATTCATCAAGTCCTGCAGTGACTCTTGGAAATGCCCTCATTCAGAAGGTCTTCAAAAAAATATCTTATGAAATGTTTAAGAATGCACTTCTACTTGGTAACTTTTGTACATTGATCCCACCTGATGACTCATCATGGGAAAAATAGTATTTGCCATAAGAACATAGAACTCTCAATGTATTATTAAAATAAAGCAAACAAAAGGAGAATTAGAAATTTAATACAAAATTTCTGAAAGGAGGAGAAGAGATAAAATAACTCCAGATGATAGTTTTATGTATTTTCACTCATTTTTAATAGCAGAAATGTTTGGCAGATGGGAAAGGCAAAACAAGAAGACTGGCAGAAACATCTACTCATTCTAAATAGAGTTTAGCCAATAGAAAAATGTAAGCTTGTTAAAAAGAGTGTATGTATTATTGTGTGGTCCTTAGACTGGCTAAAGAAACACATTCCAAATTTAGAATACAGGCTCAGACTGTTTTCTGATTCCAGGCAAGGAGACCATCTGACAAAATGACGTCAATTCTATTCCACGCTGTTGAACTTATGTCCTGGTTTAATCAGCTTGACATGAGTTTTGCAAGAAATAAAAGCAGTATATTAATGAGCTTGAGATGAGAGTGCTAGAGTCAAAGCACAAGCCTTTTTATAGTTAATGAAACTGGTCAAAATTTAAAGAGAAGCAGAGTGTGGTTTAATGCTGTCATTTTCAAAATAATCATCTGTTGTATCTCATTCTTGAGTATTGTGTCTGAAATAATGCATTTCGCATGGAATTTAGATGATAAAAAGAAGCTGCTGACCTTTTCTTGGTCACAAAAATGGCACTCAGATATCAATCACGTCTTGCATAATCTTGCCTTATCATTGTCAAATGGTGACGATTCCATTTCTCCAATGAGGAATTGTGGAATGGGGCAATAATTCAATTTAAATCCACTACATAAATACATATATGTACACTTTATCCCATTTTCACACAATCTCCCTTGCACAAAATCATTGTACTGATCAAGTAGGTTTAGATTCAATGTTTTCAATGCAAACTGTTATTTCATTATGGAAAACACTTAAATTGATCGATTGATTGATTTTTAAACAGGCAAGAAAGACTTTATTCAAGACTTCTGCAATAGGAGAGAGAGATTAAATGTAACTCTATTGAAACAAAAGGTGGGAGAGCTTTTAAGCCCTGGGGTGAGTTAGTGGAAAAGTACTAGTGGATCTCATTGAGGAGGTTACACAGTGTGGTTAGGCCATCTATGTTTGCTAACTGGTACTTCTGCGAGTTAGGCTCTTACCCTCCCATAGAGACTGGGGGATAGGGCCCTTATCTTTTTTTTTTTTTAATGTTTTCTTTTCCCCCAATTTTATTTATTTATTTATTTTTAATTGCAGTAACATTGGGTTATAACATTCTATTTTTGGATGTACATCATAATATATTTTGAATTCTGTGTAGATTACATCATCTTCACCACCCAAAAACTAATTATAGTCCATCCCCTCACACGTGAGCCTAATCACCCCTTTTGCCCTCCCCTACTTCCCCCACCAATCCATTCTCCGTTGCTATGTGTTTGTTTGTCCTTGTTTTTATCTTTTACTTATGAGTGGCCCTTATCTTGATGAATACGTTTCAAAGGAATGGCTTCCAGGTCCTTGAGAAAGACATTCCCAGGGAGACAGATTTAGGTAACATCTTCAATAAAAGGCCATTTATGCAGAATCTATGACTTCCCAAGCACTGTGCATATATGTTTTCTTTTAATTCTCCCCCCAAACTCTAGGAGATGCTTGATGGTAAGAAGTTGAGCCTTAGAGAGAGTAAGTAAATGCAGTGCTCGCAGGCTGTATGGAGCCTAGCTGTAAGTCCCAATTTCTTCATTTGTAAAATGGATAACACCTTATACCTCACAGAACTATGGGGAGAAGTAAAGGCTCGTGTATGTGTGGTGCTGGCTCCACATGGATTGAAAACTTCTTCTACGTGGGGTTAGGGATGTGGGTTCTGAAGTCTGAGCACCTTGGTTTGAATTTCTAGCTTCTCTACTTCTTAGCCATGTAAACTTAAAGTTATTTAACGGCTTTATATCTCAGTTTTCTCATCTACTAAAGTGGGGGAAAAATAGTACTCACAGCATATGATTTTTACAAGGATTAATGTCTGTAAGTTACTTAGAATAGTACCTTAGAGCTTCATCCCATAAAGTTTAGCTATAATTAATATTGATATGGTCTCCTGTCTATTAAATCCATCAATAATTTTATAGTCCTCAATTCTGATTTTTAAAAATTTTTACAATAAAATAAATATATTGCAGAATCTACTTTGTGGGACTATAGTGTATACTTGGAGAGTACAGTCTTTCATTCCAAACTGTCTATTAGGGGCTGGCTGGGTTGCACAGTGGTTAAGAGCGTACATTCCACTTCAGCAGCCCAGGGCTCACCAGTTCGGATCCCGGGTGCGGACATGGCACCGCTTGGCAAGCCATGCTGTGGCAGGCATCCCACATATAAAGTAGAGGAAGATGGGCATGGATGTTAGCTCAGGGCCAGTCTTCCTCAGCAAAAAGAGGAGGATTGGCAGTAGTTAGCACAGGGCTAATCTTCCTCAAAAAAAAAAAAAAAAACCAAAAAACCAAAGTGTCTATCATTTATGTAAAAGGAGAAACATAACACATTTAATTCTAAAAGAGCAATTCAAAACTGCGCTATATATATATTTTAAAATGGATCAATTTTGCTTATTTTTTAAATTGTTCAAACTTCATTTTAATCCAGAATCCACTTTAAATCCTTTTGGAAATAGTATGTACATCTTAAACAGTTAATGCAATCATAAAGAAAAACTATATAATGGTTAGTAATTAAATTACAGACTCAAACGTATTTTTGAAATTTTCTTTTCCTTTTTTTTATTCCGTCCAAATTTGAGTAGGACTGGATTGCTTTTTCCTCCTTTTCACAGAAGAATAGATTTACCACGCTTTGCACTCAGGTAATTCAAGAGCCCTGAGGAATAGCCGCAGTGGCTTTCAAAAGCTCACATAGAAGGACAGTCGTCAGTACAGGTATTACACTCAGTGCAGACACATTTTGGTTTTCACAACATTTCGCACCAGGCTGGTAGTGAAGTAGGCGTTGAGGACACAGAGTCCCAGTGCCTCTCTTTCAAAATACTCTCTCAAACACATATCTTATCCTGTTTCTGGTGTGGTATTATTTGAGCCTTTAAAAAAATCCATGGACAACAACAGCAAAAGGAGAATACCAATTACAGCTTGGTAATAGTAAGGGTTCATTGAATGATTAATTTAGATGCCTATACATCTTTAAATGTCTATATGTGATAATTTGTGATTTTTCAGTTTGTGAATCAGCATACTCTCTATCTGATTGGGGGTCGTCTTGCATCCTTTATTTGAGTTTTCATTTAAATTACTTGACATCAGTTTTGTCATTAATTTCATGGTTTAACTCTTTTGTCTGTCACATTTTTAGCTTTGCTCCTGCTGTTGACCCTTTCTATTTTCTTCGCAGAAACATTCAAATATATAAGACCCTAAAATTAAGCCTCCACTACCCTTCATCCTGGTTCTTTCCTAGTAATTACTTTCCTGTCATGGCCAATCATTTGAAAGAGTAGACTAAATTAATTTCCTGCAAAGTATTCTTTGACTTCCACCACCTACTGAAAACACTTCTATCTCAGGTGCTAACAATTGATTAATTATCAAATCCACTGGCGTTGTTTCTAGTCTCCTCCTGCTCTGCTTTCACTTCCCCATTTAACAAATATCTGTAAACCCTGTGCTACGAGCCGTGCACTTCTCTAATGACTAAGAGTGACCGAAATTGGTGAATAAGGAAGAAGTGAGTTCCGGCATTTGTGAAGGTGATGGGATAGTTTGGGTGGGAAAATACAGGTAGGGGATCTATTTTAAGTAAGATGGTCATTTCTGAGGAGGTGACACTTGAGCTGAAAACTGGAAGATGAAAATGAGTCCGCCATGTGATTTCGGGAAAGAGTATCCCAGAAAAGGGACAGAGAAAAGGCCCTGAGATGCAGAAACGCTAGGCATTTTGGAATAACTGCAAGAAGAAAACTTTTGGGAGCATTTGTCTTCCTTGTCCTTGTTATATCTTGTTAACATTGGTTTAGCATCGTAGCTCTCTGCTGGTTCTCTGACTCTCTGAACATCTTTTCTTTAATTCTCCAACTTGTCTTCTATGTGAGCATTTTCTTTTATTTATTGTGGTAATCATTTCACAATATAGACGTACATCATATCATTATGTTGTACAGCTTAAGCTGATACTACATTATATGTCAATTATACCTTGATAAAACTGGGAAAAAGGTTGAGAACCAGTGGGATTGGGAGTCAGAAAGGCTGGGGTTTAAATCCTGCTCCCAATTCTTATTACCTGTAAAGTCTTGCCCAACTTAACCTCCCAAAATTTTAGTTCCATATCCTTTCTCTTTTGTTCTCAAAAGAATATATTCAGTATGCTTTGAAGTCAGGAGATTTAAAAGCCTTTGAAAATGGTTGTGATGGCTTCCGAAAGCACATAAGGGGGATATATACACAGGTGCTGACAACGATCAGGTTTCTTGGAAAGATTTACAGTATGTGCACAATACATGATAATTAAACTTCCATTGTTTGCCAAGTCAATTAAAATTAACCGTCGACTTAACTAATTTAGATAGAGTTGAATACAGTTAGGGAATGGGTGGGCAGCCCTTACTACCTCAGCTGTGGTGTAAGCTACTGGAAGATGTGCCATATGACACACACAATTATTTTCCTAATTAAATTTTCCCAACGATGGCTCCAGCTGCCCTTTTCAGAGAAATTTTGTCAGGTATCTTGTATTCTATTCACTAAACCTATTAAAGGTAGGGAGTCAGATCAAATAGTTGCTTCTAATTGTCCTATTTGTTCTGGCTTTATCCTGCTGAGGAGGGAGCCAGACCCAGGGGGCCTAAAGTGCTTTCTTTGCATTTTCCAATGAAGTTGTCTCAGATCAAGAGTGCCAGCATAAGCTGCTTCTTACCAAAGACAGGCCACTGGACACCACTGAAAGGCTTAAGGATGTTTCCATCTTTGTCTTATAGTGTGCTGTACCACAGAGCCTGGAAGCTCAGTGCATTAAAAAATAACGTAACAGTCTGATTCAATTAAAACATTATTTATTGAGCACCTACAGTTCCAGGAACTCTGCTAGGTACTGGGGAAAGAAAGATGAATAAGACCATGTACTCTACCTTTAGGAACTCATAACCTAGTGTGGTTTGGGAGGCAGACTTTTTGAATCTGTGGATAAAAATACCTAGCTCCTTAACAAAACTCTTGTTTAGAAATGCAAGTCGGCTGCGAAAAAATCCAGCACAGCCTCGCTCTTCCTTTGTTTCATCCTCTTAGGAAAATGTCCTGTTAAAAAACAATTCTGAAACATTCATTTTCCTGCATCCTGAACTTGGGTTGCTCATCACTGCCATAATTCTATGTCTAAGGACTCCACTTACCCTCGCAGGCTTGACTCTTGCATTTAACCCATATGTGGTATTCTCCCTCCACTCCAAGACTTTCCAAGGATTTCATTGACTGATAGCTGTTTCCTTCCCCTGACCTCTTCTCTTTTGGTAACATTTTCAGCATCCCTCACAACTGAGCTCAAATATCACCTTCTTCAGAAATCTCTGTGCTGTTCTTCATTTTCCTTGGAAGACTTGGGCTCCTGCTCTTTTGTGGCCCTATGCCATTTTGTACATTTCCACTCCCAGGATTCTTTGTACATTGTACTGCGCTTACTTCTTTCCCAGATTCTCTCTCCCTCTAAAACCTGTGTATCACTCACCTTTGTACGTCCAGCTACCAGTAAGTCTGCTGGCACATAGTTGGTGCTCCGGGAAAGTTTGTTAAATAGACAAGTAGAGATTAACTTCATAAGGTATTTGCCTCATGTAGATGGACATTTATTATAACCCCCAAACCCAAAGCAGGTTGAATTTATATATGCAGGAAATTACATACTGACTTCAGCACAAAGAAAGTTTGAATACTTTCTTTGTACTATCAGTGATCTTTAAACAAAATGTTATTATTTAATGAAGTCTACCTTAGCTCAATAATAAGCTTCTTTTATGCCCCTTTTAGAATCTTTTGGACCAGTCTTCAATGTCACGCATCATAGAAGAGGGAACAGAGGGGATGGTTTCTTGATTTTCTCTCTAAAGTATATCGGATTTCTGACAAACCCATGAACTCCAGGAGTAACAATGTTTTTTGATATATAAGAATGTTCAGAGAGGACTATTGATCGCAGGCCAACAAGCGCAGCATCATTTACCTTGGCACCCAAAATACAATTTTCCCTTTTGAAGGTCAATCATATTTGGGTGAAAAATCAACCAGAAACACACCTGGTGAATAAAATGGGTTATCAATCTAAAAAAATGCTACCTTGCATTTTTTAAAAAATTCTAAAGTGACTGCAAAGTAAGGAAATTAATCTCATAGAGTGGTTTGTGAACTAATTCTGAACCAGCTTTGAAGACAAATAAATGTCAGTGCCTTTTAAAAAAAAAGTATTTAATTTGACCAGGGAAGAGATTCATTTAGATTTAAATTTTGTGTGAGACAGGAAGCAAACTACAGACAAATACATGATTTGAAAATTGGTTATAGTTGCTAAGACAAAAAACAAATCAAGGCAAGAAGAGAGAGTGATAAAAGACTCTGTGATCAGCTGGCATTGTGGGATCTGGGTGGAGGAGCCAGCTTTGTGGACTTTTGGAGGAAGAGCCTTCTAAGCAGAGGGAATAATGAGAACAAGGGCTCTAGGCAGGAGTCAGCTTGGTGTACATGAGCAAGAAGGCCTTTGTGACCAGAGTGACGTGATTGAAGGGAAGATGGAGGAAATGACGCACCCTGGGGTCAGATCATGTGGTGTCTCATTTTGGATTCTTTTTGGAGCAAAGTGAGAAGTCACTGGAGGGTTTTTAGTAGAGAAATGACATGACTTGACCTCTGTTTTAAGCATCGTAATGGCTGCTGTGCATCTAATAGACTGGAGGAAGAGCTAAAAATTTAATGGAGGAATCTCAACCTGAGAGGGTCTACAAAATTTCATGCAAAATTGGGCACGAGCCAGTGCATGTAAAAATGCATGAGCAAATGCAGTGCTCATATCTTATACCAGCTTCTCAGAAATATCTGCTTTTCCAGAAAAAGCTGCTGTTGTAAAGGAATGAGGGCAGGCATTTTCAGGCAAGAAGGGATGGTGGTTCCAACTAGAGAGAGAGTAACAGTGGAGGAGACAAAATGTAGTTGGATCTAGGTTTTATTCAGGATACAATTAATTTATAATCATGTTTAATATGCATATATATATGCAGTGGGTCCTACTAAAAGAAACATTTATTTCCTAGTGTGGATTTAGTTTAATTTCTTAACAATTTTGAGTGACTTTAAGTGAAAGCTGGATGTGGGTTCCAGCTTTGCCGCTTGTTAAGAGGATCATCTGTGACCTGTAGGTAAGCATGCTTTGCAGATTAGAGAAGTTGTTTAGGACAAAGGCTAAATGCAGGGCTAAAAGCACTGGAGTCGCAGTTCCTACCTCTTCCTAATAGTTCATCCACTATTTACTATGTGTGCAATCTTTTGAAAGTTACTTAACCACCCTCTGGCCATCATTTCCTCATTTAAAATAGTGATATTAGTTTCCCTTAGAGAGATTTTGTGAGAATGCAATAAGATAATCCATACAAACTATTTTCTTTAGTGCCTGGCATATAGCAAACATTCAATAAAATCTAATGTTTTATTCAGTTGTTAGCTACTATGGTTTCACAGTTTAGATTAAGCATCTCTAAGAGCTAACTGACAACAATGCCAAAGCGTCTCTCCAATAAGGGAACCAACTATAAATAATGTAATGGAATTAATATTGTCCTCTTTAGCTGAAAATGCTTTTGCTTAGGAGGATGTTACTTTTATTTTTCCATAATAGATAATTTCTGCATTCCATGGTCATTGCCTGTATATAACTGTCAATTTGGGAAAGGCGGTGTCCCTTAAAGCTTCAGAAAAGTAATTGGTTAGAAATATGCATAGTTTCATGAGACTTCCAAAATGCATGGACCCTGGGCACTAATGTCTCCTGTTACTAGACACTATATCTCTTGAGCTGTTGGGGATCTTTTTCAAGTACATTTGAGACCACCCAAAAGTTTTCAGCCAAGTTTCCACCATAAATTAATGTTTACACCAGCCTTTCTAATTTTAGCCAAATTAAAAATGACAGATGGGCACCTTTCTGTGATGTGGGGTGCATGTTCTTATACTTAGCATGCATGCGATGTGCTCAGTCCACTGTTACTGACTTTCTGACAGACAGCCAAAAGATCCTCTCAGCATAGTCATTACAAGACAGAGTCAGGACTCACTCCACAGGTTTGCTTCAGTGATGTTTGTTTTGAAACACTCCTCCCACCAGTTAGTTCCTTGATTTTGTAAA
The DNA here is from genome assembly GCF_021613505.1 of Equus quagga. Classification (NCBI taxonomy): domain Eukaryota; kingdom Metazoa; phylum Chordata; class Mammalia; order Perissodactyla; family Equidae; genus Equus; species Equus quagga. Next base: position 117,675,227 of record NC_060269.1, read on the forward strand.
ACTGAAGGCACATTCAGGAAATGTTGACCAAAAATTCTATGTTAGAATAGAATTTAATGTTGTTAAGACATTTTAAGAGAGGTGCTCAGTGTCGGTGCAATATTATGGGTTCATACAGTGTTTGAGAAGACATTTAATTAATCACTTTGGGGACCTTCTGGAAAAAGCTATATATAGGCCAGTCATGATCAGTTTTGAACATCATTTGATGTTTCCTCCTGGTTAAGTATAGCATAGCCACAAATGGTACTCCTCCAGGAGACATATGAACAGAAGGATCATGTTCTAAAGAGAGGAGCAATCTGTTCCTGTTAACTTTAAGGTACTTTGCCTCAGTACTTGAGAACTGGGATCTACAGGCCAATATTTGATCAGTTTCCATTCCTTGATATTGTATTTTTTTAAAAAGGGGTCAATAACTATCATTTATTGAACTCTTACTATTTGTTGGATGCTTTACACACAATGATACATAATCAGAAAATCTTGTGAGTTGTGTTATTAGCAGTTTCAGATGAGGAAACTGAAGTACTGGGAGATTGCATACTCCAAAGTGTCACAGGTGATAGGAAGAGTCAGGACATGAACACAGTTTCATATGATTCCATCACCCCACTTAATAATACACCACACTATCTGTTACAACAAGGAGAATAAGCAGCAGATGGTTCCATTTATCTTATGTCAGGAAGTTTTAATGTTGGCCTTTAGATTTGAGGCTGAAATTTAATTCATTCCTTTATATGACTGATTTCACATAAGCTGTGGCCTTTTACTCCACGGTGGGGAGGTGGTACAGTTTTCCAAGAAGCAGTAGTCTTCATTCCTTCTATGAATTTATTTTGGAGGAAGGAAGAGGGCTAAGGGAAAGAAGGTCACCTTTTTCGGGAAGAACTGGAGGAGCTCTTCGGTGATGCTCCTGCCTATGAATAATCTTGTGAGGAAGTGCGTCCAGTGGAGAAATTGAAGGATATTGTTAACTTTTATGTTCCAAGGACTGGTCATTTTTATAAAAGCACAGAGATGGGCATTGAGAAAATGACTCCTTGGCAAAGGAAAATGAAAAGAGTATTGCAAACATAAGCAGAACATTCTTTGAGGCACCATGGAAATATATCAAATTAAAAATAAATCTAACGCCTATTTTAGAGGAATGAAAGCAGATATGTTAGGCTTGTTGCTCTGTAACCCAAGCCATGGCTCAGGAAGAAATAAAAAGTGAAACACATAACTGTGATATAGCAAAATAATGGTTTTGTGGTAATAAGGTGGATCTCTAAGTCCTGACCTGCTCTCCAACTACTCTGCCTAAAAGACGTAATATTAAAAAATCCTGCGTGTCTGGAATTCTCTGATCTCATGATTCCTTCCCACAGCAAGGACCATGGAAGCCATCAAACTTTAGATGTTTCATCATGATACACCCAGGCGGCACATGGGAGCCATGGTCACTCATGCCATCCTAAGCTTTGTTGACTGAGGAGCAAAACCAAGGCAAAGTGACCTTAGATGAGTACACCTCATGATTTTATCTGACCCTTGAACTTGAATTGGTTTCTATAGTCTGATCTAGCTCATGGGAGTACAACCAAAGTTGTTAAAAGGAAACTAAGTAAACTGGGGAAAGGACTTAGCTGAGCAGGGCTTGACATCACTTCAGTCTAGTGCTGAAAGCTGTTCTACCTCTACAAGGCATGACTCACAGTGAGGTGATGCAGGGTAAGATGGAGCAACAAAGATCTTATTGTCCTTTGGGGGAAACCTAATCATTCTTTGATCCATTCAACCATTCATTCATCCGTCTAGCCATTCATTCATTAAAACAATACTACATTTTTTGCAACAAACTAATTCTTAAGGAAATAGAGAAATATCTCTGTCCTGAATAATCTGATAATCTAATTGGAGACACAACACACACTCATAAGACAGAAGACAGGTCATTGGGTCTAGTAGTTATGAGATGACTAATGACTAAAAGGATAGCTGTTTTGGTACAGTGTAGGGGTTATATAGAGAGAGGGTGGTTTCCTCCAGTGTTATTCTGGTGTCCAGGAATGGAAACTAGGAAGTAGATATTAGACTGACCAAAGGTGGCTGGCAGCTTTCTGGAGATGGTGGAAGATTTTAAAGTGTAGTGAGAATCAGATTTTAGTAGCCAACTATCACATCCTGATCGAACAAGGGTCTAATGTGGGTGAATTGGGAAGGGGCCAAGAACTGGGATAACTATTAGGTCAGAAGTTGCAGTTGAGGGCTTGTGGAGAACTAGGTGAAGAGATTAAAGTGAAAAAGCACGTAGATGAAGTGTAGAGTTTCTTACATGCTTTTGATATCCATGAAACTGCTGCCAATAAATAATTGGCATAACAGTATCTACAGACATGGCAAAGAATCCTATTTCCTTTGGAATTTACGTGTGAGGTCTGCTTTATGGGTTGGGGTTTAGCTTATAAAAGCAATATGTAAAAATCTCTGAACTATAATCCTAGAGTCCGCACTGCTATAGCACTGGAAACAGAGTCTTTTCATGAACATATAATGACATATTGTTTTCTAAATATTAAAGCAATTTATTTACCTTGCTTTCCTTATCATTAGTTAGCTCCGCCCCTTTTCCTGATTTGAATCTTGTTAGGGAATGCAGATAGGAATAAATAACTCAAATTTTTGCATCAACTTTTGTATAACATATGAAGTGCAACATTACAATTTTAACAAACAAGGACCAGAGAATTATAACAAAATTCCACATTAAATCTACTCACAGAGTCATGAAATAAGATTTTATCTTTTGAGCCTACTAATGTTCTCTACTCACATAAGAAGCAAAATTTCTTCTTTTCTAAATATAAAGGGAACTTTATAACATGGTTGGTACTCCTCGGTAAACATGAGATTCTATAGGATCATTTGCTCATCGATTAAAAACATTAGAAAAGATTTCTCATTCTTTGAAAATTTAAACGTCATGCTTTATTTTCTGTAATGTGAAACTGTGGATCTCTAATTCTCATGCTTCACTGCATCATATTATCCTGGAGTTTAAAAGGCATTGTGTTAATATTAATTAGTAGCATACCTGATTATCAGCCCCCTCCAAAAAAATACTTACTCCAGAAGTCTCTCTGACAATTTTCTGGGATATCCTAGGAAATGTCTCACATGTTCGCATGAACAAGTCCTTTTAGCCTCCAATACAAGATCACTCACTTTTGGGTGCAAAGTTATCAGTGCTTCTAGTCATAGGGTCTAAGCAAAAACGGCGCCTAAAACTATGCCATTTGTGCTCCCAAGCGCTGTATCTGGGTTGAGTTTCTGCTCTGGTTGGGGCCACCATCCTAGATTGTGTCCTACTGTAGAGTCAAGGAAAAGGCTGAGACCTGGGCCATCTTACCAGGATCAGAGCCCTGAACTAAGTAGTCATTAGCAAGATATGGGTATAGTCATTCCCCTTTATAAGTTTGGGGCTGAAGCTTCCATAAGCCTCCCCTACTATGAGGTCATTAAAACCCAGAATGTGGTGCCAGCCCAGTGGCATAGTGATTAAGCTTACGTGATCCACTTTGGTGGCTGGGGGTTCATGGGTTTCTATCCTGGGCAGGGACCTATACACTGCTCATCAAGCCATGCTGTGCAGGTGTCCCACATACAAAATAGAGGAAATTGGCATGGATATTATCTCAGCACTAATCTTCCTCAAGCAAAAAAGAGGAAGATTGGCAACAGATGTCAGCTCAGGGCCAATCTTCCTCACCAAAAAATTAAAAATAATTTAAAAAAATTAAATAAACATTAAACAAATAAACAAACAAAAAACTCAGCATGCTTGCAGGAGTAATCGTCTTTGGAAGATGAGCTAATCAACAAAATTTACCAAACCCACAGAGAAGAAAAATACTATGAAATCTTATACTTGAGGAAATAGTAATCACAATCATACTAATAACAACCACAATAGCTGTTGTTCATGAGCACTAATTATAGAACTATACTAAATGCTCTACATATATATCTCATTATCTTACTGACAACCCTATGAGATAAATTTTATTATTTTCACCCTCTTATGGGTGAGGAAACTGAAAGACAGAGATGTTAAGTAACTAGTCCAGAGCGGAAAGGTAGTAAGCTGTGGAGCCAGAATTAGAGCTGAGGCATCCAAGTCCAGTGCTTATGTTCTTAGCCGCCACACTCTACTGCAATCCGAAAGGCCTTTGGTTTACAAATAATTAATAATACTAAATAGATAAAAGAGTAAAAACCATAAAGAAAAAATAATTATTTAGGTCGTTATTTAAGAGAATTTATTAGAAAACTTGGAAATTAAAAGCTGGTATTGAAATAAAAGTTCCAAATGATGAGCCAAGTGGCACATTGGACACAACCGAAGCCTTAATTATTGAGCTAAAAACTAAAGTTGAGGAAATGCACCAGAATTCAGTACAAAAAAAGTAAAAATATTGAAATTATAAAAAATATGAAGAAATATGAATAAAATAGATTCAGAATCTCCAATATAAGCCTGATAAGAGCTATAGAAGGAGAGAATAAGGAGAATGGTGATAAACCAACACTCGGAGATATGGTAGCTGAGAATTTACTAGAATTAATAAAATATATGCATTTTAAATTTGAATAAAATATCCTAGAATTCTGGGTAGGCTTAAAAAGAAAAAAAAATCACCAAAAAATCCCACACCAAAGCACATTACAGTCAAATCAAGTGTAGAATCAATGACAGAAAGAAAATTCTGAAGTATAATAGAAAAAATGAGGGTTTTTCTAAAAATTAGAAATGTACTTCAAAAGACAGTGGAAATGAACCTCCAAAGTGCTGAGTGAAAATATCTTTTTTTCTTTTAGGATTGGCACCTGAGCTAACACGTGTTGTCAATCTTTTTTCTTTCTCCTTCTTCTTCTCCCCAAAGCCCTCCAGTACATAGCTGTATATTCTAGTTGTGAGTGCCTATGGTTGTGCTCTGTGGGACACCACCTCAGCATGGCCTGATGAGAGGTGCCTGGGATCTGAACTGGTGAAACCAGGCTGCTGAAGTGGAGTGCGTGAATGTAACCACTCGGCCACGGGGCTGGCCCCTAAAAATATCTTTAAAAGCAGAATTTTGGGCCAGCCCAGTGGCATAGTGGTTAAGTTTGCAGGCTCCACTATGGAGGCCCCTAGGTTAGCAGGTTTGGATCCCGGGCTCGGACCTAGCACTGCTTGTGAGGCCATGCTGTGGCAGCGTCTCACATAAAATAGAGGAAGATGGGCACAGATGTTAGCTCAGGGCCACTCTTCCTCACAGACACACACACAAAAGTAGAATTTTATACCCAAAGTCCAATTCAAGAACTCAGATGAAACAAAGAATTTTCTGGTATATAAACCAGACTCTTGCCAATTACATTCCAGAAAGAAGGAAAATAAAAAGAAAAGGAAGTCAGGGAGTGAAAGAAGCAAGAGTGAACAACAATAAAAATTAGTAATACCTGGTGGTAAATACCAGCAGTATTGATTTTTAGAAAATCACAGTAATCATGATAAGTTTATGTGATCAAAAATAGGCTGTAATTAAAATTCTTGACAACAAGGATTGGAAGAAATGCAGAGGATAGTCAAAGCAGAGGATCCTGTCACATTTGTAAAGGTACTAGAGATGTACATTAACTATAGACTTCTACAGCACAAGATAAATTTAAATATGATGTTCAAAAATCACTTGTGTAATTTCAAAATATATATGTGTATGTACATCCAGAAGCTGAAAGAATATCATTTCTGTTTTCTCAATCTTTTAGAATTCTCCATAAAATAAAAACCGCAAAAGTTAGTAAAACAACAAAAATAAATAAAATAGCACACCAGTGATCTGAGTCCCATCTTAGATCTGAAACCAGGCCAAACTTAGCATCTCTAATGCAGTCTATACAAAATTTGGAGGCATTCATTATTACTTTACCCTAACTTGGCCAGAGTCTTGTTTAGGCTAATAACAGTATTAACTTTCTGAAAAAAGCAAAAATCTTTGTTTAGAGACTATATCAGTAAATTAATTTACTAGATGATTTATAATTATGCTTTGACTTCTAAGTATGAAGGAAATACGTGTTGATCTGGAAATATCGATATCAAGGAAAAGTGAAATATTTCCCTTAATTGATTGGACTTTTTTTGTTTTGTTTGCTCGCATGATTTACTTTTTGTAAGTTTTGCCTTTTCTTTGTCCCTATTCCTGCTGAGATTGGAAAAGAAATAGGATTCTAGGCACATAGGGAACCTGTACTGTGAACATTGTTGGCAAGTCATTCTGGATCAGCTGGTCAAATGAATGAAGTTGACTTAATTCTAGGAGGTTATTTGGGGGTCTTGGATGGAGATGTCATAAGTTTAATTAAACTTCTCCAACCTTAGCAGATGTATCCTTGATATAAAACATATTGGCTTCCCAGATTACTTAAAACCATCATGTCTATTTTTACCCAAGGTTTGTATATAAATTAAATAGAGTCCAATGATAACAAAAATATGCAGTCTTCTTTTAGATCACCATGGCTGCCATGTTAATATCTCGTTCACAGATATTTACAAGGTGTACATTGGAAAACTCTACTATTTCCATGTGATTTCCTGAAATCAAAAAGACTTTTGATTATCAGAGTATTGAGAGTTTGACATATAACATATAAACTGCCTTTTTGGACACTCTACACTTAGTTTTGGATTATTTAATTCAAGATTATGAACTAGAAGAACAAATTGAGAAACAATGCCACACAAATATATGACTAGAAATGTTTGTAGTGATTTAAATTCTACAAGCTGGCTCATGTCCCCCAATAAAAGAGCTTTGCAAAGATTAGCAAATAATACGTGAGGTCCTAAAAGTCCGATGAATACACCAGTAAAAGTTCAATGATCTATTAAACCAGAAAGAGAGAAGATGATGCAGACACAATAAATTATTTGTCTATAGTCTTTCAGATACTCGCTGATTGCCAGATAATGATACTTCCACAGACAATGGGGTGAACTTGCAATACAAAGCCAGATACTATTCTGGTAAAGTTGATGCGCTTTGTAGAAAAGTGTTGGGTTGGTTATCTAACCTCTTTGAACTCTAGTTTCCTCATTTGTTGTGAGAGAAAGTGTAACATTGCCTCCTGGAACTGATGCAAGCATTAAATGTTACAATTGTTCTTGGCAGTTAATATTACCTAATAAATAGTAACTGTTATTTATTGCAATAGTTATTAGCCCCCATCCAAAATTATACAGGACTTAGCAAGACATTTAGAAAGAAATCAGAAAGCTCAAGTGAAGAGAAATCTCATAAAGGTAAATATACTTAATCGTAAATTTACAAATGTTAAGTTGATTCAAAGAAAATTTTAAAAGCAGCCAAATAACTGTCTAGAGGTTTGCCTTCTCTAGAATAGGAAGAATATGAAAGGTGCTGTGAGGCAAACGATTACGTTTTATGGGATACTTGATAGTATTTTTGTCTTGTGATGTGAGTACCTTGTGATATTTTTATTATTGTTTTTAACATTAATGTTATTTTATCAGAAATATTTTGGGACCGGCCCGGTGGTGTAGCGGTTAAGTGCACATGTTCTGCTTTGCCGGCCCGGAGTCTGCCATTTCGGATCCGGGTACGGACATGGCACTGCTCATCAAGCCATGCCGTGATAGGCATCCCACATATAATGTAGAGGAAAATGGGCATGGATGTTAGCTCAGGGCCAGTCTTCCTCAGGAAAAAGAAGAGGATTGGCAGTTGTTAGCGCAGGGCTGATGTTCCTCAAAAAAAGAAAAAGAAATATTTTTCTCTATTCAAACATATAATATCTTAACATATTGCTTCAATTTTAATGTGACTGTCACTATATTCAAAGATCATTTCCAGCTAAGTCAGTCAATGGGAAAATAGAGTATGCACAGTACAAATTCACTTAGGAGCAGATTTTGCTGGAAGACATCTCCACTAGGTAAGCAGCATCTGTGACTACAAAAGTACTTGAACATTCTCTGTATCAGGGGGTCTTTCTGCATAAGAAGTTTTAGGCAGAAAAAGAGATTGTGATTCATGCCTGTGCTACTGTGCTATTATTGTGTGTATCTGGGCAAAGAGCACACTTTTAAAATGAATGTTGGTCCCTTTTTGTCAGTACCTGAACTCTTAAGAAAACGTAAAATAAAAGAAAGGCCCCCCTCTCCGCATAGGTGGAGCAGAGTGTCTGCTCAGAGCATCAGAGATGGTGGTGCAAGTCTTAGGGTTTCCGTGCATTTTCTGCACGGAGAAGAGGTGATTTAACCATGAGGAGCATGTCTCCTACGCTGCTGGGTGATGAGTCATGTACCATAGAGACACTAGAAACAAAATTCTTCATTCTTTTCCCCAAATGGTAGCAGCTGCCTCTTCTTTTTGTTTAATGGTCTTGAAAATTTTTGTTATAACAGCACTTAGCACAGTACCTTATGTGTAGTGGTTTCTCAGCAGTTATATGTAGAGTGAAGTATTAAATGAATGCATAAGCTAATTGATAAGCTAATGGATATACCCTAAGATCCTGAAGAATCTTAGGATGGAAATAATAAACAGCTAATAATAATGACAGTACTTATTTGTTGAATTTTTACTAATGTGCCAGGCCCTATACTAAGCGTTTTGCATGCATTTTCACCTTTAATTCTAAGAAGAACCCTATGAAGTAGCTATTATTTTCAATTTCCACATCTCAAAGGAGAAAACTGAGATCCACAAAGTTTAGAATATGGCCTAAGGACATCTAGCTGATCATCTAGCTATGGGCAAGGCCAGGCTAAACCTTGCTAAGAGTGTGTGCTTGCAACCACCGTCTAGTGCTGCATCCCAGCTCTCGAGACCAGGCGCGTTGCAATAAGCAAGGACCTGGCCACCTCAGAGACCCAGGTAATTGGACTAGAATTACCTCTGACTTCTCCTGGCATACTAGTTGCCTTGGCCTGGTATTCTAGTTCTGGAAGCAGTCACATTGCCAGTTTTGTCACCCCGTGATTGTTGTGATTTTGTTCCTAAAGCTCTGTTAGAACAATGAGGAGCTTCCCCTCAGTTTCTACAACATTTGGAGTGGAGGGAAAGTACAGGATACACAACAGAGAGGGAACATGCCTTGCTATGTTCCGGATGCTCATCAGTGACTCTGGCTTATAGAGGAGGACTAATATTCCCTTAAATTCCAAACTTTAACTTGAATTCATAATCTTATTTTACTAGGTGGATCCCAAAGTTCTGGTGGATGCACTATGATTCAGAGTCTAGGCTTGTTTGCTCCCAGGGCCAATTCTTGATTCTCCTAATAGAGTCAGGAAAAGACATGACAACCAGGGAATAGCGTCAGAGCACAGACTAGTGAGCTCTTGCCTCTAACATCCTTGTTCCTGCGGCTTGGAAGGTCAGGGGAGAAAGCTTTCTCTAGCACCATTTCAGACCCTGGGGTATTGCAGAGATGGCACTGTTAGCAGCACGCCTGTTCAACTGGATGCTAGTTGTCCATTTTATTTAGGACATGCCTAATTACATAATAATTATTTTGCTATTGTTTCCTTTTGACTTTTATCAGACATTGAAAATGAGTAGAACATCCTTTTTGAAAGAAGTCAATGACTTAAGAGTATGGCTCATCATTCTCACGGTCATGAAGTAGTAATATTTTAAATTTCTTAACAATAAAAACAGAATGTGAAAGTGGAATCTGGAGCAAAGCAACTCATACACTTTATTTTCTCTATATCAAACCATAAATGCTACATTCAACCATAGTCCCTAATTTTCTTAAGGTTCTTAGCAGAAACCAAATCTCTTGGCATCTCATTTGGCACATGTATTTCTAGATAAAAGACACAAAACAGGCTGATCTTCAAAGACTCTTTATCTTTTTCTAAAAATGGCATTCCTCATTGCCCTTTTTATATGGGGTGAATAAAAATGACTCCATATTTTCAGCACATACGGTTTCCTTAGTACAGAATTATCCCATGACACAAAGGACGAAAGTATATAATACTTGAAAATAATGAGCAATAACAGAGTTTCCTGCACCAAGATAATGGCTTCATTCTTCTCTGACCCCACTAATCCAATGACTCAAAAAACTCAGAGCATAGAAAAGAATGAAATTCCTCTTCATTGTCCAGTTTGAACAAACCTAGAGAGATTCTAAAGGGCTGGGAGCAGATATCATCAAAGGTAATCCAAGTGATTCTATAAGGGCCATGAAAGAGCCTTCCATTTAATCTTGAAAGCAGCAGTGCCTCCTAAGGAAGTGGAACAACACTTTAAAGAGATAGGCTCTTAACTCACAGAATAGTCCCTAAGAATAAGAATAAGCCACAATTTATTGAGTGCTTACTATATGACAGACAATTTGCTATGCATTTTAAATGCATTTCTTATTTAATTATCTCATCAATCATTCCCCATTGGTACTATTAAGACCCTAATAAAGAAACTGTGGCATAGACAGGTTAATTGACATGTCCAAGGTTATATTACTGACATATTGGAGATTTATGTGATTATATCCAGGGACTGTCTTCCTCTAATGTCTTTGCTTTTAATCTCTGTGAATAATGTTTCTCTTAGTTCTATAGCAATATGCAGTTATAATGCACCCAATAATCCATTTAATCAACCTCATGCTCAGGATCAGAATCCCCTATGCAACATCTTTGATATGTATTTGTGCTCTTCCAAGCTGGGTCTAATTTTCCTAACACTGGAGAGTCCAGTGTGAGAGAAGGGTAAGAGAAAAACAAACAAAATGAACAAACAAACAAAAACCACACGTTAGTCTTATAAAAACCTGAAAGAAACACGGATATCACTACAGACATTTTATAAATGAGGAAACTGAGGTTCAGAGAGGTTGAGTCTTGAGGCATGCAACCAGTAAATTACGGGGCGTGTTTTTCTGATTCTAAAACTCAAGTTCTTTCCTTTCCATCAATCTATCTAACTCTGGAGAGATACTAGTAAGAAGGCATTAATTCTCTTTTTAAATGTAGGATAAACGTTTATAGTGAACTTTTTTCACTTAAGGCTCATAAAGGCAGGCAAACGGAACTGACATGGTCCTTGAAAGGTCCAAATGTTGGTCATTGGTCTTCTGCTGGAATTAACACAGGAAAAATCTAAACTTTCTTTGAAATAGCTGCTTTTCAAATATTTCAGGTCAGTCATCAAATTTCTTCACTCTCTAGGCTTAATGTCAGCCAAGGTAAAATAAGTTCCTTCTATATTTTCCTCTTGTTTTCTTCAAATATTATTTTAAAACCGGGGTTTCTGTTTTTCTTACGTTTTTAAGCACAAGCAACTATATTGGTATCTCATCTGTGGCTTTAAAGATAAAAAGGTCTAAGGGTGATAATCCTCAGAGCTTCTTTAGAGCTTCGTTATCTGCACAGGGACAGAGTTTCAAGTCCTTTGCTATCCTGGTTGTGTATCTCTGGATTGTCAATGCTGTTCTCAAAATGTGTAATCCAGGACTCAGAAAAGTAGTCCAGCTGAGACCTGACCTTGGGCTGAATGCTGTATTTCTATTAGAATAGTGGTTAAGCATTTAGGCCATGAAGTTAGATTGCTTGGTTTCAAATTATAGCTCAGTCACTTTCCAGCTATATGATCTTAGGTAAGTTATTTAACTTGTTGGTGCCTCAGTTTTCCTCATTTTAAATGGGAGAAAATGGGAACACCTGTCTCAAGAAGTCATTGTGATGATTAAATGCTACCACCATATTGATCTATTCAAGTTTGTACCCATAGACTCTGCCTTCTCTCTTATTACAAAGAATAAACTGTTCATGCTACCGTCTAAGGCTAAGCCTTCACTTTTGCAGTAGATCTCATACCTTCTCGTCTCTTCAAGGACATTGCCCCAGTATCTCTTCACTCTCTCTCTCAAATTATCAAATTTTCCTTCTCCAATGTATCTATATCAACAGCACACAATAGGCCCGTTGTTTACAATTTCACTCCTCCCTTTCTCTCTTGAATCTACTATTCCAGTTAGATTATTTCCTCCACATTGCACTCAGTTTGGTCATGTCAAAGACACAATAAATTCTTCTGATGGGGAACACGACGCAATTGATTAGTCTCACCTCCTTGGAGCACTCTCTTCCCTGGGCTTCACGGAAACCACACTCTCCTGGCTTCCCCCCCTGCTTTCACTGGCTGCTTCTTTTTAGTTTCCTTTGCTATTTTTTCCCCTCTTATTAACTCTAAATATTGGAGAACTTCTCCTTTTTCTTGATATTGAGTCTCATCTCCAACCCATCTATGCTCATTGCTTGGTGATATCATCCATTCACATGGTTCTAAAGGCCATCTATATAGTTATGTATCTGAATCCAGATCTCCCTTCCGAATCTCAAGTTTTGGCATCTAACTGCCAATCAACCTCTCCACTCGCAAGTCTACAGGCATTTCAAATATAATATCGCCCAAACAGAGGTTAATTTTTCCCCAGAAGAATTTTGTTTAAAGTTTTCTGAACTCTGTCCTTTCCTCAAGTCAAAAATTTTAAAAGCATCATTGACTTACTCTATTTCTTTCACAGCCTAGATTCAAACTGTGAGCAAATCTATCAGTGCACTGCTTTAACTAATGTCCTCTGAATAACTAAATGTCCTCTTTTAATTTCTTAATTATTTTGTTTTCCATAGTTTCTAAATCATCTTTGCTTTAGCCATTCCAAATAGAGCACGAGTCTCCTTCCTCGATAGGGTAGAAGTAAGATAGAAGTTGAATGGTTCTTCTATCTGATTCTGGTCTGTCAATAGCATACCATCTGAGTTAAGCAACGGGTATAATAAATACAAATAAGTTTGGACTCTTAAAAGTAATCCTATTGAAGAGATACAAAATTATTTCAACTTCAAGAGATAAAGTTCCTCTTTCCTGGGATTGTCCACTTTTTATCTGAGACAGGAGAAATAAGGAAATAACATATATATGTTCACATCACTTAAGTGGCACTCATTAATCTTCAGAATTCCACTTTCGTTATTGAAGTGTAGTAATCTAGATTATCAAATCTATTCATCGTTTTGTTTCTAGAGAAATACATTTCTCCATCTTCAGTAATCTTTTTATGTTTAGGAAGAACAAAAAACTCTGCATGAAGCAACTTTATATAAGTCTGAAAGAACAGAGTAAGAATGTGAGGATTTAATAAAAAATTAAAATCCCACTTACATTATTTATTATTGTTCTTACTGTTATTGAAGTGCCTACCATACTTGGCAATTAGAAGAAAATGAATCCAGACACTCTAACAACACCAGCTCTTTAATTTCATTACAGGTTGGCTTTAATCCAATAGGTCCATCCTCGTCTTTATTAAAAAGAAGAAAAAAGGTTTAGGAAAGATGAACCTAAAATTTTCCTAGAAGATATAGAAAAGCAGGTATTAATTCACTGGGCAAGGAGCTGCTCCTTTAATGTAACTGTCTATGTCCTGGAACAAACAAAGCATGTTCTACTCAGATAAACAGCACTCGCTACTTTCCAAACGGGTGGGTGTGTGGGGAGAGTGGGTTATGTAGGAAAGCATTTTTTTTCCCCCAAATATGTTTTGTGGGGGTTGAACACTCAAAAGGATGAGGCATTAATTTTGTAAATATGGTACTCCTTGTTTCATTACTTCTTTTAGATGTAATAAAGAAATATTAGGTTTACTGTAAATATATACTATCAACACAAATGAGATTACTGAGGGTGACATAAAAAAAGCTGATATTTTCTCTAAAAGATTTAGCCTTAAAGAAAATGTTTTCTATTGTATTTTAACGGAAAAATGACATATCAGGCTTAGTATTATCTGTGATAGAGAAACCAACCTGGAATTTGAGGTTTGAAAAACACATTCTGGCTTCCCTTTGGTATACAAAATGAGAAGCTGAATTGCAATATAGCCAGTTGGCATCTTCTAGGGTGATCATTTCGCAATCTGAGACACATAACACTGAAAGAGAGGCTAGCTTTAACTTGGCACCTCGAAAGGTTAGTAAAGAAAACTGAGGCCTTTATTTTGATGATGATCATTATTGTGTCAAAAGCATGTGTTTATCACCTATGTGTACATATGCCACAAGTTTGTACAGGAGAAATCAGTGCTCATCAGGTCCTAACTATGTGTCAGAGAGTGTTGTAAGCCCTTTACTGCTATTAACTTATTTAACCTTAATAATACCCCATATGATAGGTAATATTATCTTAGTTCCACAAATGAAGGAAGGTCATTGTAGATGGAACATGAATGAACATCTTTTTTTTCTTTGCGGAAGATTAGCCCTGAGCTGACTACTGTCAATCCTCCTCTTTTTGCTGAGGAAGACTAGCCCTTAGCTAACATCCATGCCCATCTTTCTCTACGTTATACAGGGACGCCTACCACAGCATGGCGTGCCAAGCAGTGCCATGCCTGTACCCAGGATCTGAACCGGTGAACTGCGGGCTGCCGAGAAGTGGAAAGTGAGAACTTAACTGCCGAGCCACTGGGACGGCCCCAATGAATGAGCATTTTTAAATTTTAATAAAATTCCTAGCTGATGTGTATTTTAAAAAAATTGGGGGCCGGCTCTGTGGCTGAGTGGTTAAGTTCATGCGCACCGCTGCCGGCAGCCCAGGGTTCAGATCCTGGGCGCGGATATGGCTCCGCTTGTCAGGCCACGTTGAGGCGGCGTCCCACGTCCCACAACTAGAAGGACCTGAAACTAAGATATACAACTATGTACGGGGGCGGGGAGGGGGCGTTGGGAAATAAAGCAGGAAAAAACGAAAAGATTGGCAACAGCTGTTAGCTCAGGTGCCAATCTTTAAAAAAAAAAGGAAGATTGGCAACAGTTGTTAGCCTAGGTGCCAATCTTAAAAAAAAAAAAAAAAAATTGTAGTTTTCCATGTAAAGAGGTAATAAATGTTCCCTTTAAAAATATATATGTGTTTATGGGGCTGGCCCTGTGGCCGAGTGGTTAAGTTCGCGCGCTGCGCTGCAAGCGGCCCAGTGTTTCGTTGGTTCGAATCCTGGGCGCGGACATGGCACTGCTCATCGAGCCACGCTGGGGCGGCATCCCACATGCCACAGCTAGAAGGATCCACAACCAAGAATATACAGCTATGTACCCGGGGGGCTTTGGGGAGAAAAAGGAAAGAATAAAATCTTTAAAATATATATATATATATGTGTTTATAGATGTACACACACATAAGTAAAAACATGAGTCAATATTTTTAGATGATATACCGTTGTGGCAAAAATTATGGAAGTGATACTAAAATACTGAAGTTGAAAATGATGGTTTAATGGAGTAAATTGAGGGTCCTGGAGAAGATTACTAAAAAAAATTCACAAACAGTTGTCAAAACCCTATGCATCTTGGAAGTGGTGTGGTTTGTAATATTATACAATTCATAGCACATCTCTAAGATATTTGGTTTTCCTTGTTTTTTTTTTTTCCTCCTTCGTTGCTTTCCATCTTCCTTCCTTCCTCCTTCTTTCATTCTTTCTCTCGTTCTTTTCTTCTTTCCTGAGAGCTCACATTTGGAATTATTCCATAAGAGACTGAATCAAGGTTAAGAATTTGAGGAGATGCAGTTCTTTTTTAGATAATTTAGGGTCACTCTTTTTACTTAATCTTCTGCATTAATTTAATTAAGGAGGTTTAATCATAATGACACATCCACACATTCCACAGTCACGCAATAGCTATAGCAACTGCATAATTATTTAAATTGTTCATTTGATGTTTCAATTAGTCATGATACCATATTTATCAAAAAAGGGATTCTAACAAACATCATGTAGTCATAAAGTTTTCCATATATCAGTGGATGAAGAAAGAATATTAAAAATAAAAACTTTGAGGGGCTGGCCCCGTGGCCCAGTGGTTAAGTTCGCGCGCTCCGCTGCAGGCGGCCCAGTGTTTTGTTGATTTGAATCCTGGGTGTGGACATGGCACTGCTCATCAAACCACGCTGAGGCAGTGTCCCACATGCCACAACTAGAAGGACCCATGACGAAGAATACACAACTATGTATCGGGGGGCCTTGGGGAGAAAAAGGAAAACATAAAATCTTTAAAAATAAATAAATAAATAAATAAAAGCTTTGAGAGGCAAAAACAGCAGCCCTTTCACTGGAGAACATTTTAAATAGTTTTCTCTGTACTCCACTGATGAATTTCTAAAACATAAGTCAACTGCAGTGTGAGGAGAATAACAATACCGTGCTCTTTGGTGGGAATTTTATCGAGTCTCCAGGCATTCTTTGTAACAAAGTGACCTACCTAATCTTTATACACGGCCTGTTGTTTCTCTCTTCCGTTTGAAGTAACAAGTTTCTTCTTTTAACAGGATGCATTTGTAAATATCAGGCAGCCCTCCTCTGCAACCCTGCATCAGCCCACGTATTTATTCTCGGCAGTCAACCTGACAATATTTTTGCCCAGTACATCTTGCGGTAAGCCTTGTGCAATCTGCCCAGGGCTCTCGAATGTAATCATACCTGCCTCTATACAGGGAAAGTCTATAGGAGAGAGAAATAACTTTTTCAGGTGTACAATCAATGTAGAGAGCTAATAGGAAATATGTAGGACCCCTAAACTGCTTTAGAAATCAATAGTGGTGCGTTATTTTCTTTTGGATCTGCATTATCAAAATAATTGCCTTTACTTTTTACTTTGCTTTATCACGAAGGCCAAGGCAAGATGAGCTGATCCTCCAAGAAATAGTGAGAAACTCTGTCTTTCTTTTATATTCAATAAATGTAGTCATTGATTTTATTCTCACACACAACCCATGGTTAGGCATTGTCAAGAACATCAAAAAATCAATTCCGAGCTAGGGAAGCAAGCACAGTAAGGGTGTTCTCAAAATCCTCATCAGGCTACACATTTCTGGTTAACATTGGATTCATTTCTGAAACCTGAAGCTTAGAAGCTTCTCTTTGGAATTTGGAGTCATTAGTATGTGTTAGAGAATCTGACAAAATTGTGTACATTTTATAAAGCTCACACACTTGGTAGAGCTACTTCCATTTATGCTGTGTACTCTCTGCAATTATTTTCATTTCTGTTATGGTGAGCAATGAAAGCATTATCCATGGACAACAGTCTTCCCAGAAATGATCTGCAGGGAAAGAAATGCTTACCCAGGACAGTAATAAGCTGCTTTGTGCAGAGGCTAAGACTGTAGACTGAAGTGAGAAGACTTGGGTTAAAACTCTGCTTTCAACATTTATGGTGGATTTGCAAAAGTCACTTTACAGGTTAAGGAGTAGTGGGTGTACTTGCTACCTTCTAGCAAAGGTGGGAATATGACCATATGTAGGGGTCTGTTAGAATGGAAAGAAAATCTCAGAACGAATGAAAATGCTATGGGGAAAGAAGAGAATAGGAGAGGACTGGGACAGCAAAGGAAGAAAGACTTCTTTTGTTTTATGGTTTGACCTTACAACCATGTAAATGTTTTATATAATTATGAAGTACAATTAAATCAAAATTTAAAAATCCAAACCAAAAGCAAAATGAAGTAAAGTGGTAGCTTAACAATACGGTAAGGAGCTATTCCTAAACTGAAACCTAAAATGCGAGTTAAAACATAGAAATTCTACCCTATGTTCCTAATGGGATATATTCTAAAGACAAAAAGCACTGCAAAGAGGGGCCAGCCCAGTGGTGCAGCGGTTAAGTGCACACGTTCTGCTTCGGCGGCCCCGGGTTCGCCAGTTCGGATCCCCAGTGTGGACATGGCACCGCTTGTCAAGCCATGCTGTGGCAGGCGTCCCACATATACAGCAGAGGAAGATGGGCACGGATGTTAGCTCAGGGTCAGTCTTCCTCAGCAAAAAGAGGAGGATTGGCAGCAGATGTTAGCTCAGGGCTGATCCTCCTCAAAAAAAAAAAAAAAACAAAACCACTGCAAAGAAATCTTAACCTGTTTTTGGTAACTGTGTCATTAGTAATAATAATCTTGGTATTTTTATTTAAAAATTATTTTTAAAATATATATACATACATACACATATATACACATATATGTGTATATGCATATACATTATACACACATATGTACCTATATATATAAATCTAATATATATATTTAATAGGTTAAAGTAAATAAATAATCATGTTAATACATTAGGAATCAATATTTTCAATGAAGAGAAAAGAAACAAAATACAAAATCAAAAAAGTTGAATAATAGCCCTGTAATCCTAAATTTGTTTCTTTCTAAATTTTTTTACTTATTTTTATTTCATTTTTACACATTGGTTTATAACACTGAATAAATTTCAGGTGAACTCCTGCTGTCTCCACTTCTAAGGCAGAGAGTGTACAAGTTGATGTATCAGAAGACGAGGAAGCTCTCAATGACTACCGAGGTCATGTTGGAAGAGCTCAGGAGCCAACTTAAAGGGGCTGCGACAGGGCCAAGGTAAGACAAAGGGAAGACCAAAAATAAGAACAGCTGCAGTGAATTGAAACAGAGGCACCTGTTATAACCCATGAATTCATAATGATCACAAACACACACAAAAACCAACAAAAGGGCAACCTCAGTGGTCACATTTGAGGGGTTCTAGGGGAGTAACTTGTTTGGAAAACTGCTAAGTAAAGGGAAACAGTCAAGCATTTATCCTGCCTCCGTTGCACAAAATTTACCTCAGGATTACCAAATAATTGATGAGGGAAAGTTCTTTAGAGGATAATCTAGTTAATAAATAAAGAAGGAATGATAGAACATTGCCATTTTGTTAACTCTAAATAAATTTAGCAAAGATTATCAGTGGCTACTAAAATTGTTACTGTTATGGACTGAATTGTGTCTCCCTAAATTCATATTTTGAAGACCTAAGCCCTGGTACCTCAGAATGTGACGGTATATGGAGATAGGGTCTTTATGGAGGTAATCAAGTTAAGGTGAGATCATTAGAGTGGGCCCTAATCCCGTATGACTGGTGTCCTTATAAAAACAGGACACAGAGAGACACATAGAGGGAAGGTGATATGAAGAGACACGGGAGAAGTCAGCTCATCTACATGCTGAAGAGAAGGCCTGGAATAGATTGTTCCCTCACAGCTCTCGAGCGAAACCAACCTCACTAACCCCAGAACAGGGAGACAATAAATTTCTGTTGATAAGTACCCGTTTTGTGGTACTTTGTTCCAGCAGCCCTAGCAAACGAATACAATTACATCAAAATTAATGGGATGATTATAATGGGTAGATGAGATTGTCAATGCCTAAATCCACTCCTCAATCTTCACATCACAAAGACAGAGGCAGGCATTTTGTGTCTCCTGACAGAAGTACACAATATGGCTTATGAAGCAGTCCTGTCAGAGCACAACAAAAGAACTAACCGAAGTCTGATCAACCCTCACATATAGCACATAGAGGAACACATTTACAGCAAGGTGATGTAATCACAAAAAAACGTGTTTTTTTTTTTAAGAAAAATTTACCATGGGGGGAAAAGAAGGAACAAGAAACATGTGAATAAAAGAATGTAGATAAGTTATCAGCCAATTGCAATGTGAGTATCTGTTTGAACTTGCTTTTAAAAAGTAAATAATCAATTATGAGACAGGAAAAGTTACTTTAGATCTCCTAGTGTTGGTATGTATAAAATTAGCATAATAATAGTCCATAGATCATAGTGTTGTGGTACAGATCAAATATGACAATAGAGGCAGAGCACTTAGAATACCGCCTGATGCACAGTATAGTTTCAACTACTTATACACCTGGGTATAGGTTAAACTCCATGATACAATTGTTATCAGCATTACTTAAAATGATATGCCATGTACATCTTACGCTGTATGTGCTTACGGCGTGCGCACACAAGTCCACATACACACTGTACACCCACTAACTGAGTCCCAGTGTGGACCAGTATTGGGCTGGAAGGATTTCACTACCTATTCCATTCTCTGCTCTCACGTAGCCCCCCCAAAACCACCTGGCCCTGGGCTCACCTTTGGCAGGAGATGCAGGAAAGAAGCATTGTGGAACTTTGAAAGAAAAGCCCAGACAAGAGTTAGCAGAGAAAGGCAAAAGGAAGGACAGTTTAAGGAGTATAAATACTCCACTAAATGTAGTTCCCAAATGAAGTCATTCCATGCCTGCCATTTTCAGGAAAGATAAACACAGTCTTCTGGCACCCACAGGGCTGGGCCTTGGAGAGAATAAGTGTTTGCAGCCAGCTGCATCGTGTTGGGACAAGAGGCAGGACACATCTGGTCATTAATAGCAATAATTGCTCTTTGGTTAAAAGCCATCATTTAGATATAGGAGATGTTGCAGCTGACAACTATCATGAGTCAGGTGACCGCATCCTACAAATTTTCACTGCAATTTTTCAAACATTTATTTGGTTTGAGAGAGGAGATACAAAGGTTAAGAAAATATAGTTCACATTTTCAACAAATATACAGTCTTTTTTGCATCACAGGAAAATAACTCTAAGACACAGAAAGATATAACACCATATGAGAGTTACAAATCTCATGGGCCTGTATGGGATTAAAGAGAAGTAAAGTATCAAATGAGAGAGTTTTTATCTGGATATGAAAAGCGTAAAAGTCCTCATGGAGAAAGGGGAATTTGAGAGATGCTGTTAAGAAAAAGGAGTAAAATGGGAGAAAGTAATGGAGTTGGGGGAAGAGTGTCTGGGGATAGAGAAGGGAGGGCATTTCAGTAAGGCCATAGAGTTGCCAGATAAAATACAGGATGCCCAGTTAAATGTGAATTTCAGATAAACAGCAAATAGTTTTTTTTAGTGTAAATATGATCCATGCAATATTTGGGACATACCTGAGTTTGAAATGCCATGAATGTGTTTAGAGAAATAAGTGATTTTTTTAAATTAAACTTAAGGCTTCAGAGAGGAAGGAAATGGGCAATAATGTGGGAAAAACATTTGGTCATATTTAGAAGATTCCAGACAGAAGATTCCAGACAGAAGAATGAAAATGCAATTTTTATGGGGACTGTGGAGACACTGTTTTTTCCAGACAGAAGAATGAAAACACAATTTTTATGGGGACTGTGGAGACATTGTTTTTTCTTTTTGTTTTAGTGTGGGAGTGATGTGATCTGACATGCACTGTAGGAAGAATAAAATGGCAGTAATGAGAAAGAAAAGTTGAGATAGGAAATTGGCCAGGAAGTGACAGATAGTGAGAATGTTAATTTAGGTGATGGAAATGGTTTGGAAATGGAGATGGTTGAGATAGGGTGGAGTAGAAGCAACACATTGGATCTTAGGGATGGAAATCAAAGATGCCTACAAGTTTATGCCTATTGACTGGGATGATGATGACTTCATTAGCAGCTAGGAAAGGAAGAGGACCTGGTTTCAGGAAAAACAGATAATATGAAATAGGGCCACGTCAGGACGAACCGGCAGGGCATCCAGATGCAGATGCTCAGTAAGCAATTACAAAATTTCTCTGAACTCAGTGGTTTGGAATTTTAGATGTTTTAGCTGTTAAATTCAATAAGTTTCTCAAACCTCAAGGAATCCCTCTAGTACAATTAGAGGCAAAAGAGGAACCAGTGATTGAATAGCAAGAAGATGGAAGAACGAGAATGATGAAAAAATTATGCTGGATCTTGGAAATCCTGAAGTCAAGGTCAGTTATCACTCTTAAATCATTCAGAGCAGTCGAGAGTATAGATTGAGAACCAGCAATGGTGTTGGTAAGTTTTGACAGAGCTGTTCTAGGAAAGTAGCATGGGTGGGAGCCATGGTTTTGGAGATTGAGGGGTAAATGGGTGATAAGAGGAAACCAAAGCTGTGAGAGGACTGGTGGTTGAAGAGAAAACCAAGGGGAAAGAGCCAGCAGAGAGGAAGACTGAAGATTTAATAATAAAAAAAAAAGGAGCAAAGTTTGAAAAGAGTGCACAGCAAGAAGATTAAATGAATACCCAGAGAAATTAGCCTTAGAAAGGAGAGAAAATTCTTCCTCAGAGTTAAATGGAAGGAAGGGTGGGGAGACAGAAGAATTTTAAGGATTCGATGTGTGACATTGGAGGAGTTAATGTTTAGTCTCCACTTTTGAGTAAGAAAGGAAATGACACTGCCTGCTTTGAGAGGAGCAGGGAGGAGGGCTCATGAAATGTGGACATAGGGCCCATCTCCTGCCACCTCTTACAGCATTTATCCTTTATTTAGATCCCTAGAAAAATGGAAGAGAAAGTAATGGTGATTGTAAGGTTATTCTTTGGTGTAATGCATTTTGTTGCAGTAGGGGTAACCCAAGAGCAAGATGCACAAGGAATAGAGTCTCTTCTATGTGCTGAATGTCTGTTGCACAGTAGCCTGGCTCCTCTAGAAGTATCAGACCCTTGTCAGACAGCACTCTGTTTAGAGCATTTACACAACTGTGTGCTGTCGCTTGGGTGTAAAATCTGATTTGATGTAGTTCACAAAAATAGAGACAACTGGCTATTTTTGTGGCTTCAGGTAAATTAAGTTATAACATCTCACATTGAGTTCGAAAATAGCAAAACTGGATTTAGTTTAATGATATAGTCTTATGATTATGGAATATTTGGTTAAAGGGACTTTCAGATACATTCAGAAAATCACATTGATCCCATCATTACTAAAAACAACTCATTAATGTATGGTCTCATTGCATGATGACAGTTAGCTGGAGTCATGGAAAAAGATAAGATAAGAAACTTAATTCTGATTAACTATGTCTAAAATAAGAACAGCTATAAATATGCCAATACACACTTTATATGATAAGGATTTTCTACTTCATGCATTTAGGAAGTGATATATGGTGGTTATTCTTGAAAAGACAATTACAAAGAAGAAAGGGGAGGCTGTCATTTCTAAGACTAGGAAATGTCATATCAGAGGAATTACAATGAATATGCCTGAATATCTGGGATCATAGAAGCAATGGGATTTAGATTTGGAAGGGAATTTAGGGATAATTTTTCCCAATCCCTTCCTTTTAAGGTTGAGGGATCTGAAGCCTGGAGAGAGTAAATGGCTTACTGAAGGGCACAAACTAGTTAAGCCACAAGTCTTTTGACTCGTGGTTCCAGGTGATTTCCACTCTGCCACGGTGACAAATTCCTACCAGGTCTCTGGAGAATTATTCTCAGGGCCAGAATAGTGAGTGTATGGCACATACTAGGCACTCAATGAATGTTTTCCTAATTGGACAGTTGTGTCTCTGTTCTGGTCACTGACATCCCTGGGAGTTAGAGAACCACTCTTCACATGCAGTTTTTTCACTACCTGATAAGGCTATTTAAGCCACAATTACTTTAGAAAATATATAATTTAGAATTTATCATGTATTAACATATTCATTATTTCATAAGAACTTCCCAATAAAGAATCAGGGGTTTTTAGTCCGTTATTGCAGTTAATAAAACTAAGGCTCAGTAAATTTATATAACTTGCTCAAGGTCAAGCAATCAGAAAATGGTAGAGTTTGAATGCGACTTTGGTCCTCTGACTCCAGACGTCATGCTTTCTTTGTATTCTACGCTTTCTCTGGATATTTATAACCTATGGGGAAAGAAAAGCAAACCTGTGAGGGAAGAGGTTGGAGGAAGACAGGGGAGGAGGGGGGAGATATCAGAGCTGGGGGGAGGCTCTTGTGGAATAAGCTGGTGTCAAAAAGTGATCAGATAATAGATGAAGGATTTGTGTCTTTTGGGGAGAGATCTGTTTTCAGGCTACAGGCTACAAAGTCCTGGGTTGTCTCTGAAGAGGAGCGAGCAATGTAGTACAACTTGGAAGGTGTTCACTCCTAAGTGTATTTTAAAGGCAGTGGGTGGGAAAATTACATGCATGGGAATCAGGATACCTGGATTTTAGTCCCATTTCTGCTGTTACTTTATCGTCCCCTTGGATCAGGCCCTGCCCCCTTTCTGCCTCAGCTTTCTCAGTTCAAAATGAGGTGTGTCCAACTTCATCGTTCTCCAACATTTTTCTTCCTTTACGTCATCCCCATTGGTAGAAACTGCCAATAATTTGGAAGTGCCTGAAGTGAGACTCAGTAAACTGAGAACACAACCCACATGCTTGCTTGAAAAAAATCTGGATGTCTTTTTTTTTAACAAAAAAATTTTTCTACACTGTTGACTAATCTTTTATAGTGATTATACATGTTGTGATTGAGGTCTACTAAATTGGGATAGAATTATTCCCCCGAATACTCTAGAAGAGTAATTCACCACTTTACACCTTGGTTATATCTGATGGAAGTTGCATAGGTGACAAAAAAATGATAACTGATTTCCACTGTATGAACCGTCACTGATAATCACCACTGACCTTGGATTAGTAGATTTTGTCTACAGTAACTATCAATACACTCAAGGGAATTGTTAGTTTATTTCACCATTTTCCTGAGAGAATTTTAGGCCAGAGATTTTTAACTAGAATTGAAAGCTCTCGGGATAGTGAAAGAGTGGAAAAATTCCAAAAATCGTTTTGCTAAGATCAACTGATGCTATTTTATTGTGCAAATGAAGACCAAAGCTATGAACTAAATAACAAACACTAGGTTAACTTCAGAAGTTTTATGACAGATATTTTCTTTTCACTTGCGTATTGCTTTTGTCTACTGGTGAATGTACAGACATTAATTGGAGGATTTTGGCCCTTAACGAGAGTTTTAGCTTGAGGTTGAGGTTATACGGAAGGATTTTAGGGGACTTAGGAACATTCTAAAACAGTAGAAAAACTTGGAGCTATATGAGTTTGTGGATATATAGTTTCCTCAGCTTCTCACAAGGGACCACAAAAAGGTGACAACAAAGGTTAAAGATTAACAAAGGTCAAAGAATGACTATTCTTCATATCCTACAATACTATGTCACCGTTCAGACATTTACTTGATAAAAATGGAAGTTAAGTTGAATTGTAGCCTAAAGTTTTTAATAAACCCTTAACTACATGAGGGTTAATAATAGACCTCTATAAGTGTATGATACATCTTTTATACTTGATTCTTAAAATAAACAAATAAATAAAACAAAACCCACTCTGGTACAAAACATTGCTGATATAAATTAAAAATAACCTAACTAAATTAAGATATATCATGTTCATGGATGAGAAGACTTGATAATTTTAAGATGTCAACTCCCCAAACTGGTCTACAGATTTAACACAATCTCAATTATAACCCCAGCAGCCTTTTTTTTTTGGTAGAAATTAACAAGTTGTTCCTGAAAGTTATAAGGAGATGCAAAGGACCTAGAATATCCAAAACAATCTTAAATAATAAGTACGAAATTGGAGAACTTATACTACTTGACTTCATGACTTACCATATAGCTATGGTAATGAAGATAGTGTGATACTCCTTAAGGATAAAGAAATAGAACCATGGAACAGAATAGAGCCTAGAAATAGACCCCCATTTATCCTGTCAAAGGCACCAAAACAATCCAATGGGAAAGAAAAGCCTTTTCAATAAGTGATGTGGAATAACTGAATAGCCATATGGGAAGAACTGAACTTCAACCCCTACCTCACACCAAACAAAGATTAATTCAAGATGGATCATATACCTAAATATAAGAACTAAAACATAGAGATTTAAGGTGATAAAAACACTATGGATGTTCTCAAAGTCACCACAAATATTTTCCTACTTCTTCAAAACATTGTTTTCCAATTCTCTTTCTTAATTGGTAGCTATACCAAATACCTGGAACACACTTCAGTTCAGTCTAGGTGGCTCTGAGATAATCAAGCAATTGCCTAAAAACAGATATAACTTCTACAATAAGCTGAATGTGAAATCCGTGTGGCAAAGACACATTTTCTTATTTCTATATTTATTATTTGAAGGTCAGAGCAAATAAATCACTTACCTTTGATGGACAAAGTTGCCTAGATTTAACTCAAGAGGTATCAAAAGAGATTTTATGGTCTTTAATATACTTTTATTATACAGATGAAAGAGTCTATATCTTCTCCTACTTCCAAAAGTAAAAAATAAAATGTAACAACAACAACAACAGTGAAACATGCAACACAAAACCATTTACCGGAGTCCATAGAGAACTGTTCCATCAGGGTGCAGTCGGATCATTCGATTTTTCACTGTAACCCCATGCACAAATGATTTCTTGTCATTCAGAAAGTAGGTGTCTGGTACCCAGAGTTGGTCAGCTACTCTGTTGTCTAGCGTGAGGTTTAACGGGATTCCAGAATAAGAAAGCCTTTTGTCTTTCCAAGACTGCTGGAAATACATGGTGAGTGTATAATCCTGTGAAATAAAGGAAACCAAAAAAGAATTTTACTATCATCATCATCATCATCTAATGCTTTTTGTTAAGAAAGTGATAGTACGTGGTATTTGGATGCCAAGAGACCCACCATCCTACTGTCCCCTAAGAAGTTACCTTTGAATATATTGAAATTTGCACTTCCAAGTATAGGGCAACCAATAGGTTAGAAGAATTAGAGCATTAATTGATGCATGCACAAGCATTTCTACTGATATAGAGTAAATCCAGTTAATTGAACTTTAAAGTTTGAAGTGGGGAAGTTCATAGAGGGAAATTGTACTGAGAGATCCATGTTCACAAAAATCTATCTCTGAATATTATATTTATGGTACTATTTTGGAGGAGAGCGTTTCCTCAAAAATAACTAAAATTGGATGCACTCAAAAGGGAAGGGTGTTTTCCAAAATGCAAATGTCTTTTGAATGAATACTTCTGTTTGCCTTATAAAGGTCACCAGTTACCATTACCTGGATCTCTCTAGCAAATTACAACTTGGCTATCAATCCCGAAAAGTAGTTTATAAAGCACATTTGGATGGAGATGTTTATCTGACCTGAGAACTGACATCAGTGGTGGAACTGCTCAGCATCTTACCTCATTTCTGCTTTGTTTCAGGCATCGGTTTGAGTTCAGAGTTGGGTTTGTACTTGAGTTTGTTTCCTACTGCTTGTAAAAGCTACACTAACGATGTCCCTTTGCACTTTTCTTTCTGCCCAGGTTTCCCCTGGCAGTGACTGACTGGAAGATTTGGGCTCAATAAATGGATCTATGTTACAGGAGAGGAACGGTGGTGATTATCTTAGAGATTTAATTGTTTGTTTTTAAAGAACTCCATTAATAAAAAGTGTAATTGTCCATTGAAAAAATGGTAGCAGTAAAATCGTTGTTTTTAAGATATGGATCCCAATATAATAAAGACACAAGGTTCACTTTTTCTTTTAAAGGATATTTATCTGTCAATGGTGACTCTGTGAATGCTTTAGCAGCAGTTAAGAAAACATTGTATAACACCAGCACAGTGTCTGTGTACTGCCATTGTTATATATACCACTAGCTGAGAAACGTTAACTCAGATCATACCTTACATCTGGGCAAACTGCACTGTATCTAAATCCCTATATGGCTATTTATGCATTTCTGAAAAACCCTGAAAGATAAGGCAGTATTCGTTCTGGACAATGAGTTCCAGCATCCTTTAACCATATTCAAGAATGCTTACAGTGTTTACTCAGAAACCATCTTGCAATAATTCAAAGCCATTCTTTCTCATTCAATGACAAGAACATTTGCTCTTTGCTATGAATCACACAATATCCCTTTTAAAGGTCTAAAACCTCCTTCCACCTTACCTTCGCTTAATAAAAAAAAAGAGAATCCACAAGGTTACATACAATTCTCCTCTCAGTTGCTACCATTTCCATTTATAGCTCTTCAAGTTCTTAACATTATTATCTTTTTTGGAGGAAAATGAACGGGACAAATTCTGGGCCTTAGATTCCAAAATACCTTGATTCCAAGCTCAACCACATGTAGAGCTATGTAATCATGAGCAACTAACTAACCCCCTCATTCCTCAGATGCTTCACCTCTAAAATGAAAATAGTAGCATTTTATTGGCTTATTGTGAGCGTTAGTTAGGAAAATTATGGCGAAGGTACTTTAGAAACGGTAACATGCTAAACAAATATAATATCTTCTTTATAATATATTATGTTCATTGTGATTTAAAGACTAATACATCCAAATTACTTGAAGTTTACATACCATTTTCATCATCTTTTCTATTTTTAAAAGATGTTTGTGAAAGAACTTTAGGCAGAAGGACCCCACTGGCCACAAAAATAAGCAGTTGTTTGTGATCAATTGTAACTCTTGGTGTTGAGCTCTTGTTTGTAATTTAGCCAATGTAAGAAAATTAATAACTAGTCAAAGATATGTTATTGTAAACTTTGCCATGGGGGTCAGCACAATCAGCAATGGATACGTGTTTCAGTACTCATGCTGAATATTCATTAGCTTCCAGATTCTGAGGAGTGCTACCTGGGATTTCCTCCTAATGAGACCATGGGGCGAAATCTGTACTTCATATTCTCCTCAACAAAGTTCTAATGTGGAATGGGAAAAAGTTTATTATTGTAAAGTGTAAAGGGTTATAATGGCAAAATAATACTCAAACAATAAATGCTGTAATTAAAATATGAGTTTTTGGTAAGTAAACAATGGAGAGTAGAAAGGAGAAACTAGTGCAAACGTGAGTAATCTCTTCACAGATTTAATGTGTCTGTGTGTGTGTGTGTGTCTGTGTGTGTGTGTGTAGACTTTCCCCCTTCTCTTTCCGGAAACTGTTTTGTTTCCTGGAGAGAGAGAACTACACGGACAGAGAGATCTTTGCTCTACACAACTCACCCTGTTTTCAATAAATATTGACTAAAAATCACATCTTCATTCTAAATTAAAGCAGTAATTTACCCTATTTGCAATAAGAAGTAATTAAGTGAAAATTTATGTATGCTAGGATGTTACATTTGGAAGTGAGTGACTTGGGATAAATACCCTTCAGAACTTTTCTTCTTATGCATTTCTAGGGTTATTATCCTAATCTAGGAACTGATTCTATGAGAAATGGAAATATGGACATATGAGATTGAAAACCTTAATAAAAACTTTTTGAAGATAATAATTGGGTGATAATGATGAATTATGGAAAGACCCAAAACACAGCAATATCTCCTTTTCTGTAGTATCTACATTATGCCACGTGTGACAATAATCTCTTTCTCCTGGAAAGAGCTCTGTGCTCTGTGGTTTTTGTAACTATTCGTATCTATTATCACATTTTGTTCTCACAACCTTGTGAGATAGGCAAATTCTCTATGAGAGAATTTATGATTTACATATCTGAGAGACTATTTATTATATTCTAAATAAATTATTCATTCTGCATCTTAATGTAAATATTAACAGTGCTATCTTAATACAATAAAGCCTATGATGTCATTTTGGGTTTTCCTAGTTTTAGATGGAAAAGGCTTAAATTGCGGTATTTTGTTCTCTCATACAAGAGATTTTCTATTAATTTTTCATTAGTTCAAAGTGCAAGCACTCCAGGCAGGATGGAAAATTTTTCAGAAAGAAATTAAAGGTATTAATTTAAATCTAAAGTGGCCAAGAACACTAAAATCATTTTTTGTCCAGGTGTGTTTACAAGTGTTCAGTCAGCTTTCTCAAGTGTGCAAGCAAGCTACTCCTTGAGAGGAAGTGCAGCATATTTAGAAACTATGGGCCGTAGGGGACTCTTTGACACTGAGGCAAATTAATGGGATTAATGGGTGTGAGATTGCTAATGAAATTGGTCAGGCTAATTCAGGCATGAGAGAATTTGATTCATTGAGGAAAAGCAAGATAGACGATACCAAATCAGTAGTGCTCAATTAAACTCCAAAATAACATACTTTTTAAATCTAAAAACGTTTAAAAGAGTAAGAAAACATTTATAATAAATAAAAGTCATTCTTTTGGAGAATAAAAGTAACATTCTTTTTAGACTGGTAGTTTTAAACTCAGGGTGACTTTGCCCCCCAGGGGACATTTAGCAATGTCTGGAGACAGTTTTGGTTGTCACAACTGGGAGTAATAGTGATGAGCTACTAGCATCTGCGAGAGGAGGCCAAGGATGCTCCCCAGCATAATGCACTGCACAGCACAGCCCCCACGGCAAAGAACTATGTGGCTCAAAATGTCAATAGTGCCAAGGTTAAGAAACTCTGCCTTAGATAAAAAGATCTTTATTTTGGATCAGTAAAATATTTCAAAATCTTTTATCATTATTTATCATGAAAAATATCTATATTAACATATCTACCCCAAGCTTTTAACATATCCTTTAAAACTTTGTGCTGGAGGATACTGGCATTAAATGGTTTATAATTTGCTACTTTACCATAAGAAATCATTTAATAAAAATCCATTAATCACCTAGCATCGGAATAGGGAAAAGAGTTATGTATTTTAGGTAAATATACTAAGGTATGCATTTTACCAGAACAAGCTCGAAGAAGACTTTACAGAGGGCTGGAGAAGT
Organism: Equus quagga; assembly: GCF_021613505.1. Taxonomy (NCBI): domain Eukaryota; kingdom Metazoa; phylum Chordata; class Mammalia; order Perissodactyla; family Equidae; genus Equus; species Equus quagga. The sequence goes on from NC_060269.1 coordinate 117,705,635, forward strand.
GAGGGTCTCTTATTAGCCACCTCCATGACCAGCACACATTTCAGACTAATTTGTTAGTGAAGAGACAAAATATTGCTTTAACGTCTAGTAATTTTGCATCGACTTGGAAGGATCATATAAGCAATCCCTCCTTGTCAAACTGTTCTCAAGAAAGTATATATATACATACATGCACACACACACATATATATTTTTTGAAAGAACCAAGGCTCTTGCACACATTTGTATTTTATCTCTCAGAAATTTGAATACGCATTATAAGAAGTCCCAAGCCCAAGTCCCTGCTCCCTGTAAAATGCTCGTGCCCTTTTAATTGAACTGTGAGATCTGCTCTTTCCAAAGCTAAGGCTGCTTTCCCCAAAGGCTGACTGTAGTAGAGCTGTGAATCATTGCTCATCACCTCCACAGTCCCTTCTGTGATGGAAACTGCCCTGCCTATAGCCCCTGCTGATTGAGCACGGCCACATTCTCTATCACACTATGCTGCCCTCCTCCCACCTTGGAAACAAAGAGTAGGTATTTAATTTAAGAGCAGCTGACACACAGGAAGGTAATAAACCTGTACCTGTCTTAAAAAGATGAGATTCACTGATTGGAGTCCTCTCCTAGAAATTTGCTATTGAATGAAGCATCTGAGACAGGAGCTGAAGGACCAAGTTCGAAGGTCATGACACAGAACGAGGGCTGCACTGCTATTATGAGGTTATGAGTGAGGGGAGGCTATGAATGAAAAGAGAAAGCTAGCCTTCAGAAGAAGAAGGAAAATGGAGAAAGATGCTGAATATAGCCATAAGAGGAAGAGTCTGACGTTGTTAGAGTATGAACCACCAAGGTCACGAAGACTTTCTATTTCTGTTTCTAGTTCTTGTGAGGTCTGGATATGTTCAGTATTTTGGCCCCTAATGAACCCTCTTTGTATCACTACAACAAACTCCACTTTCCTTGTCCTAAGTTGATTCCGTCTTTATTTTCTCCAACCAGAAAAAGTCATAATAATGATGCTGATCAATATCCATATCAGAATCTCATTAAGCATTAACTATACACTTAAAGAAGTCCAAGAAAACCTCAAACAATCATCTGGCCTATCTCCCTAATTTAAAAAATTGGAGGAGTTATGAAAAATCTGAGACCCAGAGATGTTAAAGGACTTAAGAAAAAGAAGGAGACATATTTGGTTTTGTTTATTAACTAGGAGAGCAAAGAGAGACAAGGAAAGCATATTTACTTCTGTTGAGACAGTTCCACAGCAAGTACAATGACAATTATCAAGAAAAGTCACCTGGAGACCAAGTGTGTATGCTGGTAGCAAGAAGTAACTCATACAAGAATAGAAAAAATACACACACGTACACACACACAACTTGCATCTCAAGGAAACAAAGTTCAGTTAAAAAAATGGCCTGATAACTAAACCAATTTTAGCTATAAATGAAATGAACCACACAACATCTGTTTCTAATGGAGCCTCCTGTTAAAATGAATGTTTTGAATGTTCAGTGTCACCATTAAGTAATTCTGCAGCAGAAATTCATCACTGTATCTCCAGATTTGCTGTTAATTTCTAACATTTTAACAGCATCTCGTTACGTTAACTATTAGTTTGCTGTGCTTAGTCGTTAGCCATGTTTTGTTACAATATCTTTAAAATACATGCAGTCTCATTGTTGCCAAAGCCCATGTTATTTACTATTGATTTTTTTTTCATGAATTGTAGCCTCGTGCTATGCCTCAGAGAACATAATCTTCTTTTAGCTTTGTCTCACCCTAAATAGCCCCATTTGGTTTATCCATCTGTGTAGTCAGACATTTTGTCAGTCTTGTGCTGTGTTCTGTACAATTTTGGAATTAATCAACCTTGTGGGCGAACAAAAACATTGTGAGTTATGGGCCTATACCAAATGAGAGTCATCCAAAAAAAATCACATGGGCACACATGACATTGACATGACAACTGGAGCATGAACTTGTGATCTGATGCAATGAACTGCATGAGACTCTCACTATATGAAACTGAGATTGCACCAATATAACAATTTCCACATTTGTAATCTAATACCTACTTTAGAAGCTGTAAAGATTCATTTTCTTTAAAAATATAAAAACATTTTCCTATACAATGAATCCAATTTATTAAAATGGATATGATAAAATTTATGTTTCACACAGTGACAGTTTAAATGCCTCATATTCTAGAATCTAAATAATCAGAAGCTCAAATACTTAGAGTTATTTCCATGGTGAGATATATTGAAATGTTGGGCCTGAAGCAGGGACAGTTTTCTAGAAACTTCTGAGTCAAAAGATCTTAGGTTATTAGAATGACTAATTCATTGCCAGTGCTTAATGATTGTTTACTGTATTTTAAAAATTGTATTATGCCAGATACTGAGGAGAAAAAGTTGAGTAATACATTTTCCCTCCTTGCCCAAAGGAACTCAAAGACTGTGGGCGAGATTCACATTTCTTATTTCCAGGCTGTCCTATTGTCCTCTGTAGGCTTCTCAGTTCTTCCATCATCTGTGTCACCAGCTCCTGCATGAAATTCCCTCCACTTCAAATACTCAGGGAACTTAGGGTGGTTCCACTTTTCTCCATTGGCAGCTGCCTACTCACGGAGACGAGATTATTGAGTAGGAGGATATCAGCTTAAAGAACTCTGGCGCTAACCTAGAGAATAGATAGATAAATTGTTGACTTAACACAGCACTGAAGGGGATGTGGAGAAGAGGAAAAAATGTGTGAAATGGTTAAAATTGGTGAGCTTTTGATATTGGGAGGTAAGAAAGAAGGGAGCATCAAGGATGACCGTCGGGTTTCTGATCTAAGTGAGTAGATAGACAACAATCAGAAGAACTGAAGATTTGGGAGAGAGGATGACTAATTTATTTCCGGCTGATTTGTGTTGTGGTGTCAGGGGCACTTGCATGTAGAGGTGCCAAGTGAATAGTTATGGGGCAGAATATAGGAAGACAGCGCTCAGGGAGAAACACAGCTGTGTGAGTCATGAGTGATAGGTGAAGCCACGGGAATGGATTAGCTCACCATGAAGAGACAGTATAAAGTGAGAAGGGGATAGAACCCCAGGGAAATTTGATTCTGAGGTTAGTCACTCACTGCTTTGATTCCCCACAACACTATTCTCCTTTGATTGTAGTACTTATTTGTAATTATTTCTAAGTTCCACTAGATTTTGAGCTCCCCAAGTGCAAAGGTTTATATTTTTAGACAGTAGTATGGTGCGCAGTGGATCGCAGGTGCTCAAATATGTTAGTTGACATGAATTGAGTAGTGCTGTGTGTTTGGAGCACTCAGTATCAGCACTGAGTATGTTAGTGTGAACTCATCTTATTGCATTTCAATTTTCTGAAGAATTGGTCATGCTTAGATAACATACATGGGGACTTTCAGTTAACTAAAATAATTAATAATCCGGAATTTACATTCTCTAACCATTCAGGATTAACGGGTCTATAATTCCCACTAACACAGGGAATTAATAAACTTCTGGGAGATGATAAAAACATATAAAGTTTAAAACAAACTCACTCTTCATGAATGAATTAATAGTGATTTTCTACAAAATATTAGTTGACTTTTTTGAATTATATCAAATGAACTTTCATTGATAGTTCCAGCAATAATTTGTCATTTTGCAAGTATAAGCCTATTTATACTAAAGATTTAAAAATACATCTGTATTCAGTGAAACTTCTGAGTTCATTTACAAGTTAGTCGATATTCAAAACTATCAGTAAAATATTAGATGGATGATTAATTCATCAGGAGAATGATTCATAAACTTCACTGACATTTAAAACCACATAGTTACATATGACACCTAGTATTTTTCAAAGTTCTTCAGTTCCAGAGTTTTATAGAAAAACAATATTTTCATTTTCTCCAATATCTAAATAAGAGCAGAAGTAAAATCAGATGCATGGAGCATCTAGCAGAACATTCTGAATGTGGTGGTTTTGGCCCACCATCCTGAGCTAGACTATGAATCCAGGACCAGAATGGTAACCACTTGGTGGTATGCATGACAACTCAAGAAAGCCAAGCTGTGAAGTAAGCTAACCTGGGAAAAGATATAAGAATCAGCATTAAACCAAGGTGCTATCAGAACACACACTACAGATGGGCCCCGACTTAGGATGGTTCAACTTTCAATTTTTCAATGGTGCAAAAGTGATACGCATTCCGTAGAAATTGTACTTCAGAATCTTAATTTTGACCTTTTTCTGGGCTAGCGGTATGCAGTGCGATACTCTCTTGTGATGCTGGGCAGTGGCAGCAAGCTGCAGCTCCCAGTCAGCCATGTAATCATGAGGGTAAACAATCCATATGCTTACAACCATTCTGTAGTCATACCATTGTTCTGTTCTTTCACTTTCAGTATACTATTCAGTAAATTACGTGAGATAGTCAACACGGTGTTATAAAATAGGCTTTGTGTTAGATAATTTTGCCCACCTGTAGGCTAATGATGTATTGTAGTGATGTAGGTGTATTAAATGCATTTCAATTTATGACATTTGCAACTTAGGATGGGTCTATCAGGATGTAACCCCACTGTAAGTCGAGGAAGATCTGTATTCAGAAGAGATAAAAAAAAAATCGTGATCATTTTCTAACCCAGGAAGACAGTTTTCTCCTGTGATCTGTGCTCTTGTAATATGCACAGAGCTTAAAAGGGAGCAGCCAATAAGAAGGATTCTAGGTCTGGTACTGTTTTGTTGGAGGAGAATGAAATCTTAGGAACTCAACTTAAAATTAATAAGGTGGAAAAGGAGGGATTGCTATGGGATACAGCAATCTCTCTCTCAAGGATCAAGTGTTGCTGATATCTCTTAGAGCTTTCACTTACTTTCCCAAGAGGGAACATTTGAACACTCTCAGGAACCTTGTTTCCAGACTTTCTATCAGGAAAATGGATTTCCATCAAATTATTCTCCTAAAGAGCCTGTGGGTAATGGTCTCTGGGGAGTCCCTGGGGAACTCTCAAAATAGAATGGGTAGCCAAATTATAACATTCAAATGTCAACTTTATCATGTTTGCTCTCTTGCTCCATCCTCTCTTTTCTGTACCAGCTGTGTTCTTTTTTAATTTTCCATTCAGAGGCAATCACCATCAACATTTTGGCTACATTTTCTTGCTATCTACTTTTTTAAAAAATAAAATCATCCTATATATACTACTTCTTTTTTGCATGAGCATTGTTACCTTTTCTCCACAGCTATTTACTTATTCATTTGCTTGTCTATTTGTTTATTTAATTTGCTCTGTCTAACTGCTTATCAACCTCTGTTCTTCCATCCTACTTCCTTTCACTAACCAATTAGCAACTTGATGGGCAACATTTTATATGTTTGCTCATGCTCATAAAATTACTTAAGGAACATATATACATATAGATGGAACTTTTGTCATTGTTTTTAAAAAATAGCATTATTTTATATTCACTTCTGTTAATCTTTCTTTTCTTAATGACACAATACAGAAATTCCTCTAAATTAATAACTCATTCTGTTTAATGGTTACACAGTATTCTATAATATGGAAATTAAGCATTATTCTACTAACTGTCACTGAGGTTGTTTCAGGTTCTTTTACAAGTAAAAATAATGCTGCAATAAATCTCTTTTTTCTCTTTTGATAGATAAGTATAGATATAGATATCATAAGTACAGGTGTTTTATTGCATTTTTGCCTTGTATGATGCTATGTTCTGAAGCTTAATATGATAACATGCTAAAGTCAATAAAAATAAAACCATAGGCTCCTCCTTTGCTACCATCATTTTCTAAATATTGGACTAAATTCAAACTTATAAAAAGCATCAACTAAGGCCTTAAAGTTAGGTTTACGGAACTAAATAGCTACATAAATATCCATGGTGGCCATCTCCAGTGGCTCAAACTCATTAAGCATCTGTTCAAACTTCTTTTGGTCTTTGCCTGGATCCGGCTAAAAAGTGACTTGGCAGATACTGCTGCAGAGAAAAACCTTGGCAACCTTATACTACGTAATGAGAAAAAATAAAAAACCAAATACCAAACTCTAAGAATTTCTTTGACAGTATAGAAAAAATGGTTTGTGAATTCTAAAGCTAATAATTCTGATAAACTTAATTTTCCTCTGATGCCGCTTAACAGTCCTCCTTGGACCTATACCAAGCATGTGTAAGTAAGTACGTTTTCATTAATAATATAGACTGGACCCGAGTAGGAATTAAACTTCCATGCTAATAACATGATAAAATAAACTGACCTATCAACTAAAACTTTGGCTAAAATAGAATTGGGAGAGTTGGAATCCAGTTGAAAATTCATTGCTCATTAGTGCTGTGATCTTGGAGTAAATTTGTCAACTAGTCTGAAACTCAATTTCCTTATCTGTGTGATGGGCATGAAAATTATCGACAAATCTGTTGGAATGACGAGTTGAAATAATGTATGTAATTGTCCTAAGAAACTGTAAAACTATAATTGAATAAATAAGGAAAATCAAGTAGCTTAAAGCATATCACAGAACAATGCAGCACCTAATATATATTTTCATTCTCTTTAGCTAAGTTATCAATTTTTCCCTGGCCAAATACTTAGTAATAAGAGCTGCCTGTAACTGAATGTTTAACTATAGGACCAGTACTTTACTAAGTGCTTTCTATATGTTATATTATTTAAACTTCACAACAACTCTATGAAGTTAAAATTAATATTCCCTTTTTATAGATGAGACTCTGAGTTTAGGGGATGCCCAAAGTGGCTCTGCTCAAAAATGGGAGCTGTGATTTGAACCCAAGCCTGCTTGACTTTAAATTCCTAGTTCTTTCCACTGAATCACATACCAAGCAATGGCTTAAGCATGTATCACAAGCACAAAAGGTTTTCCTCCTAGGACATGGCTTTTATCTCTTGCCTAAGGCTGACTTCTGCCTTTTTGTTTTATGGATGCCAATTAATCATTAACATTCTGTTGTAATGTAGACTTTTCAGTCCTCTGTGATGTTTTAGCTATAAAATCCCCTTCATCCGCTGGTGATGGTAACAAACGCCACTGCCACTCTCTTCTCTGTGTGCGATTGACATCCCCACAGAATGCTAAATGCAGTCAATTGTCCATCACTGCCCTGGATGATTCTTCAGATGTTAGTTGAGGGAAAGAGAACATTTTTGTTCCATAATAATCCTCAAGGAGTATAGTATAATAATTTTCTTTTGGTAGGATGGCTTTCACATTCAAAAGCCTGCAAAGTATTTTGCCACTTTCAAGCAAAAGCCTCCTAATCGTTAGGTATTGTAGCAACTATACATCCCTTGCCAGAAATGATTTCCAAGTGACAGTAAGATGAAAGGCAAATATGGTAAGTGCCTAGAGGTTCAGGATCTCTTAATTTAGATTGTGTGCAAGAAAACACTCTAGGAGAAGTGTGTGAGCATAAACTGGTTGAGGGTAGGGGCTGCCATGCTTTATTTCTATGCCTCTAGCACTAATGATGGAATGACGAATGAAGAAATTATCCATGGCACAAAATAGAATCACGCCCACCCACACTTAAACTTGGTCCTCCATCTCGACTCCCATCCTCAGTGAATGGTATAATCACTCACCCTGTTGAGCAAATCAGAAACTAGGACGCTTTCTTGACTCTTCTCTCTTCCTCACTTTCCACGTTAAATAAATCCATAAAGCCTGGCATTTCTATTTAATATAAATACTTCCTTATTCTGTTTACAGTTGCTCCACTCTGGTTTGGCCTTTATCATTCCTTGCCTGATTTACTGCAATAGGCTCCTAACCAGTCTTCTGCTTTTAGTCTTGCTCTTCCCTAATCCATTTGTTGTACAGCAGGTGAAGTGGTATTTCAAGTTTTTTTAATTGCAAGTATGATTATGTTGTTCTCAAGGTTAAACTTTCAATGGTTCCTCAATGTTATGAGGATAAAAATGCAAATTCCCTAAGGGCAACGTGCTGCTTCTGTTCCCAGCTCTCCAGCCGCACGTCTTACCTGATTCCTCTATTGCTCTGTTCTCCAGTCACCCTGGTCTCCTCTCAGTCTCTCAAACACATAGTATTTTCTCTTGCTATGAAGTCTTCTTGGCCTAGAACGTTCATTCTTCCTCTCTTTCACCTTTGCCTGGCTATCACCTACTGATACAAGCCTCAGATTGGAAGCCAAATTGCACCTTTTTCTCCCTAGTCAGAAGCCAGAAAGTCTGGGTTTGGCTCCTCCTGTCTGCTCCCACGGCACCTTCTCATCATAGCCTGCATCACTCTGCAAGGAAGTTGGCTGGATGCTCTTCTATTACCCCCACCAGGCTGTGAGCTCCATGAGGGCGTATCTATCTTGTTATTCCCCAGTGCTGAGGACACCGACTGCAGTCTAGTGCATGCCCAACAACTGTCTATTGAATGAGTCAATAAATGGATTAGAGTGGGGGCAAATCCAGAAGCATGCAGCCCAGTTAAAAAAAATTAAAAATTGTTGTAGAGGTAAAACATATTATAAGCCTGAATGGGGACAGAAGGAGTAGGAAGTAGTATGGGGGGGGGGGGAGGGAATAGAGACAAAACACTGAAGGGAAAGAGAATGGACTTAAATGGATGCTATGGATATCGAAGATGAAGAAAAGCATGCAAGCACCAGAGAAATAAAGGAATTTAGGAAGGTGGTGTATTTTGGTTGGATATTAATTTGAAGTGCTTGAAGTGGAGATATAAATGTTGTAGCTGATATCAAGGAGTGGAGAGATATCAGCAGTACAGGTTAATGAGTCCTCATCAACACTATGGCTAGGGGATTAAATGACATTATCAAAGTGTATTTATAGATTGAGGCAAGATAAGGGCCTATGACAGAAGCTTAGTGCATATCAGCCTTTCTTTTTCCACTGGCTGAGCATCAAAATGCTCTTTCAATGTGTGAATGGAGGGCAATTTATTTGTTATCACTCAAAGGAGGGGATGGGGTATTAGTAATTATGAATATTCATAATCACTAATATGAAGTTTTGAAGTCTAAAGATAAACCCCCAAGCCCGTGTTAGCAAAATTCCAATCTTTAGCTGAGAAACTTTTCTCATATAAAGTGCAAGAGGTAAGTGACAAGTAAGACTCATATATATTATTATATGAGTCTTAAATATATTAAAAATATATTATTTTATTTGTTTTTAGTGTGCCTTATCCATCCCTTACGGGAGGTGCACATTTCAAAGTTAGGTATCAGCAACAAAATGTGGCCCAGAGAAAGAAATTGGCTTGAGTAATTTACCACCCAGCCAATTCAATTTCTGAGTAAATTCGAAAGTCACATTCCAAAACATTTCTCTTAAGCATATTTAAAAGGTATTAATTTAGTCATATTCTAAGCTTTACATACCTTAAAACTTTTCTAAATACATTACTTTAAAAAAAATTCATGCTGGAAACTTGGCTACTAATGAGAATGAACCTGAAGATCTGGAGAAGTGGGTTTTTGACTATGTATAATCTTTGGCAAATCAAATTTCCAGACAGAGAGCTCTTTCATCTAGTGAAATGAGACTCAGTGAGCTACAAGAAAACTCAGAAAGGCAGTTCAATAAGCTCTGAAATATAGTTAATGAACAAAAGGAATAATTTACCAAAGAGATTGAAACTCTAAAAGAAAAACAAAAATTCTGGAGCTGAAGAGCTTAATAAATGGGATGAAAGCATTGGAATTAGAGCAGACCATATGGAAGAGAAAATTAGTGAGCTCAAAGATAGAAATGATTCAGGTAGAAAACTAAGATTTAACAAAATGTAGACATTCTATAAGAAATATCCTACTCCATTAGAAAGGCAACATAAGGATAATAGGTATCCCAGAAAGAGAAGAGAGGAAGGGAGCAGAGAGCTTATTTAAAGAAATAATAGCTGAGAACTTCCCAAACATGGGGATAGAACTGAATATACAAATCCATGAAGCTAATAGAACACCCAATTATCTCAATGAAAAAGGCCTTCTCCAAGATACATGTTAATACAACTGTCAAAAGCCAATGACAAAGAAAGAATATTAAAGGCAGCCAGGGGAAAAAACAGCCCAATAACTTACAAGGGAACCACCATTAGGCTATCAGCAGAAACTCTGCAGGCAAAGAGAGAATGGAATGATATATTAAAAATATTGAAAGATAAAAACTGTCAGCCACAAATACTCAATTCGGTAAAGTTATCCTTCAGATATGAAAGAGAACAAAAGGCTTTCTCAGACAAACAGAAGCTGAAGGAATTCATCACCACTACTCCTGTAAGAAGTGTTGAAAGGATCTCTCCTACCAGAAGCAAAAAGGAAAAGCAAACAAAACTTTAAGCAAGAAGATAAATAGACAGAATCAGAAAATTGCAATTCTACGTCAGAATAGATTGGTAAACACTTAATTATACCATAAAGGTTAAAAGGAAAGGAAGAATGAAAAATAACTGTAATAATTTCAATTTTATAATGAACACAACATAAAAAGGGATAATTTGTGACAACAAAAATATAGAAGTGGAAGAGGAAAGGGATGGAACCTACGCAAGAAAATGAAGAGAAGATGCTATCGACCGAAAAACAACTATCTTATCTATGAGATCTTTTATACAAACCTCATGGTAACCACAAAACAAAAATTCAGAGCAGAGAAACAAAACGTAATAAAAGAGTAAACTCAGAAATACATCACAGAAAACCACCAAACTGAAATGGCAGACGGAAACATAAGGAAAAAGAAACAACGGAAATACAGAGCAACCAGAAAACAAAAGGTAAAATGGTGCTAATAAGTCCTCATATATCAATAATCACCTTAAATTTAAACGGATTGAATTTGTCAATTTAAACACAGGGTGGCTGGATGGATTAAAAAACAAGACCCAGGGGTTAGCTTGGTGGCATAGTGGTTAAGTTTGTGCACTCTGCTTCGGCAGCCTGGGATTCACGGGTTCCAATCCCTGCTGTGGACCTAGCACTGCTCGTCAAGCCACGCTGTGGCGGCATCCCACACAAAGTAGAGGAATATTGGCACAGATGTTAGCTCAGTAACAATCTTCCTCACAAAAAAACAAAAAATAAAAAGTAAAACAAGACCCAACCATAAGCTGCCTTCAGGAGACACATCTCATCTCTAAAGACAAACATAGGCTCAAAGTAAAGGACTGGAAGATGATACTCCAAGCAAAGGACAACCAAACAAAAGCAGGGGTAGCCATACTTATACCAGACAAAATAGACTTCAAACCAAAGAAGATAACGAAAGACTAGGATGAACATTATATGAGTAAAATGAGGAGGTTGCCTGGATCAGTGAATCTCACACTCAATGTATGTAATTACCACCAGGACTACTTGGACTACTTAATATGATTCTGAGCAGCACAGTCCTGAAATCTAATATTTTTTGGTGGATGCTTCTAAGGACATTATTACACTATTAGTTCTCAGATCATAATTTGAAAAATAGTGACTGGGCATTCCCAAAGAGTTGTTCAAAATTGTAAATGAGCAATGTCTATACTTTCATTAGTCCTATAAAATCTGTTCCCATCTCCATTTATAATGTCATTTCCTATTTTATCAATTTCCTCTTGAGCTCTCTTTCCACTGTAGCAAAAGGGATGTGAGTCTGGAAACCTCTCTTAGTGTTGCTTTATAAAAACACATTTTTGTAAATACCAAAAGAGAAAAAGGGGGACATAGAGAGAGAGAAAGGGAAAGAGAGAGAGGGTTCTATTATCTTTAATTTTTGGTACTGTGTATTTTCTTGTCTCTCCAACTTACTTCAGGCTCTACACATTTGTTTTAAAAACATGTAACTCTGAAGCATACTGGAAATGGAATCCCCAGCTCAGATGTGAGTGGAAATAAAGATCAGTTAGTGGTATGGGCCCTAAAGTGATATCTGCAAGCATAATGCAGAATTTTATTTTTGAAGAGCAGCTTGAGTTCCCTCCAATTTTCCACACCTTGTCTGTAGCCATTTCCCCTTCCTGAACATGAGAGAGGCTGAAGGACAAGAGAGGTCTTGTATCAAAACGTCATAGGGAGCCCTAGGGAGAAAAAAAGGGCTATGCTGATGTATTTTTTCATCTGCAAAGAGCAATGTATATTTTGGTACAGTGTTAAAAATCCTCTAGCAATTTCTCTCATGTCACAAGTTTAAGGAGTTATCTATGAATGAGTCAGCCTGGGAGTTGCCATGGTAACTATTCTCATCCCTTCAGAGTCAGTCCCCTTCTGATGTTGCCACTGAAATAGCTAGTTTCAGGAGGATCTGAAGTTCCCATTACATTTAAATATTCATTATGTTATATACGCATTCCCTGATTTGCAAGATTACCTGACTTGAAATCATTTTTAGAGATCTATAAATAGACATGCTACGTCATGCTCGTTTCTTCCTAAAGATGAAAGACAAGTCCATAAAGATCCTTCCTGTGCTCACAGCACAGTCCCCTCCTTCCTCTCTCTCTCTCTCTCCATCCCCTTTCCTGGGTGTAAGTGTGTGCAAGCATATGCGTAATCAGTGTCCTTCATATTTGAAATATTTGAAGAGGACTCTAGACAGCAATCATGAGTCCCAATTTTCAGGAGAGTGGCTGAAAATACTTTCAGGCTTGCCACACTGCAACTGCACATGAATGTAAATGATGCTGTTGAATCACTATGGGCAGCATTTGTGTGGTTTCCTGATTTATATTCCAGGGAAGATCTATTTGGCAGAATAAAATTGCTTGTAGTTGCCGTACCTCCAAAAAGAGAAGACCAGACTCTTCTTTGACAAGCAAGGTTCTCAAGAATCTGTTTCAACTTACTTTTTCAACATCTTTTCCCCTTGACAACCTGCCCACAGAGGTGTACTCTGTTGCAGACACAAAGGGCTACTCATTATTTCCTTAACATTCTTGTATTTTCCCATATTTCTTTCTTTGGTTGTATTTTTTCCTCTTCTTGAAAGTCAAAACCCTACTTATCTACAAGGCTCAAATTGATTCCAGTTTCTTCAAAGACTTTCCTGATCCCAATTCCAAGACAAATTAATCTTCTCCTTACTCTGTTCTTTACTTTGTTAATGTCTCCACTACAACATTTATACATTCTGCTTGGTATGGTCATGATTTAGCTATGCACCTGTCTCTCCACTCCGCTTTTGAGTATGCGGCTCATGTCTTATTCATCTTTGTATGCCCACAATATCTAGCACAGAGACACCAATAGATTTTCACTACATTTAACTACATTGATAGGAACTGAATAAAAGTTATCACCATGGCTCAGGAAAACAGCCGACTGAGGAGCGGTGGGGTTCTTGTTGCTCATGACCTGATAGACCAGTCCACAGCTATTATTTTTATTTGTATTTGACCATTCTGCTCAAATGACTTTCCGTGACTAGACACAACTCTGATGCTCCATGCTATTAGCTGTGTCCCTTTCTGTGTATCTTACCTTCAAACTCAGGAGATAGTCTCTATCCAGTATAGAGCATACATAATATGCAGGATTTTCAATATATGCAGGATCATAATATGCCGGATCTCAATATTTTTGATCTAGACACTGTTTGAAACTCACCCCCAAGGCAATCACTTATTCATCTACCAACTATTTTTTGAGTATTTATTATGTGCCAGGCACTCTGCTAGGCATTGGAACCCCAGGGAGAGTTCCTTCTTCCGTCTTTTATGCTTCTCCTATGTCTTAGTATTAAACATGGTGTATCACATTGCATTTATCTAGTTACATGTCTATATCCCTCCCTAGATTCTGCCTCCCAGCTTTTTCCTATGTCATGCACAATGTCCAGAATATAATAGGTATTCATTAACAGTCTTGAAATTTTGCATTGATGAATAAATTGATCAAACAGTACTAAGCATGATTTCTTGGTGACACCAATATAATTTTTTGAAAAACAGTATATAATGTAAAGATCAATCTTGTTTTATGTCTAGCTATGAAGTTGTGAATGCCCCTCCAATTTAAGTTAATTGATTTGGTGTATAAGTAAGCATTTTTAAAGTTCTATGTGCCTGAAAGTTCTATAATAGGGTTCTTTATTGAAGTTTTTAATATTGTTAATATTCATATTTAATTTTCCTCTAAGTAAAGTCTATCTTGTGAGATTTTTGGTATTGTCAAAATAAAGACTTGAGGCAAGCATCTCTGGCATTTCAAAGAAACTCTTTTTTTACACTATGTCATAGAAGACACAATTATATGCTTATGATCCATTTAGCTTCTCCCACTCAGTGATACCGTCCCCTTCATTTATGACTCCCTCTAGATATCCAAAATGAGTGTTGCTTCCAAACTCTTAAGGACAGAGTCTAGTTTTAATTCCTAAAAGGATTTTGTTGTATTTACTTGTAAGACTATATTACTTGATGAGTTTGATTATAAGATTCAATAGTGAGAGGATTCCTAAGAAGACTTCAACAAGAGAAATAGCCAATAAAATGCTGTAGGAGTTACAACTGATATTCAGAAGAAAGCTTGAACTAATTGAGTACATTTACTAGAGGTGCTTACAAAGTGAGGAGGAATGGAATTAACATTTCTTGAACATTTACAATGGACCGGATACTTTGCTGTTCATTTTTTATATATTATCTCGCATAGCACTCAGCAATTCATAAAAGCAGATATAAAAATATAAAGACTGAAGCCAAGAGAGATTCAAAAGTCTAGCTGTAACTGTCTGAACTGAGTCTTGAATGCAGGTATGCCAAACTCCAAAGTTGTCCACTTTCTACTGTACTGTGCTTCCTAAAGTGGGCAGAATGGTGGTGCCCAAAAGATATGCCCATGTCTTAACCCCCAGAACCTGTGGATGTGACCTTATTTGGAAAAAAGAGACGTTGCAGATGTAATTAAGTTAAGGATCTTGAGATGAGATCATCCTAAATTCCTCAGGTGGGCCCTAAAGCCAATGAGATGTGTCATTATAAGAGACAGAGAGGGGAGAGACACAAGGGAGAAGAGGAGAAAGTGACGTGAAGATAAAAACCAAGCTTGGAGGTGTGTAGTCACAAGCCAAGGAATGCCTGGAGCCGTCGGAAGCGGGAAGGAAGGAAGGACTATCCTCTAGAGGCTTCAGAGGAGCACAGCCCTGCTGACACCTTGATTTCGAACTTCTGGCCTCCAGAACTCTGAGATAAAAAATTCCTGTGGGTTTAAGCCACTCAGCCTGTGGTAATTTATCACAGCAGGTGTAGGAAACGGACACACCTCCTAAAGCTGTTCCTTTGACGTTAGTCTGTTTTTTGGATTTTCACTATCATAATTAGTCACTCAGTCAGCCTTGTCAGTAATATTTTGGTACTTAGAATTTTAGGTTCTAGAATTTTACGTCCTATGTGGAATATAGATTTATCATGTCCCTGCCTTCAGTGTGGTCAGGGGGAAAAGATAAATGCACATATAAGAATTAATGAAGAGTGTTCATTCATTACTCAGAGATATTGATTCAGTACATATTATGCAGCAAAGATAGTTTTAGGTGCTGAGGATGCAACAATAAAGACAGAAATTTCTCCATTCTCAACGAGATTTCAGGAAGGAACAACAGTTAGTTCCAGGCCTAAGACAGGAATAAGCTTGGTGAGCTAGAGGAACAAAAAGGAGACCTAGCATGTATTAAATCTTTCAATAGATGTGAGCTGATATTATACTATCATTATTATTCACCCAAATGACATCTAAGCAGTATAGTTAGAATTTGCTAGCCAAAAGACAATGTTAATTTTGCTTTTTTTAAATATGCAAATACAAACACCAAGATACAGGGTCACTCTGACCCAGCAGTGAAGTTGGTGATTGCTCACGGGGTCTGATACACAAGCTCCTCCAAAATGGTTTCTCCATCCATGTGCCACACGGTATCCACATTATGTCTAGAATTCTTGAGGAAACTGCACCAAAAAAATGAATGTATTCAGTCTTTTTGTCCCCAGTGGTTTACTCTAAAATCTTTACCTAAAAGTGTTTGTGTGTATATATATGTGTGTATTCTTCCTGTTGAGACACAGCAATCAGCAGAAACTCTTGACATTTTAGAACAGGATATTCTAAAAGATAAGGAAAATGAAAACAGGTAAAGAAAAGGAGAGCTACCGTGGAAGACAGGTTATACCAGGCACAATGTGTCTGAGGTCAGCACTGCTGGAAGGGCATTTCTCACTCAGTTGACAAGTTAAAATGAGACAGAACATGTGGAATCCTTGTTTTTGGTGACATCCTCCTAGCTTCCTGTTTTGACCTGCCAGCCACGAAGTGCGGGAAGCATTTTAGGTTGCTGCTCTTATTCCATAACATCATAGAAAAGTCATACCAGGGTGCTGCTGCTGAGAGTATTGGTACAAACTTTCTGAATGCAATTTACAGCATAATTTTAGTTTATAATGAAAAATATATCTGCAATTCCGGCTCCCAGCAGAAAAGTCAAAGAAATCATGCTTTCCATGAAGACTAGGTGAGTATGAAGTAGAGATGATTTTAATAAAAGGAAATTGAAAAAGAAGAAATATATTTATCCTGTAATATACAAATAAATGCTAAAAAGGAGCCTGAAAACCACAGAGCCAAGTGGTAGTTATTTACCTTTCACATCCTAGGTACCATTTTGGTTGTCAATTTACATAGGTATCATCCTTGACTTTGTCTTCTCCTCTTTCACCCATGCCACTAATCAATTAACCAATTTCCTTCGTTAATAACTTCTAAATACACTTCAGATTTATCTGCCTCTCTCTTACTTACTGCCATGATCTTAGTTCAGGTCACAATCTCCTCTCTTCTGAATAACTGTACAATTCTAAGTGACTTCCCTGCCTTCAATTCACCTACCTCTCCAAACCTGTTTTTCCCCTTGTGGTCAGAGTAATCATGTTCTAAAATGAGTATCTGATCATGTCCCTACTTTTCTCAAATGGTTCCCCACTGCTCTCAGGATTAAACTGAAACTTCCTGACCCGATTTCTCAGACCATTTATGATCTATTTTTATGCCTAGCCTTATCTCTCATTTCTCTCCCCATCTTGAACTCTACTCTCTAGCCATAAGTCTTACTTGTCACTTATTGAATGGAGCATGTTCTTCTTATGCATTCTCTCTCACACACTAACACTCAGAATGTGCCTTTTAGGGGCTGGCCTCATGCCTGAGTGGCTAAATTCACGTGTTCCATTTTGGTGGCCCCGGGTTCACTGGTTTGGATTCTGGGTTCGGACCTACACATTGCTCACCAAGTCATGCTGTGGCGGCATCCCCCACAGAGGAAGTAGAATGACCTACACCTAGGACACACAACCATGTATTGGGGCTTTGGGGAGGAAAAAAAAAAGAATATGCCTTTTAGCATTTCTACTTGTTTTTGCCTTTTCCTCAACTCTCACTACACTCTCTGCCTGCACCTCTTCTCCATCTCCCATTATTTAGTCCTAAATTGATGACATCAACTTAGATGTCCCTGAACAAAGGGATAATTCCTTCACTTCACAAGACTTGAGATACTCGTACAGCACCCTATGCCTACCTTTGCTTTACATTTATCACATTTATTGATGTTACCCATTTCCTTAATGTCTTCCCTCTACAGTGTAGGTTCCTCTAGGAGTGGAATTATATATTATTCACCCATTCTTTCTAATATCTAACTGATGCTTAGCTCAGAATTATTGTCCTCAAGAAATATCGTCTGAATTAATTGATATATGAGTCAGACAAACAAAACAAGTCATGAAATATGTGATATGATTATCAAGTCTGTCTCTGTGTTATCTGAGTAATTGGCTCAGGACCATCTTAAAGTGTTAGTCACTTATTAACACACGCTCTTGGGATGATGTTTGGTGTGATAGCTGTTTATGTTTACTTGAATTCACCTTGATGTTAATGGGGAGCCTGCATCTCTAGAGAAGAAACTAGGTATCCAAGAAAATAGGCTCTTTAGTCCTAACTTAAAAGCTATTAATAAAGACATCAAGTATTTCTGAGAAATGATTACCACTTCAGAAAAATTAGGGAAGATTGTAGGACTTCATGAAATAATCATATAGGCATGTAAATGAATCAAGATAAAAGGAGTAAATTAAAATAAGGCAAAAATAAATTTCATGGTACGTAAAATACAATATGTTACGGGCAGGCCCAGTGGCACAGCAGTTAAGTGCACACGTTCTGATTCGGTGGCCCAGGGTGTGCCAGTTCGGATCCTGGGTGCAGACATGGCAGCACTTGGCAAGCCATGCTGTGGTAGGCGTCCCACATATAAAGTGGAGGAAGATGGGCATGGATGTTAACTTAGGGCCAGTCTTCCTCAGCAAAAAAAAAGAAAAAAAGAAAAGAAAAGAGGAGGATTGGCAGCAGATGTTAGCTCAGGGCTAATCTTCCTCAAAAAAAAAAATACAATATGCATAATGACCACTTGAATCTCTAATAGCCATTTTCATATAATATAATCCAGCACCCCTAACCACAGTTGACTGGACTAGGAGAAAAACATCTGACCTAAGCAGGCATGAGCAGCTTTACTTTCTTCTGGAAATTCTGAATTTCAATAAAAAAATTATAGTTCTGTGGAGGAATTTAACTTGAGAACTTGTGCATACTTGTCATCTGCTTGTCATGCAGACTAAGAAGCAGAACCTTATCTGTAGAGAGAAGAATGAAGCAGGCAGGCAGACCGGGGCAACCATGAGGAATGGAGAAGGAGTCATGATGGCTGTTCAATACGAGGGGCCATTCCTTTCCTGACACTCACTGCAGCCCCAGCTGCGGTTAGCATTTGGCATCCCTGTACAGGGCTAGAATCCAGCTGCATGCACTAGCACAGCAATATCAGTTTGCTTATGACTATAGTTCAAATTGATTGGCACCCACGCTGTATTAGTTTTTAAGTGTTTTCTACCCTCCAGTCTTGCACATTGTAGGGGCATTGGTAGTAAAATCTGAGTTTTTAAATATCTTTCTCACAAAAATTCTGAGGCATTGAAGAGGAAACATTTAATGTACAATCATGAAGGAATATTTAGGGACTGGCAAAGAAGGCTGCAATATGGGAATTGTTAAATAATTTGAATATCACATGCGCCGCTATATCCAAATACGAAACATCCCCCTTTTTTAGTTTGATTAGCTAGCTTAAGTTGGTTCTGTTTTTTTAGAGCTAAGAATCTCTTAATCATACAGGACAGATCAAAGAAATAATGGGCTATGGTACACACGACTCAAAGTAGAGGAAGAGAAGGGGCACTTTCTCTTGGTGGCAGTTAAGAAAAAAGGTAATGGGAAGCACGAATGTCAGAGCTAAAAACCTCAGAGTTTGTGTGATCTGATTACCAATTTTGTTTTGCTTGTCACGGCCAGTGTACTATTTTTACCTCATACCTGACAAATGTGATCATCGCTAAGACAATTCTGTCCTTTTCCTCAAGGTAGGGGAAAAAAAAAGAGTTTAGGAGTCCTTTTGGGATTTTCTAAATTACCCTGGCATTTAACCTGCTTGGGAGGCAATCCCACCCAGTTCTCTAGTTATTACAAATTTTACATTTGTGCCAGGCAAAGCCACCAGAGAATTGCGTATTTTGATCAGAAGTTGTAGGCTCCAATAGAATTAGTCTTTCTCAATTATATTTCCTTATTATGCCCTCAGACCTGATATGAGAGAGACAGTAAAAAGGAAGTTAGACAAAATTTTTTATATGATAAAATTACAGTATAAGTTACATGTCACAGTGTTCACAGAATTTGTACTTCTCTTTAAGTCTCATTTTGCTTTTTTTATGCATCCTGGGGACCTTGTAAGTGTATGATTTTTCTTATTTGATTCAGTTGCCAGGAAGATAAAATTGCAGTCTTCTTCTATAACTCTTCAGTGTCATGCAAACTGTGTTTCCACGTGATTTTCTTATGTCTATTGTCCTACTTTTATTTTTCCAATGCCCAGATTTACTATTTATTTAATCTTTTAAATTATGTGTATTTTCATTAATTTTTTCATGTCCTTTGTGGAATGCACTAGAGCCGCCCCATTCAAAGTGTAGTCTGTGGATGCAGAACATCAGCATTAACTGGGAGCTTGCTGGCAATGCAGAATCCCAGGCCCTTCCCCACATCCACTGATCGTGCATTTTATCGAGACTCAGGAGGTTCACAGTCACATTACAGTTAGAGAACACTGGAGTAGGGCATCAAGAATAAGCTAACAAATCTAAGTTGGTCATTAAAATTACATACTGATTTTAATTCTGATAATGTCAAATTATGGACTTGAGCCACTGGAGAGTTGGTTAAAAATGAAAATTCTGGGGCTGGCCTGGTAGTGTAGTGGTTAAGTTTGCACACTCCAATTCAGCAGTCTGGGGTTCATGGATTTGGATCCTGGGCGTGGACCTATGCAATGCTCATCAAGCCATGTTGTGGCAGCATCCCACATACAAAATAGGGGAAGACTGGTACAGACATTAGCTCTGGGACAATCTTCCTCAAGTGAAAAGAGGAAGATTGGCAACACATTTTAGCTCAGAGTCAATCTCCCTCACCAAAAAAAAAAGAGAGAGAGAGAAAAGAAAATTCCTAGACCTCACCCTTGGAGACTGATCTAGCAGGACCACAGTGAGAACCTGGAGTCTGTATTTTGTCAGGTTCCCCAGGTGATTAGGATGCAAATGATCTTCATTTTCTCAAGGACATAATTTCAAAATATCAGTACCTAATGTCAACCACTATAAAGCCTCCTCAGTTAAACAGAAGATAAATAGAGGTGGATAAATAACGTAAATTTATATGTTAGTGGTGAGTTAAAAGCAATAAAACTGAGATGATATGGACCCTACAAGCAATAGAGACTACTGTAGGAAGGTCTTTGTTGCATGTATGCTTTGCAGAGGTCTGAAGAATATTAGAGATGGAGTATTTATTTACTGTTGGGAACTGCTTTAGAAACGGCACTCTCTCAAAGCCTGTTGTTTCCCAATGTTATGCTTCTAGGCCTGCATGAAGGATTCAGAGTCTGTGGGGAGAGTGATAGGAAATTCATAATCCTGATCTATGAAAAAAGTTAATCTGTCTTTACAGAGAAACCAGATGCACAATAGAATGAAGGAGTTGAGAGAGTTGGAATGTGTAAGAGGTGAAGTGGAAGGAGGTTGGTCGTTGACTTATTGTAGTTATGCTGCTTTTAACTCCAATGTTTGGAAGCCATTGATTTAGGCTATTCATGGTGAATGAGTCAGCCTCCTTTAACTTCAATGGCAGAAATCCAATCCAAACTCATTTAAATTTAAATAAGGGAATTCACCCATTCTCACAGCTGAGAGGGCCTAAGGAGCACCTTTCTATTTAGGACTCAGCTAGATCCAGGTGTCAAACGATGTCAGACTCCTGCCTCACTCCATCTCTCAGCTTTGCTCGTCTGTGCTTGTCTTCGTTCTCAAATGACACAACTTCATATGCCTGAAAGATGGCTTCTGGCAGCACCAAGAATATGAAGTCCTTATAGCTGTGATTCCCGAAGAAGAAGAGAGTATTTTTCTTGACAGCTCTGGCAAAAATCCCCAGGAAGGTTCTCCCTGGTCCAGCTTTGGTTACATGCTTATGTCTCAAACAATCACCCTAGCCATGTTGAGAAAGAACTCAGACTAATCGGGCTTAGGACATGCCTGACCTCGTCAGCCCTATCAGAACCAGGTGGACTAAAAATGATTACTGAGGGGAAGGGGCAGGTGATTCCCTAGAGCAAGGGGTTCTGGACGGTTATACGTATGTCAACTGCAGGGGTCAAGCTGAATTGGCTCAATATCTCATGATATTAATCAATAAAGGCCACCCTCAAGACGTTGATTCCAAATCAATCTCAGGTTAATAGACATACTCCTCTTGTCTTTCACTTTTGAAACATCTTCTACATTACTCCAGTGACCTGAATCAGTAAATTTACTCCTTCAGTGTGCTAGGTGCCCAGCAGGGATTGTGCTAAAAACTGAAGACTACAGAATTTCATCAATTTTATTTTGTTTCATGGAAAATCAGTGGTAAGTTGTAACTTGCCATCCATGCAACCTTCAATAAATACTGACAAAACACCACTATGTTCCAGGAACCTTTCAATATTTTTTTTTGGACAGTTCACCTCAATACAATGGAACTAGCTAATTTAATCACAATTGCTTTGGTATATATGGATATTTCTATTCCCGTATTTCCCTGGGTCAAATTAGTTTTTGCATTCTTTTGTTTATATATACAGATGTTGAACTGAAACAAAATAAGTTAATTTTATTTGAACAGTTCCCTAAAGTTTAATTTGATTTACTGGCTACATATTACTGTATGATTCAAATTTTAGTAGACTTGCAGAAAAATTGGTCAAATCACCTTAAATTCTTAATGTCTTAAATTCTTATGATTAATTCAGAATAGTTGACAAGCGTTCCGTGAACATCAGAGCATATATTAGCTTGTGTTTTTTGGAATAGGGATATAAATGTTGTGGTTGCTTATTACTAGAAATGAATTTTGCTTAATCTGCAAACAGCAATAAATGTTTCAAACTAGAAAGGCAATCATCTTTATGGCTACTTCTAGCTAATGGTACCCTCTTTATGCATCTCAATAGGACATGGACATCTGTATTAGATGGACAGATTGGTGAACAATAACAAATATAGTATTCCATTCCATTTGACAAGAACTACTATTACTAAAATTTTGCTTAAGATATCTTCCCACCTGTCTGTTCTGTTCTCAGTCCTTTAAATGGTCTAGTTAGCCCACACACCATCATGCCAGAAACCCAGCAGAGGCCTGACATGGGCAATTGCAACAATCACTGGCTCTCATCAGATCACTTCCAGATCCTCTTTCCAGCTGTTTCTTGTCCTTCCCCAGCTCTCTGTTCTTTGGTTAACCCATGCTTTCACAAGTTACTTCGTAATAACCACAGAAACCTCCTCTCCCCTCCTTTCATATTCTAAAGGCCATATTGGAATGGCTTCTCAAGCTTCGACTCTCCAAGTAAACCCTAGGACAGGATTTGGTTATAAAGCAACTTTCAGGGCAAGTTAGCTTTCTACATGCCTTCTCTCCCATTCTTCTATCATTAAAGTCACTGCTGCTCTCCCTGTCTCTCCTTGTATGATGATTTTAGATTATTTCTTTGCAGGTGCTCGATTTTGGGGAAAAAAATTGGTGGAAAACTTTGCCCTCTATGCTGCAGACTTTGCTATAATGATGTTCTCAGTAAGTTATATAGACATTAAGCATTTTTTTGGTTAGTTTCCAATTGTTTAATACAATTAAAGGACAGAGGTACAATAACTCTGATGTTTTAGTTTGGAGAGATAAAGTGTGTATATCTGGGTCTGTGGATATCCAAATGGCTACATGGGGTACTAAGAGGTCATGATATTTTTACAAGTATAGCAGAATCTATGGATTAAACAACATGATTTTATAACAGGGCCCTATCAGAGTGGATTGGACACACTTTTTTATTTCCCTAAACTCTGGAAACTTTTCTATTTCAGTGAAATTCTGATCTTCTAGACAAATTCAGCAGTCATTTTGATTCATTCCTTGTTTTTTGGGATTTTTTTGGTGAGGAAGTTGGCCCTGAACTAACATCTGTGCCAATCTTCCTCTGTTTTGAATGTGGGATGCTACCACAGCATGGCTTGATGAGTGGTGTGTAGGTCCATGCCTGGGATCCAAACCCATGAGCCCCAGGCCACTGAAGCAGAGCACATGAACCTAAGCACTATGCCACTGGGCCAGCCCCCAACCTTTGTTTTTATCAGTTTTCTTTATTTTTGATCTCTCCATAGCATAGCTACCCTCTGTTCTTAAGCCTCTCTAGGATTGTCTTCATCCATTCTTTTTTTTTTCTCTCCTCTTTTATTCAACAAAGGCTACTGAGCACTATTATTTTTCAGGTTGTGCAAGTCACTCAAGAAAATCATAATGTGACAGAAGATATGGCAGAGGAAAGCCTATAATGTTACATAAGCACATAAGGACACCTGATTCAGGGAAAAGGAAGGTTTCCTAGAGGTAGCATTAAGTTTCTAAGGATGAGTAGGAATTTTTCAGGTGAATAAGAGAGGAGAGGCTATTCTAGACAAAGTACCCAGCATTTTTAGAAGGGCCACCATGTTTAATAACATAGGGGACTTGAGAATTTTGAGTAATAAATATGGATGTGTCATAACTCAGATTTAAATCTGAAGGCATGAGGGAGCCAGTAAAGAATTTTAATCAGAGCAATGCTTTGGCCTGCTGAGAATTTTATAAAGATCACTCTGATAGCATAGCAGTGCAGAAAATGGATTGGGAGAGGAGGTCAGGGAAGCCAGAGGCAGTGAGACCACTTGTTGACTGGTTCAGGAAATGATAAAGGCTTGCACCAAGGAATGAGCAGTGGGGATGGAGAAAAGAGAGAGACTGGGAGGATATTAAGAAGGGAGAATCATTAGGACTTGGCTGATATAAGATGTGAGAATGGTGTTTTCACTTATTTCCTTTCCAACCACTGAAATGGCTCCAGTGGCTTCTCCTCTTTTTCTCCACGTTGACTAAGCTGTTCTGAAAGTGAAATCCCTGGTGCGTGCCCGCCTTCCAGCTCTGCTTCCCCTGGGAGTCATCTGGGCTGCCACAGATGCATTTGCATGAAAGATGACTTTGTGCTAGTAGCACTGAGCTCTCTGTCCCTTTATCCAACTGCTGGTAGCCCGTGTCCCAGGTGTGTGCTGCCAATTCCTGAAGCTTACCATGATAAAATAGAGCTCAACCTCTCTGCTCTAAAACCAGCATCTCACCATTACTATTAACAAAATCCAACAGTCATGCTCCAGATTTTCCAGAATAATAATATTCTATTCCTTTTACTACTCTCTCCTTTACTCATTACATCTATTAAGTATTCTAGTCTTACTTATCTTATATTTCATTTCCAGCCAAAGCTTTTTGCTAATGTCCATTTCTTCCCCTTTTCACATAATGTGCCATACATTTAGAAAACACAAATCTTTTCTTTTTATCACACCCTCAAGACTAAACTCAATTTTCCTAAGAATGTCAAATCACACTTAACTATAAGTTTGACAGAGATTTTTTTTTGTTATTGGTAACATTTTTAAGTTTGTAGGATATTTACCTATTGAGAGAATCTAATACAATCATTTATGTAAAATAAATCAATTTTTATATTTTTATTTATTTTTTAATCATTTTCCCAAGGACATTTATCATTGTTCTGTCACTTGTATTTGAGAATTTTTATTTTATTTCTAGTTATTGTTGTTTTTCTCAATTTCACATATTGGTGATATCAATCTATTATCTTATTTTCTTTTCTTATCTTTGTTTTTTCCAAACTAAGCGGGTTATTACTGGTTTCATTGTGTATATTTCATGTGATATAACACCACTCCCTAATTAGTAGTAAGTAGAGGGTGCAATTACCCACTGCTTGTACTGATAGGATAAATAGCATTAATCTTTTTCAAAGTACAGAGGAAAACTGTAACACAACCTTTATTTTCACTTTGTAATGATTCAGTGAAGTATGACTAGAAACAACTGATAATTAACCTTTTGTTAGAAATATCCTAAATTATTAAGTGTAAATGCAGAAGAGATAGCTTTGTAAAAAAATTACAAATAGCAATGTATATATGAAATCAACATTGGCAGTTTTAAATTTCCCCATAATCATTTTGAAGTGGTGAGATATTGAGTTTTTGAATACTCTAATACAAGCGAAAGGTTATTATTCCCCAAAACTTTCTTTTTTACTTTCTTACCATGCACAATAGCATTTTTCCATGCTAAAACTACTGGATGAAAAATTGATGAGAAACAAGATATTTACATAGTGTCAAAGAATTCATTAGTAATTGCAGAAAGGCAAATTCTAATTTATAATGGAAAAATCTGGAGGCTTTCACCTTAACCAAATGATCAATGATAATGTCACCAGTCATGGAATAAACTGACATTACGTGCCTTCTGACGGGATGCAATGAGAATACAGCCTTATTTCTGTGATACCTACCAAAAATGCATAACCGGAATCTAATTGAGAGGAAACATCAAACAAACTCAAACTGAGAGATAGACTGTAAGATAGTTTGCCTGTCTCTTAAAAAATGTCAAGATCATAAAAGACAAAGAAAGACTGATGAACTATTCCGTGTTAAAGAGACATGATCACTAACTGCAATCTGTGATCCTAGATTAGATACTGGAATGGGAAAAAGAAAGCTAGCTGTAAAAGATGCTTGAATTGACAAACAATTGGGAGAATTGAGGAAATTTGATTGTGAACTTGGAATAGATAATAGCAAGGTATCGATGCTAAATTTCCTGATTTTGATTAATTATACTGGATTATGTAAGGGAATGTCCTAATTCTTCAAAAATATACACTGAAGTACTTAGGGGTAAAAGAACATAATGTCTGCAGTTTATTCTCAAATGGCTCAGAAAAAAATGTGTGTGTGTGTAAAGAAGAAATAATGGAGTAAGTAGGCAAAATGTAAACGAAATAGGAATTCTTGGTATCAGGCTTGCAGCTTTTCTCTGTTTGAACTTATATTGAAATAAAAAACTACACAAATATAATTCCTTTTATTTATCATAACTTTTCTTTGTATTTTTAAAAGAATGCTAGCTCATTCTAGTATTCTGGCACTTGGTAAAAAAGGCTTTTGCATGTTTTAAAAAATTTTACTTTAAAGTAATTAGAATTTATCAAAAGAATTAATATACATTTCAAAATAATAAAATAATAAGGAAAGACTTTCCTATCCTGTTCCCTCCCCAAACTTTTAATCATTTCTATTTCTAGTTTTGGTAGATGCTTCCAAACTTCTAAATACTATGCCTACTTTTTCCTCTCTTAATTTATCAATTTAAATACTATCTACAGACTTTCTGCTATGGTAGATTAATAATTAGCTCACATACATATTCCCTTCTCTGCAATATAATTGTGGCCATGTTTCCTTCTATTGGTAATCTTTGAAATTAAAATATTTTCTTGTATTTCTGTTACTTATTTTCTACACAATATCTCTTGACTCTCCACTTTGTAAAATAAGGATATTTACATACTATGTTTCTCACCGTGTCTCTTCCTACCCGCCTCCCAATTTTTGTCAGCTGTAGTTTTGCTCTCTCTCGTCAGGGCTGATTTGATAATACTTATATTGCATTCAATAGACATAATTAAATATTTTGTACTTTGTCTACAAATTTAGTCTAAAAATTAAATGCAGAGAGAGAGTATCATTTGTCTCCTGACTATGAGGAGAGAGTTTAACGCAGAGCCGAGGAGTGTGCTATGATTAGTTTTCCTTACCTCCTGTTCAAATGTCAAATCTTCAGAGCTCAGAGAAATGTTCAATGGACCCTCCTTTCCAATACAGCCTCAGTAACTCAACACTTTGCCAAATTTCACTTTAGCATTATACCTTTTTGTACAGTTTTTATCCCCAGATTGTCTGTACGTGTGTGCGTATTTAGAAGATGGGGGAAGAAACCATATTCCTAATGTAGGAATATAGCTTCTAACTCGTTGATTGCTTGGAATCCATTCCTTTTTCTGAAGAATACTGGCATTTGACTTAATTTTTCTTCTTAGAGATTTTAGTTTCCTTTCCTTTTACTTATATTCTGTGCCTTAACTTGATCTTAAATACTTTCTATGTTTCAATCATATTTTCTTTTCTCTAACGTAGCCCTCCTTTTTCTCCAAAGACCTCTTTCCTGGAGTCTTCCATGGGCTTGATCGTCTGTGGGTTGGTTCCTCTTCAGGCTACTACGGAGACATCTTTACGGGATTTCTCTTTACCGCTTTTACAAATCCATGGATGCCAAATATTTCTTTCTTTTTAAAATTTACTTCCTCAGTTTTATATGATAGATAAATTTTCTGAACCATTGAAATGATTCTTGAAATGTATTTTACTTGTTTAATTTACTGATAATATCACACGGCCATTGGATTTAGATTTGAAACTATTTTCTCTCAAGACTTTAAACTCAGTTATCTATGTATGTTACCATCTGGTGTTGCTGAAAAGAGATTTATGCCAATATGATTCTCAATCTTTAGTGCTGGCCAGTTTTTTTTATTGTGGTTGTTTGTTTGCTTTTCCATTTCCCTTGGGACTTTCAAGATCTTTTCTTTATCCTTAGTGTTCTGCAGTGTCACCATGGTATTCCTATGTGTGCTACTTTTGTCATTTATTCTTCTTTATATTTACGAGGACCTTTGAATTTAAAGATCTTTGCTTTTCTTCATTTCTAGAAAATCTTATTTAGTTATTTTATTGAGAATCCTCTTTCTTCCATTTTCTATTTCTAGAATCCCTAATAGTTGAAACTTGGACTTTCCGAACTGATCCTCTTTGTCTATTATTCTCTCTCTCTTGAATATATTGTGAGGAATTCCCTTGATTTTGTTTTTCCCTTGTTTTGGTTTTCTTTTTAAGTTTCAGTTGATATATTTTAATTGGGCCCTTTATTATTTTTGTTCTTTCTTCACAGCATCTTGTTTTAGTTTTTGAGTATTCATATCTCCTCAAATCTCTCTAAGGATATAAATTAGATTTTGTTTGAAATTTCCTTGTTTATATTTTCTTTGTTTCTTCTGTTTGTTCTATTGATTGTTGTCATCCTACGTGCTTCCTTAAATTTTATGGCAAATCTTGATTGATCATTGTGTTTAAGAATGAAGTAAATGGGGGGCTGGCCTGGTGGCAGAATGGTTAAATTTGCATGCTCCACTTCAGGTCGCCTGGGATTCACAGGTTTGGATCCCGGGCGTGGATCCACAGACTGCTCATCAAGCCATGTGTGGTGGTACCTCACATGCAAAATAGAGGAAGATTGGCACGGATATTAACTCAGGGTCAATCTTCCTTCGTCACCAGAAAAAAAAAAAAAAAACAGAAGCAAATAAGCTGACTGGAAGTTTGTGGACTTGGGTGAATTGATAGGAAGCCAGCCATTCACATTGGGCAACTCTCCTATGCCCAAAGCACCACCGTCTACACTCGTTGCTGAAGTTTGCTTTTGACCCTTTATTTTTTCCTTAGAGAACTCCTTTTCCTCACACTACCAAATTGGGAGTAAATTTCTGGCTACTAGATATTCTAAATTTTGTGGTGAGGAAGTGTGGGGATGGCGTGAAGGTCAAACACAGAAGTTCATATTCAAATTACAATTGTTCATTCACTTAATCAATCCACAAATTGTTATTGATGGTCTACAAATTATTTAACCAACAGACAAATTTCACGCTTTTATGAAGATTGCTTTCTTTTGAAAGAGAGACATTGAACAAATTAAAACATAAAGATGTAATATGTTTGGTATTATGAAGAAAACTAAAACAGGTTAGAATGGATACAGAGTGATGGATTTGAGGGAAAGGGGAGAGAAAGTTCTTGTTTAGATAAAGAGGTTCTGGAAAATCTCTTTGATAGAGTGGTATTTGAATACCAACTTAAATGAGGTAGGAAGACACGGAGATATTAAAAGGAAGCATGTTATAAGCAGAGGAATCAGGAATGCAAGGCAAGATGGGATTTTTCCTGAAGGAATTATAGATACTTCTCATTCTTGCCCTGGAGTCTGTCTGGGGCTCTGCAGCCATGCTGACTTCCTACTCAGCATCAAGGTCCTCAGGACACATTCTAGATGGTGGCTATTTCCATCTAGCTTCATCAGGCTACCATTATTTGTGTACTTTGCTTCATTCCACAAATTTGTTGAGATTTCCAGCTCATTAATGGCTCAGCTCTTTGTTGCTTTAGCTCATAAAAACTTCTTTTAATGGCCCCTTATCAGTATAGAAGATGAACGAGTGGGCTCAAGTTGTCATCTTGAGCTAAATTAAAAAAAAATCTCTCTTCTCAAAATGGTCTCTTCTCCCTTTTCGAAAGCAATTTCAATACAAACCAAAAAGAGGTAACTTTTTCATAGAGGTTCTAAACCTGCCCAAAGGCATTGGAGAATTTTAATAGCAGTGCTAAGATGAGGATTGTGTCATTATGCTATCTCTCACATCAACAGGGAAATATCAAGAAAGAAAGTTAGCAAACAACATATTAATAGTGATTCATATGACTAAAAAGAAAACATAACAAAACTATAAAAAAGGGAAGAAATTAAACCCGAATATTACTTTTCAGATGAAATCAGTCCAATGCAATGTTTTATGAATTGACTTTTATTCTTCTTCAATATTACCATAGTTAAATATCCAATAAATATATGATTTAGTAAATCAAAGCAAATAAAATAAACCTCAGTTCTAATATATGAAAACTTATGAAACTTCTCTAACTGAGGCAGTAGTCAAAAGGCTGTTTGTCAAATTAAATTGTAAATTTAAAAAAAAGGAAAAGAGAAAATATTATATCTAAAAATGGAATTCTGATTCCATGACCTATAAAAAAAATTATTTTGCTCTGCCAGAGAAATCAGTGATGGTTCTTAAGTATTGTACTTGTCAGCTAGAAGAGACCAGGAGTCCTTAAATCCCTTCTGATAATCAACCTTATCTAAGGGTTCAGTAGTTTGCACAAGTTCATGGAGAGTTGGTAACATAATATAAACTGGACCGTCAAACTCCAGGTATTGTTCTTTCATTGTGTCATAACACTGCATGGCTCATTTGAAAATAATAAATATTTCCTACTTCCACTCTCTGGCAAATTTGCCTGCTGCCTCCCTACCATTGCAGAGACAGGCAATGATAGAATCTAAAGCAATGGCTACATTATGTAAAACTGACTTGCTCTCAGAAATAGCAAGACTCTCCAGAAGGAACACAAGACTTAAGCAATCAGGAAATGGCCTCTTCAGTTTTCTTCCAGGGCCAAGGACAACAGCGTCTTTGTGTGAATGTGAGCACACAGAGGATTTAAACCACGGCAGTGTGTTACAAGTGGAGATGGTTTTGCAAAAGCATAGACAGACCTTCAGCTTTGGTTTTACGCCACTTGTCAGTCTGACCACCAGTCGATCTTCAATAGACCTGTTCCTGTAATTGCACCTTAAGGACATTAAAAACTTGCCTTGAAACTAACTTTCTTGACTATAACACTAATTCCTTCCATAAAGAATATTTATGGAGCCCCTACTATGTGCTAAGCAGCGCAGTGCTGAGAGCTGGGGATACAGTAATGAGTAAACACAAAAGAGTCCTTGTCCTTTTGGCTTTTAGAGCATATGGGGTCCCTGTCCTCATTACGCTTATGACCTACTGCAGGGGACAGGCACTAATTAATAATTATACAATTAAATATATCAATAAGATGGCAACTAGTGTCATAAAAGAGAGGCTGTATGCCCATGCAAAAGCATTTAATAGGAGGATTTGACCATTCTTGACTTAGAGGGTGGACAAGTGGTCAGGAAGATTTCACAAAGAAGGCATATTTGAGAAGAGCCAGAATAAATAAGGTAAAAGTAAGGCAGAAGTGAGCTTCAGGCTGAGAGGACAACTTGTGCAAAGGCCGTATTGCAATAAGGAGCATTGTATTTTCCAGGAACTGAAAGAAAAGCCATAGTAGTTGGAGCCAGATGTCATGGGGGATCATGCACTGACACGAGGCTGCAGAAATGAGCAGGGGCCAGTCCACCCAGGACTTGTTAAGGTTTGCAGTCTTTATCCTGAGTTGGAAGACATTGAAGGGTTTAAGGAGGGGAGTGACATGATAAAATTTGTATTTTGGAAGGGAATCCTCTGACTTGGCATGGGGGGAGAGAATAGGAGGGAGCAGAGGTATGGAGATCAGTAGGAAACAATCATCCAGGCAAGAGATGTGAAGACATGTGATTCCCTGGGACATGTGTAGCAGAGCTTTCAATATGCTTTTCAAAAATTGTATGCTTAAAAATGAAACAATGATTTATACACTTGAAAAGTAAAACCAGATTGTCTATATCTATCTGTCCACCTATCTATTCATATATTTATTTTCCTAGTTTTTAATTTTTTTCTTCTATGCCAACCTACTTTCCGTTCCTAGAAGGTTGATTGTCTCTTCTTGCCTAGAGTCTTTGAACACTTGACGCATCCTCCTCCAGAGGACTCTCTTCATTCTTTCTTTCTTTGATCATTCTTTGGCCTTAGTTAAGCATCTCTTTGTCCAGGAAGGCTTACATTGACTCTTAAAATCCAGGATAACTACATTCATGGTGGCTCCCATTGCACCAGATAGCCCACGGCCCTTAATTAACTATTCATAATTGCTCATCTAATTCTAGATTTCTGTCACTCAGCTGTAAGTGCCTTGAAGGCAGGAACTGTGTCTATTATGTCACCATTTTATATTACATACCTACAGTGCCTGGCATGTCACAGAAACTGAAAAAGTACTTGTCAGTTGAATGAATGCATTAAAATACAACTTATTTACCAAGACTAATTCTACATTTATTTCTGAAATATCTGATTTTTTTAGGGTGACAGTGGATGTTGGTATTTGGTTTCTGTTATTTGGTGGGGGGGAGCATTTAATGTATTTCAGGTTTGGGTCTGTTTTGCTTGTGATTGTCCATCATGCTTCTTTTATGATGAATGCTTTAGAAAGCAGATTCTGTTATGATCCTGTAGTTAATTGAAAAGGATGTTTAATTTCTGTCCCTTTGGGCGGGACAGGGGAGAGAGAAGTATGCGGTTAGGTAGGAAGGAATGATATTTGGAAACAAATGATGGAAGTTCACTGCCTAGAGAGTGATTTTGATATTGTGCACCTGTGAGCTGCCTTTGATAAAGATATTCTCATGGCAAATCCAATCACTACTAATAGCTCTGCTTAAGACTCAAAGGTTAGTCTATGTATTAGCTCACCTGGAGATATTCCACCTTTAATTGTCACACATGAGGCTGTTGCTATGCTGCAGGTCCTTTGCAGCAGCTGATGATTCTGCTAAGAGTTGAAATTTAGCTACAGATCGAGGCAGAGTTCATTCATATGAGTTTCCTCTTAAAAATATGAGAAACCAGTCTTTTTTTTTTTTTGCTATAAAATCTGTCACAGCAACATGGAATAAATATTTATGAGAGAAAATAGACTACCATATTTTAGCCACCCATTAAAGTACATTCTATGCCTGGGAAAATCCATGACCAGCATCAGGAAATCATTAATTCAACGGCTAGTCTAAGAAGCGTTGCCCCAAACTCTTTTGTCAAATGCCAGGAAAAATTCACAGGAGCATTTTTGTGGTGCCTTAGTATAATCTTGGTTAATGCATATATTTATATTGCTGATACTATTTTATTTTTCATTAATTCTTTTAGCCTTTATAACAAGAAATAAGTGGCCAGTAGGTCACTGTTGTTCACCAATATACAGTTTTGTGCTTAAGCAATTTAGCTAACTGAGTCCATACAATTAAGCCTAGACTGGTGTGACACAAACAGAAAGCAGTGGAAGAGAAGACCAGAGCCTGGCAGGATCGAGAGAGAAAGGAAAGCCTAGAGTCTCCCACAGCGATATAAAGAGCTAATTCGTGACTCCCCTTCCCCAGGAAACAAAGGTCTTCGCCGCCCCACCAGTCATGTCCGAACATTCCAGTGGTGGGGGGAACTCCGAAATAGGATAAGATAAGAAATGTATAAATGAAATTAGCTACAGGATATGCTTTCTGTTCTCTAGGATAGATTCGCCTCTTCTAGAATTTCATATAAATGGAATTATACAATATGCAGTGTTTGTGTCTAGTTTCTTCTCTTTAGCATAATGTTTTTGATACGAGGTGACAGCTCTTCTTTTATTAATGATCTTGATAACTGGTGTGTTATCTTTTTATTTTGGTTAGTCTAGGTACATTAGTCTAGGTAGAAGTTTTTCCATGTCATTGACTTTTCTCTTTTCTCTTTATTTCCTTTCTTATACTTAATTTGGTTTAATTTTCTCTTCTCTCCCTAGCTTCCTAAGGTGGAAGCATAGATCTGATGCAAGAACTTTCTTCTTCTTTAAGACAAGTATTCAGAGCTTTAAATTTCCCTCTCAGCACTACTTCAGCTTCATGCCATAATTTTGACTCGGGGGATCTTCATTTTCATTTAGTCCAGAACATAACTGCTTCGGCTTTCTTATTATTAGTGTTTGAATGCTGCATCCTTTTACATTACTCTACTTTAACATATCTTCATCTTTATGTCTAAAATAGATTTCTTATAGACATTATTCTGACACTCTTTGCCTTTTCATTGGAGTGTTTATATTTAATATAATTAATGATACAGTTAGATTTAAATTTACCTTATTGCTATTTGTTTTCTATTTGTGTTCTCTTCTTTGTTTTTTTCTTCTCCTGCTTTCTCTTATATTAATTAAAATTTTAGTATTCTATTTTATGTCTACTACTGAGCTATAACTACTTACCTTCATTTAATTTCTTTAGTAGTTGCTGTATAGTTTACAATATGCATCTTTGACCACAGTGGGAAGCAGTATTTTTAACCTCATTTTACAGATGAAACGACCACAGGCACAGAAAGCTTTATATACTTGCCTAAGATTATACAGCTTGTAAGGGGCAAAGAAAAACGTTGAAAGGGAAATGTAGAGTTTAGCCTAGATGAGGCAGTTCATGTGCAGATCAGCATATAAGCAAAAGGCTAGAGAGAAAACATGCATGAAAGATGGGAGGAGAAAGAGACAAGATGCCAAACGTCTTTAATGGCTAATGAATTAATTCGTGAAGACAAAGATGGAGATTTAGAAAGCGTGGTAGCACTGAAGAAAAGAAGAGTAATTTCCTTAAATATTTTCTATTTAGTTCATTTAGATGTAGTTGGCCATGGAAACTAGTTGAGGCTAATTTAACTAGTATATCCAAATGTTCTGATGCTAAATGGTTTCAGACATGCATGTATGTATGTATATGTGTGTGTATATATATCCATATATGTTTGTGAGTGTTATAATCTTTTTTACAATTCTAGTTCCTTATAAATTATGAGCATATTGATATCATCCCTAAATGCATGACCTAAAGTTCCTCAGTCCACTATTTTCATAATTAATATTATAAATATTTAACCCATCCCAGATACTATAATCAGGAAATGAAACAATATAAGGAGACATTCTTACGTTTTTTTCCTATTCAAACTGTATCTGATTTTGG
Organism: Equus quagga; assembly: GCF_021613505.1. NCBI lineage: Eukaryota > Metazoa > Chordata > Mammalia > Perissodactyla > Equidae > Equus > Equus quagga. Next base: position 117,740,809 of record NC_060269.1, read on the forward strand.
CCTATTTTTATAATTCTTAAAAATAACATGTAAAGGGACAGCTGTATTATGAACATGGAAGCAGAGGCCAACCACCTACGTAGAAAACGTTTTTAGCACCTCATCTAGCTTATGCAGAAATGGAGGCTCACTGTAGAAAAAAACCTATGGAAGGAAATATATATTTTGTCGAGGTCCCCTATTCCCTCCTTTCTACTGGTTTGGCCTCATTACTGATCTTCCTACAGAATTTGCCAGTGTCTTCCTTCTCCTCTTACTCAACCTGTGCACAGCCATTAGCTTAACCTTGTGAAGCTTTTTACTTATTTGCTGAAAAATTTCCAGTAGCTTATCCACTAAATAAATAACAAGCTTCCTAGTGTAGCATTAAAAGGATCCATAGTCTGATTCTTAATTTCCTTTCCAGACTTCTTTCACAATATTCTCTTACGTAAACATTTTAGTTGATGTAAATTCGATGATTTTTGCCAATTTTAAGTGTATGTTTTGTTTTTTTTAAGCTCAGATTTAACATGCCATGCTCTCTGTCTGTAAAGTCCTCCTAATGCCAACATCCAATTTTAAAATCCTACCCATTCTTCAAGACCATGAGGTCCCTCCAACGGTCTTTTACAAATGACCCCTTAGCCTTTTGCTCTCCTCTGTTAATTAGTTTCAAGAATTGATAGACCTATCTGAAGCCCTTAAGACCTCAGGTTATAGAGTTAGGTTGTATAGTGTTTATTCTCCTATTGATTTATACATATATTTTTTTTATCTTGCTTTTTAGGTTTTAAATTCTTTGAAGAAAGGAACTGAGTTTATTCCATCTTTAGCCCAAAATAGTGCCTCTTGTAAAGTGGTTGTAAATAAACTTTACTTAAACGAGTAAATTAAAAAATATTGGATGTATTGAACAAACAATTCCAGGAGATGTTTATGATGTCAAAATGTTAAATTGGAAGAAGTCAAGAGAATTCTAGATTGTCCATCTGTCTGCTTTCAGACCATTGTAGAATGATAGCTTCCTACTCTTGTGTTAACGCAGACAGTATGAAAGCTATTAAGTTATTGTTTCTCAGTTCCAACTCCAACTTTCTATATTCAGACTGTGACTCCGCTAAACACCCTTCAGCATGACCAGCTCATTCGTCTTAGGATCTGCCAGTAGAAGGAGCTGGAGGAAGGCTGCAAGGAGAAAGAAGGAATGTACTCTTTCCCGTGGGTTTCCTGTGAGCTTCCTGTCCACTATGGTCCCTGTGAGCTTCACCTCAAAAAGGCTTTGAACTTCACCCCAGCAGTGACAGTTTTGTCCTGTGACAGCAGCGGTTGTTGTTTTTCCAACACCTGCAGAACCAGCTCTGTCATGCTGCCCCTGAGACACCAGCTCCTGCTGAGCAGCGCCACGGGGCCCCTCCTCCGAGTGTCGGAGTTGTAATAATTCTGACCTCTTCCCTTATTTCACCAGCCATGGGGGTGGTAGCTGCTTTCTGAAATTATTATTTCCAAGTTATCTTAGAATTCTTTTTACTCTTTCAGTTTCTTAGTGTATCAAATGCAAAAGGAAGAAAGACTTTTCCTGCAAAAATGAAGAACCAAACAGTCTGAAAGTTATTTCACCCAGAATAAATTCAGCAAATTGAGATTTAGCATTGTCAAGTAAAATTTTAAACCTCTCTGCAGAAAAGTGTATCCTTGACCACTGATGATTCCAAGTTTTCAAGCATAAATCCAGTTATGTGATTTTGGAGGTACAGCTTTGGGCAATATCACAGTGACAGGATGATCGCATATGAAATGCTGACAGGGGGCTTCCCCAGAAGTTCTGCTCCAGGCCTTGTGGAGTCTAAAAGCCCAAACAGTAGTCTGGAGAGGAGTTAAAGATATAGACATCACAGAAAGGGATTACAAAACCAGACAATAGAAGTGTCTATTTTCCTTCTAAATTCACAAGAAGATCATACCTAACAAATCCATATTAACTGTTAAAGATTAAATCTTTCAGAAATTAAGTATTTTGAGATGTATGTAAATCAAAGGACACTGTTTGATTATAAAGATTTGGTGTTATTTAGCATAATTATTTATTTCAAAGTCCTCACTACAAGGAAACCACCTCAAAATTCCGAATAAATGTTTTCTTTCACATATATAAAATAATTTAAATATGACTACACTTAATGAAAATTTGTTTGCATCTACATCCTTTGAAATGGAATCCATTTCTATATGCAAGATATATTTTCATATATAAATACCTAAGTATGCTGCAGTTTAATAGTATTTAAATGTCTTTGTATGTTATATAGTATACATTTGTGTGTATAATTTTTGAAAATCAAATTCTATTTTAAACCATCTGGGCCACATTAATATTTAAAGGAATGTAATAAGATCTTTTGTAAAGAAGACACACTTTTAATTATGAACTATTTTTAAAATTACAGAAAATTAGAGTGGCTAATGCATTCTGAGAACTCATCCAGTTTTACTAAATCTTAACAGTTTACTATATTTGATTTTGAATATTTACAGTAATAATTACCAATTTAGCTGAAGAATCTTGCATGCCCCCAGAATCCATTCCCAAATTTCACTGCTGAAGTAATTATAAGTTGATTTTGATGTTTTTCTTTCACATGTATGATTTTATACTATTACTTCATGTGTATGTATCCTAAAAGTAAGTATAATTCTTTTGCAACTTTTCAAACATTTTATAAGCTATATCACATAATACGTATCATTCTGCAACATATTTTTTGCTCAAAATTAAGTTTCTGAGATTGATATATGTTGATATATGGTAGTTCCAGTTCGTTCATTCTGACTTCAAGTATTTCATTGTGAGAATGCCACAATTTGCTTTTCTATTCTTCTTTAATGAACACTAAAGTGGTTTCCAGGGCTGGCCCCGTGGCCGTGTGGTTAAGTTCGCGCGCTCCGCTGCAGGCAGCCTAGTGTTTCATTGGTTCAGATCCTGGGCGCAGACATGGCACTGCTCATCAGACCACGCTGAGGCAGCGTTCCACATGCCACAACTAGAAGGACCCACAACGAAGAATATACAACTATGTACCAGGGGGCTTTGGGGAGAAAAAGGAAAAAAATAAAATCTTAAAAAAAAAAAAGTGGTTTCCAATATTTTCTTAAACAAATAGTGCTGCACTGAAATTTCTAGCATATATCTCCTGTGCTTATGAGTTCAAGTTCTCTTGGGTATATAGCTGGAAGTGGAATCCCTTGGGCTGAATGGGATAGATGTCTCCAACCGTACTAAATGTTGTCAGTGAGCGCTCCCTCCCGCAGGGCCTGAGTGTTCCTGTTTCTCCAGTTTCTCATCAATATCGGGTGACTCCTTAATCTGTAGGTACATAATGGATAGTCATTGATGTTTCATTGCTTTATTTTGCATGTCCTTGATTACTAGTTACACTGAATCTCTTTTCAGGTGCTTATTAGCCACGTGGATTTTCTTTTCTGCACATTACCTTTTAAAATCTGTTATCTAATTTTCTACTGAATATTTTTATATAGGTATATTATAGATAGTAACATTATGAGTTTGTGTACATTTTGAAAATCTTCCCTCAGCTTGAGATTTGTGTTTTAATTTTTTTTTTGTTTTGAGGAAGATCAGCCCTGAGCTAATGTCTGCTGACAATCCTCCTCTTTTTCTAAGGAAGACTCGCCCTGAGCTAACATCCATGCCCATCTTCCTTTACTTTATATGGGGGATGCCTACCACAGCATGGCTTGCCAAGCGGTGCCATGTCCGCACCCAGGATCCAAACTCAGCAGCCCCAGGCTGCCAAAGCAGAATGTGTACGCTTAACCACTGTGCCACTGGGCCAGCCCCTGTGTTTTAATTTTATTCCTGGTATTTTAGGTTGAAGTTAAAAATTTAATTTTGAGAGCTGACCCTGATGGGCTAGTGGTTAAAGTTCGTCACGCTCCACTTCAGTGGCCCGGTTTCAGTTCCTGGGCATGGAACCACATCCATGCCAGTCAGTAGCTGTCATTAGCCATGCTGTGGCAGTGGCTCACACAGAAGAGCTAGAAGGACTTACAACTAGAATATACCACTACGTACTGGGACTTTGGGGAGTAAAACAAAAGAGAGGAAGATTGGCAACAGATGTTAGCTCAGGGCAAATCTTTCCCAGCAAAAATGAAACAGTAATAACTTCAATGTGGTCAAATTTAGCAAACTTTTATTTTATGTCCTGTGCTTTTTGTATTTTGTTTAAAGAATTATTTTCTCTCCTGAAGTATTATACATTTACCTCTATTTCCTTCTAAATTTGAATGTTTTACTTTTGTGTTTATACAAAATTTATTTAAGGCATGTTATGAATAAAAATAAAATTTTATATTTTGTCATTATGTCTCAATTTTCCAGCACCTTTTATTGAATAGCCAACCTTTTCTCTCCTGATTTGTAATGCTATCTCTATTATATACCAAATTTCCATAAGTGTATAGATAGATATGCTTATATACACATATGTTTTTATTCCTTTGCTTGTCTATTCCCATATCAATATCACACTGTCTACTAAAATTACAGTAACTTTATAAGTCTTAAAATCTGGTACAGCATGTTTTCATATTCATGTACAGCTTGCAAGTGTTACTAGAAGAATGAAGGATTACTTTTTGTCAAATGCTTATTTCATCTCCGATCAATTCCATATCTATTTTAATTAACCCTCTATCTTTCTCATCTTTCAATGTATATAACAACTGCCTGCATTGCAAGCTGTGGCTGCTAATATAAGACGGAGATGTTTGGCTTAGAAATGCATCATCCAGCTGGCATATCACTGTTTCACTAGTCAATTTGTTGGCACAAGTCTCTGGTGCTTGTTTCTGGGCATACCTGGAGATATATATGTGCGTGTGCTTGCATGTATGCATTAGGGTGTATGAGTGTGTGGGAGTGTGTGTGTATGTGTGTATGTGTACATGCATTTCTGAGGCTACTCCTTCAATAATTATATCGTATTTATTCCTAAGAAGTGTTGAGAGAATATTTCATCAGGGATCACATATACATAACCAAGAGTCAAATATGGAATTCTGGATATTGCTTTTATTCTGGATAAATTATTTTCTATTACATCTGAGAGGGCAATATGGTAACTGGCAGATCAATAGAACTTTTGATTGGGTTTCCTGTTTTAAAACAGTATAAACAACATCAAATACTTTATCACATAAAAGGGAGCGAGAAATTGCAAGACGCTTACCTATAGTTGCAAGAGGCCTGGCTTTTTCTGAACTTAGGCTGAATCCTTCTAGTCAGTGAATTGCTCAGTGAGTCTTGTGAGTGATGACTCTCTTTAGTTACACTCATTGAAATTAGTAGGCAAACGTGAGAACACACTAACATTTTAAAGGGCTAAATGTCTTTTAAACTCATTGGCATTTGAATTCTATGACTCTTTACTATGAACTTGTCTTCATCCTTTTTACATAAATTTTAACACCTAGACTAAATTCAAAACATCTCTTTTGAATCTAGCTCGTCAATGAGTAATAAAAAAGTTAAGTACTTATGTCCTATATTTTATATCCTATATGTTTTATTTTAGTAAATATTTATTAAACATCACCCAGGTGCCAGGCTGTGTTCTAGGTGTGGGGAATATATAGGGGAATAAGTCATAGACCGTCTTCATGAATTTGTAAGAAAGGGAATAAATACTTAGAAAGACTATGTGGCTAGGTGACTTCACAGTAGCGAACATTCACTGATTGTCTCCTATGTGCCCCAAACTATGTTTAAAATGTTTCTTTATCTAAAATGTTCCTAATTTTGTACATATTTTTCCCTTATCATATAAATGAGAAAGCTGGAACTTATATAGTTGAAATAATTTTCTCCCAACATATTTCATAATCAAATCTTATTATATGAAAAGCTGCTTCATAATTCACGAGTATTTCATAACCAAACCGTATTATATAGGAACAAATTTATGTTGATTCCTTAATAGGGATATTTCCTGGAGCCTAGCACCAAAAAGTAGCCCTATACCTACTGTTAGTGCTATTAAGTGGTAGAAGCAGAGATATTGCAAAACTATTGCCATTTCCTGACTCCAAGATATTCCTAGATAGTCTACTGGGTAGGACTTTGGGAGCTGGAATGTGTAGATGATAAAGAGATACTGATGTTAGAGAGAGTTTCACAGAGGAGAATGTATCTGAACTGAATCTTGAAAAATGGCTCATCCAGTGGAAATGAGCACTTTCACCAGCAATCAGAAAGGCTGAAGAAGGCTCCAGAGCAGAAAGGCTCACTCATGCAAAGACCTGGAGGCCTGATGGTGCATGTCACATAGAGACTTTAGGTATTTGCGTATGGCTGAACGCTCTCTCTAAAGTGCACGCTTTGATGCCCATGGACTTCAAAAACAACTCAATTATTCTTCTAAAAATTCAGAGGATCTGCTTCTCTCATAACATAAAAATATAAGAATTTCTATTGACCCCCATTAGATACAAAAGTGGTAGTTTCTGAGCTTTCTAACAGCTTACATTTTATTCTTCTTGCCCAAAGAAAAGCTCCAGAGCATCATCACCACAAGAGTAAAAAAATACAGGACCAATAAGCCATAATACCTAACCAGAAATCCCAAGAAAAAGTTAGTAAATGTATACATTTTACTCTCCCATCTAGTTTAACAGCCAAACTAATTTACTGCAACATGTTCCAAAATATTTAGCTGGGACAATTCTGCTGACTTAGGAGGCCAGATAAGTAGAGACAGTGAATGAAGACAAATCATAGCACTAAACGTTATGGTATAGGGATAGTCCCTGCGTGTCCAAAGATACAATTTGAACTGGTTATTATGTCTTTGCAGCCAGGTTGAGCACTCGCAGACGTCTGTGGCAACTATTTTGTAAGTGACTGATATTCCATATTAAGGGCTATCTGCAGGGAGCCAATTCCAATAATTGAGATGAATGTCTTGGCTAGGAATGAACTTCCAAATACTTCACCTGCTGAACAGAAACATAATACTTAGGAAAACAAAACAAAACAAAACAAACCTTTCTCTTTGTGGAGCCCATAAACACTGCAGTAAGTAACTAGCTGTAGAATATACCAACCTTAGCAATTTATTTTGTTATAAAATCTTCGAACGAAACTAACAGGTAGAAATCACAGGTTATTTGCAAAAATATTTTCAAAGGTTGAAGCTTGCTTTTCCTCAAATTAGCAAGATGAAACATCAATGCTATGAATGGCCTATATCCGTTAAATGTAGAAAATATTCTGAGGTTGTCCTTGCTAAAGTGACACAGTCTAATTAATATGGTCATTCACAGTAAGAACAAAATGAGGTAAACAAAATAGGAAGCTATAAAGTAGAATAAAAATAAAAGCGTAGTACTGTGTGGTTTGTTCTAGCATTCATGTGAAATTGGGTCAGATTTATAGAAGATGAGAAATGATATTCCTATTTCAAATAATCAGAGAAGTTTCCATTTGTTGTAACTTTGTTTTATGATTTCTTATTAACAGAGTACTTTTGTTTGATTAAAAAATCTTGATATGTCAGCAAAATCTTTTCTAGTTCTCTATTTATGCACTATGAAAATTATGCTTTTTTTCTTTTCAACATATAAAAAGGATTATATGAAAATAATTTTAATTGACTTTTTAACAAGGATGTTTCATAGAATTTAACACCAAAAATGAAAATCAAAATCACCCCAAATTTAAGGATAAGTTGAACATATTTTTTTTAAAAAATAGAATTTTTATCCTTTTTTCCAAAGCATTTTTGTCAAGATCTTATTTATTTATATTGTCTTACCCCCCTCCCTCCAAAAAGATTTAAATTACTTATGGCATCCAGCAACGTGGTAAGATAAAACAAGTGAAAAAAATCAGGAAAATATTATTTGGTTAGTGCCCAAAATTTAAAAAATTAAATGTTGATTGTTACTTAGATTTGTGAAGCCAAGAAGAGGGACTATTCAAAGAGTTGGAGCAAAAAAAATTCGTATGGAGGAGTCAGTCTGGGAGTTAAGAGGAAGGATTCCATTATAGATGTATCACCCGTCAGGGTAAATGTTTGCAATTAGAAGTTTGTAGCTCAAACTTTAGAGAGCCATGAAAAGTGGAGGTATTAAGCTTAGAGCTATCTTCAGAAAGAAGTGATTGAGATCATTAAATTAGTGGGATTTCTGAGAATTACTCAGTAGAAAAAGAACGTCAAAGAACTGAAGATAATAAGCCCGGATCCACCCATATTCAGAGGGTTTAAGGAAGAGGAGGAGTGAAGTCAGTCAAGGAGCAGAGAAGCTCTAGGAGAAAGAGAAAGAACATCAGGAGACAGCAATGGCATCACACCCAAAGTTGGAGAGAGTTCTAAGCAGGGCCATCTTCGTGGGCATGTGACCTGTGCAGTCACACAGGGCCTCGCACTTAGAAGGTCACCATGTTTGGTTTAGAACTCTGTTTTCATGGTCTCTTGTCAAGAATTTTGGAACAAGGGGCCCCACATTTTCACTTTCCACTGGGCCTCACAAATTATGTAGCTGGTCCTGGTTTCAAAAAGGAAAGTTGGAGTCACTTCTCAGTCAGCATGGAGGTGGACTGACAAATGTCTCTCAGGATTATCATGACCTGTGACTATATAAAAACAGACAGAAAACTAGCAACAATGCCATAAACTAATGAAGAAGAAAAGCCATATGCAAAAATTTGGGCAGAAATTCAATTATCTTCCTCCTTGATGAAGGTGAATGGAAAAGCACATTCTTGGACAACGTACCTAACATCGCATGTCCAAAATCACAGTCAGGCAGGTGGCCACAAAAATTCTAAGTAGGGATGGAGAGGAACATTTTGATCCATTGACGCTTTTAGTACCTAGCCTTGGTATGGAGGGACTGCCAAGACCAGACAGAAACAGGCCTTCTTTCCCTAGATATTTAGGAACTATCATTAAAATGAACTAAAGGCAGCGTCCCACACCTTCTAAGCCAATGAGTTCTTCTCAACCACTACATGCATTCAGAAAGTACTCTGAGAAGGGCCTGTGTAGGAAGTAGAGGGTGGCAAAAGAGGTTTAGACACTTCTTTTGGTATATCCTGGAATGCTTAGCTGCTTAAGGAAACCATCCAAGATAGGGATAAAGACTGTAGATGACAGAGAACCTTGCATGCTCTTGGTAAGATGGGGTAGAGGATTTCAGAACCAAAGAAGAACTGCAAATTCCATATGCATCTCTGACTCGGGCAGACAGCCTCACCATCAGAGTGGAAGGAACTGAAGCCCGTCAGGCATAACAAGTTGCCAAAAGGCTGTGGACACGTACCTTACCTACTGGCCTAGATAGCAGAGCAGCATGGACTCTACTGGACCAGAGGAGTTCTGAGGCTACTGCATGTATCCTGTCTGTTATAGGAAAACAGAACAGTAGGGCTGTCTCTCATTTATAGCTGAATAAATTGCATAATAAAAAATGGTATCTGGGAAATTTGGATTTATTCATGAAGCCAACAAAAAAACTTTAGTTTCCAGGTTGTGCTTTGCTAAATTGACAAGGTGTTTTATTAACTTGAAATCTGGAGCAACTAGAGTAATGATACTAATTAAGGACCTGGGCATTAGGAGCTGAGAGGAAAAAAAAAAAAGTTACCCTCTCATGATTTTTCTCCCCTTTTCCATGTATCTAAAATTTACCAATACTTTAAAGTTGGCTTAAATTCCACTTTTTTTGAAGTTTATTTTGACTAATCCTGTTGACTTATTTCTCCCTTCTCTGAATTCTCATTGGCTGTACTACCATTCATCATTTAACACGTGATTATGCTTTATCACACGGTTTGGGCTAGTACTCATAATTTTGTGTTTCCTTTCCTTGCTGTGACACGTGCCTTCCTCAGGGTGGGGATTCACACTTTTGTGTACCCTCCTCATTGAACCCTCCAACTCCATCCAAGCTTCACATAGAGGTAGTAGTCTGAAAAATACTGTAGTTGCAAGGGAAAACAGAAAGGGCTAAATTTAAGAAAGTAAGTAAGAGATAAAAGAAAGATGCATTTAGAGATAGGAATTTTTTAGCTTAACTTTATAATTATACATGTTTATAAATTCAGAGGCAAACGTGATTAATTTTCCTAATAAGAGTGCAATCACATGTTGCAAATAAGAATATAGCTCCATGAGGGCAGGGCTTTTTTATTTCACTGCTGCCTCCTCAGCTCTTGATACAGTGTCTGGCACAGGGTAGATGCTCAGTATCAAGTGATTGAATTGAATTCATTGGTTGGATGAATAAATGAATGGATGAATGATGGATACTGGGTACCCAACACAGAAAATGGAAGGAACTGACAGGTGCTGTGTACATTTTAGGCATTATTTCCTTTTCATCCTCAGGCTGATGAATTTTTTTTTTTAACAAATGAGGCTCCAAAAGTTTAAATAACTGGGCCAAGATCACATAAAGTATTACAGGCAGGATCTGATCATCGAACCAACATTTGCCTGACTCCCTCCAAAGGTCATGGACTTTCTGCTATATAGTAACAAAATAGTAGAATACTACTTTCTATACATGGAGGAAAGTAAGAGAAAAAAGGACATTCAAAATGCCAAAGGATTTTTCAAATTAAACATAAGTAAAGCACTCCCTAGGATTATTGGATTGCATTGGATTTCTAATAAGGATGCATCTTTGACAGGCCAAGGAATGGCAACCTGGACGCCAGTTTCAAGTTTAAAATTCTACTGCCATCCACCTTCTAAAGTGACCTTAAGAAAGATTCATCTTAATTTGAAATCAATTCTGATTTATATCCTTAAAAGCGTTAGTTTTTGTCTCTCAGAAATGTACATTTCTATTTTGGTCCTCACAGCTTACTTCTTAACCTGACACAGATCTCACTTCAGAATTTCCTCACCAGAAGCTTAATAACGCCAGATTATTTGTGAGAAGTTGTGAAAAGTGTTCTTTCACTGCCAATTGTACTCGTATATTTTAAGTCATAGAGCCATAAAAAGACATACCAAAACCGAAATCAATTTTTACTTAGAAATTCTTCTAGTTTAGTGTTCAGAGATACAATCTTTTGAAGAACAACTGAAAATGAATACATCATTTTTTTTTAAATCACAGTGAGAGATATCTGTAACTAGATCCAATTCATTTTTGTTCTTATAGGAATGCAAGATTCTTGCTTCAGGTTGTATCTCTTATTGTAAACCTTACTTGCACTTGTAATCTGAATTCATTTGCCTCAGCTGAAACTCACCCAGCTTTTTCAGAGAAATATAGGTTAAAAAGTCCCTGACATATGGTGAGAGCTCAGTAAATATTTGTTGAATAAATTGAAACATTTTGGCAATTAATTCTCTAAATAAGGAATCAGTGTTGCTTCATCTTTTAGATTCCACTGACAAAACTGACGGCATTTAGTAAACCATCACTCTACCAGTATCGAAGCAGATATGATTTCCCAAAATAGTCTTTCATTAATATTTTCAAACATTTTAATTGAGTGAAAATCAAATCCACTCTTATTTACCATGAATAAGAATGTTTCTCACTTATAAAACAGATTCTCTTCAATACCTTTTGGAAAAAACGTCTCTATGGTTCATTGCAACTAACTGTAATAAACTTGTTTAATTAACAAAATGTTTTAAAAAATTTTTGATTAAGTAAAGATTTAACAAAGATATATTAAAAAACATTCAAAAGATGTACACTTATGCCTAATGCATCTTTTCTGTTATGTTATAATTCAATTAACAACAGAAAAGATAGCATTGTCTGTGTTCAGGAAATGAAGTTACTGCTTTTTATGGAAGAAGGCTTTAATTAGTGATAAGAGCAGGTAAGGTTAGCAGTGTCTCTTGAGATTTGTACATAGCTAAAAATCTATTTAAAGGGGAAGTTGAAGAGGAACATAGTGAAGATGGAAGATGCAATGATTATCTGGGTAAATATTTCCTGCTATTAGATTCGGCCCAATATTTTTAAAAAGAGATTCCTAACAACCTGCTGTGTTCTCCAAAACAGTTCAGAACCATTCACCTCAACCTACTGACACCTCAGGTTCCTATCTATTCCTGAATTAACATATACCATTTTTATACCTTGACTAATTTCAGCCTCCTTTCTGTTGCTGGGTATCACTCTGCTGGTCCTTAACCTCTGATTGCTGGCTTATTTCTTCCACTACAAAGCTAACCCTTTCATTTTGCTGCTTCTAGCTACTCCATTTCAGCTTGCAGGGCCTGACACATTGACACTAGCTTTGAGGACATGGTCTCCGGTAATAATAAAGACCTAGAAATTCAAGACCCATAACAAGGACCTAGAGATGCACACCTAAAGCCCCGGTTTAATTCCTGGTATTGAAAAACACAGATTCCCAAAAGATCAGAAACGAACTACTCAAGAAGTTCTCAAATCTCAACACTGATCTGCATGCAGATAACTCCCAAAGTAAAGTTAACGCTCTAAATCTGCCACTCTCATGAGCTTCAGGACCTCAAGTGAGATGTTTGATAGATATCTCCCTTTACTTATCTTTTTAGCCTCTACAATTTAAAATGTCTAAAAACTTATTAATCATATTTTCCCTATGTTCCATCTAAGCCTTATTCATGCCCTCCCCTGAAGTCCCCCTTTCAGTCCCTATTTTTAACAAGACATCATCATTCCTCCAAATCAACTGCAACCAAACCTCTGGGTCATCTAGCATTTCCCTCTCTCTCCCACTCTACATGAAGTGCAGGTATTTGTAAGTTTCAGAAAAAATCATATAGAATTGTGTATTTATGAATGGCAAGGCATAGTTTTTTTCAGTCAGATTCTAATCAAGCGTGTCAATGGTAAAAGGAACTTTAATGATCAGCTAAGTCACCCACCTCCATATTATTTGTCCTGTCCTTTCCTTCCTGTTGATTCACTCATAGGCCAATAATCTCTGCTGCTAATAGCATTCTATCTGGTCGCCCAGGCTGTACTCTCTCCCCACTATTGGCCATCCTTCAAACCACATTCACATTAACCACCCTAAAACAAATCTGACAATATCAGTACTCTGCTAAAAGTATTAATGATATAGCATAACCTACCAAAAATTTGTAGAGTGCTTTCATGTTTTCAAAGACCTTTCACATATTATTTCATTTGACTCCTCACAACAATCTTGATACTCAAAGCAGTTCAAAGTCATAAGAAGTTCTGTCACCCCCAACACCTCAGGAAGCAGAGCCTTTAAAAAAGTGCATCCCGCTTTACTCCAGCAGCTGAGCTAATCTCTCTGGATAACAGATAAGCTAGATAATTTGAACTCTATGGGAAAGGATATTTATTTTCTCTATGATCCATTTTAGTGTCCTAGCTATTAGGAATTCATCCATGTTGTCAGAATTTTATTTTTTTTAAAAAAAGACTATTAAGGTAATACCTATAATGAAATGATGCCATTGTTTTACTACTTGTGATCTTGTTTTACTACTAGTGAGTAATGAAGACTAATATTCACTGAAGAGGCTCCTTGTACAAGCCAAGAGCAATAATCTTAATCATTATAACATGTCATTCTAAACTAATTAATATGACAGTATGGCTGAAGAGCAATAGATTATTTGTTTAAAGTTGATTAGATGGAAAATTCCCTTAGATTTTTCTTTGTGATTAATAGTTATTACTATGGATAAACCTCTGAAATTCATAAGCAGAAATTCATGATTTTTTATTAAAGAAGTTATTACTTCTTTAATAACAAAATGTTAAAAATCCATAATGTACTATTTACATCAATGTGATTCTTATAAGATTTGTACTTACCTGATGACTTTAGAACTATTTCAGCATAAAACCATGGGTATCTATTCCAGAAGGTTTTTTCAAGTTTCTTCTCTATTGATCCTTTCCCATTTCTTTCATGGATATACTTATTATTCCAAGAGTGGGAAACAAGCTGGGATATATCAACTCAGATGACTACTGAGATTTAAGCTGAAACTGTTCTTTAAAAAATTCAATGGCCTCCTCAACCTTTTGCAGAATTAATTTTCAAGTGTCTGAAATTCATCTGAGGGGATTCTGATTGTCAGTGGTAGCAAGACAAGTTCAGAGAAGATGAATAGCATGTCGTGAATACAAAATTATAAAACCGTGCATCTGAAGTGGATTCAAAGTAGATTCATTTAAATTGGAGAGGAGAGGAGACTTGGGTTACTAGAAACACAATTGCTGGCTTCCTGATAATGGAAAACAAGAGCAAAAACAAAATATTACTGATAAAAGAAATTTCAACCCTTAGCAGTTTCTAATAATTTATTCTAGATTTTTCTGTCATTCTCAAAGATAAAACAATACTATCTAAAGTTACTTTCTTATGAAATCTGATCTTAAGTTTTCTGAAAATTCTAGTTTTTAAGAAAAATCCTTGAATATTTGGGATCTCTGATAGAAAGCTATTTTTGTTTCTTCTCCAGATTTATTTTCCTCCCATCCTACAAATATTAGCTGATTCTTATAGATCACTATGTGCCAAACATTATTCTAAGGGCTTTATTTAAACTCATTTAATTGCTAAAACAACCCTAAAAGATTATTGTAGGAATTAGCTAATATGATCAGCTCCATTTTTCAGATGAGTAAACAGAGGTACAGAGAGGTTAAGTAACTTTCCTATTGTCATACAACTAGAAAGTAGTGCTGTTGAGATGTCATTATTGTTATGCTGAAAACTATGACACCCAGTGAAAATATTATCTCTTATTAAATTTCCCAATTCTAATGACTGAAATCAATACTTAAAAAAAATCTCAATAGGACAGACAAACTAGAATTTGTCCAGAGGAAGGCAATCAGGTTGGTGAGTAGCTGAGAGAAGCACCAAGTTAAGGCTGGATATCAACCCATGAGAAATGGTGTAGTAAGGGACCCAGAGGTCTATTCAATTCTGAGAATCTAGGATTCTGAGTACATCACTAAATATTGATGATGGCACAATTGCATGAAGAAGTTATCATAAGCAAAAAATAGGAAATTTGCTATATTTCTGTTGAGCTGATGTCCCTGGGCCAAATTTTGTGAAGTCCGTTCAATGGCTGCTTTGAAAAGCTTAAAATCCTTCAGACTCTTAAACTGGTAAACAATAGTGTTTTGGAGAGGGAGTGATAGAGTTTGTTTCCTGTCAAAAGGAGGATCTCTTCCAATAATACTCCAGTGGGAAAGTCGTCCGTCTACTACAGAGCCACCCAATCACCATGGTGTGACAGAAAAGAGAGGACAGAACAAGAAAGAGCTACCCAGAGAATGATGGTTGCTCAGAATAAGGCCGGGCAGTGAAGAGAAAATGATACAGAGAAAGTGGTCCCATAGCTGGGAGATAAGCAAAACAGTCACTTTCATTGGATTTGTTGTCAGGCCTGCTTCACATAAGTCAGTGAAGAAGAAACAGTAATTAACTGTGGAAAGAGATGGAACCTGGAAAATAATCTGACTCTACTCAAAATGAAATAGTACCCTGAAGGATCTGCCTAGTCTAAATGGGAAATATTTAAAATTCATTACCACAACTCTCCTGTAAATTATCTGTAATTTTCACATAAAATTAAGCTTAAGTTAGCTATATGGTGAACTTAACATAGATTTTTTTATAACATAGATTTGACTTTTTAATAAGACTAGTTCAATAAGCTTCTGAAGTGTTGTTAAAGGTGGTATGAGATAAACGTCTCTAGGAATTCCTAATTTGGCCTCTGAAATTAGACACAGAGACCAATACAGGAGCCTTGACTCTACTGTTCACTTTTTCTGATCTTGGGTAAATTAATTAACCTGTTCAAACTTCAGTTCTGTAAATTTGGTGTAAAAATGGGTAAAGATCAAATAAAAAAACACTTTGGATGCAAAAAGCTAGAAAGGGCATCATTCCCAAATGTATAACAATGACAAATTCAGCTAATCTGTAAAATTACAACTTTTTTGAATCAATGAGAATACTGGGATCAGCAGGGCAACCAACTAACTTAGAATTTAAGGAAAAACAGCCACCTTCAAGGAGAAATAGGATGGAAGCAGTTGCTTATCTGTGATGGATGTCAAATTTCATAAAAGCAAGTTTTAAAAAAATGAACTCTACTAAAATTTTCAATGAACTGCTAAAGGCCAAGTGTGGATGAGCATAAGAGTACAGAGATGAAAACTCAAGGGATATTTGCACTAGTTTGTAGGATCTTCTCCGCAATCCTCATGAGGAAGATTGGGGGTAGGGCAAGAACTCTCAAAAAGCCCCCTCACAGTGCAAGCCTGGGGGAGTGGACAGCATCTGCTGCAGGAAGGACATGAAGCATAAGTCAAATTCTTCTTCCATATCTCTTTCATGGAACAAAAACCATAACTACTAGGGGAATGGAAGTAAACCCTTTTACACTCAGGGCAGAGGTGAAGAACCATTGCATCAGGAGAAAAGGAACAGAAAAATATCTCTCTACCACTGGGCAAAGAGCAGGGCATCCTGGGTGAGATCATTAGAGGTCTCTTACAGCTGAAGGATGGGTAGGATCATTGAGGAAGCCTCACCCACAAGAACCAGGGACAAGCACCTGCCTAAGACAGAGTCTGAACCAGGCAACAGAGAATACCACCTCCTTCCCCCACCACTAGTCTAGCGAGCCCTGAGTAATAGAGACCAGCAAACGAGTGCTGGGGGCGGGGGGGAGGTCAAGAGTAGAGAGAGACATTCCCTGAAGTTCAGGCACAAAGAAGAGACCTAAAGCTGAAGGTGGAGGAAAACCCTCTGGTAAACCAGCACTTACCATAAATACAAGGTTCCAGTAGAGAAACACAAAGCCCACAGAGCTCTGAGGGCACCCATAGCAACAATGAAAACTAAATCTAGACTGACTCAACCCTCCATATGCAAGGCCTAGGAAAGATGAGGAGTGTTCGTTTCCTGGCATAAATATTACTTACCTCAATCTCTACTATACCATGCAAGATGTCTGTATTTCAACCAAATAGTTTGAGATACACAAAGAAGCAAGAAAAATAAATGCACTCTCAAGGGACAAAAAAAATTCACAGGGCCAGACTCAGCTATGATCTAGATGTTTGAACTATCAGATAGGGATTTAAAATAACTAGGATTAATAAGTGAAAGTCTCTAACAGAAAATGTGATCAGCATCCCTGATCAGGTTGGTCATTTCAGCAGAGAGATGGAAGCTTTAAGAACAAATAAGAAGCAAATAACAAATATGGAAACACAGTAAGGGAGACAAAGACTATATTCAATGAGATCATTAATGAATTTCATACAGCCAAGAAAAGAATTTGTGGACTTGAAGAATGCTCAATAGAATTTATGCAAACTGAAAAGGGAGGAGAAAAAAGAGTGAAACAACAGCAAAAAAAGACATCCAAGAGCTATAGGAAGATATCAAATGGTCTAGCATAAGTGTAATGGGAATCCAAGGAAAAAGAAGAGAGAAAGACTGTCAGGAAAAAATATGTGATGAGATAATGCCCAATAATGAAGATTTTCCAAAACCAAAAAAAGTCAGAGAAGCTTAGAGAAGAGATGAGTTATAAATATAAGGTAGATACAAATATATTCACACAACTACAAAATAGCCATAAAGAAAAGAATCTTAAAGGCAAAGAGAAAGACATTACATGCAGAAAAAAAGATGAGAATTATAGTATACTTCTCATTAGAAATTATGCAAGTCAGAAGAAAATTGAGAGATATCTTTAAAGCTAGAAGAAGGGGAAAAACACTGTCATCCCCAAATTTTATATCCAGTGAAAATATCTTTCAAAAATGAAGAAGATATAGATATTTTTTTGAAGATTGGCACTTGTGCTAACATCTGTTGCCAATCTTCCTTTTTTTTCTTTTTTTCTTCTTCTCCCCAAAGCTCCCTGGTACATAGTCGTATATTCTAGTTATGAGTGCCTGTGGTTGTGCTATGTGGGATGCCACCTCAACATGGCCTGATGAGCGGTGCCATGTCCGTGCCCAGGATCCAAACCATTGAAACTCTGGGCTGTCAAAGTGGAGCACGCAGACTTAACCACTCAGCCACGGGGCTGGCCCCAGATTAGATTGTTTTATACAAACACAAACTGAGAGAATTTATTACCAGTATTCTTTCACTAAAGGACATTTTAAAGGAAGTTCTTCATGAAGAAAGAATCTGTTACCAGGCAGAAATGTGGAATTACACCAAGAAATAAAGAGTTCTAGAAAAGGCATAAATGAAACCAAATGTAAAATTTATTTTTTTATTTCTCTTATTTTTGATGTTCTTATTTTTAACTGTCTACACGAAACATACTGACAAATCCAAGTTTTGTCAAGAATGCAAGCCACTGGAACTCTCATAGACTGTTGCTGGTAATACAAAAGGTATAGCCACTTTAGGAAAAAGATGTTTTTTCCTTATAAAAATAAACGTATACTTGTCCCTCACCAACAATCCTACTCCCAGGTATTTACCCAAATGAAATGAAAACTCACCTTCACGCTAAATTCCATCTGTGAATATTTATAGCCATTTTAGTTGTAATCACCAAAAAATAATCCAAACACTCCTCAATGAGAGAATGATAAACTACAGTACATTCACACAATGGAATAATACTAAGCAATAAAAAGGAACAAAATAATGACACACACAACATGGATGAATCTCAAATACATTGTATTAAGTGAAAGAAGTCAGACTCAAAAGGTTGCATATTGTATGCTTCCATTTATATGAAAAAAATTATAGAGCCAGAAAGCAGACCAGAGCTGACCAAGGGCTGAGGGTTGGGGGAGAACTTGACTGTAAAGAGCAAAGGATTAGTTTCTGAAATGATGTATTTTGCTTTCTTTCTTGATTGTGGTGGCTAAATAACTGTATGTACCTGTCAAACCTTTCAGAACTATACTGTACAGAGTGAATTTTAGTGCATATAAATTATACATTTATCAAAAATTCAATCAAATATTTTTGTAACATATGACCTAGGTAAAAAAAAGGTGTGCAGGATAAAATTTTACCATGATCGTTGGAATTAGTACTCGACAAATGTTAGCTCTTATTTTCTTTCTACTGCAAACAAGATGCTGGTCTTGAGGAGGATGGCTACTAGTCAGAAGTCTGCCTGTCTTATTACTCCATAGATGCATTGCGCATTATAGGTGAAAAAGTAACTTTGTATAATTCTTTCAAACTTTCTATTATACCCCAAACAAATTATATTTCAAAATATTTTTGTTACTCCAATTTAATCAATATGATTCATTTGGTCTTGACTACCCATTGACTAGTTTCTGTATAGAAATGTAAAATGTAGTTTGAATTTCACTGGATACAACTTGAACTAGTCTTAACTTTCTTGTGTTGAACAAACAACAATATTGTAGAAAGATAATTCCTTCGACCACTCATACCATGATATAGTTAAATAGAATAACATAATAAAGTCATTTAATAAATCTTTTTCTAAGTATGAAACTTACTGCAGGACAGTTCTGACACACAAAAAATATGTATTCAATAAAATAGTTTGGGTTGTAATAGGGTTTACCTTATAGTTTTTTGAGATATCTATAGAGTTGAAGCCAAAGACTATAAAATATCTGTAATATTTCTGGAGGCCTCAGGTCTGTTTTTCACATTTGACAATGAGAGTTAAGTAATAATAATGACTCTAGGATACAAAGGAAAGAAGGCCCTTTGTCTGCTTTGTTTCTAAATAATCATAGCTCTTATATAAACTACTTACTTTAAACTCAATGTCTTGAACTTCTTCAGTGGATATCCCACAGATTCTGCAAACTCAACCTATCCCTTCCATCCTCCTCTCTGTCCATGCCCACACATCAGCCTCCATGCTCATCCTCCATGTTCCTAATCTCAAAGAATATACAACCACTCACCCACTGGTCCACATGGGAAATTAGAAGTCACCCTTAACTTCTCTCCCTCACTTCTAGGTAATCACTAAGAACTGTTCATTCTACCTCTCTTATATTTTTTCAGATCTCCCCGCCATTGATGTGACTGAGGTCCATCATTTTTCACCGAGAATATTGCAATAACCTCTTGCCTCTCCTTGACTCGTCTTAGCCTTTTTCAACTCAGTCTTATGAACGTAGCTAAAGTACAAATCTGATAATTCTACTGTGATGTTTTAAGTTCCTTGTTCTCCAAGTACTGGCCTCTGCTTTTTCCTCATCTTTCAGTGCTTTCTGGCCCTTTATGTTTCAGCCACACTACACAGTTGGAAGTTCTCAGGGCCTGTGTTTTCTTGCGTGTCTCTGATGTTCCATTGCTCCCCTCCTTCAAATAGGTAACTGCTACATGTCTTCAGGACTTAATTCTTTGGAATCTTACTTTGACTCCTTAACCCCAGATTGGGTGAGATGACCTGACTCTTCATACCTACTCCTATGGTTCTCTATAATCTTTCCTTTTAATGTACATTCACACTACATTCTATTTGCCTATTTACTTGTTGGACTCCACAACAATCCTTTAAACTCCTTGAAAGTAGGGGCAAGATCATGTTCATCCTTAGATCCATATCTCTTAGAAGAGAATCCTTGAGGGTAAGCACTGTGTTGTTATTTGTTGTTAATGGCTTGTGGCTGAATAACACACAATACAAGTAAAATATTATACCTTGATTTTGAGTCCCAACTTAAATCCAAACTTCCCCCCGATTTGGTTCACTAAACCATCAATCTGTTTGAAAATGCTGATTAGCGAGCCCTGTCAAACAGTGGAGTTCCTTTATGCTGCACCTTCACAGCCAAGTCCTTATGACAATTTGCCAAGTGTTGGTTGACTCCTGATCATTTCATTTTTCAATTCCTGAAGTAGAAACCAGGTTCTCTGCTAATCAAAATGGTGGAGTGGAGTTTATTTGCAGTTCCTACATCGAAAGGCCCTCTCCCTCTTCCTATCTAGAAACACACTTCAGAGATGAAGGAGGTGCTTTAGTAAAAATACATTCCCAACTTCACAGAAAAAATGGGCACTCATCTGCCATTTTGCTGTTTCTGAAAGAAGCATTCTGCATCTAAGGACTAAGTTTTCAAAACCAGAGTATCAAACACTCCACACCTGTATATTTCCCCATCCTTTGATTGGTTGCTTTGACTCTTAAAATAGAAATGTGTTTTCATCTTGCTGTGATGTTTACTGCCATGGCATCTGCATACTTTTTCACACACAAGCACTGAGAGAGAGCCAAACATAAACAATAGTTGCTAAGCATCATGGGATGGGGGTCAGCAGAGATGATCTAAGGCAGAAGTGATTTTTTTCCTTCTCTTTTGTTCTACTCTTAAAAGGTGTTGTTGATTCCAGTGGCAATAAAGAATTTGGCCCAAAGAATGGAGGTAAAAACAAAGATACTGTAAATCTTAATTAAATGCATCTTACAAAAATTGTATATTGTATATTTTCCACAAAATGGGACAAAGTAATAGTGATTTTTAAATAAAATTATTTTTCTAATGGTCCTCCTTTTTCATATTTTAAAATAATTTACAAGGCAAAGCTGGTTTTAGCTCTGCATTTCTATTCCTCTTGTACTGAGGCTACTGCATGACACATTCCTCTCCCCTACCTTAGCTTTTGATTCTGCTGAAGTAATCTGGCTTCATGCATGATTCATGCACTCATACATTCATTCAACAAATATTTACAGGTACTAATCATGTGCTACACATTGAAGTATGTGCTGGGGCAGAGAGTCTAGCTCAAAAACATGTGAGTGAAGACAGACCTTGTCCTAAAGGGGTCTACTCCAGCAATGGTGAATGTCCTGTAGAACTTCCAATACATGGAAGACTAAGTGCAACCTTCTGAGCGCGGCATACAAAGTCATTCACAATTTCACTTCAACCTAACTTTCCAAATACACAAGTCTATCCCCTATGTGTACTCTACATTACAGACAGTGTCTGATGTGCAGATCCCTCCCATTTGTATATGCTACTACACTTTCATGATTTTACACAAGCTGACCTCTCTTTCAGAAATACCTGCAAGTCCTCTCTGTTATACTTTAAGACCTAGTTCTTAATTTCAAGTCTTATGGTTCCTTCTTTGATTCTGATCTTTGAGTAGAGTTGGCATCTCATGGTAAAGTATTTCCATAGCTAAGAGTAGATGCTTTCTGCTTTTATATATATATGTTATTGATTCTCTCCCTTACCCTTCCCATCCCTGCTCTCCACAACATAGGTAGCAGAGGCACAGTGTAGACTAAAATGTTATTTGAATCAATGAAATGCTGTAGGAGCAGAGAAAGGAATAATTAATTCTATATGAGGAATCAGGAAAGACTTACAGGAGGAAGGGGTCCATTTCACTTAAAATTTGCACCAAAATTTAAAAATAAGTCCAAAATTATTTGTATATAAAAATAATAAGAGCATTTCAGACTCATTTATAATACTACTTAAAAGGCCAGGGAAATGACTCTATATTGCTCCTTTTCCTCAAGAAAGTCTAACCAGTTTTTCTTTGTTGATTTTTTCTTGCTTAGACCCTGTTTCCTAGAGATCGACACATTCTCTTGAGGTAAAAACACATTTGAAATCTGTATCAGTGGTTTTAAGCTCAGATATAATTTTATAAATTAATAATATACAATAAACATGATCCTGCTTCAGTTATTAGCCTCAAACTGTTATTAAATAAACATTTTCCTTAACAAAATTTCTTTTAGAAATGATTTTCTAGTTACTTGATTTTTATTGCACTTTAATTAGAAATAGGTCCCTATTCTCTGAAAATATAAAACAAAATAGCATTCTCTTGGACTGTCTTTTAAGTCTTTGAAACTCTACGCATATAAATTTAACATAAAAAATAACTTAAATAAATATATATGATCTATTCATGTTATTATATTTCTCTTTTGATAATCTGAATGTGGTTTCCACAGTAAAATAGCATATAAATATTCTTAAATCAAATCATGTAGCCAAATTTACAACTAAATGCCTTTTCTGTAATCACTAAATAAGACATTTAACGAAGCAGCTTGTTTACAGAAAAGTGTTTGGTTGGCTTTTTTAAGGGGAATTTAACGCTCATTAACACAGAGCATTGACAGCCCTAGACATCTCAGTCCTGGTTATACTCACAGAAGCACACACAATTCTTCCTTCATCCTGCAGTGATTTGCCCTAACTTCCTTGTTCAAAAACTACCCAGCAGCTCTAGAGAGATGTCTCTGCAGGTGTGGTGAGTGGAAATGGGGGAAAAAAAAAAATCCAGCTCTAAAATATTTCTTGCTTCTGTAGCACTTAAAGGACAAGCATGGGGCTCTGAGGGCAGCAGATAATGAGCAATCTATTCATTCAAAAATGCTTCTTAGTATATCTTTTAAGCATGAACTTTGTGTTTAAGAGGAGAGTTACAGTTTTAATGGTTATTATGAACTTCCATCAGTAGGTAGACAGCTTTATTTAGTTCAAGGAAACAGCAAGGACCTGGGTAGTGATACCTTTCCATTCGGGCATTCATAAGATATATCTGCCAGAGCTCATAAGCGGAGTAATAAAGAGTCCAATATAGTCCATATTCTGTCCTTGGAGAGATGAAAATCTTTCACGAAAGCAGTGACTCCCATTCTTTCTTCTGTTTAATACATCTGAGGAATACAACCAAACTCCCATTTCCCACCAGATACAGTGGCTCCCTGAAGTCATAATGTTTTTATGTTCCTACTATTTGAGAAACATCGTTCTGTAACTTAATTAAATGTTTTCTTCTTTGATGGAATTGTCACACCAAGATGGTGGTTCTTCACCAGGGCTCTACCTATAAAGTTTTGTCATCGGTATTGTCAAATGTGGAGGAGAGTAGAAAGTATCTGTGTTGCCCCAGAAGCCGGAACTAGAACAAGTGGATGGAAATCACTGGAACATAGCATTTTCCCCCTGAGTAGAAGAGCTGCATAATAACGAGATGTAACCAATATTCAACGGGTTACTTCTAAAGAAGAGCTGCACTTTCTTTCAATGAAAATATACAAGCAGATACTAGATGACATCTACCTGGGGTTATTATAGAAAAAGAACATGGATCATTGGGAAACTCCAGGTTGGCATCACAATACTAGGTGTCACAATACAGTACAACACCACAGTACCTCACGTCCGTCACCATCGTCTCAAGTTCTTAAACAATTATTTAACCATAGGCAATTTATAAAAACTTGAATCAGTGAATCAGTCAATTTGTACCCTACACATGACTCTATACTGTTGTGAGATTCATATGATATAATGGATGTTAGTGCTCATTTTAAAATCTAGTCCCACTGGATGCTATGAAATTTAAATCATCTTCAGCCTCACGTTGTAAATTAGTTTCAGTACCCTACCTGGTCAGGACTCTCATTTGGAAAAAAATAAATTAAAAAATAACATTTGGAAGAAGCCCTAATTGGGGAAAGAAACAGTTCCAAATGGTAGGTAGCAGAAAGGTTTAGAATTATTCCTCTGTGTGAATGACAACCTTCACTTATAAAGTTTCATGATAAAATGCCAACACAGTAATGAGCTCTTTAAACTAGGTACAGTGAATCAATAAACTCCCAAAGTAAATGATACCTATATTGATTTGGGATGAGGCGGGGAGATCTAACTCAAGGGAAGGCATGGCAAATTTTAATGAAGTTGAAATGTACATAAAGGGAGCAAGAAGAAAGAAATTTGATTGAAAAACACTTTTTCTGTGTGTGCTAACAAACTACATTCCAGATGACTGTGCTAATTGTGAGTGATAGAGAAACGAGCTACAGCCGATGTGTCCAACACACTTGAATTTAGAAGAGGCTTTGGAAAGATGACACATGACTGCTAAGTATATCCCAATTAGACAAGACCAAATGAGTGACACAAACAGGGTGCCAAGGCAAATTTCACAACCTCAGATACTCATATATCGTCCTGATGCTAAATTGTGGGGAAATAAGCTGGAAGAACTGAGAGATCTTGAATTAGAGGAGGATTAATTGTGAGTCCAAGTAACCCAAGATACAATTCCTGGTTTGTATAGAGATCCACATGCTGTTTTTAAAAAACTTATACCTGAGTGACATTGAATATGAATGTTATTATGATGTTTATAATGTATATATTATGTATGTAATGTTATTATCAAGAAGAGAATAAACATCCAAGGTTATTCCTTGTTTTAATTGTAACATAGTTTTCATTGGTTTATTCAATAAATACATATTAAGTACCAACTATGTGCAAGGCAACATTCTAGGTACTGGAGAGTCAGCAATAAATAAAATAGAAAAAACTGCATGACCTAATGGGTTTTGCATTCTAATGGAGGCAGGAAGCTGATGAACAACATAAATAAGTAAAATTTTAAAAAAATGGTATTGTGTAATATGTAAAAGTATTGTGAAAAAAATAAAGCAAGAAAATTGAATACACAGTGCTGGGGTTGGAAATGAGGGGTTTCAATTCCAATTTATTTGTGGTCATGGAAGATTCACTTAGTTGGTGTCAGTGGAACAAAGACCTAAAAAACATACAGAAGTGAGTCAGGTAGCTACCTGATGAAAGAGAGTTTCAGTGATGGAGACACCAATCACAAAGTCCCAGGGCAAGATGAGTTCCAGGAAGAGCAAGATGCTCAGTGTGACTGGAGAAGAGTGAGAGGAGTAGGAGATAAGGTCAGAAGAAAAGAAGGGACAGATGGTCTAGGGCCTAGGAGGCCATTATGCAGCTTTTTGGTTTTACCCCAACTGAGATGGGATGCTACTGGGTAATTCTGAGTGGAAAAGAGACATGACTTGTTTTTTATTTTAATAGGTTCACTCTGGATGTTATTTTGCGACTAGAACATAGGCAGTCAAGGGCAGAAGAAGGGAGACCCAACCACATTAGTTTTCTATTGCTGCTGTAACAAATGACCAGAAACTTTGTGGCTTAAAACAGCTCAATTTTGTTATCTTACAGCTCCGTAGGGTAGAAGTCTGCACACATCTCACTGGGCTAAATTCAAGGTGTCAGCAGAGGTGTTCCCTTCTGGAGGCTCCAGGGAGAATCCATTTCCCTGCCTTTGCCAGTTTCGAGTGGCTGCCCACTTTCCTTGGCTCATGGACCTTTCCCCCAACTTCAAAGCCTGACTGCAATGCTGCGTCTCTCTTAATGTTCTTCCACTGGCCCATCTCACTCTGACTTTGGCCCTTCTTCCTTCTTACCACATCCAGGAAAAGCTCTCCAGTTTTAGACCTGCATGATTAGATTGCGTCCACCTGGATAATCCAGGATAATCTTCCCATATCAAGGTCTTTAACTCAATCACAGATTCTAAGGATCAGGACATGGGAATTCTTGGGGAAGTCAAGGGGAGGGGCATTATTCTGCCTACCACACAAATTTACCACAATCTGCCTTTTACTTATATTATTCTTATTTGTGCATGTACCTTGTTTCCTTTACAAAACCACTAATTCTCTGTAGGGATAGACTTGGCGAGTCTATCTCATCTTGGTAGCCATGCCTTGTTTCCATTGCCTTGTCCCTCGTGGTCTGGCCTGTCTCACTCCCTACTTAGCTTGGAGTGTCCATTCTAGTCAGTGGGAAGGCAAAACAGAATAGTAATGGCATGCCAGAAAGACTCCTAGGATCTAAAAGCAATATAGGGAATAGGAGGCTCTATTTTCACTCTATGCATAGGAATTTTTGTATTCACACTGGCATGAGCAAAGAGAGAAGAGATTCCTGAAGATATACTAAAGTATGCCAGACCACCATCTGTATGAAAGCAGGAGGACAGACTATATGACATATGGAGGTATGTTTCCAGCTCTATGACTCCATGACAAAAGTCCTTTAAATAGAATAAAAACGGGCTCAATAAAAGCAAAGTGAAATATTTGTCATTATCCTACTCTAAGCACTTTATATTTGGAAAGATTTTGCATTGTTCCTCAAACTTACGGCTATTCTATCAGTTGTTTTTATCCCCCAAGATAAACTTTAAGTTACTGTAAACTAAGGATTCTCATCTAAATTCCAGGTAAGGAAGACTCATGGCTTATGGAATCTGATGCATGTGATTGATCTTTGGAATAAAAGCCCTCATTAAGTTATCAAAGATAATAGTCACTTCCATTGAAGAATAAGCACAATTTGCAAAGAATACATTAATATCCACATCTGTGATATTTCAAGAGAGACTAACTCAGCAGTGACAGCTAATGAAAGTGACTGAAGAATGTGAAGATTAAAAGATCAGTATGAATCAAGAATTAATTTATGAATTTCATGAGTCATAAGTGTTCCCAGTGTTTCCCCCAGGCTCATCAGCTTGTAGGTACAAATGGAATAGCATTCAGAGTAATCATCATGTTCCAACAGCTCTTGCTCCCCATTTGCATGTGCATGACATCACCTCCTTAGAAAGTTCTTACACGTGCACACGCACCAGGCTATCCAGCTGTATTTGCCAAGCACAGCACTTTTCCTCCTTTCTTGTCTTGGTCCTCTTTTGTGAGAACTGCAGAATCATTCATAGGTTGCTGCATCCACAGACTAGTGTTGCCCTTGTCAGGTACTTCCACCAGGTGCCTGTGGTGCTTCTGCTTGGTCTGTCATGTTCACTGGCACCTGCTTCTCACCTCCATCACTTCTGGGCCATTCAAGTTCCTAGAGTTGCTTGGGCTTCTATCAAAATAAATAATTGCATTTATTTCTTCTTCTTATGTAAACTCTGTTAAACACGCTATTAAAGGGGTTTGAAAGCATTGCACTCCATGTCTTACTTTCTTTTATCGGAATGACTTTTGAAGTTGCATTTAGTAGTCCCATTCCTTACCAAACCCTCAGACAAACAGACAAACATCGTGTTGTATCAGGGAGTGTTTTTTTCTAGCATAGGCTTTTCTGCCTGATTCTTTTCTTTTCTCTTGAAGCATGTCGTCAAATTCTCATTCAAGTTGACCCTTAGCAGGCATGGTTTATCAGTCCAACAGACACACTATAGAACTTTCAATCCTAATAGTAGATACAGCTTAAGCTAAAGCTTGGACCCCTTTACACAAGTGAAAGACTTATATTAATTAAACAATAAAGTCTTAATACTTACATGATTATAATTAAATTTTTTTGCATTCTTTCTTTTTCAAAACAGTAGTTTAACAATTTTTGTTTCCTAGCATTTTTTTCAACCACAACCCAAGGAGCTGCTTTGGTTGAGGTAAGGCTGGGAGAGAAGTCTTGCCTGCTTGACTGTTAGCATTCCCTCCTTTTTTGGCACCTCTCTGCCTACACCCACAGCCCCCGAGGAGACACCACAAAACACTAGGGACAGATGGATGGCAGTGTGGTAATTACTTTTCAACAGCTTCCGAATAAGGTAGAAGTGGTGGCAAATGTATGAAGCTGTTCTTTCATTGGAATGTCACCATGAAAAGAAAAAGGTTACAGGAAAATCTTATTTATTACCATTAGGGAATTTTAGGGCATAAAATGATCCTTTAGAATTACTTCGTCTCATATCTTAAGACAGATTTTGCCATGATCATCAGTGTGCATTTGTGACACTGGAAAGGCTGATCAACTCCTAAGGTTCCAATAGATACATTAAAAGACAGAAATTACTCTCCTCCCAATTTCTCTACTTCTCTTTTGATTAAGAAGTTGTTTTTGAGTCTTAGATTCCTTTGTTATTTCAATTAAGTGATAATTTGGAACTGTGATAAGTAATAAGACACGAGATGCTCTTGTTCTTCTGTCCTCAGGAAAAAATGTTGATGCAGACAATGACTGCCTACATCTTTGTAATTTCCCATAATCAGGCAAATGAAAGTACCAAGAAATTAAAGCTAAAGGACAAGCTTATGTTTTATTTTTTAGCGGGGGGGATGACAGTACTGATTGATTACAGGGAATATTGCCCATTGATTGCTCTGGGGATTAATAGATTACCCGCAAAATAACAGACAACCATAGCAAAATACAATAAATAAAAATTACTTAACTTTTACCATCTTATGGAGAAGGTACTCTAAGAAGGTTCATATTTAAAGGGGATTTTGATTAAGGAAGAGGTGACTTTGTAGAATATTTCAGAGGTGTTGACTAATATGTATTTAAGAGTAATACAGGTAAATTATTACACATTTTCCTTAACATGAGGAATGAGAAACAACTCTGCTTCTCTCTAGTGGAATCCAAACCCGTATCTTTTTATGAAAAAGTTCTCCAGAAACTTCTGCATGTGAATTACCAATTAAACTTAAAAAACAGGATCATTCCCTATCAAAACCAAGTTAAGAAGTTATATGATGATGATAAGACCTTTGGTGTGTCACTAACCTCCTTTTGTATTTCTTAATTGTTGTTTGAAGAATTGGAGCAATGACCACAGTTAAACTGTGAATAACATCAAACACTGGTTTTGCCAACTGGTATCTGTAACATGACCTCAGATTCCAAATTCCTTTCTTCTTTTATTTATGCGTTCATTCAGCAAATGTTTAATAAATTCTGAAGATGTGCCAGGCCCTTTAGAATTGCTAGATATTAATGGTGAGCAAAAGTAAGTGTAATCACACAAATTAAGGCATAATTACAGTGACAAATGCTATAAAGAAAGGAGTTATGAGGGACTAGGGGGAGACACAGACCCAGTGTGTGACCAGAGGAAGCATCTCTGAGGAAGAAATAATTGAAGAGGTAGGTGTCATGAGTGGGATTTAACCAGGCAAAAAAGGGAAAGAAACACAGCTCTGACAGAGGCAATAGTGTGTAGGAAGGCCCAGCAACGGGAAAAGCCAGCCCAAGAACCTGAAAGGAGGCTTACGTGTTGCAGGCAGAAAGCAAGGGGCGGAGAGGAGCATGGTGTGGGATGAGGCTCGTGGGGTAGCAGACGAAGAACAGAAGACCATGAAGCATCTGGGAAGAATTTAGCTTTATCCTAAAAGCAACTAAAAGTCAGAGGAAAATTTCAATCTATGTCTTGTAGGTGGGGTGCGGTGGGATGTGGAGAGGGCAGGCAAAATCGGCAGGACTTGGTAATGAACCAGAAATGGGGAGGTGAGAGGACACCATGGTGATTCCCAGGCTTGAGGAAGAGAGTGAATGGGCGGCTGTGCCACTCACTGGGCCAAGAGGCTGTTTGTAGGAGAGAGTCACGAGAATGGTTTCTGCTTGAAGAATATCATCATTTTAATATGTAGAGGGAGATGGCCATATAAACAAATAACTGGGTCCTGTTATCTTGCTGCTTCTCTTTCCGTTCTGAACCTAACATAGGTTCTGATATTTAGTGAGAGTTTAAAAATGAGCTATTATGGAGTTGTTCAACCTCAGTACTATTGCCTTTTGAGTAGGATGATTCTTTGTTGGGGGTGGGGGGTGCTGTCCTGTGCATTGTAGGATGCTTAGCAGTATCCCTGGCCCCTACCCACTAGATACCAGTAGCAAGTAGCCTTCTCCTTAGATCTCAACCAAAAATATCCCCAGACACTGCCTAGTGTCCCCTGGGGGACAAAACTGCCCTGTGAGATAAATGAGCTGATCATATTAAAGTGTGGTTAGTGCTATTATTGAGTTATATACAATGGGACTGGAGTATAAGAAGCCTATGCTTTTGGGGGAGATAGGAGACCTTATTTGGAAAAGCTTCATAGAAGAGGTGATCCTTGGCATGACACATGAAGAAACAGTAGAAAAAGGCTATCCCAGGCCGGGTATGTATGCCTCAAATTGCACAGCATGTTCACGACTAACAGCTCCTCCTATGCTGTGCTTGTCTGTACTTTCCAGTCCAACTACACTCACCTTTCTGAGGTCTCTGGGTAAAGTTTGCTTATATCCACACTTTTATTTTAGTAGGTTGTCTAATCTTGAGCAGTTAGTGAGGTAAAACTTCTTTTGATTTCCATAATGCCTTGAGATCAATGAAAAGGATTAGCATAAGCCAGGCTCCCTGTCTTTAATTCTTGAGGGAGAGGAAAGATAATCAGGGTGAGACCATGGTAACTCCCAAATATTCCAGTAGGCTACACTGACACCTTAATGACTTGTCCGATGCTGTGTTTGCCCTGTCAGTCACCAGGAAAATCTCATCAGCCAGTTTGACTGATTTTCACCCAACTTCTTCACTTTACCTTTTCTTCCTACCATCAGATTCCAGTTTTACACAATTCCTGGATTTGAACACTTCAGATGACGAAAAGGAGACACTGTAGGTTGGCTTTTTATAGCAATTTTTGTGCAATTTTGTAATCTAAAACAGATGGGAGGGGATAAGTCTATTGTAGGAAAGGCTGGTTACAATTGATTGTATTAGACATTTTCTATTTCAGGAAATTAATAGCATGCCATTCAAACTCCTTTGCTAACAGGATATAAAAGTAAACAACTTATTTTCAATTTCCTACCCCTCAGGCAGGTCATGTATGGCATTAATAACTTTCCCAAT
Organism: Equus quagga; assembly: GCF_021613505.1. Classification (NCBI taxonomy): domain Eukaryota; kingdom Metazoa; phylum Chordata; class Mammalia; order Perissodactyla; family Equidae; genus Equus; species Equus quagga. The sequence continues at coordinate 117,772,268 of NC_060269.1, forward strand.
CATAACAGTAATTGTTTTTTTATTCAACTAAAGAAGTCTGATAACATTAGCAATTTCCTGATGAGAAAATCTGCTGAAGGAAGAATAGTCACAAATGTGATAGAACTAAAATGACATTAGACAGAAATTATTCTCTAGAATTATCAAAGGAAGATATGGTTTCTGCCCTAAATCTGCCACTTGCAAATAATGTGATAACAGTGGGAATATTTTCAATTGTTCTTATTATGGTTGAAAAGATCCTAGAATTTATTATTTAAATATAATTACTAATACAGCCTTATTTTTTATAATACCTACTTCCGTATAGTTTCTGTTATCCTCCCAGAATTTAATAGTATAAAAGGGAACCATAGTATCTATTGATAATTCTTTTCTTCTTCTTTCTTTTTTTGAGGAAGATTAGCCCTGAGCTAACTACTGCCAATCCTCCTCATTTTTCTGAGGAAGACTGGCCCTGAGCTAACATCCATGCCCATCTTCCTCTACTTTATACGTGGGACGCCTACCACAGCATGGCGTTTGCCAAGCATTGCCATCTCCTCACCGGGGATCCAAACCGGTGAACCCCAGGCCACCGAGAAGCAGAATGTGCAAACTTAACTGCTGCACCACCCGGCCGGCCCCTGATAATTCTTTTCTATCCACCAAACAAAATTGATCATATATCTAATTATTGACTGATTATGAGATTATAAGTAATATTAGAATCTTTAAATAATTATTTTTCTCCTTAATTTGTAAAATATGGTGTGTTTCAGGCCTTTTATGTAAAGCCTCCTGATGCGATATGTTTTTTTTAACATATATACGCACACATTCATATATGTATATTTAATGTATTCTCCACTCACACTCTGTGAAGGAGTAGGGATGACTATTTTCACTTTCCTAATGAGAAAATAGTCTCAAATGGTTACAAACAGTACACTTCAGACTGGAACATTGAAGTGAAGCTGGGTTAGGACACAGAGCCTTTGGTTCCTGAAGTCCAGGCTTTCTCCACAGGCCCATGTACTATTAGAAAAGGCAGATTATGGGGATTTACCGAAGCAGGAAGGGAGAACGGCAAGGTCTGATTTCAGGAAAAAAATCTAAGGACACAGTCCCCTGAATCATCTCAGAACCTCAGAAGTACAAAAGCGGCTGGAGATCAGAGATCCCCAAAGAGAAAAACAGCTCAATTTTTAAAGTTCTTTCCTCCACCTCCTCCCTAGCTCCCATGTTTGTCAATCCTTGTGATTAGCAGTGAATTACATGAAAACTTCTTTGTGCTTCAAAAAAGAAAAACTGGAATGATCACATCATACCCACCATCTAAGCTTGAGGATAAAGATTACCAGGAAGAAAAAAAAAAAAAAAAAAGCCTGGGAATAGGAAAGTAGAAGAAGAAAAGAAAAGAAGATGGAATCTCTGGTTTTCACACAGGCCAAGAAGTCAACTGAAGTCTGGGAAAGGACCCTCAGTCTGAGAAGCAAAAGCTCTGTGTGTTTTCCAGGGAAAACAGTTCTGTCTCCTCTTTCTCAAAATAAAATATTTCTTATTTTTGCAAGCAAAGACAGGTCCTGAAAACACTGGCTACAGCTAGGAGAGATGACAGCTAATCGGTCTTGGAAAATCAAGCAGGCTGATGAAATAATGGACAGTGGCTCCAGTCTTTGGATGGGGAATAGCAGTTGGTAATATAGTGGATAATATATAATTTGTTAAATATATAACAAATATGAATGAACAAATTCAAATATGAATAAAATAAGAATTCCATGCCTTTGAATCCTTGTAATAGTAGCCAGCCTCTCAATGACACAACCGTAAAGGAAAGAAGCAATGCTTTCTCCAAGGTCCAAGGCACAAGCCCCCATGGTTCTTACCTGGCTGCTTCCTGCTTCTCCAGCCTCACTCCCACCACTCTCCTCCCTCTCTCTCAGCCTGGCTATGCAAACATGCCCGGCTCTTCCTCCTGGGATTTTGCATTGGTTCTTCCCCCAGCCTAGTACTCCCAGTCTTTACATTGCTAGATCCTTCTCATTCTTCAGGCCCCAGTTTAGACATCACTTCCTTAGAGAGGCCTCTGCCATCTCCCCATTTAAGTTGTTTCTTTGACCAGATGCTCCTATCTCAGCCTCCTCTGTGCAGGGTCCCATTTGTTTATTGTTTCTTCCCCTTCCAAGAGGGTAGGGATTTTTTGTGGCTACTTCTCCCCTCTATGCTCGGCACTCTGCACTGTGCCCTCCCTACTTAGTGTTTGATAAATGTCTGCCAAATGAATTCTAATGGCTCATGTGTTTCTCAAAGTAGAAAAAGTAATATTGTCTACATTTAAAGTCTTTTCACAGGAGGGATATCATATACTATTTTCATACTTCTTATCCTCCATCACTCCCTCTAATAACAATAACAAATAAGAATTAAAATAACACCCAAATTAACATTTCCATATAATATCATGACATATAGAAATTATAGTTTCAATATACATACAGTTAACAAGGGAATTATTTCTCTCAGGCCCTAGTTTCCTAGGTTGCAAAAACAATGCTAGCTTCTTCGTATCAAAAGCCTGTTACTTCCTATTAGATGGTGCGCTCCATGCTTTACACAAACTATCTTCTTCAATCCTTAAATAATTCTACATCAAATTTCATCAACCTCATTGTCCAGATGTGGAAAATAAGACTTAAAACTTGATGCCAATTGGAGAGAGTGCTGGTCTACTAAGATCTGGCTGACCCCAAGCTCCTTTCATCATACTATGCTGTTCCCCAAGGTACTTTTAAAAAGTTTACTCAAAAGAAGTTCCATAATATTAAGGGATGATGTAGGATTACTGTTCTCATGGATTTAAACTAGATATTCTAGGATTTGACTTTCCTGTCTGGGAAACCCTGAAAATCAAGTATTAATGCTGACATATTTCACTGTGTCATATGCCTGGAGGTCTAGCTGACCTTCAGATACATCCTGGCATGTCTCATGAGCTAGTGAAGTCTAGAGATCATCATCTTTCCCCAGAGTCTATTTTCTTATGGTGAATTGTACCTGCTTATTTGCAGTGGGGAAAGTGACCTGGGTCTTAGGGAGTGTCCTTGAGAGCTTGCTTGGATAAAAAGAAGAACAGTCAATGGGAACAATAGCCTGGTTTCATCACTGCGATGCTTAATTTTATGTGTCAACTTGACTGGGCTATTGGATGCTCAGATAGCTGGTAAAACATTATTTCTCGATATTTCTGTAGAGGTATTTCTGGAAGAGATTAGCATTTGATTCAGTAGACTGAGTAAAAAGATACACCCTCAGCAATGTGGGCAGGCATCATGCAATCCATTGTGGGCCCCAAGAGAACAAAAAGGTAAAGAAGGGGTGAATTGTCTCGCTCTCTCTCCTCTTCAGCTGGAACGTCTATCTCCTGTCCTCGGATGTTGGAGTTCCCAGTTCTTGGGCCTTTGAACTCTGGAATTTACTCAAACAGCTCCCTTGGTTCTCAGGCCTTCGGACTGAATTACAACATCGGCTTTCCTGGTTCTCCAGTTTGGGGATGGCAGATTGTGGGACTTCTTGGCTTCCACAACCACGTGAACCAATACCTATAACAAATCTCTTCTAAAATATATCTACATTTATCCTATTGACTCCATTTCTCTGAAGAACCCTAATACAATTACCCTATGCCATCCTCATGGATTAAGTATAAACCCTTTGGAGAGAATTAATGCAGTCAGAGGTTGCAAAGACTTAGCAAATCTATGAAGTGCTTTGTGAGATATAGGAGTATAAGCAGTAGGGCTTAGAGACCCAGGTGAAAAACTATGGCACAAAGTGGGGGAAATCAGCCTTCCTCCATCTTTCACATGGTGCCAGCACCGTGAAGACAAAGGGAAGTCTGGTAACATGTTGGCATTTTGACTGCGGCAGGATTAGGAGGATCAGATCAGAGTGAGCACTGTCTTGGAGAGGTTAGAAGCAGTACTGAGGCACCACACTCCAGTAGCCCTCAGGCACTAGAGGAGCAAGAGGACTGTCTTGGAGGAAATGAGAGCCCTGTATGAGAGATCACGTGAGACCTCTGGTAGACTCCAGACCATAGTGTGACAAAGGCAGGGGTAATGAGCCAATGAAGTAAGAGTGGTACAATCTGACAGGTACAGGAGCATTTGTATTCATCCTATAGACTTACACTATGCGTTTCTGTTCTAGTTTTCCCCTTGGTTTAGCACACGCATTACTGATACTTCAATGGCTTCTGACTTCTTCAATGACGAAGTTCTGAGTTCAGATTGGCAAGGTGCCCAGAATTTCCATTTATAAACCGAAAATTTGCCATATTATCCTTTCTGTAGCTTTTGACTTTTTCATGTTTACTAAAATCTTCTAAGGGCCAGTTCAGTGGTGTAGTGGTTAAGTTTGCGTGCTTTTGCTTTGGCAGCCCAGGGTTTGCAGGTTTGAATCCCAGATGAGGACCTACATGCTGCTCATCGAGCCAAGCTGTGGTAGCATCCCACGTACAAAATAGAGGAAGATTGGCGTGGATGTTAGCTCAGGGACAACTTTACTCACCAAAAGAACCCCGACAAAACAAAAAAAATCCAACTTAAAAGAATCTATTAAAGATTTGGTTCTCTTTTTTAAAAATAGATTGCCTTAAATAAGATATCTTAAGAATTATGTAGCCAATGACTTTCTTGAAAGAAAATAAAAAGGGTTTTGGTAAGGAAATTCCATTTCAAATTCAAAAGAACCACTAATAATTTTCCATAGACCATAAATTTATCTTTAAACAGTTGAATTTTTGACTAAGAATCCTCAACATCTGGAAAGTAGTCATCTTTCAAAAATTCTCCATAGCATTCCCTGAAAATTTTGGAGTTATCTAATTGTAAGAACTCTTTTTCATTTAACATAGTATTTAAAATCATGGTAAGACCATGAGGATAAAAGTTTTCTTTAAATTGTCATTATAGAAACAGTATATTGGCATGGCAGATTATGATAATAAGTCTCTCTTATCTGTGTCTACGCCCTTTTGCAAAGTGACTTTGCTACTCCTCCCATCAAGAGCTAGAGTCTATTTCTTCACTTTCTTATGTTTGGGATGGCCTCATGACTTGCTTTGACCAATAGAATGTGGCAGAAGTGACACTGCAAACTCTCCTTAGGGCATAAGAGGCTTTGCAGCTTCCACTCTCACCCTCTTGGAACCTTGAACTACTATGCTGTGGAGCTGAAATGCCATCTGGAAGTGACAGGGATAGCCAGCCTGAATTACCAGATATGAATAAAGCCATCCCCAATTGAGTTAGGATCAGTTGCAGATGACGCAGCCTGACATGAGTGACTCCAGATTAGACCAAAAAAGAATTGCCCACATTATCAGTCCAAAGAATCATGGAAAATAGAAAAAATATCTTGTTTTAAGACACTATATTTTGACTGTTTTTTTATGCAGCAACAATAAATAACATAATTCAATATAATCTTTCTTCTCTTGAAAGAAATGACCTCTTGAGAAACGAGGTATTTTTTTCTCTTTTGCAAAGAATCTGCTATTCTAAATTTATTGTTTACACTAGTTCAATATACTGTTTCAATCTCTATGTCAAATGCCAGCACAAACAGTATTTTGTTGTCACTCGCAATCTATGAATTGAACACAGAAAATTAAGTGTTGCATCATGAAGTGAATTTTGTTCACTTGTGAATCTTATTTTCACGTATTTTAGGAGCAAAAAAAAAGTCTTTAAAGATTGAGGTATAGACAAAAGCCACTAAATCTAATGCAGAATAATATATGTACCATAGATTCTTTTCATTAAACCTCCAGTATCACAAGGGGGAAAATACTATATAATTGGTTGACAAGATTTTGTCACAGATTTTTAAAAAATTATCAGGCAACAAATAAAAATATTAGAGCTACATGGAATTTCAGAGATGGTCTAGTAACAAGTCTAACTCTTTCATTTTAGAAATGAGAAAACTGAGCATAAATGAGTTATCTTACCCAAAATCATGTAATAAGTTACTGATAGCCCTCTAAAATGAAGAGAAACAGAGACTCGTAGATTAATTGACTTGCCCACAGTCCCATAGCTAGTAAGTTCCAGCTGTCCCTTTTTTCGACTTCAGTCCAATTATTCCCAAGGACTGAACAAAGGTGAACTCCAAAAAAAAAGGATCATTTAGAATATAGTCAAGAGAGAAACAAGAAATTGACTTTATTGATGTAGAACCCAAGTGCACAGTCCAATTTGACGATGGTAATGGAGGGTCGCTGGCCTGGCCTCATCTTTAAGAGCCTCTTCCTGGCTCTGTCAGAGAATACTCTGGGTATCTGAGCTATGTTTTTTATGACATTCTAAATTCCTTAGAACCTGAAGCAGGGTTGAGCCAAGAGATGAGAAGCTCAGATCCGTCAGTAGGGGAAGCCCCAAACTAATCATATCTCTCATTACAGAATTTGATTTTGTGCCAAGTGCTATGCTATGTGCCTCTATGGATTGTGTAAACTGACTCTAGGGAAGGATTATTGACGTCAAAGCTGGTTATTCAGAGCACCTAAACACAGGAGAGAGAGACAGAGAGAGGGAGACAATGAGAGAGAGAGAGAGAACCTATACATCTTGCATCAAAGATGCTTTGGTACCTTGCATTTACTTTTATTGAGTATTGACCTTGCAAAGCAGGGATGAGTGAGCCTGATTTGAAGGCATACGTGAAACAATAATCAGGCTTAACCAATTCAGTGGTGATAGGTTATACTGATTACCAGTTGAAGATCAAGAAGACGAAAAACAGCTTCTCCTGTGTTTGCCTTGCAAAGTCAAAACCACATATTGGCAGAAGCATTCCCACAGAAGGCTGAAATAGAAATGGAGTGACATTTCAGTCCAGCACATTCTATTTATTTAAGCTGTTATTGATGTTTGTCCTTGAGGCTTTTCATTTAATTTATCCTCCATAAAAGAAACCATAGCTACTTTAGATTCATATTGATGACTTAACTCTAAGAATTCTTTTTGATCAAAAAATAATCAGTTTTAATTTAAAGGAATCAAATTGTATCCCTTTTCTTATTTTTTTCCCTTCACAGCTGAGACGTTCTTTCTATTAGGCAATACAAGGTTACAGCCCATACCTAGGGGCTGGAAGACTGGCATTTGGAGACACAGTGAGTTGGCTGGGGGCTTAAAGCAGGTGGCTGATTGTGCAAACTCCCTAGTGAGGTATGTTTTTGATCAGAAAATGAAAATAGATGAGTAGAGCTTAGGGGAAATCCAGAAGAATTACTGAGTAGCGAATAGTAAAGGTAAGTCCAGGTGGCATCATTAAGAGACCCAAGTTTTCCAGGGTAGGAACCACAATTCCAAAGGAGAGGTAAGCCAGGTATTAGTAGGCATTGGCATGGGGCAAGGAGATGAAGAATCTTGGAGTTGGGATGGGTAGCTAGCAACATGATGGAGCTGCACTGACAAACATTGGTGTGCCTGACTGAAGACCAGGGAAGATCTGAGGGAGGAATACCTCACTTTAATCAGCAAGCAGTTCACCTGAGCGAGCCTCTAAAGCTGGTCCTTAAATGTGAAGCTTTTGATGCACGGTCCTGGCTTTATTATGATAATCGTTGGGAAAATTGGATGGAATATATAGTCATCAGCTTCATAAGAGCATATATTTCATAAAATAAGGCATTAAGAAAAGCTGCACCTTACCACAAATTAAGAGGAGCTCAGATAAGCTTTGCCTACCATGTACTAATGTATAAGATGCGTGTGTGCACACGTGTCTAATGATAGTCTCAAAAAAGCTAAAATGTAAAATCTGCAATGGGAAGAACAGGTCAGCGTCGCCCATCAACTTAAATGACCTGCTTTCCAGAGCTAAGGACATTATCAAGGTCTGATTTTCAAGTCATCATTAAATCTTTGTGAACCCATCTATTACAAGACTAATGGTCTCTGAAATTCATCTAGTGCTGTATTTATTCAGGTGCGTTTGCAAAAAGCATGTTGGAAGTGAGGTAATTTATGCTTTTTTCTTTTCTTTTGTAAAAGCACACTAGCAATCAAGACATTTCTGTCACACTTTAGCAGGAGAGGTCAGGGTAGCATATAATTCATGAATATCTGATAATTTCACATCTATTGCAAATAATTTTCCATTACAGGCAGTATTAAAGTGAATTTCCTGATTTCCCCAGAAGCTTAACCATCTCTTGAATTGGTGATGTCAATAGAAGTTCAGAATGACCTTTTTATAAAGTTAGAACATTGTGACGCACAAGACCATTCTTCTAGAAATGAGAATCTAGATATTCTCAGGTATTTACTAAATGAAGTGCTATCTACTCTGCATCTATCAATGAAATACTCTGTGAAGTATTTTAGGGCTAAGAGACCTTAGGAATACTATATCTCAACACCCCTATTTGAAATTAGGAAACTAAGGTTCATGGACATTAGTGATATGCCAGGGTCTGGGGCAGAACATAGACTCCCAGCCTATTACATTTCTTGCAGCACTGATTTCCCACCAAATGGGGCACATGTTCTAAAGGTAGTAAGCGAGGTGGTCAGAGAATGATACAGTGACAAAGTTACTCTCTTTTTAAATATCTTTCAATACTTATTTACATCTACTGGAAAACTTTGGTGTAAAAATAGTGTAATTTTTAACCCCTCTGTAACATCTACTAGTCTCTGATTTTACCAAAGAGAGTAGGTCACAGACACAGCAGGCAGAAGCATCAACCTAGAATTTAACGGCATTATTTTTTTGATTGAATTCATTTTTAAAGTTATCTTCTATTTTTCAAAGTGACATTTGTTTTTCATTTACAACAGTGACATAAAGTTTCTTTTTAAAAATAGATTAATTTTGGGAAGAAAATAGAGTTGATTAAAATATTATGCAAAGAATAGCTCAGGTGAAGCTCAGCTCTTACAAAAGTCGTGAAGGTGGCATCAGATGACTATAGTTGAGTGAAACCAAATATGGCCATGTCAATTACACTGCTAACTGTTAGTTTATACATTCTTAAATTTCTGTAACTTCACGTGTTATTTAAAGTTATTTGCAGCTATTTCGTAGTTTTGGGAAATAAGCAAAGCAAACATTACCATCTTTATTTTGCCATGGAAGATAACGAAGCTCAGAGAAATGAAATAACTTACATATGATCACAAAACAAACAAATGATAGGGCCCCAAGAAGAGTTAAATCCATTTTTCCAGAGGTTATTCTGCCTCTTACACAGCCCAGTCTTTGAGCCAGAAGGACTCTCATTCCACCAGTCAATGAAAATGGAGTTTGCGGTGCAAAATAGCCAGTAGATATTGATTGGACTTTCATGGGTTCTAATATCTAACACCAGGGAAAAGTCATTGTAGAACCTCCTGTGTAAAACATTCAATATCTTAAAACTGGATAAATTTAGATTCACCAGCTGTTGGGTATGGGGGAAAGGGAGGAAGAGATTTTTTTTTTTAATTATAGTACCGTGATTCTTGAACACAAAAATCATAGACCGTATTTGAATGTTATAGGACTGCACAGAGGAAATATATTGCCCCAAATTTAGAGAATAAAAAGAGGCAATCTAATAATATTTGTGTGAATTGGACTAATCACCTGCATTGTGTCAAGTTTATATAAGCTCGTTTAATATGCATTATCTCATTAAACACTCAAAACAACCAAGTGGGTCAGTTATCTTAATTCTGCAATAGAAGAAACTGAGGCTTCAAGAACTTAAATTCCAAGTCTAAATTCTCTTGGATAGTGTCTCAATATTTTTATAAACATGCCTTCATTTCTATATCCCCATAATGATTTGGGAAAAGGGAAATCTGATTTTGTGTCTATGGCTGATCCATTAAATACTTTGGGTCTTAGTTTTGGACAGTTTTTCAGAGGTATCAAAGGCTGCATTATGTCATCTTAAGCTGGGATGATTTTTAATTCACAATATTCCATTCCTCAGGATCATCATTCGTTGTAAAACATAATCTTACAGGATTAGAGTTAAATCCCCTTCTTTTTCATCCCAGCTTCTGGATACTGTCCAAACTATAAAGATACGTCCACCTGATGCACTGGTCTCGCATATTGAGCAGGCTTCACAATATTGTTATGTGTAGATAGAGCAGTCTGAACCATAAAGGCATAAATCTAAGTAAATCCCCTTTGTGTCTACCCACAAAACTGTAAATTGGAGTACGATTGGAGAGGTGCTGTAAAGCTCCTCTGTTAGCCTAACCATCTCCCCAACCAGACTGTAGAGTGTTCACAAGACCTTCAGGGTCATTGTGTTTGATTAAGAAATTTGTCTCCTGAAGGCTTTATTAAAAAGAACAAGAGTTACCTAGGAGATTGCACAGCAGTCCATGTTAATGTGTTCATTTATCATAATACACTATATTTCTATGACACTTAATACTTCACACTCATTCGTCTTTCTCATCCTTTTAACTCCTAACATTTCAAAACTGATGGAATATGATAATTAGTCCCATATCACACATGAGGAGCAGGAAGTGTGCCATTTGCTGTATATAGAGAGCTAATTAGTGATAGGATGGGGCTCTAGTTCTTTATTGAGTGGCCAAGGCTCTCTGTGCAGAGAATAGGACCCTGAAGGAATAGGACTCTGGACACTTAGGATGGAAAAGATGAACCGGAGAATAAAGAAGTCTTGGGAGTAGTTCTTTGGCCAGGAGCAGTGGCCAAAAATGTCATTGATATAAGAAAAGCTGGATTTAAAATGACGAGGAGGAGAGGCCCAGAGATGAAATTATAGTATTCAGGGGTGTTAGAGCTGAAAGATACCCTCAGGCTCACTGGTTGCACACTTTCATTTTACAGATGATCAAAGTGAGGGCAGTAGGAAAGACTAAGAAGCCAACCAGATGACACACAGGAAGCAAAGAATGGAGCTGAAAGACAAGACGGGCCTCTTCACCTCATATATTGTGCTCGCTCACTCACCCTACAATTTTGCTTAAGGATAGTATTTTAGAAAGAACTTTAATTAGGTTAAGATTATTTTCAGTGTAAATAGTGAAAAGTTATGGTGTGAAAGTGGCAATTTGTACGGAAAGGGTAAGAAGATTGGGTAAGCGAAAGAGTAAAGAGAAAAAAAGAGATCAAGAACAGCCTGTGCCTGCAATTAGCCATGCATCCATTAAATTTTTCCAGTGGCTGATAATAGAGCAATATTTCTAATCATTAATAAAAACATGAGCTAATGAGACTTTAAAAAAGCTGCTCTGCGGGTCTCTGATAAGCTAATTTTCAGCAAGGGGTGAAAGCGGAGCAGAGTATCTCTTGCTGTCCCCCTCAAACTTTATTTAGAAGGTGTGATATTCTGTAGGCAAACTCTTCCTTGAGTGATTGTGTTTTTCTTAGCATGATTGAGAGAATGTGACGTATTTTTAGTGAGTGTTTTGACAGGATATACTTAGCAATTTGTAAATAATAGAAAACTTGCTGATTGTACATTCTACTCAAAATATATTTGCCTCGAAGGCATTTTTAAGGAACATAATACAGATGATTTGGAATAAGGAAAACAGCTATTCTTTGGATACTTCATGTTCCACTTTAGTTCATTTGTTTTGTTCCATGCTCCGGGTAGATGGTAGGGAGGTCATCCTTGCCATGTGGATGGCTTAATGCATATTGTGTGTAAAACTTCTGAGAATAGTTTTGTGGTCTAAAGTCTTTAAAGGACCACTCTATTCTAAAAGGAAATCCAGCTCCCAACAAGCTAAAGAATAAGGGAGTACACAATAACCTTTTCCAGAATCTCAATTCTTTAATTCAGGATCCAGTGATACCCATGGTAAGATATACTGACTTTTGAGACTCAAATACATTTCGATTTCTGATAGAACTCTATTGTACTTTGAGGTTTATGCAACAAAGTTTGTGTCATGCAAGGTTTGCTTGGGGTGGGGCTAGAGAGGAAGTAATACTTCGGCCCTGGCTGTGGGGGTGAGGGAGAAAAAGAAGCAGGATGAGTATAGGCTCAGTTGGCTCGGCAGAGGGTATGCCACACTGAGATGATTTTATAACCTGACATGACATGGGAGGTGGTTAACTCATGACTTGGTCTCAATCCTGGAATCCCAGCAGTGGGCCAAGGAGGAAGGAAAGTTGTCATCAGTCAGCTTCCTTAAAAGCAGAGCCTAAAATGGGGTTTCTTGGGAAAGCCATTTATTAAGGAAATGCAATCAGAAAGGAAGCAAGAGAAACAAGGCTCAGATAGGGAAAATAGCTAAGCAAGTCTGTTGTCTCTAGTGGAGAAAAACGTTAGTCTGTCCCACACCCTAGAATACAAATGGCACCACGGAGTTGGTCCCACCTTAAGGCTAGGATGCTGCCCTTTTTGTATCATTGACTGCTGGCTGCTGGGATGGTAGAGGGTAACCTCTCAGGCAAGAATCCCATTGGACCAAAGGCAATTCTCCAGAGAAGGGACCCACTGGGAACCCTAGCAGCAGCACTCATGGCTGCTTGGGAATGAATTCATCAGCCCTCTCTAAGGGGTCTAAGCTGGCCACCAACAGCCCAGACTGAGGCTAGTAAAGCAACCCAACTGTAGGGATGACTCAAAAAGGGAGCAGCCAGGAGTCCGTATTAAAAAGAACATAGGGAACTCCTGGTTGGTCTGAGCTGGTGTGTATTCAAAGGACATGGAGCTGGCCTACTTATGAGACAAAGCATTAGGAACCTCCAGACAAGTGGATCATTGGGTCAAGATGTCCACCTCTGACTGAAAGAAGCAAAGACAGATACCAGTCTCTGAGCAGGAGAGGGTGGGCCAGACCTAGATAGGAGGTCAGGGCCTGGCCAAGATTGCTGAAATCAGATAAAGGAGAGAGTCAGTCCCACCTGGGGAACTGGACTGTAAACCAAGAAAGAAGGCAAGTCTGCTTCTGACTAGGAAAATGGAGTGGAGACTAGGGCAAGTTTATGGCTTGATGAACACTCAAGGACTTGGGGTTTCCCACCCCCACAAAGATTACGGAAGTAAAACTCATTCCACACTCCACTGGCTGGTGGATTCTCATCCACAGCTCTACTTGATAAGCATGTTTGGATTGACCCAGGCAGGAGCTAGGCTCCAAGAGGGTCTAGACTGCCACACCTCAGTGATGTCTACATTTTTTGAAAAGGGAGATGACAGTTAAACCCCTGGAAGTCCTAATCCCGATATTCTGAAATATTCACTGCCAATAGATGCCTCCATAAATGTGCTGAATCTCTTATTTCTCTCTGTTTTTACTTATGCTGTTTTCACATATTTTCTAATATTTCATAGGACCCCCCTACTGGTGTGGCAAGCAGGGATTTCTGCGAATAACAAACATCTTTAAAAAGACGAACTCTCTTGTTACTAAAACAGGCATAAAAACATACCACCTAAGAGAATTCTATATGTCACAAACACGCTGGCTGGAAGATGGGGTGCAAGCTTCATTCCTTCCTTCATTATTTTTGGAGAGAAGATTTAACATTTGATTCATTTGTTTGATTCACCTGTTGTGACAGACAGAAAGACCAAGCATAGACTGCCTATTCAACTCCAGGATTCATGAAAACAACTTTACTTGGACTGCAGGCGTTATTTCTAAATGCACCACTAAATTAGTTACTGTAATAGCACCACGTATGTGTCTCCAATTTGTGTATATTTCAGAGTATGTTTAAATTATCATAACAGTCACAAAAGCTAATGCAGCTGGTAGCTGTGGAATTGTCCAGGTGTTGCTGTGTTGGGCCAGAAACTGCAGAGGAAAAAACACCACAGGATGCTTCTTATTTGCTGCTGAGACAGGAATGTTCCAGCAGCTTTCCCTGCTCTCTGATTTCAATTGATTTAATTCTTCATGGCTCCTTGGTGAAACAGAAACAGCTTATACAGTCTCATATTGGCAGTGAAAATCCTCATGGAAGCCATTTTTAATTTTGGAAGAAACTTGTTCTAAAAACAGCATTTCCTCACCAGACCTTGGCAAGAGAGGAAGGAAATTCCTCCATTTCGGTAACATAGGTATTTTAAGTGATTTGCCCTTAAATGCTGAGATAATCCTGAGATTTTCCTCGTACCACATCTGCCATTTAGTTACTTTGGGTACTGTGCAGAGAAAAGATAAGTGGCTTCAAAGTCGATTAACGATAGCAACCTTATTGGTAATTAGAAGTCTCCAGGTTTAGCTCTTTTCCATCTTTATATGACAACTATATATTCATATTCTAGATAAGGCTCAAATGTCACCTCTTCTGAAGTATTCCCTGTGTTGGTTATTCCTGCCTCTGAACTCCAGCATGTTGTGTATGCCGTAGTAATAACAGTAATAGCACTATAACAACAGCTAACATTTATTGAGTACTTCTTACGCACAAGCACCATGCTAAGCACTGTACATCATGATATCATTTAATCTTCACAAGAATTCTAGGAGAAATGTAATATTACTATCCTCATTTTACAGGGAAAATGCCCTGCCTCCTGCATCTCCACCTAGGCGGTCCCTGTCTCCTTATTTCATGCATTTCAGAAAATATCTTATAACGTTTAACATGAGGAAATCAAACCTTGGCCTTGCATACTAGAGGGAGGATCTCTTTTTGAAGAGCTCCCAAATACTTTAAACTGTTGAATTTGTGCCACTTTTAGACACAAGCTTCAATGATACATTTGAGCACATTGTATGTGTTCTTTAATTTGGTTCTTTTTCATATAGGCATGTTTAAATATACTTTTTGCATATTTGCTTGTAAGGATGTTTTTCTTTATGAAAAGCATTCCTTGTCTTATTCTTCTATAACTATTGTTTAAATATTATTAAAAACTCTTTGGCAAGAGCAACTTTGTTTATAAAATTATATCTGAAGAAAATTGTATTTATCTCATACATATTCTGCGTAATTTAGAAATAATCTAATCATAGTTAAAATTAGTGATAATCCCAAAGAAAAAACTGGGAATCATAGATACCTATTAATCTGTGTCTTATCCATCAACACACAATAAACCCTCATCCCATCGTGTCCCATGGCATCTCCGTTTATATTGCGGCTCCTTGCTGACGTCATGTCAGATAGTCTACTTGTCACCTATTTTTAAGTCATGGAAAGATAGCCTTCTCATCTCTGTGGCAAAGGGACTCCAGTTCACTAACAAGACATTCTAGGTTGTGCCTGAGTGCCAGAAGAGATGAATGCATTCTTCCCCTGAGGACTTAACTTTCAAATTTATAATTATTGGTAGTTTAAATGCAGGAGAATGTGGCTTAAAAGAAAGGCAAAGGTAATTGCAGGAAACAGAGATTCTTTGAAGTACAGATAGAAAAAGGCAGATATTTCCAACTTTTCCATAGTCGTTGAGTCATCCTAAAGTGCCTCTTTTACTTGTTTTAATCTTCTCTTACTGGGCTTACATCCACCACTACTCACTTTCCCATCTATACATGAGATTTATGCCCACTTATAAGACTGAATTATCTCATATATGTTTAATACTCTATACAGCATTCAAAATGCTTAACTGAAAGTATTTTCTCAAGTGAATGGGAGAAACAAGAAAGAATTGTTTCAAGTTAAGGAAAATAGCTTGTCTTAATATGCCTGGTATAGAATACACTCATTTTTTATAAGGAGAGCTATAAATACTTCCAGACCTTTCAATGATGGCAGAAGGACTATGCCATTTTCTTTCTTTCCTACCACGTCACAGATGGGCTTACTTTCCTTATCCCTTCATAGTTTTCAAAGTAGATAAGAGGTAGAGAAGTAGCCAGGCAGTTAAAAAAGCTGTTCGCATCAAGAATCTGTATTTAATCCAGTTTTGGACACTCTTTGAGATTAACTGTAAGTATCTGTGTTTTAATAGTCTTTTACTTAAGTGACAGTTCAGTATACAAGTTTATAATAAGAGCTGTCTAAATTAAAGAGGTAAAACATTGTAAGTGTGCTGAACAACAAAGAATTCAGTCAATGCTCAATAATGGTGACACTGTCAGTGTTTAAAATCACATTAACAATGCCAGATAAATTGTTACATTATCTTAAAGTACTGCCAAATTGGCTGTATAATTTCTGAATGTTAATTTAATTAAATTAGTGACAAGACATAAATAACAGTTTTCAAGAAAGCTATCATAGAGAAAACATAAACCAGCTTATTAAATCCATCTGTATTTTTACATGTAATACAGTATATAACCAAGTGCTGCAGAAATATCATTTTTAGGAACTAAGAATACATGAGTAGATTAAAATTTACAGCATTGCCTGATGATTATGCAAACTTACATTGGAGAGATATTATCAAACATGATACCACATAGGGAAAGTTGCATTTAACTAAATATTATGGGAATAAAAGAGCAGATTCCTTTATCGTGCTGCTTATATAGAATAGACTCTGCTTGCAGCCATAGTAGCAAAAGAATATTTCATTTTTCTCTGGTAGCAATGGCCTTTGGTAGCTTGAAGAATTGCTACTAAAACATGTTTAGCTTGAATGTGTAACCTGCTGTGAGTTATAAAATATTAAACTCTAACTTTTTTTCTTAGACTGTGATACCAAAAGCAACACTCAAAATGTATTTTCCAGAATTGTAATCCATGTGTAATCTCTATGGTAAATGTCATCAGTTGCTGAAAATGGTAAAGCCACAGGAAGCCACTACTCCTAAGCACAGCAATGTAATAATAATCTTCTTGATTGAATAAATATACTTGAGAGTCCACGTTTGCTTGAGAAGGCACAACTTTAAAAAGAAATTTGAAGCTTTTTCAAAGCAGGAAAATATTCTCTGTTTCCATCCAGTCAAATCGTCTTTTTACATTGTGTCACTTCTACTTGTTTTTTAGCGATGACTAAGAGATTATAATGACTTCATTTCCTCTGTAAATCACAGAGTTTAAGGTAATTACCTTAAGTTTAAGGTAATTTACAATCACATAATGGTTCCCAAGATAACCTAACCTCAGCTTCATCATCCCCATCACCCTCATCACTCCACTAAAATAAAACAGGAACTCTGTGCTTTGCTGAGAAGTAGGGTATCTATGTATTACATTCCCACCAGTTGGCCTGAGAGTTAAGAATTTAATAATGGAAAAGGGTTCATTCAATGCTTATCTACTGAACACCTTCCATATGCTTTGCACTGTTCTAGGCACTGGGAATATAATAGGGAACCAAACAGATAAAAGTCCCTGCCCTATTGAAGCTAGAATTGTCTATGGAGGAGAGACAGACAAAGAAAAGACATAAATGAGAAAATATGTAACATTTCAGGTGTTTGGCAAGTTCTGTTGATAAAGTAAATATAAGGCGATTAGGGTAAGGAGTGTTGGGTTGGGGGCTAGTTGGGAAGTATAAGCTATTTTGTACAGGGTACTCAGAGAAGGCCTCACTGGGAAAATGATATTTGAGCAAAGACGTTAAGGAAAGAAGAGAGAAAATCATTCAGGAATCTAGATACACTCATTCCTGGCAAAGAAAACTACTATGAAGACCTTGTAAAGGGAAGGCATGGAATGTTTGAAGAATGGAAACAAAGCAAGTACAGCTGGGGTCTCAGAAGTATAGGAGAGGGTGGGAAAAAGTCAAATCAGAAATGTAACTAGGGCAGAAAGATATTATAGACCAAGTTAAGGTTTGGAATTTTATTTTGAGTGAAAAGAGAAGCCACTGAAGTGTGGGAGCAAAGGAGGAACATGATCTGACTTGGGGTTTGAGAAGATCACTCTGGCTACTCTGTTGAGTATAGGTTATGTGGGTTTAATACAGAAGGAGAGAAATTCAAAAGCTTCTGCCATAATCTAGTTAAGACTCACAATAACAGTGGCTTCGAGGAGACATGATCTGACTCTGAACTCAGTAGGAAGCCAAAGCATTTACGACTTGCTGATGGATCTGATATGGGATGTGAAATAAAAAGCGTCACCAAGGGTGATACCATTAAACAGATGATCTGAGCAATTAGAAGGATTGGTTTGCTTCTTGTTGAGAAGAGACAATTGTAGGAGGAGAAGTCTAGGTCACACTTGGGGTTGGGAATCACGATTTTGGTTTTGGACATATTAAATTTGAGATGCACATTAAACATCTAAATGGAGATGTCAAGTAGGTAGCTGGATAAGAAGTCGGGAAATCATACTTGAGATCTCTGACTTTGAGAGCCCTCAAAGTGAAGTTGATATTCAAAGTTGTTTGACTGGATGAAGTCACTCAGGGAGTAGGTGGCCAAGATTTGAAAAATGGACCTGGGGATATCTCGAAGTTTGGAAGTTGGGAGATAATAGGTAACCAGCAAAGGGAACTGAGAAGGAGTGGTAAGGAGAAACGTAGACTGAGTGGTATCCTGGAAGGCAAACAGACAAAATATTTTAAGACGGGCAAATGCAATACCCTTGCTGAGTAAGGTGACTGAGAATTGACCATGGGATATAGCAACGTGGAAGTTTTTTTGATCCAGATATGAGTTGTCTTGGTGGAGCAATGAAGATGAAAGTCTAATTTCAGGGGGTTCAAAAGGAAATGTGTAGAGAGACATTGGAAATAGTGGGTATAGTCAACCTGTTTAAGGACTTTTGTTGTAAAGAAAAAGAGAGAAGTGGGACTGTAATAGAGATAAAACGTACCCTGGGAAACCGAAAAGGGAAGATTTTGTTCTGAAGGGCGAAGTGGAAGGCTCTAAAGAGGCCTAAAGAGGTGGTAGTGTAAAGGATTTTGATGGACAGGAATGGGAAAAAGACCTTTCTAGTCAGAAGAGCATATTTAAAGCACAGAAGTATTTTAGGAATAACACTGAGAACTGTAGCTGGAGAGTGTGGTTCCTGAGGGTATAAACTGGAGTGAAGAAGAAAATGCAATCAGAAAAGTAGGTGAGGGTCAAATTGTGGAAAATATTGAATATTGGCTGAAGAGTTTAAAGTTTAAGTGATGTAACATGAATCAGCAGAGGTATTTCAACAGATACATATTTTTAATGGTAACTCTGGCAGAATGCTTGGATCGGAGGGCACTTTAAAGGATTGAACAGAAAGGATAGAGATAATTAGAAAATAATTTCATTTTTGAAGACGAGGAATGGAGGCTTCAATTAGGAGGTAGAAATAGGGCAGATTTGAGAAACACTTAGAAAATAGAGAACCAGTGACTGAGGGGAAAAGGAGTTTGAAAACGACACCAAAGTTTCTGGAGGGTTTAGGAAGACCAGTAATGGTTTTAACATGGGTAACAGAAGAGGAAAATATTGGTTCAGAGGGAATGGACTTCTATTTCACGCCATGTTTCCTGGTTCAATGCTGATCTAAATTAATCCTACCTACGGAGACCCTATGAGTCCTCAAAAATGGAGATGGGAGGAAAGAAGGCAAAATTAGAGAAAAGAGAAGAGACGAGATGAGATTGGAATGAAAGCCCAGAGTGCCACCAAGGCAAACTTGAAGAAATCATGACTTTTTGGAGGAAGCCAGGGCTTGGCGTCTCTCCCTGTTGTTGATTGTTTCACCTTCCTGAATCCAGGGTTTCTTTGTTCTGGGCACCTAAGCAAAAGCTCTCAGGGTCTCGACAGCTGATCCATACCTCTTACAGCTGATTTGCTAGTTGGTTGGCTCAAAATAGAAGACACTTTGATAAAATACAAGTCTCAACCACTTAACATACTTACCCTAACACACAGTAGAGACACAAAACTAACAAATAATTTGGGAACAGTTGTGTCTTCTTCCCCTGACAAAAAAAATTTTTTTTAATAATTAAATAAATAAATGATGCTCTTCCAATGTCAATTTTTATTAAGGTTAACCTAGCTTTTCTAGGCTTAAGAAATTCTGCCATCCCAGATTTATCTTTTCTTTGTTTCTTTTTTTATTCTTTCACGTATTTCGGTTCAAGGCCATCCTTTCACCCCTCATTTCCAGCCTGTGGGAACAGAAGCAGAACAGCCATCAGTTGTTCAATTTTCAGGAGTTATTCACAGCGTTTGGCTAATGTGAAGACTGGCAAGAGTTGATTGCACCCAGTGATTTGGAGTTCTCATATTAAGAGGAATTTAAAACAGGGACATTTCAAGACATTGCCATTCACTGCTCATTGGGATTCTATTCTGAAGTATCCAAAGGGTTTATTTTTCTCTTGTCTTAAAGTTCTTTGCACAATACTTTCTTTATCTTCCTTCATGTTTTTATGATGTCAGTTTGTGAATGGAGCTATCATTGTGAGTGACGAGCTGCCTAGCCATCCCGGGAGAACTGAGAAATTGTACAGCTTGAACAAGGAGGCAGTTTTCCAACATTTGCTAAAGGGGAAAAAAATCACATGTCTGCATGAAAGAGACAATGCACATTTGGATTCAAGGGAAGAAACCTTTATTATGTGAGAGATGAAACATTGTTTTTATTAAGAAAGGTTGTTATTGGTTTGAGGCAGCATTGCACACTGGTGTGTGGGTTTTAATATGCCATTTGTCTTTCCAACATCTATTGCCGTTTAAAATGTCACCAGTTTTTCCCAATGGTGAGGCAAAACCATGGGAACGACATTCAAACCACTTCACAGAGTACAAGCCAATTTTAACAAATTCATAATTAAAACCCAGCCAAATCTCCCCTTGCACTGCCAAAGTCCTTCCTGTGCATCTCCCAATTAAATATCCTTTCTGCAAGGAAATAGGCTTTTAGGGATGCCAAAATCAAATCATTAATGTCTTTATAACAATGAGACCTTTCTGTTCTCATACCGTTTTCAAATACCTTAATCCCATTGGCTTTCACAAACATTTTGAGAGATAATGTATCCATTAATTCCTTCATTGGACATTTATTGAACATCTCCTATATAGCAAGATCTGTTCTAGACTCTGGGAATGCATCAGCGAGCAAAACAATGGCCTTGCAGTCATGGTCCTGCCATTCTAGCAGGGGAAGCAAATAATAAGTAAATAAATAAGTAGATGGACAATATATTAGGTTGACAAATGCTATGAAGAAAAATAAGGTAGAGAAAGAGTCAAGAGAGAGTTACAGGGTGTCCTACTTTAGTTAGAATAGACAAGAGAAGCCTCATTGAAGAGGGATATTTAAATAGAGAACCAAATGGGAGCATAACATTCTAGGAAAGAAAAAAGCAGAGAGGCACAGGCCACGAGCAGATTCATCTTGAAGCTAAGGAAGCCAAAGATTTAAGGTCCCTTGCTTGATCAGACTCCTACCAAGGCCCTGAGAAGGGCCCTAGCCTTGTGTTCACAAGGGCATCTATTTTTGGTAAAGTTTTCCCAATAAAAAATGTTAACCATGATTGGTTTTGTTTGCTGCCTCTTTCCACTCCTACCTCTACTTCCATCACAATTCCCTCCTTCCTGTCAGGCAATATTAGAGTGGCCAGTGGCATTGTTGGGATGACAAGTAAACTCATTTGGTTTGGTTTCAGTGGGTTGATGTGGTTTTTAGTCTCTTTATTTAAGCTACTGCTGGCTTCCCAGTGTAGGAATCCAAGCACACTCCCACATCCACTGTGCCGAGGCATGGCAGGCAGCTACTTAATAAACGTGTTATGAGGTCTGTCAGCTTATTCAAATTTGTAAATTGTTGTCATTTATTTTCTTATCCTAAATATCCAGTTTTATATCTAATGTTTATATTCTCTTACCTAAAAAGAGTCCAAAAAATTGTATAAATATCAGGTTCACAGCACTTGTAAGGCCCTGACTGGGGCGTGTACTTGGCATGTTCAATGCATACATGGGTGGAGGTCAACAGGACTTGAACAAAGTAAGTACCAGGGAGAAAGATGGGAGATAAGCTTAGAGAGTTGCCAGGGAGAGATTGCTCAAGGCCTTAGAAGCTGGTATAAGGTCCTTGGGTTTTAGTCTAGGTAAGAGAGGAAGCCAAGAGAGGGTTTTAAACAGAGAAGTGACGGAATGCAAATGGTATTTTGGAAATAGCCCTCTGGCTTTTATATGGAGAATGAATTTGAAGGTGGCAAGATTGGAATCTGGGGGGCCAGTTAGGATGCTATTGCAATGACTCAGCGAGGAGATGATACAGCTTGGATTTAAGTGGCTGTTCTGAACATGGTGCAAGTGGTCAAATTTTCGATATATTTGAAGGTATGCCTGACAGAATTTATTGATGGGT
Source organism: Equus quagga (assembly GCF_021613505.1). NCBI lineage: Eukaryota > Metazoa > Chordata > Mammalia > Perissodactyla > Equidae > Equus > Equus quagga. Next base: position 117,794,423 of record NC_060269.1, read on the forward strand.
GGGATGTGAAGTGTAAGTCATAGGTGACTCCAAGATTTTTGGCTTAAGTAACTTGAGACATTGCTGGTGCTACTGATGGAAGAACAGGTTTGGAGTAAATTCAAGATTTTGTATGTACAAAATTTGAAATGCTTTCCACACACTCAATTGGAGATATTGGTTACATAAATTTCAGTCATCGCTGCACTACTCTTGGTATTTAAGGACATGGACTGGATAAGACTACCAGCGGGTGAGCAAATCAAGACAGAGTTTAAGAGAGATACTCAAGGACTCCTTGCTTGCTATAAGAACACCAAATGTCCTGACTTCAAGAAGAGTTCTCTTTCCATCACAAGATTTCTATGAGAATTAGAAGGCTAATAAGGAAATCTCCTGAATGTTATGGAAAGAGTTAGAAAAATTCTGTTTTTGAGGAAGAAAAGTAAAATATTATATCTTCTTAGAATAGACAAATATTCAAATCAAGTCATGTCACATAACTGATTTACAATAACTTGCCTTATCTGTTTTACTGAGTTTTCACGAATTGGCATTTAAAACATATATACCATCAAAGAACATTCTAGGTGAGCCAAATTATCCAGAGAAAGGTATAGTATTTTTCTGGTGGAAACAAGTTTCCATTGTGTCAGCAAAAGAAGCAAGCAATAAATTAATCTCTAGCTTGTCAAAAAAAGATATTTCTTCAAGCTTGACCTGAAGGAGTCACTGGAAATCTGATGGGAATAGCTCAGGACTGGAAAATCCTTTTGAGAAAATGACCCTGTCTGGGTTTTGCTCTGTTCTTAGTGGTATTCAGTATAAATGGCTTACAAGTGCCCCTCAATGTGATGCAGTTCAAGTGCTGTCGGCTGTGTCACATCAGATTGGAAGTGGGCTCACCAGGACTTCAGGACCCAATAAGGTGCAAAGCGGCATAAATGAAAAGACCTCATAATATTAAATAATGCAATAAGGTCTCCAAGGAGAAGATAAATAGGACTCTGATCTACCTTGGCAGCATCGTATCTGTCAGTATTAGAGAACACAGAATTCAACACGGGAATGAAAAATAAGAATGGATATTACCATTTGAGAGTCGAGAGGGGCTAAACTGACACAAGGCTCCCGTGACAAATTCACCCGAGGGAAAACAGCACACATTACAAAAATGAATCAGAAGAAAGTATTTGCAAGGTAGTCACACAGACATGAGCATTTTGGGGAGAAACCCCGGACTGATAAATTAAATTCGAAGAAGACCACCTCCCCAGAGGAATTACTTTGAAGATGAGACATTTTCCTGCATTGACTTAAATGCTTTCTACGAAGCTTCTGCATGAACTAAAAGCATTTTGAACTTCACCTTGCTCACCGACATGACTCATTTCTTTTAGTTCAGTTTATTCCTTAAAACACCGGTTAAGTAACTGCAGATAATCCACCCATTTCGTAGCAGAAAAGCAAGTTACTTTCCTAGTAGGATTTATTAAGAGGCCCAACTGCCTTGGAACCCCAACCTGTTCTCTTTTCCCTAGCAAACATAAAGAAACAATTTTAGTCAACTCTTTATCTTGCCTACATGACTCCTCAAACCTTTAACTGAACTATTGTTACAGAAGAGAGCAATAATCCAATTAAAAAAGCATTATACACGTAGTTCACTTTTGTTAGCTTCCTTAGAATGAATGGAGTAGAGAAAAATAAGGAAAAAGTCCTATTTTTCAGAATCGAGCTTTGCCCTGGGAGAGTTGGCAGTTCAATTACAGATGTACAGATTTCAAACCCAAAGGGAAATTCAAATCACAGGTCAAAGGCTTTTGAAAAATAGGGGCACATGAAGCATTATCATATTCTTAGCAAAATATTTTTAAATAAATGGATTTGATAGCTATTTTTTTTAGTAATCTTGTGTTTCATAATGATGGAATAGAAGGTTAAATATGTTTATTGTAGATTCACCATGGGACATTAATTCTTCAACTGAAACCATAAAATCTTGGAATTGGACATGTACTTTTAACAGAAAAATGCTTAAAATGAATAATAGTATGATTTATCCAACCATCTATGAATAATGTAATGAAGGACAAATAGGAAAATGGGGAGAGTCAACACTGTACATTTGTCTTAAAGTGCCGTCCTTCTTGTGTAGCTTACATGACTCATTCTAAGGCCATTTCCATACTGGAAATTAATTGAAGCTGCTGAATCCACTATGATCAGCCTGCCAATCTGCCCCTTGTAGAGACGAGTGTTGAAATGAGGAGCTCTCAGAGGTATCAAGCGCTGGCTTCAGGAGAGACCATATTGGGTTTTTTAACTACCTATAAAGTCAAAAGAAGAAATTTCCTGAGAGGCTTTCTACCAAACTACAAATTTTCTTTATAATTCTTTACATGTATTATTATAACTGAAAATGACATCTGGAAGTTAATTCCACTGAAAGAAAAACAAATACTCCCTACCAATGTAAATGCAGAAATGTTCAAAGGGCTGTCTTCAGTCTGCAGTTACAAGGCAAACCCCTGGAGAGCTGAGATATCGCTGTGGGATTTTCTCCGCACTTATGGATGACAAAACAACTGATTACTCACTCTGGGATTCAGCATGTAATGGTGACCTTAGGGTGGTCTTACACTCAGAGTCTGGCAGGACTGTATTGATGTTCCAATTCTCTTACTTTCTTTGTGATGTTGAATATGGTTTACAGATTGTCACCTATGTAGAACATATGTTAGAAAGTTCACCATTGCAGGCCATACTATTTATTCCTTGAAGCCTGTTCTGATAAAAAAGATCCATGAATTATAAAGCATGGAAAGAGTTTGTGAACTATTTCCTAAGGGGCTAATCTTAGAGAGTTGTCATTCAAGTGTATTTATTTGGAGACAGCATAAGATGGTAGAAAGAACATAAATGAGGAGTCAAAGATGAATCCATATTTCCGTGCTTGTGTAGTGCCATTAACAGAAATTGAGAATACTGGAAATGCAGATTTGGAAAATAAAAAGCTTATAAGTACAGTTTTAGAATATTGCATTCGAGACTTGGTCACTTTTACAATTGGACGTGACTAGCAGGCTGTTGAATAAGGGACTAAATGTGTGCAGGATGAGTCAGGACTACAGCTGTGTCTTTGGAAGTCACCAGCACACAGGTTACATTTAAAGTCATAAAACTGGGTGTGATCTCTAAAATGTATATCTTAGAGGGATCACTTGGCCATCCACAGCTCATCTTTGACTATCAGAGACCGAACACTCAGCTTGATGTACTATAGATTTTATTTAGCATGGAATTTCTTTTCCTTTTCTTAGGTTTTTATGTTGCACTAAGAAAATATCTTTAGAACTGTACAAAAGTCTCTGCTGTTAAACGGTCTTTAGGTCTAAGATATTCATTATTCCTGAGACACCAGGAAACTACCTTAATAGAAGTAACATCTTACTTGGCATGTGAAACAGAGATCTCAAAGGTCTTAATCTTACCACAGGATGTCACATCCTACAAAGCAAAGCCAGGGGTGAACAATATACTTTCTCACCCTAGTCAGCTACAGGTGAGTCAAAGTGGACGGTAGAAGGGCTAGGAAGTGACTCCTATTTGGAGTAGTCCTAATTCTTCCATTGTGTAGAGAACTTTCTCTAAGACTGAATTAGCTCAGAGCACTCCTCCTCAATTTTGCTCAGCATAAATATTAAAGTGATATTTGTGCCAACTGAATTGACATTTTTCTCTAACGTAAATTAATCTCAGCTGCGAAACTGGATCTTGCGATCTTCTCACTGAATATAAGTTGATTAATTAATCAATTAATAAGATGCACTTAAGCATTGGTCTTTAGTAGGCATCACCATTTTATTTATTTTCCAACTAGCAAATGTGCCACTTATCACCATGCTGTTTCCTGCTTTGAATCCAATTTTCTGTCTTAGAAAATTATACAAGCTCCTTAGTGAAAAAACTTTATATCCATTGAGGTAGACGAGAATGACAGCTACAGATTCTCCATGAAAGTAGAAGGGATTTCAAAAGCAATCTAATAGAGTTGCTTTTAAGCCCTTCGAACGAAACCTTACCAGAAACCACAACATGTAAAACAAATATGGAAATGTCTTATTGAACCAAAATCCACCATCAACTCCCTTGGCCGTGCATGGCCCTCAGGGCGCACCTGTGAAAGTTCAAGGGGCACAGTTTGAACATTCCTGGGTAATCCAACCCCCGTTGGATGTGTGAATCACATCTCCCAGCACGGATGCATGGACTTCCAGAGTTTTGCAAGTCCCTCTAGTAGCATACCTCATAAGGCCTACCTTGTCAAAGGCTTTCTGTGTGTCTAATTAAATTACTTCCACTGGTCGTTCTTTGTCTACAAGGCATTTGTTTATTTTTTAAAAGACCTGTTTATGCCTGAGAGAATTCAGGTTGTTTAGTCGGGCATGATTTCCACTTATAGAAACCATATAGACTTTTTCCCAATAGATTCTATTTGCTTGTTTGTTCAATGACCTGCCTCTATGTGCAGGTCAGTGATTAATAAGAGCTTCTGAGTGATGATGGACCCTTCTGCACAGAAATGAATGCTTTGTTCTCTAAATAGAAACTCTATGTACTATCAGCGTCACACAAATCCTTGGCCTCCTTTAACCCCACAGGCTATATAAAACCAGGTTCTGAATGAATCCCCTGCCTGCCACAAATATGGTTTGATGCAAATTTTTCAGGTGGTAGTTTTTACTATTGAATATTTTCATGGAACATCTGTGCTGTGCATTGTGTGGTCTCCAGACTCTTGCCTCTTGTTCAGAGTTTTGCCCTTTATTGCTACTTTGTCACTTTCCCAACATAGCTAAAGTCACTCCCTATCAGGAACCTACTTAATCCCACCCCTGTCTTTGATATTCTGTATAAGATCTCCGTTAGGTGGCATACTTGTGTAAAAAAGCCACGCATAGCTTTTATGTTAGTGACTATTCCATGTTGGTGATTGTACCTTGCTGGGTTATACCATTGCCCAATTGTTGTCCATACTTGCACAAAATATATACACTCCTTTCAGGAGCTATCTCAGACTCACAGCTCATCTTAAGAGACAAGGGTAAATGTGGATTGGTTCTGGAAAGTTCATTATGATGTAGTTAGCCAGAGTGGGTGTGTGAGATGGTGACAGGTTACATAACTAAGCATATTGTTCAATGGACTTCAGTTGTACTGGATGTGCACTGTATAAGCTACTTTCTCAGAAAGAAATGCCAATTGTGCTAGTGTATAAAGGAACTCGTCTTTAGTCTAAGCATTAAATGTGCTAGAATTGTCCTATCCTGGTTCTTTTCTAATGGTTTCTAATTTTGTGAGATTTTCATATTTAATCCTTTGTTTTACATCTAAGCTCTGGAGAAATTCTTTTTAAATAATAATCATAATCTTAATAATAATTCAATGAATCCCATGATATTAAAAAAAACTCACTAACATTTGCTATTGAATAGAAAAATTTGTGTGCTGGAATCATTAAAGGAATCGTGTCCTTTCTTACCAGATTGAAGGCTCATTCAGAGACACAATGGTAGAGATCTAGGTTCCTCAGTTCACTTTGTCTCTCCTTTCTTGTGATTGATGATGTAAAACTAGAACAAAGTCCTATATTTTGGACCATGCCTTATGGTCTTATAGATCATTTCTCAGTCTTTCTCTCCTGCTCCCTCATTCTCCTTTCCCCTGTTAATTTCAGCCCGTGCAAAGTTGGTAAAGATCACATCAGGATGCCAGTTCAAATCCTTTTCTTTCCTTTCAGTCTTTCTGTGAATTAATTTGAGCAGCAGCCTTTCTTCCTATCAATTTATACCCAGGCTTGAGTTTTCTATGGCATTGATCCCAACTAATTTGTCCATTTTGTATTTGTGTTCCTCTGGTTTTCCTCCTCACCCATGTTTGACTTGAATAATAAAAATTAAGAGAAAGATTGACTAGCCTGTCTCTCTTTCTATGTGACTAGAAACTCTGTCCTATCTCACCTAATCCCCTGACATGTTGCAGCTTGAGGAATCCTAGCACGAACGCAGGTGTGAAAAGTTGGGGAATACAGTATATTTTAGTCCAGCCAAACTCAAGTGAAGCAAAAACACTGATTTTGGAGAAATGCTTTTTAAGCTTAATTAGAGGGGTTTCCCAAAAGAACATAAGGAAAATAATTGACTTTAGATTTTCTTCTCCAAAGAAAAAGGAGACAGATTTGAAGACCTCTGAGACAATGGCTCTTCCTATGTTTCTATGGCTTCATTCTTAATCAATTTAAACTCTGTTTTTTAATAAGGGTAGGAATTAGGTGGAATAGAAAGGATGCCACCATTGTTTCCTGGACTGAGTCATGGATTTAACAAGAGTTGGCATGTAGATGCATCAACAGAGCATCATAGATGCCGTCCACATGGTAGATAATGCATATTCATCAATGATTTGAATACCTTGGCCTAGGACTCACCGATGCTAAACATTTCACTATTAAAAACCCATTCTTGGACTTAAGCTTTTGCATTTTATAAGAGCCAAGTACCCCTAAGCAGACTTATATAATTTTTCAGTGGATTGAATGTGATTATAAACAGGTTTTTTATCCAAATGAAGTCAAGATTTTAATTTTTTCTTTACTAGAGAACTAGGTATATAGAATCTGCAAGCACTAGGTTCTCACAGAAGGATGGGAAAGGCAAAGCTTAGAAAAGAAAACATCAGAGTGAAAAGACAATTTTGCTCAAGGGTCTCCTGATCTATGGCTTGTAATTTTCCTAATTTGCGGCAAATGGTGTTCATTTGGGTATCCAGCTCTGTCACCATGAGACATCTCACCTTCCAGCCAACATGTCTGCCTCTGCTATGGGGGATATTGTTTAACTTAAGATCAGCAAAAAAATGTCATTCCATTTGGGGAATGTAATTAGCATTCCAAACAATATTTAGACAAAGTGTGTGTTCATGTAAATGGTGTCTGCTTCGTTACCACTTAAGTGACTTCTACACCAAAATAGGTAATTAAAAAGCCCACTACAGAGCTCCTTCAATCTCAACTCAGTGGATAACTGCATTAGTGGGGAACATTTCATTACAACCCAGAATTAAGCTTGGCAGTCTGAAATTATTTGAGGTTGACCTTTCTTCCCTGAACATTTTGAAATTCTTCCAAACTACCTCTGTCCCAGATTCTATGCTATATATGCATCTACAGTAAATGTCTTCTCACAAACAATTCTATCACTTTATTAAACACACATGAGAAATAGCAATGTCTCATTTCCCCTGGTTGATGGGAATATGAGTGTGAAAGATTCATGTTTATGAAGTTTAGAAACCAAACAAATATGAGAGATCATCTTACTTACTCCACCTCTCACATCAAAAATGAAAAATCTAGAAGCCCATGTAGCAATTCAGGGTCTACCATTATGAATGAAATATATTTCTTCTATTATGATTACTGATTTTAAAAAAAAAACCTAAATCATCTTATTACTATATACAATATAACTTGTGAAATTAAAATTTTTAGAAATTTCATCCACAAACTAATAATAATAACAAAACTACTCTTGAGTTGCTTTTGAGACCTCAAACATATCAGACAGGCATTGTCGATTGATCCTCATCACAGTCCTTCAGTTCAAAACCCAGTGCTGTTCAACAAGGTAAAGCAGACAACGTCACACCTAATCACTGCATAAAAGAAGAAGCGAGTCTCAGAGAGGTCAACTGATTTTCTCCAGATCACGTGGTAAGCAACAGGACAGCAAGAAACAGAAGCTGGTCTCAGATGCTGGTCAAGTGCTCTTTCCTCTGAAGTACGTAGACTCTCACTTTCACACCTACATCCTCCTGGTCTCCTTGCCCTTCTCCGTTGAGTTTTCAAGATACAGGACTACCTGTAACTGTTTCAGAGCATCATAACCAGTTCATTCAGGAGATATTTATATGCATGTAAGACAGGAAAAAAAAACCCGGTAAATTAGAGGTCATTTATATCTTCTCAAAATATGGAGAAAAGAGTTTTTATTACCTCAGTATCATGTTACCATAGGCAATGGGCTTGTTTTTCTATCAACTTTAGATTTGACAATAGTCTGCTAAAGGAATTATTAAGGGATAGAAAGAATATATGAAGTGTGATACTGGTACTCAAAAAGTTTAGAGTTTAGGTCAGAGACAAGACTGATGCACATAAAACAACTGGTGAATAGGACAAGACTAAATTCCGTAGAGCTTCTGAGGGAAACTCATTTCAGGTCAGCATTTTCAGCTGTGTTCTGACTCTAGGGGTGTGAGGGAGATGCGTGATGCCCACCCTGATCTCACACTCTTTCGGAACTGAAACGCTAAATCCTCCAGCTGCTGGGAGTGGCAGCTGCTACCCCTCAGCTGAATCCCTCCCCAAGAATGCCCTGGCTGGAGAATGCCGCCCCTCATGGTCAGTCACATCTCTTTCCCAGGCACAGCCCACATCATATGACTGGTTGATGTTGGCATGGGGGGTGGGGGTGGGGTATAAAGACCCAGGCGACATGTCTCAATTCCAGATGATTCTGAAGGGTCATTCTAGCTCTAGAGTTGCCCTTGGGGTTAGTCACACATTTGTAGCAACTACATCTTCATTCAACTTCACCAAGATTTCACCTCTTTCCGTGCCCAGTGCTGCTGCCTCACACCCCCATGGCAGTTGTTCCTGATGACATTCTCCACACATCCCGATAAACAGAAATTTACATCTCAGAGTTTCAGGGGTAACCCAATCTGCAACAGGGTCTCATCCTACTCCTCCCTTTTTTCTTATATTTGAATTTTTTCTCTGATTTCTGCCAGAGTTAACTGCACCCACTAAATTCACCCTAGCCCCAGCTCTCTTTCTCTCTCTCCCTGCAACTCTTTTTTGCCTTCTCTAGACATCAGAACTTAGTCCACTTATGGAAATGTTCTTTCTGGTTCTCTCATTTATCTCCCAGGATTTATCTTAACGTTCTGAATCTTCCTGTCAACATGCCTATCCCCTTATGGACTCCCCAGTTGTTTTATCCTATACAGTTTGCTAAATAGCCTATGCCTGGCTAGGGGCTTCAATGCTCAGGAATAAAGGTGGCCCAGTGCAGCTGCTATCTGTTTCCACCAGGACAGCTGCTTTAAATCACGTGGTATTTAAGTCCACTGAATGCTTTGGAAGCTAATCCACAGAGGGAGAGATACACTGACAGGAAGATTGACAATGCTAAGATAAAGGCAGGGAGGAAAATGTGAGAGCTGAATAGGAAGTTAGAAAGCATGAGACACAAGCAGAAGGATCAGCAGAGTCAGCAAGAGGCCAGGAACAGGGTATGTGCCTCTGATGAGTTTAAAACACTGGGTCGGAATTCTTGGGCTTCACCACCTCTGGTACTTAAATGGCTGCAGCACAAAATGGGTCTTAAGGCACACTGTGGCTATAGCAGCTCTGTGCTTCTGAGTCTGTATGCAGAACAACTTTAAACTTGTGGTCCATATGCTTTTAAGTAATTGTGTATGTGCTACAGGGAGTGAATTGCCAGATAGCCCCTCTCCCCACCCCTTCAGCTCCATATCTGAATATGCATATCCATATTCACTCATGACTTTGCACCCTCAGAGGGAGGTCTGGCAGGAAATCAGAGGAGGAAACCATGATCATGCCTTACTGCCATGCTCTTGTCTTTCTGTGCCCTCAATTCAAGTCTTCCCATGTTCCTTTCCTATGGTGGCATGGCCTCCACGTTATTTCTGTGAAAGGGGGGGACCCATGTTTATCCAGCACCTGCTAGGCACCAGGTTTTCTGCTTCCTATATGATGGTTTTACTAACATTTTATGTATAACTAGGTGTCAGCTGGCGCCCTTTGAGATTGAAATCAATTAACCTAAGCCCTTTATCACATACTTTCACAAGTCCAATGTTTTCCCTGGAATTTTTGTGCATTTCCAAATCTGTTTCACGGTCACCTCTAGCTCTGATTTCCTGTCTCTTTTGAACTCTTGTTATCATTCTGGTTTTAAGAACATGGTTGTTCTCTTCCATACACCTCATGCTGACCCAGATGTGGAATTTAGCGCCTCAAAACCACTCCAACAAAGCACTTGTACAAATAATAGACTTTTTTAAAAAAGTGGAGAAGTAATGACATTTTACATCACAGCAATGAAACGTAACACAAAATCAAATAATAAAATCTGTTTCTGAGGCCTTCAGCCACTCTAACACTGAGAGTTATTTACTAAGAACTTCAACTTCTTGTGTGCTTTCTCAGCTCTTTTTTGTCTCCCATCTTCCTCTTCACCCTGGTTCCCTATTTTCTATTCTTCCCTCAACTGTCCTTGTATTATTACTCAGAGAACTGTAGCTCTTTTCCTCTTCTTAGCTCTAGAAATATTTTGTACTCTCAAAAGCTCATCAACATTTTCTCTAAACAAAGGGCCAGTTGTTCTGGGTCTTGCCCTTTAGCACCACAGAATCGCTGATAGAGCCCTTCGAAACCCCAAACTTCTCTTTCTTCCTCCCTGCCAGTCTCTGAGTGGAAGGCGCAGCCTAAAGATTTCTTTTCCTAGTAATGTAAACTATGCCCCTCTTCCTGAGAAAGAAGCAGGCTCAATCAGTTTGAATGGCATTTTCTTTTCTTGCTCCAACACTCAAAGACAAGGAAATTAACAGAGAGAGCACTCACAAAGACAGAGCCAGAAGCCAGGGCCAGGCAAGTAACAACCCATACATTTCCCACCACACTGCCTTTCCAGAAGAGATGGTGGGCAGGTGAGTTTCCATTTACAACTACGTTAGGGAAAAAGAAGGTGGAAAGGAAGGAAAGATGGAAGAAGAGAGAGGAATTATCAATGATGTTGAAACTGAGTTTGTAATTGAAGTGTTTCTTTCATTCATGTAGAGTGAGGAGGAAACAACGAAGAGTTGAGACGGAGTTGAATATTTGTTGTTCATCTGCTCCTGAACGCAGAGGGGGCAACGTGGGGGGAAACAATCTGTCTCCTGGTGTTGAATGTCTACTTATAACAAGCTGTTTGCAAAGATGTCCAACAAAGATGATAGGCAGGTATCTGTAAACTCTCATTTGTCATAATTGTCCTTTGCTTCCCTCAACTACTTGCATTCGACTTTATTTTCCCCTTTGTATCTGGAATTTCAAGAAACAAAACGAAACAAAATTTCTTAAGGACTTCTAATTAGTATCTCTTAAAAATATATATATTTATTGACTGACACGTCTTTATTTTCTACTAACTCTCCAATAAAATCAGAAGTTAAAGGGGTTTAGATGTTACAAAATAACGTAACGAACTTCCAATGAATTTAATTATGGAAGTCACTCTGAAATGATTTATTTTCATCGCTCAGTAAAACCCACAATGCATTATGCCTAAAATTATAACTTTCCCCGAAGCCCACTTTGCGCCGCACCCACCCTCCTACCCCGGAAACGTAGCAATATCCTTGAACCAAAGGTAATAAAATTCCGACTTGACCTGACCTGTGTGTGCCCGAACCTGTGTGGGGCTGCAATCTGCAGGGAAAACCCATGCACAGCCAAGCGCATCCTTGCTAAACGCCCCAGTGAGACGTAAGAGCGCATTTCATTCTTTAGCTGTAAGGGATGAACAAATACGGCAAGATCTATATCGGTGAGTAGCAGTGCTCTGCCTTATTTAGTACCCAAAAAAGTAAACGTGAGAGCCTATAATGGCTTCAACAGAATTTAGTGGTCTCTCGAATAGCCTAACTCTGAATTTTGAAATACAGAAACAACAGTATATTTCAAGTAAGTTGTTTTTCCCTAAACTGTGTTCCATGACTGTCTTCTACTTTATAAATATACTGTTCTTCTACAGAGAATCCTTTTAGCTTTTGTTTCTGTAGAAACCAGCTAAGTGATTGTTATATTTCCATTGCTGTCATTTAGATCAAGCGAAAAGAAATAGAGGTTTTTAAATTGTTTTAATACACGTATTTAGTTTTTGAAATAAATGGATTTTAAATGTATATTCCTCTATGAGGCAGAAAAATGATAAATATCTCCTGTAAGCTATGTGGTAATAATAACTTGCTATTTTAACCTCGAGGTGCCATCTGCATTTTATAATGTGATTTCCCAGTTCTGAAAGGACAGTGATGAAATGATCTGACCTTTACGTATTCCTGTTTGATTTCTCTCTCCGTGTTCAGTGGAGAAGAGCTAAATATACCTGAGCCTTTTCTGTCTTCTCTACCCACAAATGGGTCGTCTAATTAGCTTCCCTACTCCCCCCACCAAGAAACAGTTGGCATGCTCCCCTCCTCCTGCTGTCGATGCCTGCCCCCATTAGAGAATCCTGGAGTGGCGATCAGTTCTTTCTTTCCACCGGCAGGAAATCTTGTGAATTGAAAAATAACAGATTTTAGATTTCCTGAGTCTTCATCTTGGACTCAAACAAACAAATCATCCTTGCAAGCAAACCTGACAGGAAAAATCTTGTTTCCTGTTTTATGGACCATGACAAGGATGCCAATGGAGGGAACAAGAACCTGGGCTCCCACCAAACAAACCTGTCCTCTGGTGCGAGTCATTTTTTTTTGTCTTCCATCACGAGAAGATTAAGCAGTAAGGCTCTGTCCGGGGAAGTAATCCCAGTGAACTGGAGCAAGAACACCAACGACTCCCCGTGCTTGTGCTTGCTTTGAGGCCTGAAATTTAAAACTTGATCTTTTTGGGTAGGATTCTCCTGACCCTTCAATTAGAGAAAGAAAGGATCTGTTTTTAATAGGACAATTCAGACTAGAGTGAACTCTAAAATGGAAAGAAACGATTGTTGGATAAAATGAGAAGAGGGTATGAGATTGTAATTCATAATAAGAAATATATATTTGGTCTTTGTCCTCCCACTTTGCTTTCTGGCACAGAGCTCCTAAAACCCTTGGAATTTCCTAAGTGATGAGAGCAAGAAAGGCGTCTTTTGTTATGTTAATGAAGTGACTTTTTGTACAGGACCTAAAGATGGGGGCTAGTTGCCAGGACCGCCAAACCTATGTTTAGAGGGTCGAAGCTTCCATTCCCACCCCCTGATCTCCAGGGAGTGGACAAGGGATGAAAACTGAGTTCAATCACCAATGGCCAATGATGTAATCAATCATGCCTATGTAATGAAGCCTCCATAAAAACCCAAAACCCAAAAGGCTGGGATTCAGAGAGCTTCTGGGTTGGTGAGCACGTGGAGGTGCTGGGAGAGTGGTACTACTAGAGAGAGCATAGAAGCTCCGCATCCTTTCCCCATACCTTGCCCTATGCATCTCTTCCATCTGGCTGTTCTTAAGTTATATCCTTTTCAAATAAACTGGTCATCTAGTAAGTAAAATGTTTCTCTGAGTTCTGTGAACTGCTCTAGAAAAAAATAAACCCAAAGAGGAGGTCATGGGAACCTCTGATTTAGAGCCCATCAGTCAAATGTACAGATGGTCCCCAACTTATGATGGTTTGATTTATGACTTTTTGACATTACGATAGTTTGAAAGCAATACGTGTTCAGTAGAAACTGTACTTCGAATTCTGAATTTTGATCTTTTCCTGGTCTAGCGATATGCAGTACAATACTCTCTCATGATGCTGGGCAGCTCCCAGTTGGCCATGCGATCACAAGGGTAAACAACCCATACGCTAACAACCTTTCTGTACCCAATAATCATTGTGATTTTCACTTTCAGTATAACATTCAATAAATTACATGAGATATTCAACACTTTTTTATAAAATAGGCTTTGTGTTAGATGATCTTGCCCAACTGTAGGCTAATGTAAGTGTTCTGAGCATGTTAAGGTAACCTAGGCTAAGCTGCGATGTTCGGTAGGTTAGGTATATTAAACACATTTTCAACTTACGATACTTTCAACTTATGATGGGTTTATTAGAACAGAACCACATCATAAGTTGCGAAAAATCTGTACAGGTAACAACCTGCTTTTGCGACCGGCATCTGAACTAGGGGGCAGTCTTGTAGGACTGAACACTTAACATGCAGAACCTGGTGCTATCTCTGGGTAGATAGTGTCAGAATTGAGCTGAATTGTAGGACACCCAGCTGAAGTCCAGAGAATCCATTGTCATATGTGTGGGGAACCCCCGCACACACACACACATTGGAATTGGGTCTCAGAACCCAAAAGAGGGAGTTAGATGTCCGGCTCTGAAGTCAAACAGGCCTGAGCTTTAAGCCCAACTCCATCACAGATAAAGAACTGAGTCCAGGAAGGCTGATTTGTGATGGATTCGGATTAAAATGGAATATTAAAATGGAAGATTTGGATTAAATGTTCTTATCTCAGCTAGCTCTTGTAAAAACTGATGTCAAGCATTTGTTCCGGTACCCAATACATAGTGTGTACTCATTATATTTTAATAACTATTTCTACTCTTAACATTAAGAGCTGTCTTTTTCTTTTTGGACTACTTACAGGAGTACGCACAGATTGAATTGAAGGCATATATTTCAATTCGATTCAATGTGATTTTATTAGCCTGCCCTGTGCAGAAGACACTTATGGGCACAGGCTTCAAGAAGCTCTCATTACAGGCCACCTTTGGCATTTGAGGATTTAATTTCTCCCACGTCTCCTCTTTATTAACTACCCTGAAAGTTAGTGCCATAGCAACTTTTTCTGAGAAATAAGTTTGAGTAGTGTGCACTGTAAAGTCCATAAGTTCCAGAAAGAGCCACTGAATTAATGACAGCTCAGCTAAGTGCCCTTTCACTGCTTTTGAGTGTGTGGTTGTAATCTTCTTGAATTATATACACTATAAAGATGATCAAATGTGGGGATTTTTGAAGATCTTACAATGGATCTTTTGTAAATATGGAGTAAAAATCTTAAAAATTCAAATTCTTCCATAGGGAAGGGTCTTAGAGAAATGTTCTTTTTCATCTCACCCTCTTGCCTTTGACTGAAGAGCCATATAAGCCAACTAGGACAGATATAATTATCTTTTCTTGTTCTGAAGCTTTCTAAGGATGAATACTTCCCAGATAATCTTCATAGCTCCTTCCAGCATCTTCTCACTCATTACAGTCAAGATGTTCTTCCTTATGTCCGATTTAAACTTTGCTGCTTTCTTCAAGTTAAGAGTTCTTTCAGCAGGGGCATCAAATCCATTCTCTCTTCCTATTTCCAACAAGTACCTAACACAGCACTTTAAGTAATACCTTGCATGCAATAGGTCTGATGTGATTTAAACCAGTGAATGGATTCAACATTGTGATAAACCTGAAGACGTTAATCAAGCAACTCCTTAATCTTTACAAAATTTAACTCTGGGCTAAATAATATCAATTGCTAATGCATTTCATCCTAGGGCCCACTTCCCTAAGTATCAATCATGTTTCCTAACCTTTAAACCCTCTCTATGTTTACCTGTTATTAAAAATAATAATGTTTTATGATCTAACTAACTTAATGACTTAACTAGCCCACGTAAACTCTGAGGCAATCTAACTGGGTGCATATCACAGCTCAATCACTTACTGGTTGAGTAACTATTGGCAGGTTACTTAACTTTTCTATGCCTCAATTTCCTTATCAGTAAAATAGAGATAATAATGATACATGCTTCATATGACTGCATTATGGTTTAAGTGGGTTAATGTTTGTAAAGTACTTAGAATCATATCTCTGTTGTGAAAGTGCTCAATAAATATTAATTATCATTATTAAGACTCCAGGATGATTTTCCAGGCCATAAGATTCATATGCTATTATTGAATCTCTCTCTTTACAAGTATTCTTGGTAATTTTATCTCTACAGACTTAGTACTATTTTCCCTGCCTGGAATTTCCATCACCTTCCTGTCTAGATTATTGTTCACTTGAACAGCTCAGCTTGGTTACACTTTCTCCATCATGTTGTGAGCTGTGATCTCATCGTCAGGGCCCTTTTTTTAGTGCTACTTGTGGTCAATTATGACCTCAGAAAGACAGTCATTTTTTCATAGCTTACTTTCTCAGTGAAATTCTTGGCTGTTCTTTGAAGGAATAAAGTAAATCCTAGAGATTTTAATAACTTTTCATAATTTTTGGCAAGTTTCTTGCTCTTATGAAGCTCTTGGTAAACAAGGCGAGCTGATAGATGATGTTTTTATTTGGTTGATTATCTCAAACTTTACTGTAACAATTCTTATTAGGGTATCTCATCCACTCTACCTAATTCTTTTGTTGATATTTACATATAAAGCACTCATAACAGTGCCTGGTACCCGGTAAGTGCTCAATAAATAAAATGATGAAGAAGAAGAGGGGAGGAGAAGAAGGAGGAGGAAAAGAAGATGCTTAAAAATAACCAATATTGTCCCCAAGTCAGGCAACATATTATCTCATTTAGCCTTCAATGATCTAAGAAGAAAGTATCATTTGTCCTCATTTTAAAGATGAAGAAATTAGTGCTTTAAGTGACATAAGGTGATCATAAATCTTGGCTTTCCCAGGACAGTGTTGGCTCACACTTTCTGTCCCAGGTAATATTAATAATGTTCCCTTTCATTCTCAAAAGTACTTATTGGGACAATAAATTATACGATTACTCTAGAGTTAGTTAATGCCAAAGCAACAGATCTTGTAAATGGAGGGGCTATAATTAAAACTGGAAGTCAACTCCAGATCCCTAATTCCTAGGTTAAACCCACAGAAAACCACATATCCCATTTCTTCCACATACCAGGGAGTAATACAAAATATGAAATTTAGAGAGATATGGGAGGACCACATACAGAGAGAAACTTTGAGGTCTCCAAATAAAAACTAAGAGAAAATGATCAGGAGAGAAGATGGGGGAAATATTTTCCATTTTTTTGTGTCAGATCTCATAGAACAATTTCACAATTAGAAGTATTGTGAATTTCAATTGCAGGATGAAAATCCCAATATCAAACAAAAATATTATTATATTTGGTTATGCATGATGTGAATTTATGTTACTTCTGATGCCCTGGCATTAAAGAGGGAGAACTTCATTACAGCCTGGGAGATACTGGTAAAATAATAAAAATACCGGGCTTAACATTGATATAGAAATTTACAGATTATACATCACATATGCAGAACATATATTTGTATATGATTTATCTCTTTTGATTCTCAAAGCTCCCTAAAATAGGTAGAGCAGAAATTATTATTTCCATTTTGCAAGGAACTGAGAATCAAAGGGCTTAAGTAAGTCATGAGATTTATATTTGAGAGTATAAATTAGGATACAACATCATCCTGACATTTTAAAGTGATTTAAAAGTATTCAAATATAACTTGACAGAAGCACATTCAAAGGGAATGTACTTAAGGGAAAAACCAAAATTATATATGCTAGATGGGGAGTGTCTGGACTTAAAAAATTGCCAGTGTGCTGCCCACTAGACAGTAATTTTAATTATGAGATTCATAAGGCTATTAAAATTGCAAGGTATTATCGTCACCTTGCCCAGTTGGCATGGATGCTACACTTCCAGAGAATGGAGGTGAATTTGTTGATTTCACATCTTGGGATACAAAATACTGGACATCACTGTCAGATCAAGCAAAATGCTTTTCGAGTGCACAGCATCAGTGTGGACAACACAAATGCTGTCTCAGCATAGCCACTTTTCTAGCTGTTTTATATCAGCTTCCTAAGTCAGGAAACTGCTGATTCTGGGGAAAAGTATGAAATAACTCCTGTTCCCTCTCTCTCTTTATATTCCTTTCTAATCCCTGTCTCTTAAGGAAACCTGTTCTGTCATTCAAACATTCACTCACACTCTGGTATAAATCCAGGAATTGAAACTAGCATGATTGTTGCCTCTCTCATGGTTATTCATAATTCAGCAGGAATCAAAGCTGAAGATATCAAGATCTAATGATGACATTTCAAGCTGGTAGCTTCCCGCTTTATTTGGAATCACCTTCTGTAGATGCTGCCTACCTCCACTACCAATGGAGTCCTATATTTTGACTCAAAATCAAACCTCCACTCAGTGAGATTGAATCGGATTGAAAAAGAATAATGGCAATGGCTTTGTTTGAATTTGGGCTCACATATCTCTGTCCACTCCGCAGAACCAAAGGTGCAAATTCTTTAACATGTGGAAAAGTGACTACGCAAAATATGCAAAAGTGACTTCATGGTGACTATGCAAAAACATAATTCATTAAGATGTGCTTATGTTCCATGACAGTGATTTTGAACACAGTAGGGCAGTTGTCATCTGTAATATCCTGAAAGTCATTTCCTTCTACAATGTCAGAGAACCAGGTTATGAAATCCCCTTCAAACTTCATGACAACACAGCTTGTGGGATGTCTCCCAAAGTGATGTGTGCGTGAGAGAGAGGCACCAATGACCTACAAGGATTGAACACGATTTTCTAGTTTTATGAGTACATTCTCCTCTCCATATTTCTTATCCTGTCCTCCTCCTCCTATTCCCAAATTCAAAACTTCTAAAAATCAGTTCTCACCACATAATCCAAAAGTTTCCTGTTGACCAATATTAACCTTCTCAGTGAATCTTCTTTCTCCCCTCTCATCAGTCTCAACTCAGCAGTCGGTCTGAACTGGGATTTTGTTTTCTCTGTTGTTTCTTTGGGATGTGCTGAACTGTGTGTGTGCTGGATTTGCGGGGGGACAGGGCAGAGAGGTGGTGATGTCAGTGGAAAGAATCTTTTATTACCATTAATGCGGTAGTTGATTTAACGCATTTACTGGTTATGACAAATTACCGTGTAGAAGTGGAAGTTTCAGACGAAAGTTGACATTTGAAAGTAAACATACCATGTAGCAGCAAGGATTCAATTATAGCAAAAATGACAAGGTAGATAGATGTAGATATAGATATATATTATATACATATGTATTAATTATGTGTATTTCTAGATTAGACATATTTTTGACTTTATATTTTCAAATTTGATAAACTTTCTTGATTTTCTTTTAAAATCTAACTTACCTCATTCAAAGCCTTTCTAGATTGGCTGAGGAACCCCTTTTCATATATCTTTTATGTTTGATCTTCCTTCTTTTTAAATGTCATTCACTTTGTAGTTATCAATCAAGTAATTACTTAATAATTTCTTAAATGTTCCCAGAAACATTGATAGTCCAGGGGCCAGTATGGAGATGACATTTTGAAAAATAAAAAGCAGTTATTATTTTTTAAAGCTGATGAAAAGTTGTGTGTGTGTATACATACATATATTTGTATAGCCATGCACTATATAACCAAGTTTCGGTCGACAACAGAACACATATATGATGATGGTCACATAAGATTAGTATCATAAAGCCTAGGTGTGTAGTACGCTATGCCATCTAGGTTTGTGAAAGTACTTTTAGTGGGGAAGAAATTTTCCTCTACCCTTCTAGGTTCTTCTGGCTGGTCTAATAATTAAATTGACATGAGATAGATTAATAGGAGAATAACAAACAAAAGTTTAATAGCATTATATACAGGAGAAACCCGGGAAAACTGAGTAACTCACCAAAATGGCCAAAGCCTGCACCTTAAATACCACCCTCAGCTACAGACAAAAGAAGATGTTCGGGTGGGGAGAGTCAGGGACTTCAAAGGGAAGGAGGATATTCACAGGTAGGTAAAAAGGAGCAAACATTTGGAAAACAAGCGTTTGTCCACACAGAAACAGAAGAACACAGAGGGGAGCCAAACAGTCTTCCCTAGGTTCCTCCCTGTCTACCACCTAGTTCATGTTATGCTAAGGTGATAGCTTGCTTCCTGAGGCAGGTTTTTTTTTAATCCTAATTCTTTTAGGCAGTTAAGGGGGAGGTAACAAGAAAAAATTTCTGCTTTTTTTCTTAAAAATAATCAGCCTAAAATAATCATCATGTTAAAGAGACACACTTTGGGTTGACAAATTCTGTTCTCCTTCAGTACACTCTATCATGTGTGTGCAATGACAAAATCATCTAACGACACATTTTCAGAACGTAACCCTGTAGTTAAGCGATGTGTGAGTGTATGTATACATATATATATATATATATATATATATATATACATATGCATTGATATTTGCCATGACGTGACTTTGTGTCTGTGAAACTGGCTGTGCCATGTGATAAAGATGTTTCTATGGAAACGGCTCATGATTCATGATCAACATAAAAGAAAATTGCAGCTGAAGGTATAAGGTAGACTTGACAAAAAAAATATTAATGTCTGTACTAAAAAGTTTAAATGCCATTATTACTAACACTTTTTTATGACTAGAAATTTTTTTATAATCCTGATAAATATTATTATTAAGTCTCTCTAATATGCTAGGAGCTACATAGAGAGCATAAAGAATATAATCCTAAACTTCCTGGAGTTTACATAGTGCAGGGGAAAAAGACAAGGTTAATAAAGATCTCATACAGACTGATAGATAATCATTACTTCATATTGGGTCTTTTGTCTTGTCGGAGTCTTGATTTGTTTATATGCTCTATACACACTCTCTCCAGTAGAATTCTCTTTAGTGTGGTGACAGAAAAAGCTCCATAAGAGAAAGATGATTTCCCGTGCATTTTAAAGCAGATCTAGATGCATTTGTGTGGGAGAGGGGCTGCAGGTGGTAGGAGGGAGAAATGATGGCCTCTGACATGAGAAAATGTTCTAGGCACAGGTGGGATTTCAAATAAATGTCATTGAACTGTCTCTATGGAAACCAAAAAGCTGTTTCTCTTAACTAAAGAATTGTGTATCATTCCCTTGAAAATAATAGATGAGAAGGAAAAAACCTCCCCATGAGTCATGGCGGGTTAGAGTAGGCAGGGATCCTGAGCTTCCAACAAATCTATTCCCCCGCTTCCAGGAAGGATCCCAAATAAACCCTCTCATTCAAGCAGGATTCACTCCTAGCAACTTTCCTGATTAATCCATTCAGCAACAAGAGCAAGGCATGTCACCTCTAACTTGGCTGTCATATCTGGAGGGCCTAAACCCATACTCTTTTTCAGCTGAAGCAGGGATGGAATAGCTAATTGCTAACGGCTACCTAGGATCCTCTTCTGTTTGAAACTGTTTCTCGAGCTGTTTCTCTGCTTTCTTTCTCTAAAACTAAATAAAACAATCTATAAATATGCCTCTGCTTAAATAGGTATCCTCTTTCCAGGAGACCATTTGATGAGGACAGGGCTCTGCTGAATTCTTGTTTAAAATCATCCCTACCACGCCATTCAAATGTTTCGGTTCTTATGCAAAGCTCCTGGGAATCACTTTTTAATTTCCTGGCAGCTAAGCTTCATTTCTCACGGCACGCTGTTGGCCTCACTTGTGCTGTCTGTTATACCCGATCTCATTTCATCACCAAAGACACTTTCTACAAGAACTCGCACTGCTTTGATGCGATTTCACATGGAAACACGATGTTCCAGAAGGACTCTGAATCATTTAAGGATGTGGTGGAGAAGAGAGCAGATGCTGTGTAAGTGGGTTCCCCACACATCTTTTTTTCCCCACCCATATAGTTTTATAAAGGCAACTAAAACAGAATACAAAGATCACTTCTCTGGGGGAATTTGAAAAGTATGTTCTAAATCCTATCAAGGTCTAGGTCCTCCTAGGAAAAGAACAATATTGCTAGAGATTAAGATTGACTGCATTCCATTCTCTGTCTTTGGCCAGCATCCTTTCTCCATAACTCTAACCAGCCCATTTCAGCCACCACATTTGTGGCCCCAGGATTTCTCCCTGTACAACTTGTCTCATTTGTAAACAGAGCTGGAAGAGTCACCAAGGAACTAGTATTTTTCAGGATAGTTCCAATCTCCAAAATTCTACCTCAGTGTTCCCATAAATACCTTATAACAACAAGCTGTAACATTTTATTTTATTCTGGAAATATATCCACTTCAGTGGTGAACACGATGGTTAGTGCTTCTTTTCCTGTGTTCTCTTCCTGGGCTGATGGTGCCACATGTGCCCATTACTCAATATGGAATCTCATAGGGCTTCCCAGGCTTGTTTCCTCTCTAACCTCCGTCATCTGGTCAGTCACAAAATCCCTCTGATTTGCCTGTTTGACTATCTTTTCTTTTTTGACTTTCTAGTCCTAAGGCCACTGTTTTACTTTAGGCATTTATCATCTCTTATCTGGACTTTGAAACACCCTCTTAGCCTCTTAATTAGGAACACTGCCCCCAGTTTTAGCCTTTCCTACTTCATCTTCCACATAGCTACCAGAATAATCTATCTAGAATGCAAAACATACTGCCTGCTCAAACTTTTAGCAGGTTTTCTGTGTTTCAGGATTAGGATTCATTTCCCTGGCATACATATTCCAGCATCACTTCGCTTTGTCTCTCTGTCTTTGTCTCTGTCTCTCTTTCTCCATATGTGTGTGTGTGTGTGTGTGTGTGTGTGTGTGTGTATCTTTTTAAAGTGAAAGTGTAAAACGTGTATAGGATTTTTTTTAATCAAACAATTCAAAAGGACTTATAAAGAAGAGTAAGTATCCCTCCAACTCATACTCCTACTCCTGGCTCCCCTGCTCCTCATCTGTTGTGGATTCCTCCAGAAATGGTCAATGCACATAAAAAAAATTATGTTTATGGAGAGGGGATCTATATATAGACTATCTCTTTCAGTCTGTATAAGGCTTTTATTAACCTTGTCTTTATCCCCCTCTTCTTTTTACACAAGAGAGAATATTCAACAACATCGTGCTACACCTTGCTTTTAGCATTCTATTTTATCTCTTGACAATCTTCCCTGTGCCCTTCAAGTTCTCACAAAAGTGAATTACCTGTAGTTCCCAGAACACTCCACACTGTTTTCAGGCACACCTGCCAATGCTTATGCCCTTTCTTTTTCCGGAAAATTTCTTCTCATTTGCAGCATAGCATACATGGCGTTAACTACTGTTCCTCTTTAAGATTCATCTCAGGCATCACCCCTTGCCCATGCCTTAGAAACCTCTCCTCTGTGCTCCCACACGATCTTGGACACACATGTTTCTGTCCTGGCACATATCACATTATTTTAAAACAGCTGTTTGTGTATATATTCTCCTCTACATTGTAAAATATTTGAAGGTACGGATCATGTCTTAGTCATACTTCCATCCCTAATGCCCAGTACAGGATCTGATAAAAGACTAAGTGGTCACTAAGTCTGTGTTGAACCAAAGCATCCCAAGACCAAGATAATTATGGATGTTTCAAAATCTTCCAAAAGGGAAAAAACTTCATTACAAGAATAGAGATTTTAAATTATTTTTTAAAAGACTGTAAACTTCACAAGGACAGACACCACATCTCTTTTATTCACTAGAATAGTTGAATGAATGCTCTTTGTAAAATGCCCTTTAATCTTAAATATACATAGGATGACAGGTTTTATTGGGGCTGCAAGGGGCAGGGGATACACCAGGCACTCAATCGAGGGGTAGGAGAAAAAACTACTAGCAGCAAAACAATGAGGACCATGAGGTTGCTAAGGGGTACCCAGGCTCACTAAAGAAAACCCATGTATTTTTCACTCTTTTCCTATGGCCAGACTTTTTGCTAAGTTATCCCCACTGATAGGAATTAGTTGTACTCTTTCTTGAGCGTTTCTGTCAAGTGTTGTGTAAGAGATTGTTATATGCTGCTGACTATTAACTTCCTTCAATAGATAACAGTCAAGAGATTTCATGAAAAGCACGACCTGATGAAAACAGAAGTATACTAAAATGCAGAAACTCAATCTTGGTATTATGGAAAATAGGATTCAGTGTTTTGAAAATTTCATAGGGAAACTCTGTACCAACAATCAATCAACTATAAGCATATATACATTCATCTTCTCATTACCCTCAAGTATAGTAACGTCATTTGAGTTGTGGACACTCAAATCAATTGGACACATTTTATACCATTTATTTTTCTTTTGAAATGTTTTACATTCCTTGATAATGCAAGATTTCATTCATGTGTGTTTTGAGGGTGCTATCAAGCCTTTGGGGGCCTTCTAAGACAAAAAGCATCAAACAATTACAGAATTGATACAAAGTGATGTTCAGTTGAGATGAATACCTTAGCTTTACTGCTTGCCCCCAGACTCCCTGATAGAAAGATTTTAGGTGGGTTGGGTAAATCCTTTGGGATACCCAGATCTTGGAAAATAGTGATTTCCTTCCACTTCACATTGTGTTAAAATAAATTATTAGTTTGTCGGTAGCGGAGCAATGCTCCCAGTTTAAATACAGGGACTGCATTTGGTCTTGGCTCCAGTGTTCAATACAATATGAACTAGGCATCAGTGAAGTCTCATTTGGAAGACAATTGATCCAACGTTTCTTGTTGCTGTCTTTGGGAATCTGTTTAACTTGGGAAAAAGTGGATGATAAGGCCGTGACCAATTAAAATTATTCGATTCAAGAGGCCGCAAATTACACCCAATCATTGCTTCGGTGTTCCCAGGAGACTACCATAGTTTGTACTCAGTGGGAATTCAATAATTGCTTGTTGATTGACATATCTAACAGGAGAATAAAATGGAATAAGATGGAATCTAACAGGAGAATAAAATGAAATAAGATGGAATCTAACAGGAGAATAAGACAGAGAGGAAGAATCTTGATTTTGACATCTTTAAAGGCCTAAGTTTATATCATAGAATATTTGAACTGGAAAGAGGTTTAGCACTTGTATCATTTATCTTCATTTTACAGATGAGAAACCTGAGGTCCAGAGAAGTCAAATGACTCACTCAAGGTCCCAAAGCTAAATACTGGGAATATTTTTTTACTTGCCGAGCAGATAGGAGCCAAACCCTGGAGTCAGGCTACCTGGTTTCAAATCCTGACTCTGACACTTACTAGCTCTATAACTTCTGAGCAAGTTATTTAACCTCTCTCAACCTAAGTTTCTGCCTCTCTTAAAATCAGTTTCCCCATCTGTATGAAAGATAACTACATAGCCTTAAATCAGGAATTAAATGAGCTACTAATATAAAAGCACTTGACGGGGCTGGCCCGGTGGTGCAGTGTTTAACTTCTCGTGCTCTGCTTCCCTGGTCCAGAGTTAGCTGGTTCAGATCCTGGGTGCAGACCTATGCACCACTCATCAAGCCATGCTATGGTGGCATTCCACATACAAAAATGGAGGAAGTTTGACAACAGATGTTAGCTCAGAGCCAATCTTCCTCACCAAAAAAAAACCCAAAACAAAACAGCACTCGACAACCATCCCTCATACATAGGATGTGTTCCATAAATATTTATTTATTTTTTAAAGACATATTTTAAGTATATATTTATTTTCTTTGTCATTACACATTTTAATACCCAGTCTGGCCTTGTAATCCTAAGAACACAGGCTTTCAAATGTGAACTCAAACTTTTAAAAATCTAGATAGGCTTGCTTTTGTGGGGCTTAGGGTGTAAAAAGTCTTCCTGTTATTTCCAAACAGAAAGGCAAAGGGAATTTTTTCCTCTCTCAGCTTCTCCAGATAGTATAGTATTGTAACCTAGCACCTAAAAATGAGAGCTGGTCAATTACTCATATAAGAGAAAAAGTATTTTTATCTTTATTTAACTGCTGATATCTATTCCCGCCTTTAAATGGTACTGACCTATTTGCTGTATTTGCAAAGGAATTCTATTATAACCTCAGAGAATTTACTGACAGCAGCAAGAGTATGTTTAGGCTATTTTACAAAACTGTAGCAAGCTCCTCAGTCGGGGAAAAAGCAGTTTGCAATGTTCTCTATTCTGCAGAAGAAAAGTTCCTCGTATTCTCTAAAGCAGCAGGATGGTATTGTTGGAGTCACTGTGCTTGGCGATATTTCCATAGCCATCATTTAAGGTTGGCTGACTCATAAGTATTGACACATTTAGGAGGACTGCTTACTAGTTTAAGTCAAGGCCCATCATGCAGGCTCTTGCCTTTGTCCTGTTGCTTATCATCAATTACTGAGCTAATTTTCCCTTTTGAACAGCTACCTGTTTAACTACCTACAAATTAACGTGAAACTTAATTTGGAACCTTGAAATAATACCCTTCTTAGAGAAATTTAAGAGAAAAAAATGTTCATTTCTTAACAATGTTGGATCTTAGAATAATGTACCACAACCTTGCCACTCAATGTGCTTTCCACATACCAGCACTCCACATCACCCGGGAGCTGTGAGAAATGAAGAATGTCAGCCCCCGTGCCAGACCTCTGATTCAGAATTTGCATTTTAACATTTTAAGATCCCAGAGTGAGTCAGGTATACATGAAATACTGAGAAACACTGACTTAAAGAAATAGGGAAGGATGGCTGGGATTCTGACATGTGATGAACATTTTGTGTCACCAAGATGATGGTAATTAGGCATAACTGCAGTGTGTACCAGAAACCTGTGGGAGCGAATATGAAAATAACAAGAGGAACAACAGTGAAATTTAACAACAGTGCATATTTGGTAAATTGTATTTGTTTTTATTTTAGGTATTATTTATACAGTTAGCTCAGTTTAGCTTTTTTGGGGGAGGGGTTGTTTTTGTTGTTAGTCGTATGTCTGCTAAGAGCGTTCGCTGTTGCATCCTTCCGTGCATGAAGGAAGGAAAGAAACAATGAATACATGATAGTATTCCATTACTGGAATGACTACTCTGAGTCAGGACTCAACAGATGTAAAGTCTTCTGGGAATGACCATGTGGACCATTGTGTCTTTAGATCAGGGACAGAGTTCCGTGGCTGGAAGTCCTACTTGATCATGGGAAGCCACCTCTTTAACAAGAAGGGGAGCTAGTCATTGGGATCTGAAATAGAAGAGTTCAATCTCTTGTTTGCAGGTAGTTAATATCATGTTTTCCCAAAATACTACTCAAAGATGACTTGTCTATTACAATCTGTGCTTTACTGGGCTTATATCAGCAGATGATTGTAGCAACTTTAAGGCAGTTTCTGAAGGCTATTGTCTCCTTTATGCCCCATTCCTATTGTACACAATATACCCCATGATGCCAGAACAAAGAGCCTTCCTAATTTAATCAATAATATTATTGCTCCTAAGAAGTTTTTTCCCCCCACATCAGAATTATTCTTCAGAGATTTTGCATTCACTGCTCAAAACCAACAATTCTCGATTATAGACATTCTTGACTGTAAAAGCTATTTTATTTTCTTAATTTGAGAGAAATATTTTATATCCTGAAGGACATAAATCAGAAAATACTCCTGATGTTATGTTAGTCTTTACAACAGATAATGCTGTAAGCCAATATAAAATTATATTTCCCTTGGGGTAGCATAGGAAAAGAACAAAAATGAACAGAACCTAGTTCTCAAACCCATTAATGCAATGTACAATTATCATCTCATTTTACCAGCCATGGAATGGGTGGGTAATAATAGTAATGACTAAAAATATATAAATTAGCAATGTTTTAGTAATAGATTTTAGTCTGAACTTTCCTTAAGGCTATTTTTATTATATTCCTTGTCCATTCTTATTTTTCGTTAATTTTGGTGAAAATTTCCTGTTAAATGACTTCAAAGGTTATTTAAGCCTATCACAGTACTGAAACACGATTAATGTAAAAAGCAATGAGCCTTATTTCCCATAGACAGTTCAACCCTACTTACGTTATCTAAAAGTCAAAGCATATTCTAGACAATTTTCCTAACCAGGGCTAACCATCCAGGTTGTGTTATACAGATCCTTCGATCCTAAAATTCCTCTTTACTTGCATTTTCGTGGAGTTATTTCCAATCTATTTATTTCACTGCTTTGTCATAGATGAGAGAAGATAAAATAAATCTTGGTCTTGTTAATAGCTCTCATTAAAAGGGGAAACTAAGAAGAAGTCAATCAAGGTTTATTATTTTTCAGTGTTCCGTGGTTCCTATTTTCCCATCAAATCTCTAGCCCCATTGTGGAAAGGTAATGAGTACTTGAGTTGAATATATTTTTCAAAGGTTTATCTGTTGGGTGAATATTCTAAAAAATCAAGTAGGATATACATGGTGCAGTGATTAAACAGACTGTATTATTCCATCATTAGGAGTTATTTCCAGTGGTACTGCAATTAAATTCAATCCTTTTTCTGAGCTTATGTATGAATTCAGTCAAACAACTGGTTATACAGAGCTTTTTTGTTGTGGTAGTTGTTTTGGTTAATGGCAACTTTCTTATTCATTTTTTTTTTTTAGCTGAAAAGGTGTTTGTAAATATAGTCAACAGAATTATACATTTTCTAAAATTCTGGAAAGTATAGTATCCTATACAGAAGACCAACCACTGGCAAAGGCACTGTTGGCCTTTTCAGCTTTCTGAATCTTCTCCTATTTTATCCATTATCTTTGTGGTTACTTACAAGGTATCAAAACAAATGACTGAAAAGGAAAATATTATCATCATTTATCTACCTGATACAAACAACTTGTTTTTGTCTAATTTATCCAGTTGCAATGGCATGGATTGGGTACAATTTGTATATGTGTGCATGTTACTACATTCTCCAGCATTTGTAAATAGCGTGTTTTGGGTTGCTTTGAGGTAGTGACATGGATGTGAAGAGAATATTATAAATGTCAGTCTATTAAAAATATCTGCCAAGTCAGAAAATATTCATTGGGCACTACTTTTTAAAAATGGATTTTCCTTTTCCAATACAACCACCAGAGACCTTATTTTAAGTAAGCTTTGTAATTGTGGGGACGTTACGACTATAAAACACAGGAATTTAACAGTCACATGTTTTATTTTAGTCCTAGTCAACAGATCATAAACATATTTATTTCTCCCCTGACATAACCTAAAAACGAAGAAGAAAAATTCTTAAACCTTAGCATGTTAAAATAAAACAACACACCAGTAATGAAATGAAAAGACAATTGAATCTCCTGTACAGCTGTAGAGTGATAAATCCCCAAAGGTTTTAGTCTTTAAATTATTCAGACTGTCTAAATTTCTGCTGCCACAATATTTTTTCACAAGTGGTATAAAAATGGCATTTTGGTCACGTAGATCTAATTGTTCCCTGGGTGGTTGGTTCTAGAAAAGCAACAGGCTTTTTTCCCCCTGCCTTACAAGAAGCAACAGTTAGAAACTCGGGCTAGAAAACTGCTACCCTACAGCGGTTGGAAACAGGCAATAAACTGACAGCTAAGATTTCAATCGCTTTTGCAACAGCCACAGAAAGGAAGGAGAAAAAAAGGAAATAAAAGAATGTTAACCCCTTGAAATGAAAGGATTGCGCTCTGCGCTCTGTTACTATCGCTTCCCCCACTTTCACCGTCCGTTTAATCATGAGGCTTTTTCGTCATGGGCATGCTTAAGTTTCTAGGGTAAAGCAAAGCAATAACTCGACCTATTCTGTTTCAAATGAAATTTGCGAGATTGTAGCAAGACACATTCATCAACCTCCATACAGGAACAATGCAAGCCTCCCCAGAAGCTGGCTCGAGCGCTTTCGTATTAGCAAGCATGGACTGTTGTCTCAGCCTGTTGCTCCTGCCACACGGTGTGCTAGAGCCCAGAAAGAGGGAGGGGACATTCTGAAACCTCATCTGTGTGCTGAATACTTGGTGGCGGGAGCCTGGGTCAGTCCAAGCTCCCGGGCAAGGGGGCCGCGCCTGGCGAGGAGGCGGCTGCGGACCACGGTCCGAGGACCCTAGTGCAGGCTGTCCGGCCGCCGGCAGATGGTGCCCTCGGCAACCGATCACCGAAGGGAACCCTGCTAAAGTAATGCTCAGACTCCGCCCCACCCGATCCGCTGGTGCCACAATCACCCGTCCTTCCCCAAATAGTGCCGAGCACGTTTCCTCCGGAACACTGCAGTAGTCCGTGTGTGTGCGCGTTTGTGTGTGCGTGTGTGTGTGTGTGTGTGTGTGTTGAAAATACAAACCAGGGGCAACAAAGTGTGTGTGCCGGAGTGGGGAGCGTACGCGGAGTGGGACTCCCGGGATCGGGGCTGGGTGACCGCCAATGAAACGCAGAGGGCACGGGGACCGGTCCATTTCGCATCTGCGTAAGCCGGGCCGCCGGGCCCGGCGGGAGGCCACTCACCATGTTCACTTCGGAGACCATGTCTATGCTGGCGACATCGATCCGCATCCCGACATCCACGGGGGGCCCTGCCAGGGAGGTGGGACTCATTATAGGCATATTCTCAGAGTGGCGACAGGCTGGGGAGGGACGAGGGGCTTCCCTGCGCTTACTACAGTGTAAACCGGCTCCCTCCACCCCCCAACCCTTTTGCAGGGGACAGCCTGGGAAAACAGGTGTAGGCACACGGGTGATGCAGTGACTATGCAGAGGGTGTGTCGGGCCGGAGGAAGGTCGGCTCTGCCTGGGGGTTCATTCACCTGCGACTGGGTGTCCGGTGAGTGTGTGTGTGTGTGTGTGTGTGTGTGTGTCCAGGGCGTAGGGCGTAGTGCACGCTTACGAAAATGAAATGCTTTTTTTTTTTTGTTTTTTTGACATTTATCTTTGACGGGAAAAGAGAACTAGATATGGGTTACAGGTTGAAAAAAGATGAAGCATTACCTCCAAAGTCCGGCCGCAAGCGAATGTCATATCCTTTGAGCAATCTGTCCACTGTCTCTTTCACGTATGACATGTTGCTGGGCTCATTGGCGCTGGAGGGAAGAAGTAGGGACCGTATTCAGAATGAGCACAAACTGCGAGCAGACATAAAAATAGACAGGCACACCTACCCCCAAATAACAAGCTACATGATCCAGCAAGCATGTAAAAAGAAAAACACCAAAAGAGACGTTCAACAGCAGCAGCTCACCTGTGTGCACAACAGACCATGGCAATCATCACAGGGAAAGAGAGAAGCCCCAAACTCTCTCGATTTTGTACTGTCCACATTACTAACTCTGATTAAAGAATTGTCTTTTCTGCGAAGATTCAAGGAATGCAACTTAGTCGGCGGCAGGGCAGTTAATTCCCGAATGGACCTGCGCATGCGCAGAGGGTGCTCACTACCAAAAGACACCTTGTGCCTTGCAAACAGTATTCCTAGTGGAACAGGCAACAGATTTCAATCCCTTTAAAGTTCCTGTTTGTGGTGCTCCGCGTCCTCCGGGTAGTCGGAGATATCCTGCTGTTTTCTTGCTCGGGATCCTAGGTGCATACGGAGCTTTCTTCCTGCACTGGAGGTTGCTACGTTCATTTCCTTTCTGCCCTCATCCTGATTTTTTACTCAACTCCCAGGGATCTGGCTAAGGCTGCCTGTGATTGGCATCTTTCCTTGACAGTCACAGTGGTCCTAGAACTGGGAATCTGGAGGCGGGGAGGTTCTCTGGTGGCCAGTGTGTGTGTTGGTGTGATGGTGGGGGGAGACGTGAGGGGGCGAAGTGACTGGAGAGGGGGAACCAGAGAAGAAGGGAAGGGACAGAGGAAACGCAGGTCAGATTTGAGGACTGGAAGAATCAGGTCCCCTTGGGAGGCGTGTTAACACTTCTGGCTTAGTGTGGGAGGGGGAGAAGGGGCAGGTCAACTTTTTCACTCGCTCCCCCGCTTTTCTTCCCTCCGCTTTTGTGTCTCTCCAGACATGGGAGGTGAGGGAAGCAAGCGATGAGACAGCATCTCTGGGCAGGCAATCCTTTTTCTGGGGCCATCTGCCTCGAGTTTCACTGGGATTCTAGGTCCTAGTAAGGAAAACCTATTTCTTAAATTGCCAGCTTGTTAGCTTGTGTTAATAATTGAGAAGAGGATCCTGAAAACCCAGAGGTCTAACCTCTGTTTGCAGGTAGACTGGGGCTCTGCAGGAGGAAGAGCTGTTTGAATTAAATCAAATTCAGTCGATGCAATTCGATAAATGTCATTGAGCACATGTTGGGCGAAGGTCCTGGGCTAGGTGTTTGTTCACTCATTTAATAGTATATCTTAAATTTTTACTATGTTCTAGGCTTTCTGGGATTTAGAGATGACTTAAAGAGGGTTCCCAACCTAGGGAAATTCACAGACTAATTGGGGAGAGGGACACAAATATAAATAAATTCATTATGTCACTAGATAGTTTATAAGCTGACAGGATGGTTGTTAATTCTACCAGGGAGAGGTAGATATGATTTCCAGAGAAGAAGAAAGCTTTTTGCCAGAGTATGGTAGGGAAGGGCATTCCAAGAGAAGGGAACAGCATGTGCCAAATTCTAGAGACTTGAAAGACTATGGTCTGCTTTGCTGGCTGAACCCTGAAATGTCTGAGCAGAAAGTAAAAGGAGGGAGGTAGGGATGGTGGGTGATGAGGGTGCAAAGGGAAACTGAGACCAGACTATAAGTACAGCTACATACTCCACTATGCAGATTTAAGCTTCTGGAAATCACAGAAAAGTTTTAAATAGGAATGATCTGGGTTAGATTTAGGTTTTAGACGGAATGTTCCGGTACAGTCATTATGATAAGAACAATTAACACTTGTCACTTGCTGACTATTGGCTGTTTATTGTGCACATTACATAGATTATCTTATTTAAGCATTTTAACCATCCAAATGTGATAGATATTATTATTATTCTCCTTTTGCAGATGGTGATACTAAGAATAAATCAGGGTAATTTAACTAGTTTAATATCAAACAGCTAATAAAAGTTGGAATCAGTATTTCAATGCAGAATCTATGGACTTAACTACTCTACACTATGAAGCATGGACCCCATGAGAAGGAACCAGAGACAGAGAAAAACAGTAAGAAGGAATAAGAGTTACTACAATAACCCAAGCAAAAGGAATTAAAGTCAGATAGTGTTCAGTATGGAGAGAAGGTGATAGACTAGGCAAGCTTTCAGAAGTACAATGGTGACATAAAATAGTTGGAAAGATTTTGGAAGGTGTCTAAAAAATTGTACAAACGTTTATACATGTGTCAATCCTGACATTCCACCCATGCATAAATTTAATTTTCTCATTTGTGCCTCACAACCTTAAATACACGGGCCATTTCTTCTCGGGACAATGCTAACTCTTAATCAGGTTTCTTAATTTCCTTAAAAGTATGTCAATCTACCTCTTTTTAATTCATATGGATCTGCTTGTAATGGGCAAGAGAGAAGATCCCTTTATGCTTCAGGTCCTTGCTGAAGCATAGAACCTCTCTCTCTGTGCCTCACAACTCTGCAAAAGCTGCACTGTAGAAAACATGAATGCATGGAGGTTTACTTCATTCATTTATTCCTCAACTATTTATTGAACATTTACTAGGTGCCAGACACTATGCTAAAAGCTGGTGATTCAGTAGTGAAAAAGACAGCATACAGAGAGTCCCTTTCCACGTGGAATTTGTCAATTGATCCATCTGTTGGAGGTTGCAAATTATCAGCCTTGCTAGTCAAATTCAACTCATAAAAGAAGTATTTAGTTTGGCGTTCACAGTGTTTTAACTTATGTAGCTTTTATTGGGATATATGGTTTCCAGTTGATCATAAACTGCAATAATTCTTTTTGAATAACAACTAGGATTTTATTTAGCAGTCTGCTAAAGAGCCACGATTTTATCCTAAAATTAAGGAAGAGTATTGGTGACTTTGTATACGTGAATCCTAAGGGTTAGCATGACCCAGTTCAGGCCAATTTCACTGAATTTGGCTTTTAAATTATGCCTTCCACTCACATGGAAGGACACTACAGCAAGTCATAAGATATTCATTATTGCTTTTATTATTGGTAAGCTATTGGGGATGGACACACTGCATCACTCAGTATCTTATGTGTTAGGATCTGTGGGAGAAAGTTTTTCCCAGACGCTGGTATTCTGAAAATTCTCTTATTTCCGGAATAGCTTGTATCTTATGGACAATAGAAATTCTAAAATTCATTAATTTCCCTGCTTTCTTTGGTCACTGGGAATCTCAGAATTATAGGTACATTTCAGCTTTAATCATTACGTAACATCTTAATGACCTACATTTTGATATATTGCATTTCTCTCTGATGCCTTAGAATTCTAAATTTAATTTTCCTTTGTCACACCTTGCTAATTTAAAAACAGATATGTTGCACTGAATATATATAGTGTGTAAGCTGTCTTGAATAATTTTTGGAACTAATTAGGGAATAAATGAATTCAAAATAATAAAAAGAAATAAGTATATAATTGAAAAATCTTAAGAATCGTCAGGTCCAGACACAGAGGAAATTTTTTTTATGACTTGAAAAAGGCAACACTTACTTCCTCTATGAAGTTTCTTGTTTTTTTTTCCAAATCAGTCCTCTTTATTAAGACCTTCTCCCCTTCAAAATTCAACTCAATTTCCATTTTTTCTTAAAGCTGGCCCTGAGAGTCATTGGCCATCCCTACTCCTATTATCAGTAGGAGAACAAAAGGAGGATCCTAAAAATTAGCATCCAACTAGAATGGAAGTGTCTCAAGATTAAGAAATCTTACACAGATTCTTAGTGAAGAAGCTTATTGGTGAGAACATACAGTAAACAGCTTTAAATTGTTACTTTGCATTGAGATCAAACTTGAAAAAGATGGTTTCATTTTTAAATTAGTCCTGTTTATTTATTTATTCTTGTAAATACTGAGCCCAGACAAATAATGTTCATACTAAAGCTATTTTTGATAAGCTATGTCAGAGACACTGCACAGATTTAATGTAGATGGTACACTTTAAGGGAAAGATTAACAGGGATTTGTGAAAAACAAAATAACAAATATTTTCATTCATAGTTTAAGAATATAACTAAAGTTCAACTCCATTCAGTCTTGCTTCAATCAAATTTATTAAGCATCTACTATGTGCCAAGCAAGTATGATACTCTGCAGTCTCAGTTAACCCATTATTTTCTGTCCTCAAGTTGGCTTAAAAAGTTAACGTGAATGGATATATTAGGTTGGATATATGTGGAAAGAAAGATGATAATAATTGTTTGGAAGTACTATAAAGCAGCTTCCTTACCATGAGTTAGGAAGAAATGAATGCCTACCCTAACTTTATCCTCCATTCCCCAGAAATTTATCTCAGGATAAAAAATTAAGCATATACTCAAATTAATGTTTCAAATTAGTGAATAAATAACAGATTTTCCAATAAATAATAGGAAAATTATTTCTCTGGAAAATAATAAATATAAGGATTTTCTTATACTTCTTGCTAAAATAAGTTTCAGTTGAGTTGAAGATTTAAATGTAAAAACTGAAACTGTAGGAATAATAAATAGGTACACACAATATGCTCATCCAGCATCTAACAAATGCTCATTGAAGTTCTTTTCTTTTTGACACATGCTGGCCAAAGCAGAAACATTAAAAGAAAATGTTGATAGATCAGAATACATAATTGTAAAGTCATTTTAAAAACATATGCTTGAAAAGTAATTCATTGTGAAATTTAAGAGGCTCTTCTATTAAAGTAGGACTATTCAACGTTGTACCAGAGGTGTGATATTTCAATGAGACAATAAAAAATAGAAAAAGAAGAAATTAACTTTCCTTATTTCTACATGTTAAGTTTGTTTAGAAAGAAAATCCAACGAAATCTTCAAACATGTAAGAATATAATAAGAGAGTTAAGCAAGCTTACTGGATTCAAGATCAAATAACATTTAAATACTCATTAGCAGTATTCCTATACACGGTGGTTACCACAAGAAAACATAATAGGAAAACATTTCATTACAATAATAGCAAAAGCTCATATGCACCCAGGAATAACTGAAAAAAAAAATGTGCAAGACCTTTATAGAGAATCTATATAACATTATTAAAGGACGTAAAATAAGACCCAGATAAATGAAAATGTAACGCACATGTAGTTGGGAAGACTCAACATCATACAGAGGTCAATTCTATCCAGTGTAAGAAATATAATCAATTTGAATCAAAATTCCTACAGTTATAGTGGAAATTAAGAAACCAATCCTAAAATTCAAATGCAAGAGTGAAGAGTCAAAAAAAAGACAAGAAAATTTTGAAGAAGAATAAAAGGAGGGAGGATATGGGGCACTTGCCTTTGAAATGTCAAGACTTATCAAGCTACTGAAATTGAAAGTTTGTGGTTAGTTTGGAATTCATGTAGGGCTAGGAAAAAATAGTACAACCAAATAAAGGGCATAGAAATATTCCTCTATTTTAGAAAAAGTGGGGAAAAATGAGCTATTCAATAAATTCTGCAGAGACTATTATTTACAAGGGGAAAAAAAGCAGATTTTTTACCTCATTACATACACAAATATATATTGCAGGTGGATATATAATTCAAATATAAAAACCAAAACTCCAGAAAAATTGTATGGGAAAATATATTTATGATTTTGGTATAGGAAAAGATTTAAAGATAAACAAAAGTACAAACTGTAAAGGAAAAGATTAACAGAAATAACCACATTAAATTGTAACCTTTAAATCAAAAGAGACTATTAACGTAGTGAAAAGTCAAGTCACACACTTAAAGAACATGTTTTCAGCAAATTTAACTGCCAAAGGATCAGTATGAAGAATTTACCAAAAAGGAAAAATCTCCCACAAGTAAATAAAAGAGAAAGCAAAAAGGACAAAGAGCCACTCCAAATGAAGAACTGCAAATTAAAACAATGATATGCCCTTTCAAACCTATCAGATATGCAAAATTTAAGAATGCCAAATATTGATTAGAAACTCCTGTATACTTTTAGTAGGCATATAAATTGATCTGAACACTTTGTAAGGCAATTTGGACATATCTGGTAAAGTCAAAGATGCGCGTGCCCTTTGGCCCAGAATTTCCACCACCTGGAAGATAGCCTAGAGATCCACTCCCGCAGTCTAAGAATGTTCTTAGTGTTGAATAGTTAAAATAGTGTTCTGAGTCTCTGCTTAATTAAAAACAGTGTTGCTTTTAATAGTGTAAAACTGACAACAACCTAAATGTTTACCTATTGAGCATAAATAAATACAGATATAGTTACACAATGGAATACTACAGTCAAAATAGATAAGTATCTACACGGCTTTACACAGATAAATCTCAATATAAGACATTAAGCAAAAACGAAGGAGCTAGGTGCAGTATGATATGCGTGTGATAACATTAAGTAAAGTTAAAAACATTTAAGTGCAGACACCAGATTATATATTATTTTGTATACATATATAGCTCTTAGATAGATAGATACATACATATCTGTTGTAAAAATAGACTGGAAGGCTAGGAAAGATACTAGATTTTAGGATATAATACAGGCTTCAACTGAATCTATAATACTTTATCCCCCTCCAAAAAAAAATCTCAGGCAAATTAACCAAAACATGATCTGCGGGTGTTCACTATTCTACTCTCTATATATTCTAGGTATTTGAAATATTTTATAAAAACTAATGAGTGAAAACTTGGAAAGTATATTGGAAATTTATATGTTTAAAATGTTGATATATATTAATGAGAAATAAATAAACCTAATACATAAATGGGTAAATGATTGCAACGGGCATTTCACAAAAGAAGTAACCACAAAATATATTAAAAAATTTCAACCTTGGTAGCAATTTAACAAATACAATTTAAAAAAAATATGACATGCTAATTTTATTCATTAGTTTGCTATTTTAAAAAGGCTTAATATCAAGTATAGTGAATGCTGTGAAGAAATACAGTTTCATACACTTTAGGGGCAGTATAAATTTCCACAATCTATCTTAAGGACAATTTGTAATATTAATAGCCATACGATATGCTATTTTCTGTATCTATTTGTGGAATTTGCATTTTGTTTAATTGATCAGGTTTTCTGATTTAACCCAATAAGATATTTGTACATATTTAATTCTATATGTATAATGATGATTTAATATATGTATACATTGTGAAATGCTTACACAACCAAGCTAATTAACATATCAATCACCTCACTTAGTTACCATTTTTCTGTGGGTGTGATGAGGATACTTAAGATCTGCTCTCTGAGCAAATTTCAAAATGCAATATTATTGACTATAATCACCATGCTGTACATTAGATCCTCAGAACTTATAACTGGTCAAAGGGTACAAACTTTCAGTTATAATATGTTACATTTTTATCACAATCACTGTTAATAAGGTTTGAATTTTGGTAAAGTAGCCACACTATTATTACGTTTTAAAATGTTTATGTATCCTTTGTT
Organism: Equus quagga; assembly: GCF_021613505.1. Classification (NCBI taxonomy): domain Eukaryota; kingdom Metazoa; phylum Chordata; class Mammalia; order Perissodactyla; family Equidae; genus Equus; species Equus quagga. Next base: position 117,832,455 of record NC_060269.1, read on the forward strand.
AGGCTTTCATACTTCATTTTTTAGATTAAGTACTGTATTAATTTATTAAGATTATAAAATCTTGCATAACTTTGCTATTACATTAATCTACCTATTCACTTAAGTAGTATTTTTATCTGTGTTAATGGGAATGGTCTCACTTCATTTTTTGCGTATGAATTAGTCTCTAAGGGTGTATTATTTTCTTAGAAAAAATGTCTTGTGTTGCAAGCTATATTAATAGCCAGTTATTTAACAGATTTTTAGCTGCTAATATGAAAAATGTCCTTTTTCACTTTGTATTTTTCAGGTCTTCCTATTCATATATTATAATACGGACTTTTTTTTTTAAAGATTGGCACCTGAGCTAACAACTGTTGCCAATCTTCCTTTTTTCCCCCCTTCTTCTTCTCCCAAAAGCCCCCCAGTACATAGTTGTACATTCTAATTGTGATACTTCTGGTTGTATGGACTTTTGAGCATAAAACTTATATCATATAATTTAGCTAAGTACATTTTTATCTCTTTTTATTTTTACTTTTTACTCATAATGCTACAGCAGTTTTATATATCTTAAGTAAATTCATATTTTATTCTTTTCCAATATTTATATTTCTTTTGAATTTCTTCTCAAAATTCTGCTATTTCCAATATTGGAATGATTATAAGAGTATTCTTTTCCTGTTTTAAGGAGATCTCTACTCAAGTATATGATTTTTTTGTTTTAAAATATATGCTCTATCTTATTAATAGAGATATTCCAAGTCATTGCTTTTATTAGAAACACTAATTTTATATTAATAAGAATAGTTAACATTTTTATTGGCTTATTATTTACAATATTATTTTAAAAACTTGACATATTTTGGGCTTATAATACCTGATGAAGGGGCCGGCCTGGTGGTGCAGTGGTTAGGGTCTCGTGTGTTGCTTTGGTGGCCTGGGGTCCACAGGTCTGGATCCCAGGCATGGACCTAAGTCAAGCCACACTGTGGCGGCGTCCCACATAAAATGGAGGAAGATTGGCACAGATGCTAGTTCAGCAACAATCTTCCTCAAGAAAAAAAGAGAAAGATTGGAAACAGATGTTGTCTTAGGACCAATCTTCCTCATACACACAAAAAATACTTCGCAAGGTAGTGATACTATAATTAGTTCTGTTTTACAGGTGAAGTAACTGAGACACAGAAAGTTCATTAATTTATCCAAGGTCAAGCAATTAAATGATAGAGACAGAATTCAAATTCAGGTAGTCTAAAGACAATCTATACTCTTTGTCAGTACACTATTAATTATGAAAAAATGTTGCCACCATAAAATGCTTTCTAACCTCTATTGAGATAAGTGTATGCTTTTTGCAACTTCTATGTAATTAAATGCATTTATGCTTTATCCTACGTTATGAGTGATTCACATTTTTAGAACAAGCCCGGATTAGAGATTTTTTTCATTAAGCTCAGGAGACTTATGCTCCCCGAGTGGAATCTTGTAAAAGGTCACTCTGAAAACTGGAAGTCTTGTAGTGTTGTGGCCTCTGACTGATCAATGTGGACCTGTGGGTAGAAGACAAAGACAAAGACTAAGACAGTGACTATTAATGTTGTTACCAGTGAGATATTGCTTTAGTCTGCCATTCATAACTCTGTTAATGTGTAGAGATTTTACTGTTATTTTTTAATAGGAACTATTTATACTTTTCATCTTACTTGTTTCCAAGACTAAATTTTAGTGCCTGGGATTAACTGGAGAACAAAAGTGTTACAAATGGTCAAGTGATTATCCAGGTAAACATTTTTTTATCTAAACATATGGCCTTAGGATTCATGCAATTACTCAAAAATATTTTTAAAACTATGAAACAATAAAAGATAAAAACCAGGGCCTGGCCCATGGCCTAGTAGTTAAGTTCATTGTGCTCTGCTTCAGCAGCCCAGGTTCAGTTCCTGGGCATGGACTTATACCACTCATTGGCGGCCAAGCTGCGGGAACGACCTACATACAAAATAGAGGAAGATTGGCACAGATGTTAGCTCAGGGCGAATCTTCCTCAGCAAAAAAAAAAAAAGATAAAAAATAGCAAGGTAAACACATCCAAAGAGAAATGATTAAAGAACTTTCCATCTTATCTTGGAGTGTCAGGGAAGACACCTCAAAAAAGTTGAAACTTTCTGCTAGATCTTGAAGTCATGGAATTAAGAACTTCAGAGGAGTTGGGGCAGGTGGGAAACACAAGCAAAGGCTTCAAGCTGTACAGTTGATGGCAATAAAGGAAATGGTAATTTCAAGGAGAATTGGACATAAAATGTATTTGCAGTGCTGACAGGAGTGGGGAGATGGAGGAGGACAGGAAGGGAGTTAGATGAGGAGAGAAATGTGTTCTAACTTTCAGCTAAACAAGAATCAGAGTAGAAAAACAAGTAGGAGATTTGGTTGGGAAATAAAACTTGTTTTTTTCTCTGCCCCATGTTAAATACGTACTCACCATTACTAAATGAAAATCAAAACATTATTAACCTATCATTTTTACTTAGTTGTCATTAGAATTCTTCCAATTACTTTAAGAGAGATTTGAGGGAAAATTTGGAAAACCTAGGCATCTGGATTGATCACTGAAGTGATATAGTGCCAATGTAATTAGCTAATGAAAGAATTTTTACTCTAATCATTTTCCGAATAAAGATAGTTATAAAACTATCCTCCCTCTGGGGGATAAAACTTAAATCAGTCAACATTTTAAGCAACAACATCTTCTCTTCAGTCGTAAGTTACTCCTACCATATATGAAATGCCACTCTATACTCCTGCTGTAAGTCACTTTCATATACTAACGATGAAGAAATGCCAGAAGGAGGATGCGGAGGTTGTAAATCTCCTTCTCTTTGTGGAATCGGAAATGTATTAGCCATAGACATGGAATGGTTCTAATTTGGGTTTAGGAAATGAAATACTATTTACTATGGACCCTGGCGTATAAATATGGACAGATAATCAAGGGTCAGCAAATCTTTAAGGGAAACCAACATCATGAAGGAAAGGGGATAAATTCCCCAAGCAGAAAACTAAATCCTCATGAGAAGTAAGACTACTTTAAAGCAAGCAAATAGCTTGAGGAAGATTTAAGTAGATACAGACAGCTGATGAAAAGAATAACTGTTAAGCAAAACAAAAGTCAACAACAACAGCGAAAACAAAAGACTGGGTTTCCAGGAAATTGAAATTCATTGAAATTTTAAGAGAAAATTTGATAGATGAAATGAATGACACAATTGAAAATTTTCAGTGAGCCAGATAATAACATCAAGTAATTATCAAGATTGTATTGCAAAGACAAAATAGTCACTGAAAAGAAATCCAGAAGTTACATAAGCAAGAATAGAGAAAAAGGTGAGGAGCAAATAATAAAAGAAATAGAAATGTCCCAGAAATGCCAAAAGTTATTAGTTTTATGATTGAATAAGTTCATTGAATGTTAAATAGAATTAATTAGTCATATTCTGGTGAATTTTCAGGACATCTTGGATAAAGAAAAATATACAAAATTCTCTTGAGAAAAATAAATCGCATTGTCTACCTAACAGACAGAATAGTTTGTTATTCTTATTGGCAAACTTAGTACCAGAAATTCTTTTTTTAACAAGAGAAAAGCAAAGTTTATTAACCTGTGCCTTAGAACTTCTTATCAGCAAATTTAGGACCAGAAATCAATGAATTTTTTAAAATTCTGAGTGAAAATGACTTTGAAGTGCTAATTCTATACTCTCACAAGCTAGTGTTCATTGGTGTTAGCAATATAAAGTCATTTCTAGACATAAAAGGACCAAGAAAGGTTTGCCCCCTACAGATAATTTCAGCAAGAATTACCTAAGATTATTACAACAAAACAAAATATCAATATGAGAGACAGGAAATTAAGACACAAATTTAGGTGGTGAGCAAACAAATTATTCTCTAATTTTTAAGTTAAATGCAGTGGAATTGAAAGCAATTGCTAAGAAATCATTCTGAAGCTGTAGGCAAAAGGTCCAGAAGTTAAACGTTTGTGAGTTAGAGGAGGTGCTGCGAAGTTGACGGGTTACGATGAAACAGCAAGGAGCAGATGTTTTGTATAAGCCATACTTCTCAAGTAGAAACTATGAGTCTATTTAGTGTTTACAATGTGCCAAGAACTGTTCTAAATCCTTTTTCGTATATTAAGCCATTTATACCTACCATCTCTGAACTCTGGTAATAATGTCTTCATTTTTTCAGATTTTTTTAAAGGAAGAACAGATGGGAAAAGGCAACTTGCTGTTGATCACACAGCTTTAGATGTGACAGAGCCAGGATTCAAGCTCACAAAGTCAAAATCCAAAGCCAGTATTATTCACCACTATGCCGCACTGTTTCTCATGGAGAAAAGGTGGAGCACAGAGAGGAGATAGCCAAATGTTGGTGAACCAATAAGGCAGAATACCCCCAGAAGATAAGAAGTAACTGGGATAGTAGTTGAGTAATAATAAGGACGGAATGCTTGGAAGACGACACATGACTGAAAATCTACACAACTGCAAAGGAACCAAAAGTACAGCCATACTTGTGGGCTGCCTTAATGCCTTCCATTAACATTTTAAATTCCATCATGATTCCTGCTATTCCTGGTGGTTCAGCACTTCCTGTGTCCACACATAGCCAAGTATTGTGGCTGAGATTTCTGTGTTCTTTACTATCATATTCATTCTTACAATAAAATCACTAAATTGAAACTCTATGAGGAAAAGGAACTTTTTCAACTCACCAATACATATCCCTTATCTAGAATTATGTCTGATACGAAATAGATATGAAATAAGTATTTGTTGCATGGATGCATACATAGATAAATAAATCGAGCAATATTTATTGGATGTCTAATATGGACCAGGCACTATTCTAAATACTGAGTATATAGTTATGAACAAAACAGATAAAAATCCATCCTTGCCACTAGAATATAAACTCCAATTCAAGGAGTTCTAGTGAGAGAGATGGATCATAAGCAAGGTGAATATGTAAAGTATACTGTATATTTAGACAGCGACAAAAGAAAAAAAATGTAAACCAGAGAATGGAAATAGGACCCACGGAAGTTTCTAAAGTCCTAGAAACTTTAGAAATGGTGGTCAGGGAAGACCTCAGTGAAAAGGTGACATTTGAGAAAAGGGCTCTAGATAGCGATGGAGTGAGCCATGTAAATCTGGTAAGGAAGAACATTGCCAAAAGAGACCAGAAAGTGTAAAGATACTGAAGTAGGAATGTGTCTGTTATGTTTAAGGAGGCTAGTGCTGGTAGAGCAGAGGGAGGCAGAAAAAGCAACAGATGAGTTCGAGAGTTAAAGGATTCATTCTGAGAATGATGGAAAGCCAGTGGAAGGATTTGATGTGGAGAATAACGTGATTTGACTTGCTTTTTAACAGAATCACTCTAACTACTGTAGAGTATAGACTGTTGGAGGGTGGGGGGAGTTATGTCACTAATCCAGGTGGAAAAATTACAGTGGATGTAGAAGTGATGAGAAGTGGTCATATTCTGGATCTATTTTGAAGCTAGAGTTAACAGGGCTTTCTGCCAGATTGGATATAGGGTATGAGGGAAAGAAAGGAATTAAGGATGACTCCAAAGTCTCTGAGCTGAGCAGATGGAAGAGTTGCCATTGTCTGAGATGGGGAGGACATTGAGAACAGTTTGGTAAAGGGAGTTTGTGTCATAAGTCAGTTTTGGACATCTTAAATTGGATATGTTTATTAGAAATCCAAGTTGAGATTTTGAGTGGGAAGTGGATAATTCCATTTCAAGGAAGAGGTCTTGGCTGGAGATATAAATTTGAAAGCCATGAGCATGTAGATGGGATTTGTTATGGACTTCATTGTGTTTCTCCAAAACCAATATGTTGAGGCGCTACCCTCAATGTGACTGCATTTGGAGATAGGCCTTTTAAAGAAGTGATTGAGTTTAAAAGGGCGGGGCCCTAATCCAATATGACTAGTGTCCTTATAAGAAGAGGAAAAGTCACCGGGGGTGCTCTCACACAGAGGAAAGGCCTTGTAAGGACTCAGCAAGAATGGGGCCATCTGTAAGCCAAGGAGAGATGCCTCAGGAGAAATCAAACCTGCTGACACCATGACCTTGGACATCTAGCCTCCAGAATCAGAAGAAAATAAATTCTGTTTAAGCCACCCAGTGTGTGGAATTCTGTTATGGAAGCCCTAGCAAACTAATAGATTGTTTAATACCACGGACTGCATAATTTTACCAACCTTGTGAGCACAGGTAGAAAAGGGAAGAAATTCTAGGTTCCCTGGGGCATTTCAACCTTTTGAGGTTGGGGTAGATAGAGAGGAACTAGAAAAAGAGACTAACAAGGAAGAGCAGGTAGAAGAAAACCAGGAGAATGTGCTGTTCTGAGAACCATGGAAAGAAAGTGTGTCAAGGAAAAGGAAATGATCAACGGTATCAATTACCACTGATAGATCAACCAATATGAGGACACACGAATCTCCCATTAGTCAGATGAGAAAGGCATTATTTTTTCCAAAATTAATGAATTTTGAGGTCTGTAGTTTCAGTTTCAAATTATTTTGAATCAATCTCATTAAGATTTTTAAGCTAAACCAATATCACAATGGAAGATTTTGAAAGTTTATTTTCAGAGAAAATAAATTTTCCTTTTTAAAAGTTAGTGATGTATATAAGTTTCATAAATTATCAGTAAAGAGCCAGAAGGGGAAGAAAAATATATTCTAAAATTTTAGATCTCCAGTATTATCACATTATTTCCTCGTGGCACTTGTTTTATTGTTAAGAACTAGAAACATTAAAAATTCAGGAACTGATTAGACAAAAAGTCATTCTTGCTAAAGAGGAAAAGGCAACTTTCGTTTAGAACAGGAAAAACTAAACAAAAACAAAACATGGGTAAACAATAGGGAAAGTGGTAAGGCATTCAATTTTGGAAAAGAAAAGTCTATAATTCAAATCTGAATTTAACAACAAATTATTTGAGTTCTAAGAGAGACTATCCAGTTATTCCAACCTAATTTTGAACCTCCTCTTAGCAATCTGGAGATGAATATGCATAGGGCTCCAAGGCAGTACCAATATAGCAGTGTGCAAAATTTTGATTGAGAGATTAGTTAGGTGCTATTCATGAAATAATCAAGATGAGGGTATTAAGCCATCAAGAAGTTAGGTATCTTACCAATATTCCACTGAGTTAGTGGCCGAACTGAAAGCCAATGTGTGTGTGTGTGAGGAATTAATCATTAGATTTTGGAGATTTTTACTTTTATTTTTGTACTTTCATAGCTATCCTTTCCTGTTTTATATATTTTTATTTGTTTCCCACATGTTCCTTATTTTTTTCTTTGGGTTTAGCCTTAGGTGACTTTCTACAGTGGTTGTCACTATTCTCCTAGAAGTCTCTCTCATATGTTCTCAATATTTCCCTAAAATCGTACTGCATGTAGAACTCAGTTAAGAAAATGTTCATTTTTAATTTTCCCAGGAATTTGAGTAAATAGATGAATAACGCGACCATCAGCAAAGCATCATACTTATGAAAGTGTCATTGAAGTTGTGCATAATTTCAGTTGCCAGAATCATAATACTTTTTTGCTGACAGTTATGTCATATCAAACGCATGATGCCAAATACTCTCTTAGACTTATTGAATGTTAATACCAGCAGACTATTTAACAATCTGACCCAACACTCTCATTTTAAGGTGAGAAATAGTGAGATACATAGAAACAATATGATATGCAAAGGCCACCCATCTAGTAAATTACAGCCCTGGAATTACATCCAGGTCAATTAACTCCAAACATCGCTCTTTCCAAACACTTCTTTATCCCTTTCTCCAGTCAAAAAAGAAATAGTATTAATTCTGGTATTCTCAATCTCTGCTTTTAAAACAGTCCATGTTATTTATTAAAAAGTTAAATTTTCTAATAATAACTGGTTGGACATTTTAGCACCTAGTTCAAAAACTGATTTTTCTCTCATTTCAACCAAGGAACATCATTTTGTTCATTAAATTGTCTGCATAATAGTAGTTTTGTCACCAAGGGTCAGGTAGAGAACATTTCTGGATTTGATTTTCCTTTTCTTCAGAAAATTATCAGGCAATTTTGCAATTGTCTAAAGTGTCACTATGTCACTTTAGTAATCAATTCAAATGATTATGGTTTTCTAAAATTTTCTATTAAATCATTATTAAAAGAGCTTGAACATTTTTAATGATGGGAAAGAAAAAAATAATGGAAATAATAGGCTTGCCTTTCATTCAGTATGCAAGAGTATAAAGTTTTATAGGACAAAGTGTGAAGCATTTTTAAAGAATCTGGTTTTTGCAGCTTGGTTCATGTTTTGTTGAAGGCAACATGCTATAACTGGGTACATAAGGAATCATGACCCTGTCTCTTACTTATATTATTTCTAATGTTTTTCTTTCACTGAACCCCTCCCCCATTACCATGTACTTGATATTTAATTAACACTGAACTGCTCCCATTTTCTGTATAAACAGAAGCAAGCCTTTTACATGTCGGTTTCTATTTCTACAACACTTCTCTGCCCATCTCATCCTTGGGAACGTCAAAGTATAGTTCTCCCTAATACTCCAGCTACTGCAGCATTTGGTTAAAATCTCTATTCAAATTTTTCCCTGTATATATATATAGCACTTTGATAAACAGCAGCCAAATCTCTACAAATTAAAGTAGACACTTAACGGCAATTAATGGCAATACTTTGTAGTTCATTCTCTGAAACCAGGTGATAACATTTTTGCATCTCCGTAACCCCCTTGTAGTTAGACTGACCATGTGACATATTTCAAGCAATAGAATGTCAAGAGAAAAGTTATGGGTTACTTCTTGGCCAAGATGGTTAAATATCTAGTGTGCTTTCCCTTCTTTTCCTCTTTCTCCCACTTCAGTGAAGGACAGCAATCTAAGATAGTGGAGCCATATGATGGAAGAAGCTCAGATCCCTGAGTCAGCACCTGGAGGAATCTACTAAGGATTTTATATGAGTAAACAACATTGGACCTTACATGAGGGGGAAATAAACTTTTATCTTATGCAGTTTGTTTGTCATAGAAGCTAGGGTTAATTACCATTGATTAACAGTATATAATTATTACAATACATAAAAATTCGTAATATCAAAAACATGTTAATATAAAAAGCATTGCATAATGACACTATATGTAAAGTATTTAAAGCATCATAAGTAATGGTATTTATTTTGTATATATATCTAATAATAATATATAAAGATGTTTGGAAAGAGAATTACCAAATTCAATATGGCGGTTACTTTTAAAGATGGAAGGACTGATGTGATGGAGTATTTAGAAACTTTCAATTGTATCTGGAATGTTTTGTTTTTATTAAACAAATTCTGAATCAATTTTGACAAAATGTTAGAATTTAATAGAGCTGAGTGTGAAGCACCTGAATATTTGTTATATCATTCTCTGGTAGTTGTTTTTTTTCCCCCGTATTTTGAATTATTAAAAAAAATCAACTTTTACTGACTTGGAGGAGTTTGGATAGAAGACTATAAATTATGAATAGTTGAGGAGAAAATTTGTACATATTCATCAAACACAAAATTAGAGTTAAGTATAAATTATAAAACTTGAAAAAGGGAAGTCTTTTCCCTTTACTGAGAAATGTATTTTACTTAGAGAATATAAACGTGAGCTTCCCCAGAGTTGGAACAGTTTGAAAAATACAAAGTGAAGCAGGGATTAGTAAAATTCATAAACTCCACCTCAAGTTGTTGGAACACACTCACCGTGGAGAACAGGTGTACGTGCCCATAAACAGACCTCCTGGGAACCGTCTGGCCCCTGTGTCTGGACCGTCTCTGCTTTCCAGTCAAGCATGACCATTTGGCCCCGTCTAGGACCTTACTCTCACCCATTCCTACATCAAATTTTTAGCCCCAGGCAAGCAGTACACAATGTAGATGTCCTTGGCTCAGCTCCATATCCATCTTGCTGCCAGTTTTCTTAGTATTCGCTGCCCAGACAGTTCACAGCTGGGCTTGGTGCTATTGAAGCCCTCTTGGCCTTGAGCAGGATCACAGTTGCAGGCTTGGTGTGTGTCTACACAGTGAGACAGGAAAGAGACATCTTGATCACAGCTCTGGGTTCTTTCCTGCAGCAGCAATGACAAGGTGAGGCCTCAGGCAAAATTGTGTGGGTTCGCAGACCAGCCCTGTTATGGGCTGGGGCAAGATGAGTAAATTTCCACATCTGCTTTCCAGAATCTTAAAAGTTTATATAAAGGCCTTAACTGGATTCAGTCATGTATTCAGTATAACTGGTCTCAACAACACTTCACTCTCTCAAGGCTATGTCCTTGAGACAGCTGCTAGTATGGGAAGAGTAGGCAGAACATACATTCCAAAGACAAAGGAAGGGATACAGCTCACCCGTCAACCTACAGTCATGTCCTCCTGCAAGAAATTGGAAAGTCTTTGAAGTTTGTCTCTGGGCCTCCAGCATCCTCTTTTGCTAATTTCCCCCACTCAGTTGCTTTTCCTTTCATTTTTTAGGTACCGTGACCTTTGAACTCCATCTACCATTGAAACTGCAAATTGTCTAATGCCCTCATTTTCACTTTGACTAAAACTTATTCACACCAATGTGTTGACTCCCTAATGTTTTAACACTTTTAAGCTTTTTACCTCTAGCTGCAGAAAGACTTTCTCTCCATCAATGGCAATGAGTTAAATAAAAAAAAAATGTCGTGTTCAAAAATCTAATGAGTGAGTTATTAATATAGCTAACACTTTGTTAATGCTCACCATGTTCCAGGCACTCTTCAAATTGTTTTAACATGTATTGACACATTTAATCCTTGTTAACAATTCTATAAAATAGGCACTATCATTGTCCTTATTTTGCAAATGATGAAAATGAAGCCCAGAGTAGTGAAGTGATGGTCAAAAAATTAAACAGCTAAGAAATGGGGGAACCAGGATTAGAATAGGTCAGAGCCAATAACGCTTCAGCTTTGAGGAGGAAGAAAGAGGCACTTTTCCACATAATAAGTTTAATATAGTGATGCTATGATAATTTCACAACAATAATTATTGTTAGGGAAATGAGCCAACATTTCAATTGATCATATTTCCTTCACTAACAAAATAAGATAATCTCTTCATTGCTTACCATATTTCCTTCATTAGTATGCAACACAATAATAGCTATGTAATCACTAAAGGAACACAAGAGGAGGAGACACGGAATTGATCTAGATAATTAAACACTAAAAAGAAAAAAAAGAAAGGAAAGACTTTGGTCCTAATGTCCGCTGTTCAGTGTCTTACTTTTGAGCCCTATTATTCAGCTGATTGTGAGCTGACTTGTGAGTGCTGGCATCTGTTGAATCCATTCCACTTCAGATGTGGACTCCATTGCTGATTCAGTTCTGGAAACAATGGTGTGTATTCAGATGTGAGGCAGCTGGGATCAAGTGGAAAGGCTAATAATAGCCCAGTTGGTAGCAATGAGGTGGCAAAGCCTAGAAGACACTGGAAAGTGGAAGTAGGCTTTGGGCAAACATGGAAAGAAAGAAACCCAGATACCAGGAGGAGGATATAGACATTAGGAAGTATAAACAACAAATTGGTCTCGGAGAAGCCTGAACCAAGCATCTTAGTGAAATCTTACAGATGAACTAACAGACAGATGATCAGAGCACATCTTTGTGAGGCTGGAGAGCAAGCAGTAGTCAAAGGTCCAAGTTGACATATAGAGAGTTGTACCAGGGAAATCTCTAAATAAAGAAACTCCATCATAGGAATCTGGAAGTTATGTGTAGGAGGATTCCATTCTCTGAGCAAGGAGAATAAGAACAGACTTCAGGTTCAAGTCTAAGGTACAAGTGAGAGACTGAGTTTCAGGGAATAAAGCAGAACTGGGGAGCAAGATCAGAATGAGACAAACTGCAAGGGTAAGTTGAAGTCTAGTCCCAGAGTATTTTGATGGAGCTGCTTAAATGAATCTTGGCTCAGATATTCTTTCAAGTGAGAGATTTTTGACCTCATCAGTACTTCCAGACAAAGCACTCCTTTTTCTTCTACTTCATCATATGAGAAATCACCAAAAACTGATTTTTATTGGAGCCGTTATGTTAGAGGCAGGGATGCAAACCTGATGCTTGTGGGGTTTATGGAAGAAAAATGTCAATGCAGTTCCTGCTACATTGCCTTGTTACTTATCAAAGGGAGGTCAAGGCAGTGTGTACCACTCATTGAGAAAGCTTCCTTGAATATGCACCAAAGCTAAGACTGGCTGAGAATCTGGAACAGAACAGTCACATTTATCCAGAGGTGAGCAGAAGCCTGGTTAAAGTGCCAACTGTGGCAGGCAGAGAATTTTTAGTTGATCTGCAAGGGTTTGGGCAACACTTTCACAACAAAATCCATTTGTTTTGAAAACTGCTTGACAATGTCTTGTAAAAGAAAGGTTTCAAAGTAGACACACCCATTTCTTAAAAATCTACTGAATTTAAATGAAATCTGCAGTTGCTTACCAAATGGGGACCATGACCCCTTCTTGGTTTGATTTTCTTTTGGGTCCAGCCTAGAGCCTAGATCGTGTACTATATCAACCACTTTCTGGCCAATGCATGATGTTCTTGGTTCCTTTGCCTTATTCAATGAACTAGTCCTAAAAACCTCCAATTTAAATCACCTCAACCAATTAACTTCCACTTCTACAATCAAATTCCAGAGCACTAGTGGAGACAATCCACAATTATATGGATTGGTATGCTTACTGGCATATGACCTCCGACACCATCAGGACCCTCAGGGCCACCCATTTTATAGGTCTCTTGTCAATTGTCTTAACCGTTATTTGCATAACTGGACTGTTAACTCTCAAATTCTGTTTTTTCTTCTCCTTAAAAAAGTTAAAAACGAGGGGCTGGCCCCGTGGCCGAGTGGTTAAGTTCGCCCGCTCCGCTGCAGGCGGCCCAGTGTTTCGTCAGTTTGAGTCCTGGGTGTGGACATGGCACTGCTCATCGGGCCACACTGAGGCAGCATCCCGCATACCACAACTAGAAGGACCCACAACGAAGAATATACAACTATGTACTGGGGGACTTTGGGGAGAATAAGGAAAAAATAAAATCTTTAAAAAAAAAAGTTAAAAATGATACTGTTTTGAACACAGACATGTTAAACTTAGTGGATGGTGTTGATTAATAGCATTGAATGCATTAATTTTAGGTGTTATTGATTAAAATTATATGAATAATCCTGTAGGGTACATATATTATAATAGTGGCATTTTCAAAGTTCAGGTATAAGGAAAAATATTTTATTTTTTCCCAAATGCTAGTCAGTATCAGAAGTTTAAAAGTTGTCATTCTTTAGATTCTAATATAAGCTTTCTACTCATTTTTTTGTACAATCTCATCTGCTCACACGGCTTTATGTACCACTTATAATCTCAAATGTACATTTCAGGTCCGGAACACTGCTCTGAAAACATGTGACTACAGGCCCCCTTGAATGTCTTGTAGACATTATCTCCAGTTCCCTGCCCTCACACCTCCTCTGTTGTGTATTTAAGTGAATGGCACCACACCCCTGCATTTAATGAAGACAGAAATCTGGGAGTTACTTCTTGTCAACGAATGCCAACAATGCTGATCTTGCCACCTAAATATTTCTCTAATCTTTCCACTTACTTCCATCCCCTACTTCCATGCCCCTCTTCTAGTTCAGGCAACCACCCTCACATTTAATATTGTAAGCACCGCCTAACTGGCTATCCTGCTTCTAGACTTTTCCTCACTCCAAATCGTTCTTCCTCCAGTCTCACTCCCCTCACCCGCCATCACCATAGCTGCAGCCAGAATGACCTTTTTAAAATGTAAACTTTTATCAATCCCAAAATATATATCCTTTAATGCTTTCCCAGTGCTCCAATAGGATACAAACACCTTACTTAGTACAGCTTAAGTTTCCCCATGACCTAGATTCCACCTCTCTCTGGCTTCTTGTTGTGTCTCCTTCAACTTTTCTCCATTCTTTAGGAGTTTCTGGTTATCTATTTGTTATTAACTTCCAGTTTAATTTCACAATGGTCAAAGAACACACTTGGTATGATTTCAATCTCTTGATATTTGTTTTTTCTTGCTTTAAAACCCCAGCATGCAGTCACTTGGGTAGAGTTCCAAGTCATCTGAAAAGAATATATACTCTGCAGTCATTAGTTCAGCATCCCCCACGTCAGTGAGGTCTAGCCTGTTAGCATCATCTTTACATCTACTACATGTTTAGTCTGTTGTGTTCCATTAGTGATTGAGAGAGATAGGTTAAAATCTCCCACTACGATTGGAAATCTTAGTTTTGTCAATGTTTCCAATAGTGTTTTTTTTAAAGCTACGAATTAAGATGCAAACGAATTCAGAATTATTATATTATTCTTGTGAGTTTACATTTTTTTCAATATGAAACATTCACTTTTATCTCTAATAATGCTTCCTGCACATAAAGTTTACTTTATCTGATATTAATATGGTGACAACATGGGGTGCACATTACCTTAAAATTATCTGTATCCTTGCATTTAAAGTTGATTTCTTTTATGTGACTTGTACTTTATTTTGTTATTGAGTAACAGCCTTTGTCTTTTAATTGTCAGGTTTGCTTTTATAATTAATGTAACTATTGGAATATTTGGACCTATCATCTTATTACATTTTCTATTTGTCCCACTTATTCTATGTTCCTGCTTGGTCACACATGGCAGAATTTTGTATTACAAGCAAAGTCAATATGTTGAAAACGTGTTAGTTATAGAATCTTATGCCAAACCCACATATAATGCTTTCCAATGCTTGGCCTCTACAGTTCTTTTTTTGAGAAACAGTTTGCCTACAGCATACATGCTTTATCATAACTCAAGTCATTGGAATCAAAAGCAAGTGAAACAATTTGATTTTGGAGTGATTTTATATTCATGATGTAAGACAACTTATAGATGTACTAGATGTACCAGACCCATAAAAGTAAACAGTTTTATCCTGAAGATTATTATAGGGTTTTTCATTTTTTATTATTGCAAACTTTACAGGAATATGCACTCTGAAATAATGAAATAAATTACAATATGTTAAATATCTTTCCCAAGAGCCGGACTCTTTCAATGTAACTGATGAGGGCTCTGTCTGTGAGTACTAGGCAGCCTATGAAATTTCTGAAAGCCAATCTCAACTTAAAATCAAAGTCTGTTGTTGTAATTCGATATGGAAGGAGAAAAGAAAAACCCATTTTCCATCACGATTCTGTTGTAAACAGTTCAATTGAAGGGATTCCATTCTCAAAGAACATCAAAATGAGTCAGAAAAATTGTTTGATTATATCAAGCAAAGGGAAAACAAAAGAAATTATTGCTTCTTTATTAGATGACTTGAAAAAACATAAAATCAAAAGTCTCCCAAAATCAAATACTTCCAAGTGTCTAGTAAATTAAAGAAAAAAAAAAAGAGCAAGAAGAATGGAAAGAAGAGGGAAAAAGAAGCGAATCTTTATATTCATACAAAAGGGTTAAACGACTGGGAATTGCCTGTAAATAAGTTGGAATGGAGAGCAAATGAAATGAAGACATTATTTAACAAGGTTCCATACGCTGTGGCTTGCCTACTTTAAGACTTACATAAAGAGATTTTGGTAGTCATTGCTTAGCCATCAGTTCCTAATTTTAGAGAACTCACAGAGGGGGAAGTAATGTTCTCAGTGACTGATAAAAAGGGGAGCATTTTTAATGCTTGTTTCTTCAGAAAGCTTTTAAAAAGTTGACTGTAAGTTAAGACAGACACTGATAGTCTCTACTTTATGAATCCTGGGATGTTTGCACTGCTTCACTACTTTCTTTTGAATTCCTATTCCTTTTAGCATCAAATGGTTCCTTTTCATATCCTGTGCTCAAACCACAAGTTTTGGTACATTTTCAGCATTTATTGAAATTTTAAAACTTACTGGATGGTCACTTCTTCACCAAGAACCACTTTTTTTTTGTTTTTTACTCACCTCAGGAGAATTTCTGTGTATGGGACATTAACCCCGGGAACCACAAAGCCAGCTTGCATTCGGCCTCAGCCAGGTCTGCCCCTGGCTTAGTCTCTTTCCCCATAAGTGACTGGCTCTGCCTGCTCTCTGGCTTCTCAGTGCCCACTATTTATATTTATGCCTTAGTAGAAATTACAAATCACTACATGCCAGAGATCTGTGGGAAATGCCAAAACTATGGAAACTATAAATGTTAAGCCTGCAAATGCCAAAAGCATTTTTTTTCCCCTAGAAGTATAATTTCTAAAGCTGAAAAAACTGGATGATATGGCATCAAACACACACTCACAGAAGAAAACTGGTTCTGGATTTTAACCTACATATCTTATTAAAAACAGATTCCAAGAGACTGTGTCATCTGTTTTTATGGTGGTGTCCTGTGGGTTTGGCCTCACTCATAGGTGGAGTAGGTGGTTAAAAAACAAGGTGTGTGGAGTATCTCGAAAACCTCCTGCTCAGCCCTCAAGTATATCCCTTAATAGTCAAATATGCCAGGAATTATATCAGTCTATCCTTTTTGTCAAAATTATTAATAATGAGGTCCTGCTGCTCACTGTGCTCATAATCTTGGCATGCATGCCTTGTTATTTTCTTAGGGTAAATTCCTAGAACTGCTGGCATGAAATTCAAGCACTTTAAACATTTTTAATATATTCTCATATTGCCCTATAACACAATTAGTGATTTCTTAACTTGCCTGTAAATATACGTAGACTGGGTCACAGATCGAGTATAGAATTCAGATCCCTAAAAGGGCATTTCAGTTTTAGACTCAATGTCCAATTTCCTAGAACTAAGCTTTCTCCTAAGACAAGTTGGGGATTAAACAAGCAGAATAGAATCTCACTGACGGAGACAGAAGACCGGGGTTCAAATCCTGACTCCAGTGCAGTAGTCGGTAGTCATAGAAACTTGGGAAAGTCACGTATTCTCTCCGAGCCTCAGACTCTTACTCAAAATGATGTGGCAGAACTAGGTGATTTCTCTGGTTCTATCTCGGCTTTGCGAGTCTGTGATGGAAGTGGAAAATTTGAAAGGTCAATATGGATATTTACTTTCCCCCAAATCTAACTCTGTCTGTATTTCACTGTCTGTAAAACTTGAAACATGAGAGGTTTCTTTTGGTTTAAATTTCCTAAAAAACAATGAACTTCTTGGATTTACTCCTTATATAAGTATATATTAGTGCTTAGAGCTTGGATCTTACAAGCATACGTAACTCAGATAGTCATGAAGAGAAACCGTCATGCAGATGATCTGCAGACATGTAGCAACACTCTGCAGAGCTGGATAGCAGAACCCCTAGCCTGGTGGACACAGATAGACTTCCCAGCTGAGGCCCCATTTAAGCTAAATATTTAAAGATATGCGAGTTTACCAGGTAGATAAAATGGAAAAAAGGATTTCTTTGGCAAATAGTATGTGAAAATACATTAGTGACTGAAAGATTCAGTAAATCTAGAAAAAAGTTACAATAATTTATCACTAAAAGAAAAAGAGTGGCATTGTTTTTTTCTGTTGTAAAGCAGATATGTGTGATTTGGAAGTCTTATGCTATTCATAAATCATATTTATCAGGCATTCAACTTTTGCTCATTGTAAATTATTTCCAAAAAATATCTTTTTATGGTAGAGCTTTTTATGGTAAGAAAAGTCCCAAATCCTTCTTTGGTCTTTAATTTTTAATATTCATCAATAATACTGAGGTTCTTCACTCTGTTCATAAGTATGACATTGAGTTCCTTTAACTCTCTTTTAAAATTATGGTTAATGCCACTCCATGCAGTAGCCACCAGATGGTAATGAAGAGCAGTCTCGATTCGTACTCTTCTGGGGACCAAATACAGTAACCACTGTGTCATGTTGATTCTACACAGGTTTCTATGGAAAATTTAGTTCCAAATACTGTGTTGGTTTGATGGTAGGCCAGTGTACATTTGTGAGACTTTGACTATTTACTTTGTGTGAGCCTGATTTATATGTTAGGTTCAGTGTTAAGGATTTAAAAGTACTGCAAAAGACAGATAAATACTTGCCATTATGCTTTACTTTAAAGGCTTTGGTTATTTTAAACAATTCGGAAGACCAAAATATTTGTGTCTACAACAGTTAGTAAAAATAAATACATCCTTTAGGCTAATTTAATTTTTTTTCTTCTGTTTACAAATATATTTGAAGTAGGAATCTCTTCATATCATTAGTAAAAAAAATTGATATGATAAAAATATCCAATGCAAATATATACAATAAAATTGCATAAAATACACAATACATTCCTCATCTGTGTTTCTTGGGCTTATTTAATTGCCAAATATGTTCACCCACTATTTTCTTCCCAAAGCTTATAAAGCAAATGGTGATATTTCTTCAAAGGCTTAGGTACTTTATTAAAAAAAACTTAATGTGTTTTATTTTGATACATATATATAATTTGTTTCATAATTATGAAACATAATATATAATAATTCATAATATAATTTGCATGTAATTTGTTTCTGTTTTTGCTAGTGTTTTGTATTCTCCAAAATTTCTATAATGAGCATTTATTATTTGGCTGACTAAAAAATCAAAAGGAAAATATGCAAATATAGCGATTCATTTAGAACTGAAATTATGGCTCACATATGTTTAACATTTATCAACGCTCACATATCACGAGTCTTTACCTGTATCACAAAAACTGCCCATCCTAAGAGCAAGAATGACAATAAATTGTTGTAAGATAAGATTCAGAATTCTATAATAATTTCATACCACTTTTTCTGGAACAGTTCACTCGCATTTGATTGGCAAGAAAATTTTTAACTTCTTGAATGGACAGAGCCATTAGATTTTACTCATACCCCAAAGATTCAGTAAGCATGCAGTCTTGTATCCCCATACCACTTGTATTAGATTAGGATTTTCCAGAGAAACAGAACCAACAGGGGAAAGAGAGAGAGATGGAGAGAGAGACAGACACAGAGAGACAGAAATGAAGAGAAAAAGGGAGAGAGCAATTTATTTATTTATTTTAAGGAACTGTCTCACACAATAGTGGAGGCTGGCAAGCCCAAGATCTGTAGGGTAGGTCGACAGACTGGCAACCTAAGGAAGGGTTGCAGTTTAAGTCTGAGGAGGTCTGCTGGCAGAATTTCCTCTTCCTCTGGGGATATCAGTCTTTTTTTAACAAAAACCTTTGACTGATTGGATGAGGCCCACCCACATTATGGTTGGTAATCTACTTTACTCATCCTTTTTATCTAAATCTTAATCTCATCTAAAATATCTTCACAGAAACACCTAGAATAATGTTTGACTAAATATCTGGGTAGTGTGTCCAAGCCAAGTTGACACACAAAATTAGTCATCACACCATTTTTATGAAATGTTATTCAATTTTGTCTATGAAATATTTTAAGTGTATGGAAAAGTATATATGATAGCTGATTTTCAAAGATGACAACCCACTGAACCACATCTCCCAGTAATCATATCTTTGTGCACCCCCTCTACAAGAATCTAGTTTGGTGCTATAACTTGATTTGACCAATAGCATGGAGTAGTGGTGACTCTCTATGACTTTCAAAGCTTGTTCTTAAGAAGTCTTGCAGCTTTAGACAAACTGTTGAAACCTTTGTTTTGGGGAAGTCAGCTGCCATGTAAAAGTCTGACTATTCTGAGACCATTGTGTTGTGAGGAAATCCAAGCTAAGTAAGGAGGCCAGAGACAGAGAGAGAGAAGCAGCCAACCCTCCAAGTGTTCCAGATATCCCAGCTGAGATGCCAGGCATGTGAAGCAATAAGGTATCTTCAACGGCAGCTCAGTCAAACCTTCAGACAACTACAGCCCCAGCCACTGTCTAACTGCAGCAGGGTCAGGCTTCCCGGGAGAACCAGTGGACTCAAAGCATGACCGCTGAGAGGCCATCATAAATTATTGTTTTAAGCTGGAAAGTTTTGTAATGGTTTGTTATAGAGCAATAGATGATCATAACAATGCAAAAAGTAATGTAACGAACACCCAAGTCCCTACCACCAGATTTGTCAATATTAAACATTTTGTCACATTAGCTTCAATTTGTTAATGAAATAAAGCATTACATAAATAGTTGAAGTAGCCAATGTTCCCCTCCCTTATTCCATTCTTCTCTCTTCCTCTCCATAGATACCCATTATCTTTAATTTGGTATTTATTTTTTCATGCAGGTTTCATATCACATATGAACTCATAAACATATATACATATATACTCATAAACAATGTACATTATTTTTCATGTTTTAGATTTTGTATGAATGATATTTTACTGAAAGAATTGTATTCTGTCACTTGCTTATTTTGTTTCCATTGTGTTCTTGAAATATATCCATACTGATATGTTATCTGATTTCCTTAATTTTAATTGCTTTATAGTACTCCATTTACACTACAATATAGTATATCCATTTCCCTGTTGAAAGACATTTATTTTGCTTCTAATTTCCCACTATTATAAACAATATACTATTTTTTAGACATCTCCTTATGAATATGTTTGAGTTCCCACAGCCTATAAAGCAGGCATGGGGTGGCTTGATCACAAGGTAGAATTATGCTCAACTTTAACATATTGCCAGACTGCTTTCCAAATTGATTGTATAAGCCCCTTATCAATCTTGAAACAAGACATAGCACAGACATAGACAAATCCTTTATGATCTCGCTTATAGGTGGAAGCTAAAAAAGTCAAACTCATAGAAACAGAGTAGATTGGTGGTTACCAGGACTGGGCGGCAGGAGGCAGGGTAGCGGGGAGGAAATGGGGAAATGTTGATCAAAGGCTACAAACTTTCAGTTATAAGATGAATAAGTGCTAGGGATCTAAAGTACAGCATGGTGACTGTAGTTAACAATACTCTTTCGTATACTTGAAATTTGCTAAGAGAGTAGATCTTAAATGTTCTCACCAGGCACACACAAAGGTAACTATGTGAGGAGATGGATGTGTTAATTAACCTGATTGTGGTAATCATTTCACAGCATATATGTAATACATCAAATTAAAAAAAAACAAAAAACAAAAAAAGCAAAAAGACATTTAATATCAAAGTAGTTCTCCAGAAAAAGAGACTAAAATCTTGACCTTTACATTTTCTGGTCATGTAACCATGAGCAAAATTACTTAACATTTTTAAGCTTTAGTTTCCTTATCTATAAAATGAGGGAAATAATATCTAGCCATAAATGGTTTCTCCTGAGTATCTAAATGATATTAGCCATTAATAAAAGATAATTTGTTTTATTATTATAATAAAGATTATCATGATCATGATTATTATTGATATAAGAATATAAAATATGCCTTTCTAGTGTAATGAATTTACCAACTCATTTTGTGTATACTACTTTCATTTTATGTTCTATATCTCTGAAGGAAGATCATCACTGTTATGGGCTGAATCATGTTTTCCCCGAAATTCATATGTTGAAGTCCCAACCCCAGGGTCTCAGAATGGACTCTATTAGGAAATAGGGATTTTACAAATATAATCGAGTTAAAATGAGGTCTTTAGGGTGGGCCCTGATCCAATACGACTGGTATCCTTATAAGAAGAGGAAATTTGGACACAGACATGCACACATACAGAGAAAAGACCATACAAGGACAAGGGAAGAAGACCACGATCAGCCGGCTGGGGAGAGAGACCTCAGAGGAAACAGCCCTGCTGACGCCTGGATCTCGAATTCTAGCCTCCAGGACTGTGAGACAATTAATTTCTGTTGTTTAAGCCAAAAAAAGATAAAGAAAGAAAAAAAGAAAGAAAGAAGAAAAAAGAATGTATTTATCATAAAATAGGCAGTTGGCAACAAATTTAACAATACGTTGAATTTGGGGAACTACTGGTAATATATAAATTGACCTTGCTAATCATTACAATTAATTCAGTGCTGAAAAAAATCTATCACTTGATAATAATATTTTTTTTCAGAAACTTTGAAAATATACACACATACAGACCAATACAATCAAGGGAATTTCCTTAACATACTTAGTACTCTACATAA
Source organism: Equus quagga (assembly GCF_021613505.1). NCBI lineage: Eukaryota > Metazoa > Chordata > Mammalia > Perissodactyla > Equidae > Equus > Equus quagga. The sequence goes on from NC_060269.1 coordinate 117,854,579, forward strand.
AGTTTACAGAATATTCACACACACACACACAAAACAATCATGGCTTGTCAGAATTGGCTATAAAGTAACACTTCTAAAATTACTCTGAGAACTCATTTCAGAATTCAAGGTCTAGCAAATAAAATAACGCTTCACACATTATTAGCCACTTGCAAATGAGCCTACTAAGTATTTATTAAATTTGTTACTTAGATTCCAGGCCCTTAAAATGTATTCTTTCTACTTATTATAAAACAGTGGACTTTCAAATGAAACAAAAACTGATATTGGAGAGCTAGTATTTCCTATTGTAATTTAAATTAATGTGGGATCTTGGAGACTATTAAGAATGGATATACTTTCTTCAATGTTCAACTTGATCATGGACAATTATAAAAAAATATTTAACTAATAATTTAAAGATACTTAGTATAATAGTTGGTTTTCTAAATTTCATGTATGTAATTATTCAGATAAGATACAGATATTGCCCACATTTTATCCTCTTTCAAGTAATCACATTGAAATAACTAAATCTGTATTAACTATATGGCAAAGAAAAATAAATACTTAATTTGGAAGCAGTATCCACATGAATATTATGAAATATTCATTCAAATAGAATCTGTTAAGGTGTCCCAGATTATGTCATTTTTAATGTAGTTACCATTGATACAATAGACACAGTTTTGAGATGTCTTAATAATGGAGATGAAAAAATCTATAACTAGACAATTATAACAGGCTAACATACAGGTAACATTTTGGTAGAAGCATTGATTTAATACAAATAAGGAAAGGCATGACTAGAGAGCATCAAATCAATTCTTCTCACCTAGCCTAAAAATATGGGACAGAGAAATGCACTAACATAAAACTAGTCACCAGCCTCTATATTCTTGGAACTGAAGTGTTTCAACTGGGTGTATAGCTACCAGCTTTCCAAATTTAAAGCAGGAATTCACATCATTACCCTCCTCAAATGGTTAAAAGTGATTCAATATTTACCAGAAGTAATTAATGGGAAGAAAGAGAAACACGTTGCACTCTTTCAAATTATTCATTTTATTACCACACCAAATTTTTGTGTACCATGCTAGTTGGACGTTTGATAAATTGGCAATAAATGGGATGGTGTACTTTCAAAGGAGACACAAGAGCTACGTCATAGTCTATAGGAACTGTCAACGGATAAGGTCATCAAATGGGATAGAGATGTTTGTCATACACTAATTACAAATATTTGTTCACCTTTTGGTTGACTGTTCTATTACATATGTTGTTTTATATTAAAGAATAGTCCATACTATAGTTGTCCATAGCCTTTGAGAATCTGATGAAAGTTTTGAAAAACCCCACAAACAAATGCACATACTCAAGTGAATATAAAATTTTGTATTAATTTTCTGGACATTTTAGTGGCATGGTAGACTCTGGAGTGTCCATCCTAAGACTTTAGCAGTGGGGCGATCTGTATTATTTGCATTCCACCATATTAGATGTAAACTTTCATGATAAATTGATAATACGTGACTGATTTAACGTAATAACGTTTGGGGGTGGTGCACCTGAACCCAATTCAAATTCTATTAAACACAGCAATCAAAGACTTATGTTAACTTTAAAGGAGGAAGTATAGGCATAATTTTAACATGTTCATATTCCTGCACAGCTATATGCAGTCAAGCGGAAGAACTCACCCACAATCTGGAATAGGAGTTTATGCGGAAAATAATAGCATGTTTAATGATGTTTGTAACCTAAATTGTAGTTTTTTGAATATTGGAGTTATTTTAAAACTTGTAGTGGCAAGAAATGTGTTTTGAAGATTTCAGACAATAAAGCCCAACATATAACTTCTTTAAGTAATACAAAAGGTAGTAAAATGAAAGGCTGTGAAATGAAATGAAATGAGATATAAATGTCTCTATTATTACCTTCAGTTGATCTTAAATATTATTATAAACAGGTAACAAAACTATAATTGGAATTAGCTACACTGAAAGAAGGAATGCTCTTTTTATCTCTTTGAAGGTGTCAGTTTCACATATTTAAAACTGGAGTTTTAAAGATGACTTATCCTTAATGATATGGAACTTCTTTCCCCAAGGCCATTTTTCTATTGTTTATTTTTTGATATGTATGTATTTTAATGGAAATTAAAAAGAAAAATAGTTAAGGAATACCAGTTTGGGGTTTTAGACAGTATAGAAAGCATTAAGATTGGAGAAATAATATACTATGCAATAATATAATAATAATGTACTATCAGCTTATGTGGAGACAAATGCTTTCATGGCATATTTGGGGGATACACTAGTATTTCTAATTTTCTTTTCTTTTCTTTTCTTCTTTTTACAAGGGAATGAGCTTGAATATCATCCAAATTAATTAAGATGCTCTCGGAGCAAGCAATTAATTAATTCATTTAATTGTTCATTCTATAAATATTTACTGTCCTGGTACTATGTGCCATGTACTGTAATAAGAGAGAAAAAAAAATACAGATAAACAAAAATTACCCAGCCCAGGCCCTCAAGGAGACTATCATATTTAAGACAAAAATGATACAGATGGAATTAGGTCGAAGTATCATAAATGCCACGAAGGGGGGCCAGTCTGGTAGTGCAACCGTTAAGCTCACACGTTTGGCCTCTGTGGCCGAGGGTTTGCCGCCCAATCCGGATGCGGACCTATGACCACTTGTCAAGCCTTGCTATGGCAGGTGTCCCACATAGAAAGTAGAGGAAGATTGGCACAGATGTTAGCTCAGGGCCAGTCTTCCTCAGCAAAAAGAGGAGGATTGGTGGCAGATGTTAGCTCAGGGCTAATCTTCCTCCAAAAAAAAAAAAAAAAGGAAAAATAAAAACTTAAGAAAAAAAAGGATGCCATGAAGGAAGCAATACAGAATATCGTGAGAATACATACCTCTGGCTATTATGAACTTTCAGCAACCAGAAATGGTTTCCCCTTTGCAAGGAAAACTTTAATCAGGAGATTGAGACAAACAAACAAAAGTAACCAAACAAAAAACGGAAAGTCCCTTGGTTTGATCATTTCCCTATCAAGTCAGTCTACTAGCCATCAAAATTTGAACAAACCATCATAGTTTTAAACAAAACATAATTATCGGTGGTCCCTGTTTCCAGGGACCTAACATTATGGAATTTACTTAGGTCATTGATGTATTATATGAAAATTTCCACAGGCTTTCCCCCTTGGAAACAATAATTAATGCTTTTAGAAAGTCTCTTGAAGTTCTTACCCCTCTTCCATAAAACACTACAGATATAGTGTTTAGTGTTCCCTTTCAAGTCGTAAGTGAAGTGTTCCCCTCCATTTCAATTTTTAATTTCTCTCTCTCTCTCTCACACACGCACAAACACACATTTTCCTGTCTCTCTCCTCCTCCCTCCAGCCATCCTTTCTTTTCCCCTAAAGTAGTCAACCTTTAGGAGTCAGTCAGCTCTATTATGAAAGATCAGTGTGGAATGTCGCAGGAAGTGAAAGTCGCTTGTCGCCACCTCTCCCCTCCTCTCCAGAAGAGGATGGAGCAGCAAAGCGGAGGGCATGTGTATGCCAGGTGGGGGCGGGTATAGTAAAGGAATTTGATATCTTTACAGCAACAGCTTGGCAAATGCGTTGACTGCAGAGTGAGGCTCAAATCCACTTCCTAACAGTTTGCGAGAGTTTGAGTTGCAACCCCCTTTCTCAGGAAGAATCTTACTTCTTCTGTAGCCCCCAGCACCTGAAGGGGAGAATCTCAAAGGTTGTGTCTGTCCTGACTTCATCCCCTGTCCTCCCCGCGGTCTCCCACCCCGCGTTCCAGCAATCGCCGTCATCCTGCCCTTTCTCCACCTCCTGCCTTGAAAATGGGTACACACAGGTCTTGGAACAAGCTAACGAGAGAGGAGCTTCATTGGTTAGATCTTAATCCCAGCAGGAGGGAGGGGGATCGAGAGGGAAAAGTGGAAGCTAAGCAGTGCTGTGGACGGGGACGCACTTGGGGTGGGGGTCGCGGAAGCGAGGAGGGGCGGGAGACCTCGGTCCTGCTCCGCGGAGTTAAAGGTCGGAAAGAACTTGCTGGGCCTGGCGGTGCAAGAGCAGCAGCGTTAACCCTGAAAGCTTCAGGATGCGGGCACGAAAGGGTGTAGAGCGGTATACATAGCTCTCCATACACATCGAGAGCTCAGCGAGAAAAGGAGGGGGCGAGGAAAGGCAAGTTCCGCCTCCCCCTGGCCCGCGTGCACACACGCGCCCACCGCGGCTCGGGCTGGCTGAGCGCGGGCGAGAGTGAGCGCGGGCGAGTGTGAGCGCGAGTGTGCGCACGCCGCGGAGAGCCTCTGCCCTCGCCTCTCACCCTGCTCAGGGCATTTTGAGAGCCTGGAAACGTGAACAGGCTTAAAGTATGGCATGTTGCAAAAATGGTTTCTGCCAAGAAGGTACCTGCGATCGCGACAACCTCCGGGGTCAGTTTCGCCCTCCTACACTTCCTGTGCCTGGCGGCTTGGTGAGTTCCCTGGGGCACTGGGAGAGGGGGTGCGCGGGGGAAGGGGAAGGTGGAGAAGCGGCGAGCTCCCAGCCCCCTCCCAGGGCAAACCAGACCCTCCTGTCTGCTGTAAGGTCAGGGGCCAGAGCTGGGCTTTTCTGTGATCGCGTAGACTCGGGGAGCGGAAGGGGCACCAGGTGCAAGAAGAGTGTGGGTATTGGGGTGCGTGTGCGCGGCGTGCGCCTTTCCTGACCATTTCTCTCTCCCTCATCCCTTAGCCATTCCTTCTTTAGCTTGGGGCAAGAGACTTTCCCTAGAAGATAAACCTGTTTCCACCTGTTCTCTGAACCATTCTTAAAATAATCGCCTCCGCCCTGGTTCTTTGCGTTTGCAGTTTAAACGAAACCCCAGGACAGAACCAAAAGGAGGAGAAATTATGCCAGGAAAATTTTACCCGCATCCTGGACGGTTTGCTCGATGGTTATGACAACAGGCTGCGTCCTGGATTTGGGGGTATGAACGATTTCAAACGCGCAAGTGTGTCCTGTCTGTCCCTCTCTCGGTCTACCTGTCTGTCTGTCTGTGGGAATGTAGCTAGGTATGCCTCCTGTGCCAAAATGAAAAATCTCGCACTCTCTCTCTCTCTGTCTCTCTCGCCTCCCTTGATGAGACCTCTGACAAGCAGACCGCCCCCACCCGTCCTTCCCCATCTCGCTGCCCCCTCAGAAGCTTTGCCTCTCCCCCACACTAATTACCTCCAGGGACCTGACTGCTGGGTGAGGGAGTTGGAGGGGAAGAGTCAAAAATAAGAACTCGACGCTCAGCTGCCCTGCTGCGCTGCGCCCCGAGAATGGACTTCCCCAACCTGGCCACTTTGCTCAGGGCAGGTTGCACTTGAGGCACTGATCCGAAGTCCCCTTTCCACCCACGTGGTGTCTGCCCCTCTGCCGAAACCTCAGCCAGCGGTGTTCTACCTAGGGCATGAATCTAGGGCAGAGTCTTCCTGCTCTGCTAGAGAACCCAGTCCTTTCCTGTCTCTTCGACAGGGGGATGAATTTTTACTTTATTTTGGGGAGGTGGCATTTACTTCCCTCGTAAGACTTTGGAGTCACAAGTGTTTCAGCTTTATTTCTTCCTTCAGTAGATATTTATAAAGGTTCTAATAGAGGCCCATCCAGTAATAGTACTGATGCTCTTTTCCATATTCATATTCCTTTGCTTATATAATGAGAGTGTATGGCAAGCACTACACTGGGCACCAGGCTCACAGAAATCTCAAGATACAGTTTGTAACCTCAAACACCCTCTCAGTCCAATTCAGAGAGACTGCTGACTTCACTAGAAGTGTCAGCCCGGGTCTTCGGACCCGCCAAGTCCCTGTTCTCACCACTACACTGAGATAGTTACCTTTTGGAAAATGCGTTGAACAAGACATAGGCTCTATCCTCTAGTAGTAATAATAACCACCACCACTAAAATTGTATTTATTTATTTAAATTTTCATATAGCCCAGGCATTTTATAGGCATTACTGTTTAACCCTCACAACAACCCTGTGAGAAAGCTATTACTATCCTCATTTTACAGATGAAGAAATGGAGGCTTGGGAAGTTAAGTAACTGGTCCGAACCCACAGTTCGTAAGTGACACAGGCAGGATGTGAACCCGGATCAAGCTGTGTATTTAAAAGACAAACCCATGAAGAGTGGGACATCAGATACTATGTGACAGATATAACATAATATTAGAAGCAGGGAGGAATTTAAGCTTCCTATTAAGGGTGTAGAGGAGATAAGATGACGGGACAATGGAGAAAGTAAAAGAGAGCAGAACATTCCTGTCAAAGAGGACAGAATTAGACATGATTTAGAAAGAGTGTGGTCCAGGTTAGAAAGAATTCTTGGAAATAAAATAAAATTGCATAGAGTAGAGTTGGATGATTCTTTGGCATCTATCTAGACTTATTTTCCTCGTTTAACAAATGAAGACACTAAAGATTAGAAAGGGAAAGTGATTTATACAAGGACACATTGCATATTAATGGTAGGCTGGCATCAGATCTGATCCCAAACTTTTTTCTGGATTGTATGGAGAAGGTTCCAGGGAGCCATTGAAGGTCTTCATTCAGCTCTTGCGTGTTGACAGCGATAAAAATGGATGAGAAAGTTGAAAGTTTCTCCTGGTTCTTTTCACGGTGCCTCTCCAGGGGGCAGGATGCTGAGCACTGCGTTTACCTCCATGCAAATCTGAAATGAGGCTCCTTACAGGAGTGACTCATTTGTCAATGCACAATCTTTCATAAGTGACTGGGAAATTAGCACTTTAGTTAAAATATAATTTTATGGAGAATGTTTCAGAGGATGTGATATCATTTAAGACTATATTATATCAATAAAAGAGGACTTGTCTGCCCATAAATGTTTTAAACTTGACATTTCAAGTAAAGAAAAAAAAATAACAGAAGTATCAAATCAAATCACATGTAGTTTAAATATTCATTAGGGAATTGATGTACCTGAACATAAATTAAAGTGAAAAGTTATAATGGAAACCATATGGTTTTTTTATTAAATGTCGAAAGTTAAAATAATATCTGCCCAGTTGGTTATAATGCCAGTCGTAATTCAAAAGCAAGAAAGTATCCATTGTAGATGCATCCTTTTTACCAACTACCCTCTCCCATAATGTTATATAGACAATGAAATGAATGAAATCAATGTATGTAAGCCATTACTGGGTTTTGGTTAGCTGCAGTACTGCTGAAATGTCTCCAGGGCGTTATTAGTCATCTTCTTGCCACTGCCTAATGATCTGCATTACCCACCTGGCGATACTCTTCTAGCTTTATGGGAAGGGCTCGAATTCACCTTACTTCAAGTGTTAGCAGTTGATTCATCATTAAAAATTTACTATATGGCACAGTTTTTTTGCCTATGCTTATAAATATTTGTTGTAAACGTGATTCATTTTTTAGAAGTGGGTCATTCTCTGTAAATGCACAGTATTCCAAATGTGACAGAGGAATAGTAATTCTCACCTGCAGAAAATGTGTAATCTGTTTACAGGATAGTATCAATGAAGATCCCTGAAAATAATAGGAAAACTCATTGTTAGCACAGACTCTGGGATGCCACTAGTTTGATCCCTTCTTTGACATTTTATACTTTGTGGAAAGTTTGACATTTTAAAAAGAAAATGGAAACCATTCCGATGTTGACCAGTGTGCTATAAATACAGATTTACTTCCTGGTTCCTTTCATCCTGCTTCTGCTCTTTGTGGAGCATTTACTTTATATCTGTTTATACAAGTTAGCTGCATTCCATTTAAAATAAAGCTAAAAGCAAAGATTTGAATTGAAATTGGATGGTTTGTGATTGCTCAGTAGGCTAGGCAGGGGTTGAAATAGATTTGGAAAGTAAATTACGTATTTTTAACTCAGCAGAACAGCTTGCAATGGGGAAGTAAAAGGAACTGAAATGATTCTCTTTTCATTCCTCCAAGATCTCCTCTCCCTTGTCTCCCACATTCTCCCATTGGAGAGGAAAAGGGGAAAAGGGGAGAAGAGAAGGAAGGGGTATAGTTCTTTCAGCCTCTGACACTCAGTGTGTTGTCATCCTGAAGGGGCTTGCACCTGTTTAGAAGTGGCGTGCAAGTCAACTCTTCCGCAACGGAGCTAGGAAATCATTCCCCTGAGCTCCTATCCACTTTTGACACTGTTATCCACCTCCTTAAAAATGCGTAGCTAAGGTACTAGCCACCAGGAGATAGTTTAGGAAGCCAGCTCTTACCCGCTTCTCTTTATTGAAGGATTGCATAAACCTTTGTGCATCCCAATCTTTTGAGGTACATGATCTGGAATAATAAATACATCAAATATAAATGATTGCCTTAGATCATCTTCCACAACCTCTCTGAAATGAGAGTGGAGCATTAGAGTCTATTTTGCAAGGTTGCTTACGGACATAGTAGGACTTCACATTAGCAGAGTCTTCTATAGCTTTGAAAACATTTTCACGTATATTATCTAATAGGGTTATCACAAAAACACAAAGAGATAAGCAGGGCAGGCATCTCTGGGTCAGAGAGGAGGCTGAGAAAAGTTCCAATAAGTTGCTCAAGAACCCTACAACTAGCAATAGACAAGGGCGCAATTCACACCTCATCCTTTAAACTCTTAGTCAGGCAGCTGGCCTACAGCTACATCCACTTCTAAGGCTTTCTTGCACTTTTCTGTTTTCCAAGAGTCAAATTCTCATTAACATACCTTCTGGTTACTTAGTAAGCAGGTCATTAAAATAAGCAAAACTATATTTCCCCCAAAGGAGTGAAATGAGAACTTTTATTCTAAAGCTTTAATAACATTTTAAAATGAAAAAGCAAACATGGGGAAGTGTATACACTTAAGTAAATTTGGAATAATTTTCCCACACAAATGAAAATATCCTTGCTATGTTTTCAAGTGGCCTATGTCTCAACCTAAAAATTAAATTAATGTGTTATGTACTAGCTTTATTAATTGAATGTTGACAGAGAATATATATTTTTAAAATATATAGATGAAAAGAACATCTAAAATCCACAGGACAACAGAAAAATAAAGCTTCATTTTCTTCTGATTTGTCAAACTCATCCATTCACTCATTTGCTGAACCAATAGATATGGAGAGACTATTATGTGTCAGGAACAATGTTAGGTTATGGAGATATAATTCTGAATCACACACAGGCCCTCGTGAACTTTACAGCTAAGCAATGTAGAGAGATAAAAATAACAAAGAAACAAATAACAATATAATTAGAGATAATGCTATGGGACAATCCAATAGCAGACTACGGTAGAGAATAAATTGAGTGAGGGATCTATTTCACATACAGTGGTCAAGGAAGTCTTTTTAAGCTGAGACCTAAAGGTGACAGACATGGAAAGGGTAAGCAAAAGTTGTTCTCAGGCAGGGGGAAAAATTGCAAAGATCCTGAGGTAGATAAGACATTAGTGTGATTTAGCCAGTGAAGGGAGCCCAGTGTGCCTGTAGTCAGAAAGCAAGAGGTAGAATCTCATAGGACTAGCTGGCGGGGGTGAGGGGTCGGGGGAGGGTTGCTGAGCAGAGGCCAGATCATGCGAGGCCTTTGGTAAAGGAGTTTATTCTTCTAGTGAACCTGGAAGCCATTGGAGTGTTTTAGGTAGAGACAATGACATGGTATGACTTAGATTGTAATGTGATCCCTCTGGTTTCTACAGAAAGAAAGGCTTAGATAAGGAAGTGGGGCCATGTTGAAAGCAACGAGACCAATGAAGAAGGCTTTCTTTTTGGTTTCCTCCATTAAGTTAATGATGGCTTGGAATAAGATGGTAGATGTGGTAAAGATGTATGTAAGTGGATGAAAGTGAGATATATTTTGGAGGTATAGTTCAACAAAGAATTGGTGATGGATTTCATATGGGTGGTAAAGGAAAAGAAGAAATCGAAGGTGACTCCTGGATTTTTATTTTGAGAAGCTGGGCAGAGGATAGTATTATTTAAGTTGAGGAGGACTGGAAGAGGAGCAATAAGGGTAGAGTCAAGAGTTCATGTTACACTTAGGATACATGTTTGGCATCCTAGTGATTGTACTGCTCTGGATATCAGAGAAGAGTTTGATCCAGAGAGACACAAAAGAGTCACCAGCACATAATGCTTTGAGAATGGATGTCTACAGAAGAGTATAGAAAGAGCAGAAAAAAGAGCCAAGAACTAAGCCTCAAGGAATGTTCACAGTTGAGGAACAGCAGCAAATGCAGAATTGTCAAAGGAGAATGTAAAAGAGTAGACTGGGAGATAGGCAGACACTTGGAGAGTGTGAAGTTATACAAGTCAAGAGAATGGAATGTCTTTGGAAGGAGGAATGAGACATCTCCCAAATTCTTCTAAGATGTTAAGTAAGATAAGGACTGGTCACATGGAGATATTTTGTTTTATTAACTTTTCACCAAATATTCATTAATCATATAATGTGTGCACTGTTCTAGGATGGCACTAGGGATGTATTAGTGAGCAAAAGAGACTCAATTCCCTACCCTCCTGAGCTGACACTCTAGTGAAGGGGACAGAAAATAAAGAACAGAAATAAGTGAAATATAGAGTGTGTCAGATATGGATAACTGCCATAGAGTAATATAAAACAGGGGAGGAGGTTGCAGTTTTATTTAGGATAGTTAGTAAAGATGATGAGAGGGTGACATTTGAACAATGATCCTAAGAAGGTAAAAGCATAAGCCACATTTGGGTGGGATCTTCTGATTAGAAGGAACTCTGCATACAAACACGCTAAGCATGGAAGTCAGTGTTGCTACAGTGAAATTTAGCAGGACTGAGGAGTAAGAAGGAGTCCGTGGAAGACAAGGATGAGGCTGTGTAAAGCTTTGCAGGCTGGTAAGGACTTTATTTTTGCTCTGAGTCATATTAGAAGTGATTGGAGGGATTCCAACAGGGGAAGGACCTGAACAGGCTAATTTTCAAAGGTATTGAGAACAGGCAGTCAGGGTCAAGGGTGAATGAAGCAACATTTGCACAATAAACTAGGCAAGAGATGATGGACATTTTGACCAAGTTGGTGGCAGGGAAGTTTGTAAGGTTGTAAAAAATGGTTGGCTTCTGGCTATATTCCAAAGTTCTAGTTCACTGATGACAGCTAGAATGTGGGATGTGAGAAAAAGGGAGGTGTCAAATCCCACTTTAAAGTTTTTGACTTGAACGTCTAGAAAAATGGAGTTGCCAAGACTGTGACAGAAGCAGGTTAGGGCTGTGGATAAACAATTTGTGTGTGGCTATGTTAAGTTTGAGAAACCTGTTAGATATTTAGTGGAGATGAGCCTGGAATGCAGGAATGATGGATGTGTCAATATTTATGGTATTTAAAGCCATAAGACTATAAGGATCACTGAGGAATTAAAGCAATAGACAAGAGGTACAAATACTGAGTTCTGAAGTCTCCAATGTTAAGAGGTGGGGAGAGAAGGGACAGAATCTCTATCTCAGGAAGACTGAGAAGGAGTGGCCTTTGAGGTAGGAGGAAAACCTCAAAGAGAGTGTGCATACTGAATGTTAACTAAAAAAAAAAAATGTTTCAAAGAGGAAGTGGGATTGATCAATTACCTCTAATGCTTCAGACAGAGTAAGAAAGATAAGAATATAAAATTGACCACTAGATTTAGCAATCTCTACATCTTCGGTGATTTTGACAAGAGCAGCTTTGGTGGTGTGATGAGTGTGAAAGTCTGATTGGGTGGGTTCAAGAGAGAAGTGAGGAGTTTCTTTTGGGTGTTTGTACAGGGGAGCAGAGAAATGGGTGATCAAGGGAAGGAGAAGTAGAGTCAAGAGAGCTTTGTTAGAAATGGGAGGAATGAGATTATTTTTTAAAGTTTGTGGGAACAATGCTGTAGATAGGGAAAAACTGATGGTATCGACAAAAGGAATTTCAGTGGATCCTGAGCATAAAAACCAGATTATAATAGATGATGGCATGAATAGAAAGGGGAGAATTAGAGACAGTGTGTATAGATTTTTTTCCTGAAGTTTAAATATGAAAGAGAATAGAAAGAGGCAGTTGCCTTTTTTAAGATTATTTTTTAAATTATTATTTTTAAGATTATTTATTACTTTTAAGAAATATCATAACATGTTTGGAATAATCTAGTAAAGGGTAATTTAATGTTAGAGTTGAGGGAAGGGTTAACTGAAAGAAAGATACTCTTGAGAAAACAAGAGACTGTAGAATCCAGAACATAAATTTACTTTCTTATGCTCTTGGTTTAGCAAAAAATATGTACTGGTGCTATCATATATTTGCATTTTCTTTTGGGCAAGAACATGCAAAATGCATTTGGTGTTTCCTCAAATAGGTACTATAAAATCTAGATACAGGCTATTAGTAACTTGGTGGATATTTAGATAATACTTTCTTGCATTGTTAGTTTTTTTTTAGATGAAAAGATACATGAGCTTGCATTGGTTTATGATTCTCTAGGCCTTTTTTATGTATTTATTTTAAAAAGCCTCTAGTGCACAGAATTGGATTCTGGATTAGCAATCCTTGGTTAATGACACACTCTCATTATTGGTCCACATGTAGCCTTCTTTTTATCCACTCATCCATCTGATAAACATACCAGTTAAGTCATCAAACAGCACATCCTTGGCACCAACCTTTGTTCTGCTGTGTGACCTCCCTCATCCTGTCTTCCTGTCTTCCCCACCCGAGGTAACCACCGTTCTGAGTCCTGTTTAAATTATTTCATAACTTTTCTTTGAATATCATTTTAGCTCAACTTTATTTCTTAATAAATAAATTACAAATTTAATTGTTTTGAACATGCTATATATAATCTTTTGACGCTTTGTCACTTAACTGTGTATTGCTAAGATTCACTCTTGTTGTTGCATATTGCTAGAGATCATTCATTTTGACTGCTCTGTGATATTCCCATTGCATAGGAACCAGTTTATTCATCTGCTCTGTTGGCAGTAGGCATTTTGCTTGTTTCCAAGTTTGTGTTGCTGTGAATATTCTGGCCCAAATTTCCTGCTGTAAATGTGCAAGAGTTTCTTTTGCATATACATCCAGGAATGGATTTTTCTGGATCTTAGTGTAAGTGGGAGTTTGTCTTGATGAAATAATGCCAAACTGTTTTCTGTGGTGGTTTTACAAATTCAAGCTCCCATTTACAATGCATATGAGACTCAGGATCCACAAACCCTTCAATGCTTTATATCTATCTATCTATATATATTTATACTTGAATTGGTAGTTTATTGTGAAATGATTTGAATTTTTCTGATTTCTAATGTCGTGAACATCTTTTCAAATCTTTATTTCCTATAAGAATTTTCCTTCTGTGAGTTACTTTTTCATTTTTTGCCCATATTCTATTGTTTTCTAAAATTCTTTTCTTATTTTTAAAATTATTTTAATTGTTTAAAAAGTTGACCTGGATAGATAGAAGGATCATAGGATGCAGGAAGCATTAATATTTAATGTCATCTAAGTAAAACTCTATAGTTTTCTGCTTTCTCTGCAATGTCAATGGATGTCTGTTCTTTGTTTAATATCCAGGAAGGCTAATATTCTATATTTTCTAACTGACAACAAAATTAGAGGTTTCTTTAAATATTTCACTCAAGATTCTTTGTTGTTATTGTTATACCTCTTGATTTTTGGAGGCACGTCAATAGTGTTTTGTGAGATGTAGCTGAATGTGTGGATTCAGGTGGCTGACAAATCAGAAATGTTTTCTCCAGTGTGGAGCTGGGGAGGCAATGTGGAGAACAGGATTGACTAGTTTCAACATCAGCAAAATAGTTTAAGTCTTTCTCCTGATATGACAGCAAATTGAACACTGTTATTGGAAAAGAAATTAAATAGTGATATCCTTTGACCAGGTCTATATAGCCAAAGAAAAGTTAACAGTGGAAAATTATTTGATACATTGTTAGTTACCTTCCTACTTTCCCAGCAAGTTAGATTCATTAATAAGATGGGAGTATTCCCCTGAATTTGATCTTGGTGGTCTTGGTTCTTTCTTTCAAAGGCAGTTGGAGATTCTTGCTTTACCAACTGCCCATGATATTTTGGGGATTGAAAAACATTTCTCTATTACCGAAGAAGTAGGATTTTTTAAATAAAACGTGTCTTTAATGCTACACAAATGCATATAAAATTATGAGAAGTCCTTCCAAGCTCAGAATTATCTGGTTTCTATGTTATTATGCTCTGTGTAAGGTTGGTTTGAACATCCTAAACAGTGGTGTTAACAAGTGTCTCTAAGTATTATTCTTAATTACATAGCGACCATTATTCATTGAAAACTGATTTATCAGCAACCTCTTATATTTAAGGCCTGGGATTAGTTCTGGGAGAGGGTACAAATATAAATAAGACACAGTTTCTACTTTAATCAGGAAATATTTTTAGCTTAACTCAAAAAAACCCAAAATGAATCCCAGTTATTTTTCCTTTTGGGAGGTTTTTAAATTACTGCAGGGATGATATTAGGAACACAGTCAAACACATAGTTATTCGCCACCTACTACGTACAAAGCAGTATGTTAGTTGGGGACTTCAAAGCAGATTAAGATTTCATCTTCACTGTTAAGGGGAGAAAGACAGACTCAAGCAGGCTGTGATCAGACTGAGAGCAAAGGCATAGAAAGAGCTGCAGGAACATCATTCAGAAACCACTGATGAACAAAACAGTAAGTGTGGGTAGCATGTTATGTACAAAGATAGAAAAGCATATAAGTAATTAATCAATTGTTGACTTATTTAATGATATAATCAGTGTAGGAAAGCTAGAACATACTTTGGAGATGAATACAAGGGGGTTATAATTTTGGCTCTGGCATACAATATTTAACATCTGTGAACTCAGTTTCCAGATCCATAAAATTCTCATGATAATATCACCCTTGGAGAGTGTTGTGAGGATTAAATAAAATAGGATATGGAAAGAGCCTAGTATCATGCCTGGCTCATAGCATGCCTTCAATAAACAGAATTATTAAATCTCTGTTTATTTCTCTTTGGTAAAAACCCATTCCCTGTGAACAGTTAGACCCATACATGACCCTGATCTGTAAACTTTCTATCCTCACTGCCACATCCCTAGTCTACGCCACTCTCATTTCTCAACCGGACTAGTATGGCTGCCTCTTCTAAGAGCCCTTCTTCTACTTTTGCCTCCCTATCATTTACTGTCCATACAACTGCCAGAGTGATTTGGTAAAAAATATAATTCAGATCATATAATTTCCTTACTTCAAACACTTGATGGACTCCCCATGATTAAAGGATACAAATTAAACTTCTTATTACAGCCTGTGAGCAGAGGCGGAGCTGTACTGAATATGAGAGGGAGAAAACTTGGGGAAAGAACATGGGAAAAATGATGAACCTCAGGATTCATTTGCTGGGACTGCCATAGCAAACTCCCACAGACTAGGCAGCTTCAACAAGAGCAAATTTATTTTTTAACAATTCTGGAGGCTAGAAGTCCAAGATCAAGTTGTCAGCAGGGTTGGTTTCTTCTAAGTCCTCTCTCCTTAGCTTGTCGATGTCCATCTTCTCTGTGTGTCTTCTTATGGTCTTTCTTTTGTATATTTCTATGTCCTAATCTCTTCTTATAAGGACATCAGTTACATTGGATTAGAGCCCATCCTTGTAATCTCATTTTAACTTAGCTCTCTTTTTAAAGACCCTAACTCCAAATATGGTCACATTCTGAGTTTCTTGGGGCTAGGACTTCAACATATGAATTTGGGAGGAACATAATTCAGCCCATAACAACTTCTTTAGGTGTTGCTCCATCTGTCGCTAGGATTTCCACAGGATCTTTTCCACATAGTTTAAACAAGTGTGACCATAACATATATTACAAATATGTTGCTTAAAAGATGCCACTTTCAGAATATGGTCTCGGGGTAGGGCTCTGTCCACTGATTCTGGTTTTCATTCTGTCTATGTAGCTTTCATTTCTTATCATTCTCTTCCTCACTTGCTTTGCTCCAGCCCTGCTGGCCTCTTTTCTAGAACACACTAAGTCTTTCCTGCTTCTGAGCTTTTCCCTTTAAGTTCTCTATGCCTGGAATGCAATTCTGTCAGCTCTTCCAATGGCTTGTGCTCATCTTCCAGGTCTCTGTTTAAAAGTCGCTGCTTCAAAGGGTGCTAAAAAATCTAGAGTGGCTTTCTCAGTCTCTCACTCAATTACGAGCCTGTTTTGTTCCTCTTATGAATGACAACATTCTTCCATTTAGTTTATTTCTTTATTATTTATACTCTGACTATTGCATGTTACCTGCTTTAGGTAGGGAGCTCATGAGTTTTGTTTATCATTGTAGCACCAGGGCCTACCATGGGTCCTGGTATACAGCAGGTGCTCACTCAATAAATGTTTATTGAATGAGTGTCCAAATGAAATCCCTTTACCAATCATATTTTTTTAGGATCTAACTCAATTTCAAAGATCCATGTGATCATATAAAGCAAATACTGAATAATGTCACAAACAAATACTGAGGTTGTAATTCTGAAGACAAAGCATTTTTCAAGAATCATTGAAAAAGTAGTATGTCAGGTAACAATTTGAAAATATCCATTGTTATCACGGAATCATTATAACTGCAAGAATTGGCATAAACTCATACTCCTTAATATAAATTTATAAGGAAAAATATCATTAGCCTAATTCCTCCCTCTTCTAAACTTCCCCCACTCCCATAGATCACCTACGGTATTAATATTTTACAGGACACAGTTTGGTAAATACTATTCTAGAAAACAGATGAATACTGTCTGTAAACTAGAGTAAATCAAATAGCATCACCTAGCAGCTTGTTAGAAACTCAGATAGTCAGGCCTCACCTTAGACCCACTGAAGCAGCAAGTCTGAGGGTGGGGTCCAGCAATCTATGCTTTAACAAAGCTTCCTGGTGATTCTGATCCAGTTAAAGTTTGAGAACCACCGCCCTAAATTGATCTTCATTGTTACTTCTGATTTCTCAAGAATCATGTCCAACAGTCCAGTTGTCAGGACATATTCAACCTTAATTGTTCTAACTAACTTACCTCTCTTTGTACTGATTGGCAGTGAGGTAGTGCTTTTAACACTGTAGCCACTGTCCTTAAGAAACAACCAGAGTGATTTCTCTCACTCTTGAACCACTTTGAGTGAAATCTCCATCTTCTAAGGTTTAACACACATTACCTGCTTCCTGGATTACCTGTCTGTTCTCGGAATAATTAGGCTTTAGTGAGCTTATTACTACCATATTTTTGTTGTTGTTGTTGTTTCCAATTGCTCATTCAAATAAAAACGCAGTTAACTTCTCACACTTACTTTCTCTGTTTTCCAAAGGTGTTATTTTTAAAAAAATAAAAATTCATGGCAGATTAGCCTGATCTATAGTTTTCTCTCACTATACTTCCAAAGAATATATTTTTCTTAGGATACTTAGTCAAGTAAGGATTTTCTCACTCTCCCCCAAACTATTTTTCTTTCCATGGCTCAGTCTTTATCCTATAGAGGCAGAAATCTTCTGATTCACTTTTATGAGGATAACTTTAGACCTAGGGCATTTGGCTATACCAACTGCTCTTTGTCTTTTTTGGTATAAATCCAATTGTCCAATCAGTCTCAAAGGGAACTAGTCCATCTTGATAGCAGATGTTATTCTTTCCAGTATGGAGTATCTAGCTCCTGGCCACATAGTGTTATAAACCATCACTTAAGGAAATGATGTTCAAGAGGGCAACAATTTTTTATTTCTATTAGTAATAAAAAGCTGTATTATGGGGCCAGCCCAGTTGTGTGGTGATTAAGTTTGTGCACGCCGTTTTGGCGGCCTGGGGTTCGCCAGGTCAAATTCCGGGCCCAGACCTATGCACTGCTTATCAAGCCATGCTGTGGCAAGCATCCCACAGATAAAATAGAGGAAGATGGGCATAGATGCTAGCTCAGGGCCTATCTTCCTCAGCAAAAAGAGGAGGATTGGCAGCGGATGTTAGCTCAGGGCTAATCTTCCTCAAAAAAAAAAGCTGTATTATATGTAACAGTAACTATTATCATTACTGAGCACATTATATTCTAGAAACTAGGGCAAGTGATTTACATATATTGTTTCAGTTAATACTCATTAAAACCTTGACCTGCGAAGATACTTGACTTGACCAAGATCATACAATTAAAAAGTGTTAGAGCCAAATTTGAGCTCCAGAATTCCAGATTTTAAGTATTATGCTAAACCCAGATTGTGGCAATTTTCCTTTGTCTAAAATCAGTGTCAGCCCCGTTGTCATGATGCTCACACCTTCTCATCTGCCAAACGCACCCATATATTTTTTCCTGAACCAGTCTTGTTTAGGCCTAGGAAAGAATCTCTGTAGTTGCCATTATCAGAAGCAAAGAGAAACTAATACTTAGTAAGTACTTCCATGAGAGAGTCATTGTGTTCAAAATTTCATATGAGCAATTTCGTTTGAACCCCATCAGCAATCTTGCTTGACGTGTATGGCTGCTGCTATTGAGAGGTTAGGTAACTTGCCCGAGATCACACAGCTAGTAGGTGGCAAAATGTGAGTAGATCTGTTTTATAAAGAGCTTGACTTTGATCCCAGTCACCAGTGGTGGTCTACCATGAATCTTTTTTTTGAGGAAGATTGGCCCTGAGCTAATATCTGTTGCCAATCTTCCTCTTGTTGCTTGAGGAAGATTGTTGCTGAGGTAACATCTGTGCCAGTCTTCCTCTACTTTATGTTGGGAGCCATCACAGCGTGGCGTGCAAGTGATGCTAGGTCTGTGCCCAGGATCCGAAACTGCGAACCCTGGGCCGCCAAAGCCAAGTGGCTGAACTTAACCACTAAAACACCTGGCTGGCCCCCTACCATGAATCATTTTTGTGCTTAAGTTATTTACCAGCATCCTCGACTCTCCAAAGATGCATTCCTTGCAGCCATTATGGTTTTTCTCCTTTTCACTCTTTTGGCTAAGTTCCCTTTTTTTAACAGCTCACTTCATTCCTAAAAACCAATCAGATGATGGACTATAAAACATTACAAAGGCTGAAAGCTTTTGTTCCCTGCACTGCCTGTCATAACAGTGCCTGGGGGTGATGTATCTTTGAAGAAACAAGGTTCCCAGTAAGTAATTGGGGTTTCTTTCTGCCTGTAAGTAAGCATCACTTTCTGGTTTTATTGTTCTTTTGTCTACATTTTTTGTGGAGATGCATTATCTCACTGAAAATTTAAGATGCTTGTAAAAACATGATATATCATATCTGTATTTACTCTTTAATTATTGTACCTACCTTGCCTGTAAAATTGGTAATTATTTTTTCACACTTATTTACTTCATACCTACTAGGTCCTGTTACAGAAGTAAAAACTGACATATATGTCACAAGCTTTGGACCTGTTTCTGATGTTGAAATGGTAGGTATTTGGAAAATTTAATGTACCTTTTGAGGTTTTGAAGAAAACATGCAGAAAAGAGGGCAATTAATATTTATTTTGTTGTCAATCACACAAAGCTAGAAAGTCAAAGAACAGCTTAATTAGACTCAGAAATTCATGAAGAGTAAGATATTGAATTTGCATTTCAGCTCTAATATTTGAGTACTTTTTGGTTTCGAGTCATTCTCCATAAGGAAAAGAACTTGCCTATCATTAATCCCCATGGCACAACCTTGCATGCAGTATTTTTTTTCCCCCAGAAAATTATTGAAGAGGAGAAAATTAGACAGTGTAATTAGTTTTGGTATGGAGCTACATTGTTGCCCTAATTGCATTTAGAATTTCATATTGGCCCAACTGCTCACTCTTTCGCCAACCTGCCCCTTCTCTCCCTCCCTCATTCTCATGCTTAAAGAGCGTAGAACACAAAGCATTGGTCAGGATGAATTCATCCATTCTGTTGTGCTCTCTAATATAAATATTTGTAGTTTACAGGTCAAAGAACCTGCTTTACTTTTTTCCTTGACCCTAGGCTCCTAGGCTAATTTCAATAAATTTTATGAACATAAGATTTCTCATTTACATATTTTGCTTTGTCTTAAAGAGATGCTTACAATTTTATGATTTATTATGCAATGATATTTGTTGCACATTAACTAATTTTGCTACTTGGTGTAAAATAAAGTACAACTGTCATTACCTAGTGCTGGCAGTTTTATTGAATTATATTAATTATTCTTGAATAATTCTATGTATGTTAATTTATTTATCTAAAAAAATGTAGAAGATTAAGGTATCAAGATGGGCATAACATGCTTTAATTGTTGAGAATCTTTTTGCTCCATTGACTTAAGAAAATTTCTTTTCCTATTAACTTTGTTTTTATTTGGATAGTCTTTTTTATGAATGGGAAAGAGACTAGAATCTAATGTATTTTTTCTGCATACTTATGTATAGGCATCTGAGATTTGAATATGTCACAAACTAATTTTCCTAGGAATACACAATGGATGTGTTCTTCAGACAGACATGGATTGACAAAAGACTAAAATATGATGGCCCCATTGAAATTTTGAGATTGAACAATATGATGGTAACAAAAGTATGGACCCCTGATACGTTCTTCAGGAATGGAAAGAAATCTGTCTCCCATAATATGACAGCTCCAAATAAGCTTTTTAGAATTATGAGAAATGGCACTATCTTATACACAATGAGGTAGTCATTTTTTTCTTTTTCCTTCTTCCCTTTATCTTATTTTCCTTTCTTTTTTCTTTCCTTCCTCCCTTTTTTCCTTCCTTCTTTCTCGTTGTAGAGATCTATAAAATTATTTTTTAAGAAAGAGTTGATTTTATTTAATTGCATTTTTCCGTCATAGACTCACCATAAGTGCGGAGTGTCCCATGAGATTGGTGGATTTCCCCATGGATGGTCATGCATGCCCTTTGAAATTTGGGAGTTGTAAGTTACAGTAAAAATGCTGTTAGAATTTGTGATTACATTATGCAAGCTGATATTTATATGTGTGTGTGATTTTCCGTAATTCCACATTTAAGTCATTGTCCATGACAACAACTATCCAAGGTTTGATTTTTAGGAGACCGTTTATTAGCTAATAGGTTTAAATAAAGAAGTAAAAACAACCCCCTTTACCTCAAAAAACAAAAACTTATTTCTACAGATAGCCTAGGTAGACTGACTTATAATTAGTAGGTTGGTGGTAAATGATGAAATTTAGGGACCTCTGAACTCCATATCTTGGTGGTGTAACATAGAAAGCATAGATGACTTTTTTTGTTTTTGTAACTTAACAGTTTCTTTTATCAGCAGTCTTTTATGGCAAACTTGAAAAAAGGCCAAAGAAGGTTCAGGGCTTGACACGGGTTAAAATAACATAAACAGCACTCTTAGTATAAAAGTGGCTGAAATATGGTACAAGCATAATAGGAGGTGTGGTCTAACATGTAGACAGGGCCAAATAGTATAGTGCCTTATAGACCACATGAAAGAGTTTGAATTCTATTCTAAATGCTTTAGGAAGGCTTTGGAAGGTTTTACTAAGGGGCGTGGCTTTCTTTGACATTTCACCTTTGACTTCAGCTTTTCTATGGAGAATGGATTGTAGAGAGGCTAGAGTAGGAGCAGAGAAGAGTTGGAGGCTGTTGTTTTAGTAGAATCAAAGATAGCAATGGCTTAGACTAGGCTGGTACTAGAAGAGAAGGTGTGAGATAGAACGACTGGGGATATTTTGTGGAGTTGAAGGCAAGAGGATGAAATGAATGGGTAAGAAAGAATATGGGATTCCTTTCCCTCAAGCCCCCTTCTCTGAGATGGCAGCAAAATGTGATTGCCTCTTCTAAAGCCGGCCTCAAATATTTGATTCAATCAGAATCTGCCAAAAATAGATGCTGGCTTTTACTATTGCTTCAGATTCTTAGTTGCAGTGATTGTGAAACTGTTGCCTGCCGTTATCATTGCTCATTGCTTAGCTTAGTGAGAATCGGCAGTCACGATTCTTTTTATAACCCCTAGTAATCACAGTATTCAGTGAGCTGACTTGAAGCTAGAGAGAGTCATTTGCTCCTTGACCAATGACTTAATGAGAGAAGATAAAACCAGAAAAATACATAGACGGAAAGGGTGATCTAACTAGGGCCAGAATTGAAATCCATTTGTGCTATAATAATTTAAATCTCACCCAAGCTAGTTCTAATCTAGGGGAAGTCCTCTCCCAGTCATGCCCCTCTAGTTCTCAGGGGAAGCACTTGGTAGGTGCTCAAAGTTTGTATATAATAAAGAAATCACTTTTTGGAAGCTGATGTTTTTGAGTGGGGAATTAAAAAGAGAGGTATATCATACTTAGTAAATAATCCTTAATTATTCCAGAAAGAGAAGAATACCATTTAACTATGTTTACAATTCATAGGAATGAGAAAAACCAGGAAAGAAAAAGATTGTTCTAGCAGGTGGGGTAGCCAAGAGAAGGATATTTAATTGAAAATATCATGGACAGGAATATAGCATTCAGGACTTTAAATGAATGATTAAGCATGAATACACTTCAGGAGATAAGCGTTGACACATAGCTATATACGGCTCAATGACAACACAAGCCTCTTTTTTGTTTTGCAAACTCATTTGTAAAGATAGTCTCTCTAGGTATGAACTCCTTTTGTAGAATTAAAAAATTCCACCAAGGACCTACTGTGCTCTGGCCATTTTAGGAAGGTATGTGGAGGGTAGCACACAATTCTTCTTGGTTCTTTTGAATTTATTTGTGTGTAAGCCAAGCTATCTGTTCTGGGTAGACTGGTAAGCAAGCAGCTGGTCTCCATTTGCACTGCACATCGAATAAAAGAAAATGGGCTTAAATTGTTGCTGGGAGGGATTTGTTGAAGATGGAAAGGAAAATGCCCTGACTGTAAGAGTTTAAAGGTAGTGGAACTGGTTGGGTTATTATATTCCCTGGAGAGCTTCACAAACAGCATAGCCAGTTGTCACTGCAGAATGCTTCCCAAACAGCATGGGTATTGCCCAGAGGCAGAGTCTGGAATAGGTGACCCCTGGAGAGTTCTCTCAACAGTAGGGTTTGTTTTTGTTGTTGTTGTTATTATTGTATTATGGGCAGCATCTGGTATGTTTCTAATTGGCAGAGCTGCATTAGGATGGGAGAAGCCAGTATTGGTCAAGCACTGGAAGTGAATTAGAATGGAAAGAAGCAGCAGTTTGACAGTACTTTTTTGTGGTTTATTATTTCTACTTTTCAACTGCTTATCTTATTACTATGGAAACATATCCAAGTGCATTGATGCATACATGGCATTTTAGTCATTTTAGTTGCCTTCGTTTTAGTTTATCCTCCTCCAATCCTTTGGCATAAAATCAAGATATATACCCAATTGCAAGGCTGTTTATTTAATCTCTACCATTTTCTAAATCCCAAACATGTTTGATAAATCATAATGATTATTGTTTTCATTTATTCCATCTTTCCTGAACATGTGTAATGTTCTTAATTGTTGACCATCAATGCTGATGCAAAAGGAGCACTGACTCTAACCACGTTCTGTGCTCTCATTCAGATGCATACCCGAAGAGTGAGATGATTTATACCTGGACGAAAGGTCCTGAGAAATCAGTAGAAGTTCCAAAGGAGTCTTCCAGCTTAGTTCAATATGACTTGATTGGGCAAACCGTATCAAGTGAAACTATCAAATCCATTACGGGTGAGATGTTTAACAATTAAGCTCAATATGCTACTTGGCATTAGCAATGGAGTTTTGTCCTCGCTTTTTCATTGAAATATCTAGTGTTCTCAGGGGACAACAAAAACTTTCCAGAAAGAGGCTTGATGTATAACTTATAGTTAAGAATTTCTTTATTTTTGGGTATAATCTTATTTTGGTTTAAAATAAATTCTGAGTTGATGAGACATGAAAAGTGAGTTGGTTTTCTTATTCATAACAAAAGTCAATAATCAAATATATTAAAACTATTTTGAACAGAATTCTGAGGCAAGAAGTCTGACCATTGAACACTGGACTTTCCCTTTTTCTTTTTTTTGGTGTTTTCCCAAAATCATTTTTATTTTGCCCAATTAATGTGGTGCAACTGTATTTTCAAAAGTAAGAGCAAAATATAAAGCTTAATTACAAAATATATTCAGAGTATACATTAAAGCTGTCACACAAGAAAACGGATATTATTGACCATTCTTGGTCTGTATTTGCTTTTGGAGTATGAATGAAAGAATCATAGAATTTAGTTTTTATCATATTTATTGGGGAAAATTGGCTGTTCTAAAAGTATTCCTTACTCATATATTTTTTGAAAACATTCGTTTTCCAGCCTGACAGTGGGATTAATATCACATTTTGGGAGGATTTGAGGCTTCTGAATCTTGGACTTCACAGTCTGAGAATAAAGCTACTGCTTTCAAGTAACTTTCTTAATATCTCCCTTTCAGATGTAACATTAAAAATATTCATTAACAGGTACCAGAAATTTTATGGTTTGTTTGCTTATTAGCTTTTAGGTTTTTGTTTAAATGCCAATAAAACTTGCTTGAAAGCAGGGATGTTCTATGTGGCTCTACGTTATGTGTGTCTCTTTGTATTTTTCTTCAAATACATAACATTTAGAAATACAGCTCTTCCCTAAAACTAAGACAGTAAGGCAGCCTCTCCCTAAGCATATATACACATTTAATGTATATGTGTATTTCAATTCTTTCTAAAATTAAGCTATATATTTTCATATGTCTGTGTCTATGTGTGTGTGTGTGTGTATGTATTTCCATTTTTTCCTACTGATTTTCCACAAAAGTTAAGTCTAAATTCTGCTCTTGAAAAATACTGAGAATGAAGGTTAATTGCTTTAGCAGTGTTAGACCTTTATTGATTGATTGATTTGATTTGATTTTTTTTGGTGAGGAAGACTGGCCTTGAGCTAACATCTGTTGCCACTCTTCCTCTTCTTTGGCTTGAGGAAGATTGTCCCTGAGCTAACATCTGTGCCATTCTTCCTCTATTTTGTGTGTGGGATGCCACAGCATGGCTTGATGGGCGGTGTGTAGGTCCGCTCAGGGGATCTGAACCCGTTAACCCCAGGCCACCAAACAGAGCTAGCAAACTTAACCATGATGCCCCTGGGCTGACCCCAGTATCAGATCTTTAAAATAGAAAGCACTGCAAGAATTTTTAAAAATTATAGTCCAATGTATTAAATTGTTTAACCACTACGTAGAACAAAAGTGTTTTTTTGTGCAATGATGTTCAATATCATTTCCCCCTACTTAGGAACTACATATTTCTCGATGTTTGTGTTGTTATCCACAACAGATAATTTCTTTGCCTAGAATACTGTTTGTTAGTCTGAAATATGACTATGAAGCCATTGAATAATTGCTGCAGAACCAATAATACATTTTCCTCATGTTTTATTTGTAGGTGAATATATTGTTATGACGGTTTACTTCCACCTCAGACGGAAGATGGGTTATTTTATGATTCAGACGTACATTCCATGCATTATGACAGTGATTCTTTCTCAAGTTTCATTCTGGATAAATAAGGAATCAGTTCCAGCTAGGACTGTATTTGGTAATTGCAATTCATTTCTTGGGTATTTTTGTCCACATTACCTTTTGATCATGATTCGTGGGAATAGCCTTAGATATCATTTCTAAGAAAATATTAAGCCGTAATATATCAGGCTGTACTGAGTAAAGAATCATACAAACTTTCATTTTTATCTACCCTGTACAAAGTAATAAGGCTTGAAAGGATGTGGGCAGTCCATTCTTTGGGGCCCCATCAGACTTCCCCTGTTGAGACCAGACAGGTGAAGATCAAGCATGAATCTGGATCTAATTTCACTTTTGGTAATATTCTTGGGCTACTAGCTTAATGCTGTGTAATTGAATTAAAATCATAATCAAGGTGTTAAAATGAAATGCACTGGGTGCTTAAAATAAAACAAATAAAAGTCATGGTTGACTGAATAAGAAAGCCTTACAATAATTTTCCTTTTAATGAAGAGGAACACAATGCAAATAGTTTAGCTGCATTGAATTGGAAGGTATTATATGCTTAGTTTATTAGCTCATTGTTATATTCTATCTGCATCTTTTTTCTGAACACATTTTATTCTTTTTGTTTTTATAGGGGCTTCCTATATATCTTATTCTAAACTATAGGAAGTCCAGAAGACATGAGTTTTAAATTTTTATAGATGTTAATAAGTGTTTTACATATCAGTCATGCTTTTAAATAAAATTAGTTATAATGATGTTTATTTAATTCAATATATTTCTATATTCTTTTTCTATTGATTGTGAGCAGAAAAAGCATTCAGTAGTGGGATAAGAATGAAAATGATCAGAATTGCTCTGAAATGGAGATATAGTCCTCACAAGAGATGCTAATCTCCCTTTTCTTTTTCTATGTGATGGGATCAAAGCTGTGGTATAATATCCTTGTCACATGGTAGCTGAAGGGATGCTGGAGCCAAGGAGCTGGGGAGAGTGGGAACTTCTTATCCCACCTCCCTCTCCATTCAGAGAACTGCTGATAAGGGCATCTTAGTGTTCTCAGCGGACCTGAATGTGGGGATATTTTTGCATAGACCTCCCCCTCCCACCCCTTTAATCCTAGGTTCACTCAAGAAGGTATTGGAATCCTACTGGGGAAACTGTTATGGAAGGGTCAATGCTGGGGGCAGGATGTGACCTCAGAAAGGTGGCGAGCAGGTATAACGGTGCTATCCACTTCATAGAGTTGTGAGGGTTCAATTAAAGAATAACTGCCCATTGCAAGTGTTGAATAAATTTTAGCTATTAAAAATAAGTGTGAAAAAGAAGGAGAGAAAACAGCAAATCTAAGCTTTGGACTCCAATAGGTCAGGGTTTAAAACCCAAATCTGCCACTAATTTTCTCCACCCATAAGATTATGATAACACATGTCCCCTTCATAGACTAGTGAGGATTTAGTTATGCACAGTACTCATTACAGAGTATGTGGAGGACTTTGTACATATTAGTTACTCTCTCCCATATACTCTATCATCTCAGGGAGATCTATTTTTTTCTGACTTGATTTCCTTGATTTTTAATTGTTTTTGAAAGAAAACATATATCTTTCTGTTATGGAATACCGGACACTGTGCTAAATTCTTGATACTCATTATCTCATTTAGTGCTGACACTAACCTTGAGTCTACTCATCATGTTCAAGGGCAGCCTGACTGGGCAGGAAGTATCTGCTGAGGCTAAGTGCCAGACCAAAGTCCCTTAAATTTTCCCAGTACAAATAATATTAGTATTTCAGGAACTATCATCGTTTAAAATAGTAGTCACTTGTCCACATATTATCATATTCTTTTCTATGGTCCTGAAGAATCTAGAACAGAAAATACTGACCCATCAATGATGCCTTTCATGAAGAGATGATAGTGCCATAGCACAGACTCTGGAGTGAGCTAGCCTAGGTTGTCACCCCGAAGTCTACCACTTATTAGCTGTGAACCTTCAATGAGTTACTTCTGCCTGTTTCCTCACGTGTTACAACAGGATGAATGGTTGTACCTAGCTCATAGGTTGCTGTGAGCGTTAAGGGAGTTAATTTGAATAAACCATTTGGAAAAATGCCTACCACGTGGTAAATCCTATTTGTGTCATTTATTATTATGATGGTCCATGCTGCCATCTACCTCATTTGAGAATCACTACTTGGTATTATAATGGGAAGTCCTCTGTATTTTATAGTTATTGTGATTGGTTGATAAGCTTTGAACACTTTCTTTGTTGATTGCAAACTGATAGCCACTGTTCTGTCTCTCTTATCCCCAAATAATAGAAATTTCTAGAATATCCAGAGGGATAGCATTGATTACAGCTGTACCCAAACAATATTTCCTATCCAAATAAGACACTGAAAGGAAATTAAGTAGCATATAGTGAGGATACTGGTAATACTAGTACTAATGATGATAAGATTTGCTGTATACTTTTGGGGTCGTCTTATTTAATCTTCATAATAAGTCAGCATGGTATGCATTATTAATTTTTTATGGATGAGGAAATAGACTCAATGAGATTAATAAACTTGTATAAAATCACCTGTTTAAGTGATGGACCCAAGATA
This sequence comes from Equus quagga, assembly GCF_021613505.1. Lineage (NCBI taxonomy): Eukaryota > Metazoa > Chordata > Mammalia > Perissodactyla > Equidae > Equus > Equus quagga. The sequence goes on from NC_060269.1 coordinate 117,882,669, forward strand.
ATTTCTGTCTAACTTTGAGAACTCTGCCATTTAACAGATGGACCAAGAAAATTTCTAACTTTGAGAACTCTGCCTTTTATCTTCACAGGGGGCATGGGGATGTGGGGGCTTGTGGAGAATTCCAGAGCTGCTGAGTGAGATTGTATGGATGTGTGCTGAAGGTATTCTGTGGGTAGCTTTTCCCATTTGCCTCTGTCTTGTGCTCATGTGCCAAGATGTTGGTTTTGATTGACAAGGGAAATTATGCCCAATAATTAAGTCTTCAAAGACCTAAGATGTGTCAGAATGGTAATTACTAAACTGTTCATTGAGACTCTAGGATGATATTTTCCTAAGGAAGTTAAGTTTTAAGCATTTGAGGAGCATTAGAAATCAATTTCCTATGAGATTTCGGTAAAAAGTTAATTCTGGGCTGGTATTTATCTTCTATAATTCTCATTTCCCTCTTCACTCAAGGAGAGAATTTGCTGGGTCAGGGATGTTTCTAGAGATCATGCAAAAATAAAACCAAAAAAAAAAACTCAGTGTAAATATGAGAAGTCGAGTGTGCTAAATTCTTCCCAAGGTGGTATGCCTTTCAGTTTTCTAATTATTCCAGTATAGTAAAACATTAAACCTGAGTAAATGCCAGCTGGCATATCTATATCATTACTAGTTCATCTTTTAGGAGTGGCCAGCCAAAAATTCACTCTTGTGTACAGTCTTAGCCTACTCTTACACATCCTCTCCCAGCTCCTGGGCCAGCCAATATGGTGCATTTTCAGCTTCTAAAAACAGGGACTGGCATCAATACTTGAATGTGTCAGAAAAAATTCTATGGTTATTGAAATGTTTTCAGGGTAGATGCCAGCTAAGCCATTTACCACAGATGCACCGTCTTCCTAGATGCAGCGGAAGCCTGGCCTCTTATCTGAACGGTTGGCTTCTGTTTGCTGTTCTTTTGGTGTTTAAGTAAATGCTCCAGCTAAAAGCAGGTATGATAAGCACATCCTTGTCATGCTAGTGCTTTCTTTAAATTTGGACTCCAGGCAGAGAGAGTTTTTTAATGTCTAAAGGGATGTCGACTTCAAACGCTTAGCCAATTGTTCATGCCAGTTACTTTCCTAATTTTGCCAACAGTCATAAAATAAGAACCATAATAACTGAAGGGCTATTCTACAAACTTTAAAATCAAGTTGACTCAAAACAATGAAAGAGAAATGGAAAGTGGCCACATATCTAGCCTTTTTTGCAATGATGTCCGTAACATCGTTTAACGTCTTCATGAACCTTGTGATCTACCCTCTCTAACAATCAGAAATTAATTTTTGGACTTATGGCTCAGCAATTGCATTAATATACTGTTTACTTGGCATCAATAAGGGAATTTATTTGCATGAAAGCAGGAGAAAATGAAGACTACTACTTCTTGTCCTCAGGAGAATTTGTTCTATTATAAAAAAAAAATGCTCAAAGCAACATGGAGAATCCTAAATGGCTTATATTTGAGTTTGAAGTTTCTTTCTGGTTATCACATTATGGTCTTTGTAGAATTTTGTGAATTCTTCTCAGAGTAGTATTCTCTTTTAGACTTCACTGTTCATATTTTATTTCCAGGTGCTTTCAGACTAATTTCTATAATATTATAGGAAATATCTCTAAGAAGCTTGTGGAACATTTTTGAATTCTTAATAGGCCATTAAGGTTAAATTATTATGAAAAAACAGAAAAATTTTGATTTATCTTTAAACTTTGTAGCTAAAATTTTTCAAAATTAATTTAAGGTTTGTTCATACAGCTCAGAGCCAGCATGGGAACGGTGCCATTTTTCTGAGTTTTACAATAGAGGCCTGAAAATTCTAAAGTCTCTTTCTGAAACAAAGTACAATGAAATCACAATACTTAGTGCATTTTCATAGATAGTTAGATATCTATGTATTTGACTGAATAAATACATTTTAAAATCTATTTTAGACTAATATAAATGTCAAAAATATCACGAATTTTTTTCTTAGGGAGTACAACCAAGTCCTCAATTTTCTTTCTCTGTGTAGTCTATGGAATGTTTTTAAAAGATCTATAGCTCATGTGTTGCACAGTTGGTCTAATTTTTCATGTTCTAGACATTGACAATTCAGTAGGCACTGGAGCTGAAAAAGTGAGTTTATATGTACTGTGCATTTATCGTGTGCCTGACACTATGTGAAATATTATGGTAAATCCTGAAGTAATGTTAGACTCTTCTGCCCTCAAGGAGGTTATGCTCAGTCAAGTTGAGGAAACAAGTCTTGCATACAGGGAACAATACAAGGCAGAATAGAATTCAATGCTGAGTTGAGGAGACAATATCATTTCTCCCTAAATCAAAATATTATGCTTCTTTTATTGTTCCATAGGGCTCACTATCTCTTCAGTTTAACATATATTATTTGACTTTCAGCCAGGGATTGGCATGGATTGGAGTATATAGTTTGGACACCTTCATCATCGTCATCGTCATCATTGTTATCCCCAAACACGTGGGTGGGTCAGTTCAGGAGCTATCCTAGGCAACACATAGAATGAGTTTAAATGGATATAGTAAATCCCCACAGAAATTTCCAAGATTAGCTAGATAACATGGATTAGATCTACAGATAGGAAAAGGTGCAGAAAGGGACACTTGGACAAATATTGGCATCCTTAAATAATGCATATCTCTATAGTTCTGGTGGCAAGTGGAATTTTTCAAGTGAGAATGGGAACTAACCTTTTTCTAGGCTGAGGAGAAGGCTTCCCTGGAGACGATATGCTTCAGAAGCCTGCTGATGAAAGAGAAGTGACTCTATTCTTGTTGCAAATATTTTCCTGCTGACCATAAACTGATGGGTAATAGATGTCCAATATTTTTAAAGCCAAATTGCTCTAGAAATCTATGGAATATACCTTTATCGTTTTATATAAACTAAGCTCTTTCATAACAGGTAATTTATTATTTTAATTGAATAGGTAATATTCAGTTAAAGATCGTAAGTATCTATAATCTTTACAGCAAACCCAATAGGTAGATATCAAAACAAGTCCAGTGAGTTTTCCTAACTAAGCCCAAATCACACTGAGCCAATGATTTGAAGAGCCAGGATTTGAATCATATCTTTCTCTCACTCCAAAGCCTATGCTAGTTTCACTGAACCATTAGGATTCAAATCTTCCATCACAGATGGTTTGATTTGAGTTACTGCAAACTTTGTTACCTGCACCCCACCAAATACCTAAGTCTTTTTGTTTGTTTATGTTGTGCATAGAAGTAATGGTAAAGTATTTTGTCTCTTTTGCTTTGAAGGAATAACCACAGTCCTCACCATGACCACACTGAGCATCAGTGCACGACATTCTTTGCCCAAAGTGTCTTACGCTACTGCCATGGACTGGTTCATAGCTGTCTGCTTTGCTTTTGTATTTTCGGCCCTTATTGAGTTTGCTGCTGTCAACTATTTTACCAATATTCAAATGGAAAAAGCCAAAAAGAAGACGTCGAAAGCTTTCCAGGAAATTCCAGCTGTTCCAGTGCTGAGAGAAAAGCATCCTGAAGTACCTTTGCAGGTATTTGACTTAATCTCCTTCAGTTTAAGATTTCAGCTTTTTTCTTGGTCACATTTGCATCACCAGGGGAAAAACCGAAAACCTAAAAATCCCAATGACAATTTGAAAGTCAATTTAAAAATCCAGGAAATTATAAAATGATAATTATGAATTTAAACTTTAAAACCATGATTAATCACTTAGAAATTAAGCAGCTCAGGGGGCTGGCCCCGTGGCGGAGTGGTTAAGTTCGCGTGCTCCGCTGCAGGCGGCCCAGTGTTTCGTTGGTTCGAATCCTGGGTGCGGACATGGCACTGCTCATCAAACCACGCTGAGGCAGCATCCCACATGCCACAACTAGATGGACCCACAACGAAGAATATACAACTATGTACCGGGGGGCTTTGGGGAGAAAAAGGAAAAAAATAAAATCTTAAAAAAAAAAAAAATTAAGCAGCTCTGGATGAGCTAGATGTACATGGAACTAGTTGTTTGAAAGTTTTTTTCAGAATTAAACATTTTTGACAGAAAGGGGCAAAATCTTATGTGTACTATTAAGGGGAACCTGTGGATATCTTTGAGTGGGTTGGAAAGGCATTTAGTAGAATTCAGTGAACAAAGTAAAGCAGCGGTTCTTAACATGGCCCCACATTAGAGTCACCCCATGAGGCTGGGTGCAGCCTGTGCTTCGATTTAAGACGAATAAAACCAATAAGTAAGAGGGCTCATAGTTGTAGTTGATGTACATCCAAAATTGAAAATTCTCACCCTAAGGGGCAGATCTAAAAGGATGTGAAAGCCTAATAAGAGCTACAGCAATTTACACTGGGCACATCTGTGATTTGATATTAAAAAAAAAAATTTAAGTGACTTTTTTCTCATGGACTCCAGTTGTTCAAAAATAACAGATCTTCATGTCAACAGGTCCTCTTCCCCCCTCCCCATCTCCCCAGATCTCTACTCTCTCTCCCTCACTCTTACTCTACTCAGCTTCTTTCTTGAATCAGCAGACAGGTGTCTGTGGTCACTTGTACACACCCTGATGGCTGGTGCCACAAATGGTGACCCAAAACTCTTTTTGTCTGCGTGTGCCCAAATCAAAGCATATATACATCATCAACTTTATTCTTCTAGGTGTTAACTCTTTCCCTTACTTAGTCATTCATTCAGTTTTTCACTCATTAAAAAATATACATTTAATGCCAACTGTGTGCCAGACCCTATTTATGGTCTTGGAATCCACAGTATACAAAAATCCTCAGCAAATATCCTACCCTGTGGAGTTTACATTTAAACTTTAATTAATTAATTAATTAAATTAAGTGTAGGATGAGGAGAGGCAGACAGATGATCTAAAAAACAAATAAAAATAAACATAGTCTACTGTTCCCTTAAAAAAATCAAGCCTTTGATTTATTTATATATTTATTTTACTGTTTCTGTTTTCTAACTTTTGATTCATAATTTATTTTAACACCATCTTTCTACAGGTTAATTTTGTTACTCTTCTTCTAGCTACTTGAGTTTAATACTTACTAATTTATTTTCACTGTTTCTTATTTAATAATAAAATTTGCTTTATTGCGGTGAGATTTCTTTTGCATAAAGCTTAGGCCATAATTCATAACTTTTGATATATGAAATTATCATAATTATTTGTTAAATATTCCGCAATTATGTTCTGTTTCTCTCTATGGCTAAGACTTGTTTGGAAGATAATATCAAAATTTCCAAATGTGATTTTGTTTGTTTATTTAGCTCTGCTGCTTATCTTTGCTTGTGTCATGCTGTGTTCAGGAATGTTACCTGTACAGATTTGAATGTGACTGATACTTTTATTCTGCCCTGAATTATGCTAAAAACTTATATGTGTTTGATAGCAATTTGGAAGGAGTTGATTTTTAGTTATTAAATTAATTTTACTTAAAGGGTTATTGTTTCACCCTTTTAATGAGTCACTTGTTGTCTTCCTGATGTTTCAAATACCAAGAAAGATATGAAAAATTATCCCATTAATATTATGAGATTCTGTTAATATGTTTTGCATTTTAACTATTTTTGTTTTATACGCTTTGATGCTGTGATATTCAACATGTAAAGAGTCATAACTGCTCTGTTTCAATATCAGTCTATGGATTTAATCATAAAATAGCCTTTATTTTTTGTCCCATCTCCTACCTTTCCCTTGAATTCTATTTGGCCTGATTTTAATATTTTTCATATTCCTTCTTTCTTTTTGTTTTTGGTGAAGAAGATTTGCTCTGAGCTAACACCTGTTGCCAATCTTCCCCCTTATTTTTGGCTTGAGGAGGATTAGCCTGGAGCTAACATCTGTGCCAATCTTCCTCTGTTTTGTAAGTGGGTCACCGCCATGGCATGGCTTGACGAGCAGCATGTAGGTCCACACCCGGGATCTGAACTCAGGCTGCTGAAGCAGAGTGCACCGCACTTCACCACTATGCCATGGAGCTGGCCCCTATATTCTTTCTTAATATTAACTTTTGTAATATATCTCTATTGCTAAATTTTCCTTCTTTGTTCTTTTTTCATGTACTTTGGAAACTATATCACATTTTTATTTCACTAATGGTTAACTTTAACTTTTAAAACAACATGTTTCAATTTATGATTTTCTAATAATGTTGAAATTGTAAAATATATTGACTCTTTCATGTTGCTATTAACTCCCCCAACCCCAGGTTTGCTCAAGTCCAAAGATTCTGGATTTAGAGACATATTTTGTATATATAACTTTTTCTGTTTATAATGAGTTAATGGTATTCTCTTTTTATTTTTGCAAAATGATGAGACTCCTTGTGCTAGTATTACAATATTGTAAATACTTGAAAGTACCCCTTAACCAGAGTACAAGTATTCTTCAGAATTTCAAAAGGTGAAAAGAAAACCAATAATCATCTATTTGCTCCTTGAAACATATCTCTTGACTATAGCAATTGCCATCGCTGGTAGATGCTTGGTTGAGCACATCCAATTGGTTAAGTCCACTCTGATTCAGAAACTCCTCTTGGCAGCATGGACCACATGCTGTGTGCTAATGGCAAAACCAAGATCAAGAAGATGAAATTTGTGAAGGGCATAGAGTCGTAGTATTTAAGGGTTAGGAAGGACTTTATAATAAATCTAGTCAAAATATGAATCATATGCTTTGTGTCCTCTACAATGTGTAACTATATATGTGTGATAATTTGAATCTCCACAGCAGTTTAGTTGACGAATATCTGTGTTCTAAAGACAGTGATGAATGAGTTGGCCCGCCCATCCTCCTGACTCTAGATTGCTGCCAGAGCGCAGCTGGCTTTGGAGTGTCAGTTGTGTCATTGAATGGCTTCAGGGTCAGGTTCAACTTTGAAGGTTGAGAACACATGAAAATTGAGGGAGAAAGAGAGAGACAGAAAGAAAAAGATACATAAGGAGAAAGCAATCAATAAGGGGAAAGAGTGTGTTAGGAGCAAAGTTTTAAAACATGTTACTGGAAAGAAATATTCTAAGAATCTTATAAGGTTTGGAGTTCCAGTAGAGATTCTAACCAGACAGCTGAATTTTGCTTATTCTAATATGTGTTTCAACTTGTATGGCTGTTTATTTATTTGAATGATATTGCTGTGTTTAAACTGTGTTTGGAATTGCCTTCAGAGTCTACATGACATTTGGTAACTCGATAGTCCTTTGGGTAAGCTCACTAGTGGTTTGTTTTGTTGTCACTATATGTGACCTATGGACTGTTAATGGCCTGGCAGAGGTTTGTGGTGACATTTCTGTTCTTTGGGAATTGCAAGGCTTATGATTTATGGAATATTTATGAAGCAAGGAGAAAAGGTCGGTTGGAGAATCTAAGAGCAGTTATGGGCAGCTTCAGCATGTCTTTGGGCATCTCAGGAGGCAAAGCAGCTGTTTTGTTTCTACCTCAAAACTACCTTGATTCTGCCTTTGACATTGTCCTTCCAATATTTGAGTTGGGCTCCATTTTTGTGGTTCTATCCTTCCATACCCTTTCTACTTCTTAGAGTACCTACTCTCTCACTGATGCAAGGGATTTGGATTAATAAGATGATTTGGAAAATAACTATAAAATAAAAAGAGACTGTTTCTTTAAAAAATCGTGTTTTTAAAAAAGTCACTTGAAAATAGAGGCTATAGTCCTTGTTTGGTTGGAATGTATGCACATGGCATCTTGTGAAAAAAATCCAATTATATAATGACTCTTGAACTCTTAAATTGTGTCAGGTACTATGTGATATGCTTTACATGTATTACTTAATTTCAAGCTCACAATAACTATTTTGCAGATGAAGAAACTGAGGCTTGCAGTTGTTAAGTGCTAATTCAGGCTAATACAGCTAGAAAATGGTAAACACAATATTTAAATTAATTCAGCTATGTCTGAGTGCAATGTTTGTTCTCTTAAACTCTATTTTATAGTATTTAATTTATTATGTGTCTATAAAGATAGCCATTAAAATATATATAGATATATAACATATTATTTTATAATCAGCCCAATGCAGAGGTTTTTTATGAATAGAAAACAATAGCAAAATACTCTGAATACTCTTTATGTGCCAGTAAGAAGAACTTCTACGGACATTTATATATAATTTAATTCTAACAATTTATAAAATATGTCCTGTTATTATCCATGTTTTATCAGTGAGGAAATTGATAGTTAAAGATCAAGTAATCTGCTGAAGTTCGTCTATCTGGTAAGTGGCAGTGCCGGACCAGTAAACCCTATATTTTTAAGCCTCAGGTCTTAATGACTGATTAGAAATGTTGGATGAGGGAAACAGAGGAGGAGATGAATGATAGCGGCATCATTCACTAGGATAGGGAAGAGCAATGAAGCACGTTTAATAAAGAAGTTAATTAGTTCAAGTTTAGTTAGGTGGAAATTTCCATAGCAGGACATTTTCCCCTATCCCACAATAATGATGACTTTCTTTTTTCAAAGTACAAGTGCATACTTCACTGCATACCTTTTCTCTCCCATCTACCTAATTCTGTTGTCTGTTTCCATTTCACTGTGACAGTTCTTCATGGACTTTTCAATTTTAAAGTGTTCGTTGATTCTTACAGGGATATTTGTAAAATTAAAGAGCTATTTGCTCTGCTTAGAGTCTTTAAGAAAAAAGATGATATAAAAAATGTATAAGTAATTCGAGATACACCTTGGATTCAATAATTCAAGTGTACTCATGAGAATCTCCCTTTTTACAACCCATTCTTCAAAGTCAAGCTCCTAGCCTTATTTTCCATATTTGGCTCATTCTGACTGATCTCAAAGATATGGTCACAAGTATCCACATCTACAAATTGAGGGCAATAGTAGAACCTACTGGAAAGGCTTATAGTGAGGATTAAATTACATCATGCATGTGAAGTACACAGTACAGTGCTTAGTGCCCAGTAAATAATAACTGTGATTATTATTATCCTTTATTTCTTTAAGCACCACCAACATTTAAAGTACACATTGCAGAATTTATCATTGATAATATCCTGAAGTATTTACCATAAACTGTTTCATATGTGACTGCTATATTTATCTAGCTAGATGGTAAGCTCCTTAATAAAATCGACGATGGCTTCATTCTATTTTCCCAGATAGCACATAGCACAGGGTTTAATAGTTAGAATTGTTTATTGGTGGATTATGATGAGCCAACTATAGGAACAGGACAATAAGAAATGTATCGCCTCTAAAAATCAATTATTTATCACCAATTTCAAAAAACATTTGTCTTTTATGTAAAATTCTTTCTCACCAGAGCAAATGTGAACATCAGGCAGATGTTAAGCAGTGAGTTAGAGCCAGGTTACTGTGAGCATCTAGAACAGCAGAGAACTCATTCTTAGCATTCTGAGGCACAGTTGTCAGCAGTTGGACTTTGAGAGTGGGCAGCAACAGAGAACTGATGAGGTCTTGAAAACAAAGAGAGCAAAGCAAAACATCTACAAGTGCAGCTATGCATTATAAGGAAAGTATAGTTTGTTGTCCTTTGGTCATTTTAGTCATATCAGTGGCTGTGAATGACATCAATGTTAAACACGATTCCCCAGGCCTTGGCAATATGCAAGCTTCATTCCATTGCAATAGGGTGTACAAACTAGGTCAGTTTCAGATGTTCGTTTCAATCATTCTCCAAATTCCTCTTAGAAATGATGTTCTTTAAATAGTTGAAGCTAAAATGCAAAAAAACCTTTTATTTTTCCACTTGTCCTTATTTCTTTCATTTCTTAACTTAGTTTAAAATCCCTTTCCTTGGCAGTTTGAAAAAGGACATGAAGCAGTACTGTCAGTTCACTTGACATTTAGGTGTGTCTGTGACAGTAGTTTAATGACATTCTTTAAATCTTATATAAGTCGTACCTCCCCAAACCCATACCTTTTTTCAGTTCAGAATGTTCTTTAGTTAGTAGTGCTCTTTAGGCAATGAGTAATTGTTTAATTGCACAATTATTAAACTGTATGATTTAAATGTCAAGAATATCTGAATTATGTTTCATCTTCAGCCATATTTTTCATCTGTTAGATTTATTGTGTGTCTTGTGCAGGTTCCTGAGAAATTTACAGGTTGCTAACCCGTGAGAGCAATTCTAGTCATTTAACAAGTGTTTACCAGGCAACTAATATGCACCAGTCACCATGCAAGGCATTGGGGACTCAAAGACAAAACCTAGGAACTTAGTCTAGTGAAGGAGACAGGCTATTAATCTTGTGAGTGACTATATTTGGTATCTGGAAGTGTGGTCTGAGTCTTGATTAGAATAATCCAAGCAGGCTTATCATAGTGCAAACTCAGTGTCAAATCTTCATTGCTGCCTTACACCTGTCTGATGCAATGCCGATCCACATATCCGATTATATACTGGGAACCTGTTATATTTGTGGATATATTTATGGGACACCTATTAAGTATCAGTATTCTAGGAATACTGTGCTCACTCCCTTCATAGATATGAGGGTAGTGGAAAGGACAGACATTCAACGATTAATTTCAAATAATTAAATAATGAGAAATGTGCAAAATGCTGTCAAGGAGAGGTAGAGGGAATCGTGATAAATTGTATCAGAGAAAGTTAAACTGAGACTTCAAATTATTTCCTTGAAAAGCAAAAAGTGACAAAGGATATCATTCAAAATGACAAAGGGAGGAGAAACAATCAATTTTAGTAGTTTATTGAAACAATATTGTGCATATTTTGGTAATTATTGATAATAACATCACATGGGAAGAAAATGCCAACATTAGCTTCATAATTGAAAATTTAGGCTCTGTCCTCTTCCAGAAGGGGAAACGTCATAATTTTAATGCCTCATTAAGAAGGCTACTTATATTAGCTATGGTTCAAGGAGGGAGTGGGGCATCTTACAAACCTCGTGTAATGTAGTGTGAGGTGTGTGTGTGGTACAGATATAGATTAACAGTAAATTTGTTCTTTTATTTGCATGTATTCTCTGTTTACAAATATCATAGCAAAGGAAGAAGGCATGAAGTCTATCTATTTAGTACATAGAATTTGGAGAGGTAGCATATCACCATCATCATCATCATCATTTATTGAGTGTCTGTGATGTGCCATATATATATAGTGCTAGTTGCTTTACATGTGTTATCTTAATGTCCACAATGAGTCCTGGGATAAGCGGCTGTGTTGTTATCCACGTAATTTTATGGTTGAGGAAAATGAGCCTGGGTGAAATGTTTCGGACACTTTCAGTTCCATGGTGCTGCCTCTCACCCTTGAGAAAACAGCTAGGCACGAAGGGATTTTTATCTTTACTCTCAGTTCTCCAGTGTAGTTTTTGTCATACAATCCAATATTTGGGTTTGCATTTCTCTATCTGTTAGATGATGCAGTTAGACAAGATTATATCCAATTCCCTTCTAATTTAAAAATGTGTGTTCCTACAAACTCACTCACTCTCTATCACTAATGCCAGCTTGCTTTGTGCTCTTTAGCCTGCGCTTGCTTTAGTAAAAACTGATTAGAGGGACGTTGGTTCTTTTTGGGCTCACCTAATCAGATCAAATTAAATATTCAGGTTATTTTATGTGCACCTATACAGCAAAAATCCATACAGTTCCAACAGCAGTTACAGCATCAACTGGTACTGTGTCACTATGTACCAGAGAGTATTTGAAGCATTTTACATATATTAACTCATATAATTGTCATAGCAATCCTGGCCTGTCTTCATCCTATTTTACAGGTGGGGAAATGGAGACCCCGAGGCCTACGTGATTTGTCCAAAATCATACAGCTGTGAAGTAACTGAGCCTAGATTTAAACCCAGGTAGTCAGGCTCCAGAGTCTAGGTTTACAACAGCTAGAGATTGCTACCCCTCAGTTACAGCCTACTACCACCAGTGTTGACCTTCTTCTGTGCCTACCGCCACATACTCACGCCTCACCCTGTTCCCAGTTTTTCTGAAGGTTGTCTTAATGTTCACATTGTTGAAAGCGTAAGCCATACTCTGAAACTCTACCCCATTTATAAAGCAGTCCTATCCCTTAGCTAGTAGTTTAGTTTACATAGAAGCCAAAGTCATAGAAGATTAGTCACAGTCTCCAAATCTCCAATTTTGCATAAAATATATGTGGGTTTTTTTCAAGGCTAAAAATCGCCAAGTGGTTTAGCACAGTCATTTCGACAAACTGTAGACTAACCCATAGTTTTCCCAATTTTTTGATATTTTAAGCATTCAAAAGTATTACTATTACTTTTGGTTTGAAATAACTTATCTTACAGGCATTAATAGATTCAATTAACAATATTTACTTACAACATACATTCAGAAGAATTCAGTTTTAAAGGTTATGGGGAAAATTTTTAAAAAGTTCAAGAGGTGGTTTTGGCCCTAAATGAAATTAGACTATGGTAAGTGACAAGGTACAGTGATGTAAATAATCAAGGGGAACAGATGTTCTGTAGGGACCAAGGACTGTTGTAAAGCAACGTGCTGAACTTCGGGAGGGGCTGGCGGGAGAACTCAGCCTGGTGTTGAGGTGTATTTTACTGACGGTCAGCAGCAAAGAAGTGAACCAGTTCATTACTGTAAGTATCATTAGTTTGGTTTGTGATACTTACAGACTAGCTTAAGGATCATTCTAGAATTGTATAATTAATCAGCTATTACTGTATTGTATTGGAATTTTTATTACTTCTCCATTTACTCTATTACTTTCCAGCACATCTGGCACAAATTTGCTCAGAACCTAGCAAGTGCTCAAGAAATACTTAGTGATTGATTTCCTTCCTCATACGACTGAGATACAGGCTCAGTTGCCAGGGATAGCAATATATGAAGGAACCACATACATATTTTCACAGGTGAAATTTTATTAAAAGGTTTTTAAAATGATGTTTCAAATTTTTATTAATTTGGTGATTTTTTCCTCTATGTTAGCAATGTGAGTGGGCCAGCACTTCTTGTTAGAGTTTAAAAAAAATTCGGCTTCAAAAATATACAGCTGCTTGAAACAAATTCCCTCAATGTTTAGCTACATTTTCCAGTAAGTTCTCTTCCCTAAACTACTGAGTAAGATTATTCATTCCTTCTGGTTTATTTGGCTAAGCTGCCAATTTCCCTTTTGCTATTTTGAGGGACTAATTTCCCACAACATAATATACATCGCTAAATCTCTAGCTTTTCACTTACCTCAGATGATTTAGAAGTTTCAAGAATCCTCAGTTCAGATATTACTTATTTCATTTCACTTAAATAGATTAGAGAAATTATGCATAAAAAGTCTTCGGTAGAAGATAATTATGTATTTTGGTCAATTTAAGGAGAGGATCCTTACAATCAGGTTGTGTGGCATGATGTGTTTTTCTAAATATTTTCTAGTATTTCAGATCCCTCATGATTCTTACCCTTCCTAGTTTCTTTGCTTGAATAATACCTCGTATTCTTTCTCAAAGTCTTTTCTGCTGCCCTTGTTAGTGATCCTGAATTTTCACATTCCTCTTGCTTAGTTATTCTGTAGGATTCTACTCTTTCTCTCTCAGTTTTTCTCTCTTGAACTTTGACTTCAATTTTTATAACTGTAATATTTTCATATAGATGACTAGCATGGGGATTTCTCTATTCTCTCCAGTGTCATGACTCACCAACAATGTGGTCCACTGAATTTTTCTTCTCTCTCAAACTATCTCTCTCTTTAGAGGGAAGATTGGCTAAAACAAAGTTTTTGTCTCATTTTACTTGTGTTTTATTTGGCTATTTGAAAATAATTGTGGACTCCATAGTCAGAGGAAAGGCTGTCTTTAGAAGATTCAGAGAAGAGAATTGGGGTGGAGGATGACAGTGGGTTTAGTTTCTCTGTGAACACTTTCTATTTTTGCCACCCTGGAAGGTTTTTCTAAGGCCAGTCAGTTTAATGTGGATATCAAGGGGTCCCTTGAAAGTAAAAATTTGTACCGTGAAAATATTAGATAAAGGGAGGAGGTGTGGAGGTAGAGGAGCACCACCATTTAGCATATCTATACTCTCTCTTTGGCAAGATCTTTGGCACTTGAGGGATGACATTTTCAGAGAACTTGGCAGAAGGTGGGGAGGACTCTGTATCCAAAAAGCAGAAAGTCAACTCTTTATATACAAAGTGAGTATACTATTGTCTCTAGCTAACCAACCATGAGCACTTGTGAACATCTGGGATTAGTCTATTGGACAGATTGAAAACAAACATTTTGAAGAATACAAACTTTAAGACCAATGCTTAGCACAGAGCCTGGTACCTAGTAAATGCCCATCCGATTTGCTGACTGAATCAATGAATGAAAAAATGAATGAATGCAATATAATACCTGCAAAATATTAGCAATAATAGTAACGGGAAAGAGAAGTCCTAATGACAACAATAACAGAGAAAACTCCCATAAACTTATTCTTGGATTGCTTTTTTAATTTTTGAGAGCTTTGGGATTACTGAAGGAAATCTGTATCACTCCTTTCTTGACCCCAAACCACTTAGTTTTTTGGAACTCTCCCATATGAAGCAACCCCCCTCCACACCCTTTCATTGGCTTGCCTTTGACTCTTGGTTTTGTGGCTTGGGTTATCTCTGTCTCCAAGTGTAGAGGGGCTACAAGATGGGAGGTGAGCGTCCTGCTCAATTCTACTGTTCGGGATATACCCAGAACACAAGGAAATGGTCCCTGGTTTTGTGTGAAAAGGGATCTAATTGATGCCTTTCTGAGAGCTGATTTGAATACAGAAGCTCTGATAAGGGCATCCTGTTTGAAAGGTGAGAAAAGGAGGCCTCTGTGGAGCTTGAAAGGTGCTTCCCCAGAAAGTAAGCAAGAGCTGGACAAGCATAAGGTAGCTTGATAGTTAAATTCCTAGAGTAGATAACTTCCCTGAAAAATGTGGACAGCAGTGATGAGTGGACAGTGTGGGCTGGGCACTTGACCTTCGCTGGCCAGCCCTTCTATGCAGAAATGAACCTGTGATTTGTTTTGAAAAGAAACAGGTTTTATTAGATTGAACCATATGAAAATACCATTTTTGCTTGTTAAAAATGATCTAAAAAAGGTAAAAAATGGTCTTTTGAAGTGAAGATGAGACCTAGCTCTGACTTGTAATTTCCTTTATCAGCTGCCTCTTTTTGACAGCCAAACAGGTAATTAGTAAGAAATTGTCCTAGTGATTATAGTGATTAGTAGTTTTTAATTTATTCATTAGTTTGTTTATTTGTTTTCAAGTCAGAGATTTTGGTTGAAGCTGAGAATGTCAAAACCTTGAAGCTGTATTCCGTGTGCCTGCACAGGATGAGAGCACCTCCCCTGTGGGCGTCTTAATTCTCTCAGTAGGATTGTGTTGTTAGTTTATTTATTTAATTAATCAATTTATTTATTTTGGTGAGGAAAATTGGCCCTGAGCTAACATCTGTTTCCAATCTTCCTCTTTTTGTTTGAAGAAGATTGTCCCGGAGCTAACATCCATTCCCATCTTCCTCTATTTTGTCTGTGGGATGCCACCACAGCACAGCTTGGTGAGCAGTGTGTAGGTCCGCACCTGGGATCCAAACCAGCAAACCCTGGGCAACCAAAGCAGAATACATGTATATAACCACTGTGCAACCAGGCCAGCCCCGTTGTTTATTTTATTTTGACCTGAAGCATTGAGGCTTATACAGATGTAGAGCTTCCTCAGGCATTCTCCCCTGTGCCCAGCTCACTATTACTGCTTCTGCAAGCAAGAAACCCACTTTGCTAAAGCCTTAGCTGAGCTTCAAAAATGTTAACACGCTTTCTGCTTAATGTTTGCCAATGGGCTGATCTAAAAATGGCAGCAAGGAGGTTACCTATTATCCTCAGAACAAAAATACATTTTGGGACTGAAATAGATTATGGTCAATGGGGACTTGATCTGTTGACAGAAAGTTGTATTAGTATCCCTCAGCAATTCATAAAAATAGAGTGAGATTTTATGTGGTGAATCCTGTTTGTTTTCTGTTAATTAAAAGAAATGAATCTCTCCATTACTAGCTCTCCATTTTTAAGTCATTTTTCTCTTATACTTATTTTCCCACAGTATTTCTTTATGAAGTATACTCATCTTTCAAAATTCTGGAAATCATTCATTTGTGCACATTTACAATGGGTTATATCCTTTGTACCATAGCCAAATTGATTTCATCAAATTTGTTATTAAAAATACTTTAAAGAAGTATATTGAAGCATCATTGAGATAGAATATGGAAAGATTTAAACATGGTTTTTTGAATGAAACATGCATATTTTTTTCTATGTGATGTTCAAATTCCTAGCAAATTGGAAATTTTTATTATTTGTTTCAATTGATGTATAATGAATAGGTTGACCTCGTCCTTCTTAGTCTGCAAGTGCCCAAGTTTATGCCTGTTGTCCTTATGGCCTTTGTTCTGGACTAAAATGTCCTGGCTTGGCCGACAGACTAAAGAGAAGTCCTCCTAACAATGGAGCAAAGGTGTAAGCAGTCTTCTGGCAGTGAAAATTTACCCGAGTATTGAAGTTAAATATTTCAAAAAGCAATGCAGATATATATGACTCTGATAGGCATGCTATAATGGGTTAAACATTAAAATTACAATCAATAGGGGATTTTAGAATCTCATGAGACAATTTAAGTTAATTATTGGCTGTGCTTAACTTCCTGATTACTATGCAGTCATTTGGTAGCCATTAAGTGCAACTAGCTACTCACAGTATCAGAAATCATAGAATTATGCAGTTTCTAAGTTCTAAGACAGACAAAATTAAAGAAAACAGAGCAGTAAAAAGGTTCCGCACTGCAATGTTTGTACAAGGTACAGGCCAACTGTTCTACAATGTAAGACAGATAGGTAGTGTTGCTTTACTCTCAGGGATTTTGTCATTACACTGTCTTCCTCTTTGTGGGGAAAAAGAAAAAAACAAGATACAAGAAGACGTAAAACTTGGAGCTGAAACATATAGGGTGATATCAACAGTATGAAAGTGAGAAAAGAAATACTGAGTAAGGTGTCCTTTCTTCCATATCACTTGCTGGGATCTGCCTCGTGTGTTACCTAAGCGCTTCAAACTTTAGAGTTTTTTGTGTGTGGTTATGAAGCCCTAATTGAGGATATCCTAAACTTTCATCATATGCGTTGGCCTGAAGGAGAATAGATGCCAGGCTTGGATTGGGAAAGAAGAGGTACAAATCTCATTGTCACATTCTGGATAGAACACTGCTATTGTTGGGATCTGGGTTCTCTGCTTGGTGGACCTGATTTAGCACTGTGTAGTATAGCCTGATTCATTATAGAGCTGTTCATCTCAGAAATAGCTACAGTGAATGAGAACGTTATGTATGTTTATTCCAGACCAATCTGCCAACACAGTAGAGTGAGCACAATCATATAGTCTCAGCAAGGCAAGCAATGAGATGGGATTTGTTGTTGCTTTTTCACCAGCTCATCATAATGTTCTTTCTCAGTTAGAATGCTCTCCACAATCTGATTATTGTGTTTACTCCATGGTGTTCTTTCTTCATGTCATTAATATCCTATTTTCTGGCTGAGATTCTCTTTATTTATGATGATAGATTGATAGATTTCCAGAGGATAAACAAATGTGATTATTTTAGTGGTTAAAGTACAAATTGGATGTTCAGTGGAGGTCTTATGGCTGTTGCAGATCAGCTGGATGGGTTCACGGTCTATGCCTAGCTAGATTCAGTTAGAACAATTTTAGAGTGCTGAGAAAATAGACACCAGCCAAAAGCCTCCTAATATATTGATGGTAAGTGATAGAGTATGATGACAAGAACATAACTCCAAGTGGGCCATGTTTCCTCTTGTAACAGTCATTCATTTGGTGCTACTATTTCCACATATGCATGCTCCATACCGAGCAGGTATACCTGTGATTCATGTGGGAAACTCCCATTTATCCCAGTAGCAAAAGAGCCAAAAAGCTAAATTAGGTAAAAGCACTTTTTGGTAAAATTATTTAGTGCTAACTTATATATGAATATGCTAAAAATATAGTTTTAGTGCAAAGTTAGTTATGATATCTGGATGCTTTAAAATTGACAATGCATGAGTAAAAAGGGATTCTGTTAAGCGCACAAAAAATTTAATCAGAAACTCATTCCAAAGTTTAATTTCAGTGTTCAGTTTTTTGACAATTCATCAAGCTTCCATTAAAAACTGCTGCATTCCTCTTTTTAGACTGATCATTTTAACTATTCCCTCCCCAATTACTCCACCAAAGATAGAGAGCCTGTGAAGCTGGATCTCGGGCTGTTTGAGATATTATTGGATGTTGCAAAAAATATGTTGTGACACAAAACATTTTTCAAGATGGCTGCAATAAGACCCCTCCCCCACTGGCCATCCCACCTGCATTTCTTACAATGTGAGGTGGAGTCGGTGCTTCCTCACCCTGAATCTGGGTGGGCTTGTGACCACAGTAGAAGTGATGCTATATGACTTTGAGGCTGACTCTCTTGAGACCCCTTACTTGGACCCAGCCAGCATGCTGTGAGGAATCCTAGACCACACGGAGAGACCATAGGTAGGGTATTCTGGCTGAGGGCAGAAGTATCAACTGCCACACATGTGAGAGAGGACACCTTCAGCGTGACTCCAGTGCCAGCCACTCTGACTGAAACCACACGAGAGATGCTAAGTGAGAGCTGCTTAGCTGGGTTCAATCTCCGAACTCATGGAAGATAATGTTAAAATGATTGCTGTTGCTTAAAACCATGATCATTTGGGATGATCTGTTATGCAGCACTAGATAACTGGAAAACACATGCTTAGTCAAACATACTTGAGTTCAAATACTGACTCTACCTTTTGCTAGTGGGATAATGTCAGCCAAGATCTTAATCTCTCTAATTCTGTTTGTTCATTTTACAGATATTTAATCTGGAATACGATAGGTGCTCCATAAATGTGTTTCCCTACTTTCCTCCCCCTCTTCTTCCCTTCCTTCCTTCATTCCATCTGTTCATCCATCTTTCATCTTTCCCTCCTTTGCTTACTTACTCCTTTCCTTCCCTTTCCTCCCATGTAAATTCAACTGAGTGCAGCTGCTTTTATCGTAGGCCATTTTACACTGGAAGATGCTAGTGCCAGGTGTGGATTTAATTGGACCTTTACTTAGAATGTAAGCAGACAGAATTCAGGATGCATTTTATTTTCACTGAAAACTGCTGAATCACCCATTCCAAAATCGGCATAAAATATGCTCAGACTTTCCACAGACGGTGTGTGTGATGCGATCAAGTGCCTTGGGGGAATGGGGTAAACACATTTTTTAAAAAAGGAATGTTTCCATCAGTTCACAGTGAACATTATCTGAATTCAGTTCAGGGGAAGAATATCTTAAAAAGCTAGATAAAGGAAATGAAGGCATGAGCAACATGTTATTTGTGGGAATGACATACATTATCTCCTTGGCAACTGCAGGGTGGCATGCAATTTGGCAATCTACGTTGTGTCATGTTGGATGCCTGGAAGTCACAGTTTCCTATGGAAACAAAGGAAAGAACAACATGAGAAAAAGAGTTCTGATTTTAGTATACTGGCAAAGTATTTTAAAACCAACAGACCAGCAGGCTTCCACAGCATAAGTAGAACTCAAAATGGCATTAAATTTTCATTTATTAATTCCACAATGCTTTAGAATATGGATTAGATGCAAATTTTCTTTGGCCCTGCTGAGCTTTTCATTCATGCTTTGTGGTCAAATGATTACTCAAGACATTTGTGTGGAAGTTTCAATGCACTGGTGTTTAGTAAGTCTTTCATAAACATCAGGATATGAGCTTATACATGTTCATTTATCTGTTCATTCAACAAATATTTATTGAGTATCTAACTTGTGCTAAGCATTGTGTTAGGTGTTGAGGCTTTGTAGACTCTTTGCCTTAAGTCTTACCATCATCCTGTCATATCCATGGGATATTGTGGCATTTCTTTATTTGAAGTGAATCAACAATTTAGTAAGCATTCATTTAGACCCAGGTGGGAGAGCCTATTATATTGGGAGCGATTATATTGGGAGTGGAAATGAGCCACAGGGCTACACAATACTTGATCGGGCACCAAGCGGTTCTCATCATGGCCTCTCTTTGGTCAGTGATTTCAGTGACCTTGCTTAGGTATAGTCAGCTTGTTTTCATCAACAGCCTCCAAGTGAATAGCTCCAAAATATTTATAATAGTGACTTATGCTCAATATAATTTCATTTGGTAGGTAATTTGGTGAAATTGAATGTCTCAAATGAAGGAAACTCAGGTTGCAATGTAGCTGGCTAGAGTCTAAAAGTTTCCACTTTGATGAGATTCAAAGAAGTATCAATATTATAAAATGCTACAAAGGCAGCCTGAACAGGAGAACGGGACTGCTGATCACAGCAGGAAAATGATATGGCTGGTTATGTGAGATTAAAGCGTGACATCAGTGTTGTCAGGATCACCAATGGGCTGCTGGGAATTCTTCCACAATAATGCTGGAGGCAAGGACTTGAGGTTTACTCAGGAGCATAAACTTGGGCTCAACAGTCAGTTGTTTCCAAGATGATCTTGCCTCCCATTGATCTGTTTAGTGTCCCCAAAGCGTTGCTTTTAGCTTATTCTATGTCCACTTCTAACCTCATCACAGCAGAAAGTGGGGCCTTTATCCACATTTCTGGTGTCTATGAAAGGATGACTGTAAGGCAGATGGCTATTGTCCTCCAAAGAGTCTCACGAAAGAGCCTTCTAGGCTGACCTTCCAAATAATGGTTACAGGTGTTCTTCTTGCTGAGAGGAGAAGAAGCTATATGCCTGATTTTGTATTTTCAATATTAAAATTAATGACCAGATTTTGCTTCCTGGATTTTCCCCCGTAGGGTCTTATTTTACTTTGTCCTCTCTAAGAACAATATTTCAGCTTAGAATTTTCTTGGGTTTGTGGATATATTCATGAAAGATTTAAATAGCATTGCAGCTGTACAGAAAAGCTGTTCCAGTGTGTGCTTTGAAAATCAGCTTTTCAATAACTGATAGCTTTAGAACTGTGATTGAGAAGCAAAATCCAGTTCTTGTTAAACAAGCTATTTCAGCCACTGGCTACGTGTTCCAAGCAGTACGAAGAAGGAGAGGCTCATGTTTCTCACCACTTTGCTCCTAGAGAGGCAGGATGGTGTCCATAGCCTCATGCCTTTCCTGTGTAGCAGCAGAGGACAAGAGGAAGGTGGAGGTTGATCCAGGAGGTGACTCTCTTCTGCTCTGTAGCAATCATTCAGTCATACTTTTAAACAGACAGATGTATGAAATGGGAGAGGAAAAGCATTTAATTCTGGTTATCAATTAATATTTCAGGATTGACTCATTAAACAGTCCATTAACTAGTGCAGTGGCCCAGGAAGCATCATCTGGATAGAATAAATGACTGTTATCTGGTTTTCAAGTGGATTTAAATGCACCGCTTTGGGCTCTACAGCTTTGCCAGCTACTTATCTCCTGAGACACATTGTGTGAAACTCATTTTTGCTGTTTTGATTGTCCAGAGGGAATGATTTTGTTGATGATTTATTTCAATGCAGTTTTCTCCTCCTTTATTTATTATTTATTCATTCGACTTATTTTTTTGAATACTTCTTCATGCTTGGTATGGTGCTAGTCAGTGGGGAAAGGAAAACCATGAGATACTGTTGCAACCCTAAAGACATTCACAGTTGGGAGGGGCATGCACACAGCATGCTACATGCTAGGCTAGGAAAAAGCAAAGGATGCTGTTTGAAGACATAACAGTCCCGATTAGAGTTTCTGTGGTGGAGGATTCTGATGAGGGTTGTGGGGGTGTCAGGTTAAACTACTCAGAGGAAGCAATGGCTGACTACTATCTTAGAAAACATAAGAGAGAGGCAAAGACGTGGGAGGAAAGAAGGCAGTGAGAGGAGAGTGTGCAGAGACCCAGAAGCAAGACAATACAGCTCATACTTGTAGAACTAAATGAAGACGTCCTGGCAGAATCCAGGTGTTTTCACTGGGTTACCCCAAAAGCAGACTCTGTTGCAAGGATGTGTGTGCAAGCAATTTATTTTTGAGATGATCCCAAGTGCTGTGAAGGAAGTGAGGTGGAAAGAAAGAAAATCCAATAAAGTATGATTAATGAGCAGATTTACCACTGTGTGCTCATCATTGTAGAGACTCTCCCAGGGTATGTGTGGAACACACCTCAGAACTGCCCCACTGGGTGGCAAAGAAGTAAGAGTACTTATTTACCAACTCTTAACTCGTGTTGATTAGGTTTACTCAGGGGGGTATCAGCTTTCTTGCACTTTCCTCTTCCCCGCTCCAGTCAAGCTGCTGTAGCCAGAGCACCCCTTAGGCAGACAAAGACAGTAGGCAATCAGCCTGTCTGGAGTAACATCCTGGGTAAACCAAATGAATAGGGACCAGGCACTGACAGCACATGCTACACTATGGTACCTGGAATGGTTAAGAGGAGGGTTTGGGAATAAAAGAGAGATGAGCCTGGATTGGGAGGCAGGACCCAGATCATGTAGAATGTTATGCCATATAGGTGGGTTTATTTCTTCCTGAAGACAATAGAGTGCCAACTGAAAGAATGTAAGCAAGAAAGTAATATGAGATTTACAATGCATGAATATTATTTTAGTGGAGAGTAGAGAGGGAAGGTTCATAAGGATGTTAGGTCTGAGAATGTTAATAGCCTGTGCAGTAGCCAAATGAGAAATGTTGCTTGCCTTTACAGTGGCTGTGGAGAAAAAGAGGTAGACTGGAAAAGTACTGAGGAAGTTGAGTGGAAAAGAACAACGCAGAAGGAGGCAAGAATAGCTGGAGTTTTGTGGCTTGGAAAGCTAGCTGGATAGCTGGATAGCGTGCTAGTCCTTAAGATCTAGAATACAGCAGGAGGGATGTATTTATTTGGATAAATATATTGGGTTCATTGAATACAAATGAATTTGTACATAAGTTGGACTGTGGACATGAGCAAGAATGTAAGTTCCATAGGGTAGGAATTTAGGACTTTCCCTCAACTTTTGTATCACCAGAGCCAAGAACAGTGCCTGACATATAAATAGGCACTCAATAAATATTTGTTGAAAAATTGAATGAATAAATGAGTGGAAGAATGAATGAATAAATTAAAAGTTTGGTATGCCTCTAGTACATTTGAATGACGTTCTGCTATATACATGGGTCTACAGTTTTGAGAAAAATTTGAGAAGTAGACACTGATTTATGATGTTAATATAAAGATGATAATACAAGCCACTGGACAGGTTTATTCACCTGAAGATTGAGAAAATGGAAATGTCTGAGAGTTGAACCCTATGGAAAGATAACATTTTAGGATTAGTTAGAGGAAGAGCATCTCACACTGGCGACTGAAAAAGGTAAGAGGAACATTACTAGACTGTGAAATTTATTGAAAAAATTTAAGGAAGAAGTGATCAACATATTAGATGCTGCTGAGACAGTAAGTAAGACATCTTCTAAAAAATGCCTATTGGAATAATCTTCAAAGAATTTCAAGGGAAAGATGGGAGAGGAGATAAAATAACAATGAGTTGAAGAGTAAGTGACAGATGAAGAAGTGGAATCAGTAAGTGTAGACAATTTTTGACCAAACAGGCACTGACAGAGAGTAGTAGCTGGAAGGAGTCAAAAGTCTGAGGAGTTGATATTTTCATTTGTTTCTTTATAACTTGAGAGAAATTTTAGTCCACTATATGTTGAGAAAGTGCAAATATTTTTTAAATTGCTAATATATCTAAGTGAACAATATCCACAGGATTCTTGATTTTATGCCTCTCTTCAAGCATCCATCAGCCAGAAGGAAACCTTTTAAATGGGAGCCCTTAATCATCTTTTTCTACGATTGGCAGATCTGGGAAAGTTGGATTTTAGCTAATTCTTAGCATTACTCCAAGGAATGGAGCTGATTGTCTCCACCTAGAATAGGAAGTAAGATGAATTTTGAGCAGATCACAAAATGTTGGGTTTTCATATATTTCCAACATTTTTTGAGGTGCATAGTTATAGTATTCATTTAACATTTAGTTCTGTTGAAAAATACAGTGTATTTCTGAGTACAGAAATAATGAAAACTTCTATAGTAATATTTTACTTCACAGAGATTAGTTACATATCTACCTTGGAATATGAACTGATAACAATATGATAATATTATTTAACAATTATTGATCACTTACTATATCCTAGGCAGTCTGTTAAGTGCCTTACGGATACTACTCCATCAGTAACTCTAAGTAGTCATCGTTATTATCCTAATTTTACCCAGAACAGAGAGGCTAAATAACTTCCCCAAAGTGACACAGCTGGTGTTTAGCAGAATCCAGATCTTGAATCTACCTGATTTCAGAACCTATGGTTCTGAATTTGGTTTGTAACTACTAATATACTGCTATATAAGAATGATAGTGAAAACAGATATTTGTAGCTTTTGGTTTTAAGATTCATCTTACAGATGTTCGTAGAGGGCACATTTCCCTTGCTGCCAACCAGATATTTGTCTTCTAGTTTCTGGCCTGCTTGGCTAAAGTGGTTATCTTGGTGGCACATGTTAATGTGCTGATGAGCCGTTTGCCATAAATTGCAACTCAGCTACTGATTTAATTTATGCTAAATTTGCAATCTGCCTTTACTGAAGTGCAAAATTGACTCTCTTGTCATAAAGTGGTAGAACATGCAGAATAGTCTAATACCTTATTTTCTAGCTCAAGTAAGATTATCTAGGCTTCAGAGAAAGTTTTAAAATTTTCATTTTGGTGAACAGCTGTTTCAGCATAAGAGCCTTGTTAAAGGTTGAATGGTTTGGATAATGCCCCATTGGATACTGTCGTTGATAGGATGGCACTTAGTCCTCAGGACAAGTCAAATTATTTCCTAGAAAAAACCGAAATGGCTTCAGCTATTTGGGGGGTTGTCTGTTTGACAATGTAAGAGCTACCAACTGGTGTCGTGGTAGAATATCGATTTGTTCTGCTGACTTAACGTGCTGTTTTACTGTAGATGGAGTAGATTTATAATGAGTTGTGTTAACAGGATAATTCAACATATGCTTTATGACCAATTGACTGTGCTTCTGTTCATAAAGACTAGGGAAGGAAATTGATTTTGAAAATACAAGAGCCTACCCAATAGAGGGCTTCATGAGTCCTCTTCGGCTACATACACGTGTGTACACGCATTTACTTTATACGTAATTTGGCACATGCTTTCCTGAACTTCATTAACTTTTTAAAACTATTTTGTAGATAATTACATGTTTGAACAATCATTCTCAAGTCAGAAACTAGAGATAGTGCTTTCATTGATATCTTCCATGGGTTACAATTAAAATTGAAGTTGCAATGTCTTATAAACCAGAGGGAAGAATGTTTCAGTTTTACCATATATTTGAATAGCAAATTTTTAAACATCTTTTGAAAGTGCTGTATTCAAACTTAAGGTAAAGTTTGTGGAAGAAAGTTGGGGCACTGCTTTCCTTTTGCAGAAGAACACCATGAAAATATTTTGTATCATATAGAAGATGCAAATTTTAAGTGGTGATGTTGATTCATATTTAAAACAGCTAGAAGAGAAGGCTTCTTCAATTTAAAAAAAAACACTTTTCTCAGCTAGATTGCATTTGTTGTTAAGATAAAGTTTTCTGTAGAACAAATCATCTAAATGTGGACCTATTTATAGATATTTACTTAGGCCTGAATGTAGAGGCTATCTAGGATCCAAAGTAATATCTATAAGCAATTTATGACAAAGAGGCACTAAAGGAGTAGAAAGAAGATTAGGAAGAATGGGAGCGGAAGCCATCCGTAAAAACTCTAGAACCACTTTCAGATATACTGGAAAGGAAGGTTAATCAGAGGAAGATTTTTTTGGGGGGCAATGTGGGTCAAATAGTACAGCGTTTAGTTTATCATAGAAACTAAATAAATGTAAATCAAACCCAAATCTGAAAACCCAAGCTGTTTATAAATGTCATTTACCTTGTTTGGGTTGTTGTGGACATGTTTCAGGTAAATTGTTTTCCTCTTTCTTTTGCTTTCATTAACATAAGTGCTGGCCGTTGTAGGAAGCTTCCTGAAGTGGTTGAAAGTGTGGGTTTGGGATTAAAATCCTGACTCTAACCCATGTTAATTGTCTGACCTTAGGAGAAGTACCCAACTTTTTTTTTTTTTAAAGAGGATTAGCCCTGAGCTAACATCTGCCGCCAATCCTCCTCTTTTTGCTAAGGAAGACTGGCCCTGAGCTAACATCCGTGCCCATCTTCCTCTATTTTATATGTGGGACTCCTGCCACAGCATGGCTTGCCAAGTGGTGCCACGTCTGCACCCGGGATCCAAACTGGTGAACCACGGGCCGCGGAAGTGGAACGTCAAACTTAACTGCTGCGCCACTGGGCCGGCCCAGTACCAAACTTTTTTAAGATTCAGTGTCCTCATTGGAAAAATTAAAATATTAATACTATCTCCTGGGTGGTTGCAGGTAATATGTGAGGTTATTTGTGAAAGTCGTTTAGTGTAGTGCTTGGTCCATAGTTAGTGCTCCATGTATTGTTGAAATGTTGATGGAGATTCAAGATTTCTGTCTAGCAAGTGCTAGTATCAGACAGTAATTATGCTAGAGGAGCCCCTGAATGTAAAGTATTGCCTTACTTGTCCATTTCAAAAGAATATGTGTAAGAAAAGAAAAGGAAGATTTTAGAACATCCTCAAGTGATCCCAAATTTTAATTGACAAGGAAGCTTATTGGCCTTCCTTATCCTTGTACCACTGAGAGAAATCTTTAAAAATTATTCCTACTACCACCAGAAACTTTCTTCCCTCCCTCCCAAGTCCCTCTTTCACCTGGTTAAGCCTTACTCATCCCTAAAGTTTTAGCTTATGTGTTGCTGTTACAAAGAGGCTTTCCCAGTAATCAGGCTAGGTAATGTACTCCCTAATTCCTTTATAGCATTTATTGATTATCATAATTTTTTTACAGTTCCTGGGAGAAGTGCAAGGACTGTATTTTTTTTTTACCTCTATACTCCCAATGACCAGCAAAATAACTTGAAAAGTTAGACACTCAATACATATTTGTTAAATGAACGAATTCATGGAGTGAATCAATGCATTTAATAAATCCTTTATAACTTCTGAGCTCAACTGTGGATCTTCTGTTACTCACCTCCACCAGAGACAGAGCATGGAGCTTGAGCTTTTTTTCCTAAAAATAAATTTATTAAAGCTATTATAAATGTTTAGATTCAATAGGCGAACATTGTCTCATATTTTCTAAAGAAGTTCATCCTGCTTTAGGTAAAGTTCTTGGCTCACCAAAGGCTTCCTTACACTGCATAGCCATGATTTTACAAAGGGATATGGCTGATAGGGCTTGAGCTTTGGAATTTTCCCCCCAGGAGAAGTATACTGAGAATCTGGTCTTGATAAATTATTGCTTTTGAGACAGTGCCTCTGTTGCCTTTGCTCATGCAGATAAAATTGTGACTCAGACTGTTTGCCATGCCAGCCTCTTATAAGGTTGGCATGGACCCAAATCTTTCTGGATGGCTATTTATCATAGCACAATTTCATTATAATCAAATCATATCAAATCTACATTAAGAAAAAAGTATTGTCCAAATGTTTTCTAAGTTCTAATGTGATTTTATGAATATTTTGAAGCTAAAGCAAGTCATTTCCATAGGATGATGTGGATGCTTAAAAGAAAATGAATTTATTTGGACACCCAAGTTAGGAATTGAAAACCCTAGTGAGATTTCTTTTTCAATGTTTATCAGATATCTACATATATTAAATTTACTTGTAAGGATTAAAAAATATTCTTAATATAAAGTGTGAAAAAGAAAAGTTATAAATTATGTTATTAATGATTTTAAACAAATACATGAAATCCATGACAAATACACATGCACGCACACACACACACACACACAGTCACACATAAGAGTCATAATCTGAAAGGAGGCAAAATTATTTCGGGGAAAATATTGGATAGTTAAAGAATAATCTGGACTAAGTCTAAGCTAGAAAGTTAAATAAGCCCCTATTAACTGAATTCCTCTTATTTCTGTGAAGAGGAGCTGAAAAGAACTCAGGAGGTAACATGGAGGGATCTTATATCTAGGCAACTTGGACAGTTTAAGAAGAGGATGTAGATGCCCTCTGGTGGATATGAAGGTATTTTCATTCATCAAGGACAACTAGAAGATTTACAAAGAAATCAGTCCTTAATTCTTATCAAATGCATCTCAATGTCACTTGTATCTTGTATCTTAACTCTACCTAGGATTTGGGGTTATCAGAAAAGTATACTCACTCAATGGACAAGAGAGAACAGACTAAAGACAAAGAAAATATCTGAAAAGAGAGAGCTGCAAGTTTGTTTAGGTTTTGTTTATTTTTCCCCCATGAAAAGGTTAGTTAACATTTGCTATTTAGACATCTTAAAATGTGTATGTTTTAAATTTACTTTTATTGAAGTTAGATGGTTTTCTTAGTCTGTTCAAGCTGCCATAACAAATAATATAGATTGGATGGCTTAAGTGACAGAAATTTATTTTCTCATACTTCTAGAGGCTAGAAAATCCAAGATCAAAATTCTGACAGGTTTGGTTTCTGCTGAGAGCTCTGTTTCCAGCTTGTAGACCGCTGCCTTCTTCTTGCTGTGTCCTCATATGACACAGAGAAAGAGCTCTCTGGTGTCTTTTCCTCATTTATAAAGATACTAGTTCTGACTGATCAGGGCTCCATCCTTATGACCTCATTTAAGCTTCATCACCTCCTTGAAGACCCAATCTCTAATACAGTCACATGGTGGATTAGGACCTCAACGGGTGAATTTTGAGGGGACACAATTCAATCCATAGCAATGATTAAAACCTCTTAATGTTTCTAGTTTTTACCTTCTTTAACATTTGTTGCCTTGTACTATCCCTGGTCTGAGGCCCTTTCTTGATCCATTTCCTGCTTCCAATTTAAACGTGGAAGAAAGTCCTTTTGACCTTGTTGTTGTTAGTGCTGTGGAGCTGATTCTGACTCCTAGTGACCCTGTGTACAGCAGAGTGGAACACTACCTAGTCTTTTTTCCCCATCCTCTCACCTTCCGGCGCTGTATCAGACAATGCTATGCTGCTGTTCATAGAGTTTCCATGGCCAGTTTTTTTGGAAATGAGTGGCCAGGTCTTTCTTCCTAGTCTGTCTTAGTCTGGAAGCTCTGCTGAAACCTGTCCACCATGGGTGACCCTGCTGATATTTGAAATACTGGTGGCATAGCTTTCAGCATCACAGCAACATGCAGCCGCCACAGTATGATAACTGACAGAGGGGTGGTGTGGTTCCCTGACCAGGAAACAAACCCACGAGGTTTGTTGCCAATTCTTAACCACTAGACCACTGGGGCTGGCACCTTTTGACTACTGTAATTGAAATAAGAGATAAAAGACAAAGAGTGATACTAGAGTGCCAGACCAATATATCCACAGATACAATTCTTTTTAATATTCCGTTATATTTAGAAAGTGGGCCAGCCAAGCTGGGTTGCCAAAGTTCTAATTGTGAGCCAATGTTCTGAGTATGTCTTTTCATAGCATAATGAGGTGTGAATACCATCCTGCTGGTTGGATTACAACAGTTCCTCCAGTCTTTGCTGTTTCCCTAATTACCAGTTTCTCGACTTCACCGATAGTTGTAAAGTCCCAGAAAGACAAGTGATCAGATGTAATAATGCACAAGATGCCCTGTTTATATAACCCACGACTTTTTTGGATGTTGAAATACTCATGGCTATAGTTTTTCCTACATGGAACATGACATATGGTTGTGGTAGCCAGTTAGTTAAAAGCCTGTTAGCTGAGTGCCAGGTACAGAAGAACCGTTCCATAAAAGTTAACCATTGTTGCTGCTGTTGCTATTGCTATTTTTTCCAAGAAGAGTTTTTTATATTTGTCTTACACCACAAGCTATTGGACTTACTGTAGTGTTAATTCTCACCTTTACTATGTCCGATACGTATTTTAATATTGCTGTTGCATTTTATATTTCCTTGTATTTATTTCTCATTTCAGCCAGCAAGATCCTTTCCATGGCCGACTTCACCATAGGCTGTCCTTTGCTTCAGTGGTCCTCTATCTTTCTGATTATTAGAAATAGTGGCCATATTTTTATATAAATATAGAAAATATCTTCTAAAATTTTGTTTCCTGTAATGATTTACTTATGAGTGATGTACCTTTTTCTTTTGGAGGCAGAATTTTTTTATCTTCCTTCTGCTGGATTATTTCTACATAATATTCATTTGATGCCTACCATGTGCTGGATATTAAGTGCCTTATATGCATTGTTTTATTTATCATTATGAGGAAGGTGCCATTATTACTCCTGATTTAGCAAGGACCTTGAAGTTTCAAGAGGTTAAATAACTTGCCAGATATCTCAGAGCTAGTAAATGGCAAATTCAGTATTTGAGCCCAAGTCTGTCTGATTTGGAGGCCCACAGACCTAACTATTTAGTCAATGTTTCCCAATTTCTGATTTCTAATTGTGATGACTGGCAATAGCATAACTAATAAATAAGATTTCCTGCAAACAGGGCCTGAGACTGAGTTTTGGACTAGCTCCCAGGTTATTCTTATAAACGGTTAGACTGACTATAATGCTGCTTTTCCTTATTGAACAACAAGAGATTCATCCAGTTTAGTGTTTGCATTTGGTGAAAGTGAGTGGGGTGCCCTTTGCCATCCACGCTCTCCAGGGTTATGTTGGCAGCACTGGTGAACACATCTCCTGGAACAATTCCAGGTAGCATTCTGGTCAAATCTGCTTGATTAAGCTGAGAACTTCTGCTCCGACTACCAAAGACTCCGACAAAGAGATTTCCTCTACTAGGTCCATATATTTAATATACAGAGCATTGGGCAATAAAAAGAAGCACTAGGAATCACTATGAAACAAAACTAACCACAAAATCGCGTATCTTCAAGAAATCCTAGTATTTTAAACTTTCAACTTCTCAATATATAAAGACAAAATGAATGAATTCTTTAAGATCTTATTCTCTGGTAATTCCAAATTGAAGACATAAATTTTTATCCCAGTGCCTGATATTGAAAGTAATATTTCTATAGCTTATGGAAATACAAACATTGAATTAAATGCTAACATTGGGAGGAAATGAAATACAATAAATAGGGACCTCAGCATTTTCATTACTACATTTTGTTGCTGCATGTTTGATAGAGTCCCTTGGTAACTATTTATGAAAAACTTAGCTTGTTTATTTGGAGGGGATGTTTTTCATTTCCATGCAGTAGCATTTTCTAAAAACACTGCTGATAGCCCTCAGTAAATCATTACCTTGGGGTTTAGTTTCAGCTGCTCTACCATACTTGTTTATTTCCTTATTGAATAAGATGTGTGGCTAATCCCTGAAGCCCTGTCAGAATGGGCTTAAATAAATGTCTTTACATTATTGGATTTTTTTTTCAGTATGTGGCTCATTGATATTCTAGAAGATAAACTTGTTCATTATTAGCCTTGTTTGTTTTTAATTTAGAAGGGTTACATTACATTTTATTAAACTTCATTAGCTTCTCAAGCAAGCAATATGAACGTAGTTTGCATTCTGCAAATCTCCCCTTAGTCACTTTATCTCATTGCTGCTAGAGTAATAAGTTGAGATGGATTTTCTTTTTGTAGTTGATAATATTTCTTTAGAAATTGTGTCAGATCACAGCTGTGATTGACGAATTGCTTGGATTTGCTCCTGTTTGCCTGTTGCTGCCTTAATTTGTTGGTAATGTCTGAAGCTGCCACCTTGCATCTCTGTCCCACCAGTTTCCTTGCTTTGGGCTATTGTGACT
This sequence comes from Equus quagga, assembly GCF_021613505.1. Classification (NCBI taxonomy): domain Eukaryota; kingdom Metazoa; phylum Chordata; class Mammalia; order Perissodactyla; family Equidae; genus Equus; species Equus quagga. The sequence continues at coordinate 117,914,589 of NC_060269.1, forward strand.
AATGACAAAATGATTCCAAGCTAAATCATTTTTTAAAATTCAAATGAAGCTTAGGTGCTTTTCTTGTTTGTTACCACTGTGTGTCTGCTGAATACTGATGGAGCCTCTCAAGTCTCTGAACTCTGTATAAAACTTTACATCACTCTGACTGACACATTAGTTGTTCCAAAACTTGAAAGCTTTGTGAATATTGCTCCTAATGAGTCCTGTGCCAGGTAGGTCAGTGGATTTCTCAATCCTTTTGTGGTTTGTCATCATGGAAAATGACAACTACTTTTTACATAGTAGACCTTGAGACATCAGTACAAAATAACTTGAATGTCATTTGGCTGCTTGGCAGAGAGCAAAGATTTAAGCGTCAAGTCAGTCTAATTTTGCTTTCCTTTATGTAGGCTCTATACAGAGAGTATTGAGACTTCTTAGGCATTCTTAGTCAGACTTGGGATTGAGTCAAGATAACTTATACCCCTTAGGCACTATCTGCTATATTCTAGAAATCTGCCCCGTAAATGAAAAACTAGTCATCTGGAGGTCAGATAAAAAGTTTTTGACACTTTCTTTTTAATTTCTTTAATTTGAAAAAAATCTTGATTCTGTACTATATCCATTTAAATGAAATTTATTAAAAAATGAAGTAGGTGCCTGCTGTGTGCGTTTTCTTACAATCATGAATGAGTCTTTATACTCCAGAAGTTCACTAATGGTTTTAAACTGAGAATAAAAAGACCTGATCTTTGTTTTCACATGGTAATCCTAGTAGCACATTGCATCCTGCTCCCTCCATTTTCATAACATCTCTTGCTTCATTGATTCTTTTTTCCAATCACTTTAGACTGACTCTCTCTCTTTGGCTTGGGATCACTTTTTTCTCCAGGCATGTTCTTCAAGTCTGTGCTTACATTTCTTTGATAACTGATAACTTGTCTAATGGTAGATGTCATCAGAATATAATTTTCAAAACATCAAAAACATGACTCATACAAATACAGAATGGATGTATGTCAAAGTTTTGTTCACTTCATTAATTAATGAGGGAATCACTTAAATGGTAAAACTGGCTCAAAATCTTTTTAAGGATTGAGTATAAGTAGCAATTTTTTAGAAAAAGAAATACTAGAAGAAGATTTCTAGATTAGATACAGAAGAGGTTGATATCCTACAGGGCAAGAAAACTGTAACTTTTGGTGATCTTTTTTGCTGGACAGGAATCTACAACCTAACATGTAACTTCACAGGCTTTGGGCTCAAATCCAATATTAAATAGCAAAATCAAACACAAGTAAATTGCCCTAGAGGCTTAATAATCCTTGGGTGGACTTGTCAACAATGCTTCATTACAACATTGAAAGGACATGCTGTACTCGTTTCTGATGTCCAAGTCTTGAATAATTTTTTTAACAATATACTCGACTATTACAAACACTTGACTGACTCAAATAGATAGGTGTAGTTTATTAAGTTCTTTAATGCCTCCTCCACATTTGTGCATTAAGAGGCTGTCTGACATGGCAGGACACTTGGTCAGTAACTCTCTGTATGACTTCCAGCCGGTTGTAATCTTTCTGCTCTTATTTTCCTCTACTATCAAATGAGGAGCTGGAATAAGTTGATCACTGAAATCTCTCCCAGTCTTAAAATGTTGTTATTCTTTAAGAATGGGACTATAAAGGGCAAAATATCTTGGTCCTTCAGTTAGTGTGTGGGGTTAGGCAACAGGGTCCCCTAATGGTCTTCGATGTATTCTGGGCAGGCTAGTCTTCTAATTATCCTGGAATGTCTGAGGAACTTCCCCTCAGAAGAAGTTTGGAAATACCTCCTGTTAGGACCCTTGATTTAATTGGTCTGTCTGTGTTATCTAGTGCACAATAATACTGTAAACAAGCAACGAAAAAACATCAGTGGCATACAATAAACATTTATTTTTGCTGTCAAGTCTATGAGTCAACTGGGAAGTTTTGTTGATCTTGATTAGGCTTGACTGGACAGTTCATTGTCTCTTAGTTGAGACAAACACATGTGTATAGTGGTTAGCTAGCCATTGGGTGATCTAGGCTAGCCTCACTGGGATGACTGACTCTGCTCCAAAGGATCGCTCCAGCAGGCTAACCCAAACTTGTTCTTGTGGTGTTGGTGGCACTGTTTTGAGAGAGAGCAGAAGCAAGCTGCTCTCTTAAGTCTCAAGACTCTTAAGGCTAAGGCTTGGAAATGACACAGCATCACTTCCATCACATACTGTTGGCCAAAGATAGTCATATGGAAGCCTGAAGGGAAATAGACTTCATCTCTTGATGAGAGAGGAATGGAAAACTTAGATTACCAGGGTCATGAAGATGAATTGGTGCCATTTTTGTATTCAATCAACCATATAGCACATGATTCACAGTTGAGATTTCAGGAAGTTCCAGAAGGATACTTTTCTGAAGGGAAAGAAGACAGCGTCCTATAAATGCTCTTGGGCTTTCTTCTGGGGTGCAGTTAAGTTACTTAGAGTTAGTTTCATCCTTTCAGGTCTTACTTTTAAAATTCCTTAGGCAGGACTAGAGCAATGTTTGGGGCTAATTATTCCGTATTACTGAGGTAAGGTCACTCTGAGTACTCTGCCAAATGCTGTATGAATGTTGAGATTTTCCAGTCTGGCTGGTGAAAACATGCACTATTCCTGTTTTTGCTGGGCACTGTTTCTTGTAATCCTTTCAGGTGGTTCTTTTTGTGGCCTTGGGTAGTTACCTCATACTCATAAACTGCTGTGCTTAGCAAAATACTCAATACGGACTCTCCAGATTTGTGGAGTTCTCTCTTTTTCAGCATTCGCTATCCTGTTACTTTTTACTATGAACTCTAGCCACCTTGATTTCCCCAGATTTTCAGCTGCATCTCCTCAATTTAGAGAATCTGTCAGATTTTTCTTGGATTCTTCTTTCCTGTACCACATCATGGAAGTTCTCTCAAGTTTGTTTCCTCTCTCTCAGTGATTGTGGTCTATGTTGTCTAATGCCCAGTGTCTTCAAAAAACAGTTGTTTCACATATTTTTTCTAGTGTTTTTGGTCATTTCATGCAGGGGAGTAAATTCAGTCCCCGTTACTCCATTTTAGCCAAAACTGGAAGTCTCCAATCCTTAATTTAGTCTTATGAAAGATATGGATTTCTAAAGATTACGAGTAACCTAACTTGGTGGAAGAAGGCAGTATGCCAATATCAGATTATATTTGAAAAAATATATTTCTCTCCTGCTTGTCCAATTGGTCCTTTATTTCTCTCTTCTTTTCTCTTCTTAGTATATATAGCATTTTGCCACAGTCTAACCTTTCATTATTTTTTACTTTTTGTTATATGTTTTATTGTATCATGTGTGGGTGTGCATATTATCTTGCCGATGACAATGTACACTCTTTAAATGTTGTGGATATACCTTATCCTTCTTTATATTGTTCTCCATGTGTATAACATTTTAGAACTAATGCTAATAAATTGACCATTATCCTTTTCTGTAAAAAAAGACTCAAAATCTGAGAATTAATTGTGATGTTTACAATGCACTTTGTAGAGGAAAAGTGCTGGGTAAATAATGGTACCTTTAGCTTTTAGGTTGATGTCAATTTTGGTTTCAATTTTCTCCACCAAAATTAGGTGCCATATGTTAGACTACAATTTCTCATGAGTTCATCTGCAACCTGCTTAGAAGAATACGCCAGGCTGACATGAAGAATACTTTCTAAACCTCTCAGATCCTGCTTTGGCTCTGCATTTTGTGAGGCTTTTTTTCTTTCTCTACTCCGAGCGAACTTGAAGTCATAATTCACAAGGACAGTCATGCACCGCATAAGAATGTTTTGGTCCATGACAGACCGCATATATGATGGTGGTCCCATAAGATTAGTACCATATAGCCTAAGTGAGTAGTAGGCTATACCATCTAGGTTTGTCTAAGTACACACTATGATGTTCACATAACCACAAAATTGCCTAATGACGCATTTCTCAGAATGTATTCCCATCATTAAGCGATGCACGACTGTAAATGAGATATGGATTGAATACTTTCAATCTGCTTGATGAGTGTGGTATTGAAAAAAGGTTATATTAGTAGGATAAACATTTTCTATAAAGTGAGCACTCAACTAATTGTATATAGTATCATCTGTGAAATTTCTTGTAGACTGGCTCCTTCTAATCACCCACTTGTGAGCTGTTCTTCTTCCCCTCTCTCTCTCGTCTATTTCTCCACCTCCTCACCTACCTTTTATTCTATGAAATGGGAGGGGGAGAGGATATAGAAAGTAATTACAGTGTGCTCTTAATATAACTTAAACATAATTAAGGAGGAAAAATCGTTCCAAAAAATAGTATATTCTAAAGACAGACATGACTATTTTAGGAATCATTTGAGCAATTGCTTTCCTTCATTAGAGTGGGCAAGCTATAGTTGGCTATACAGTTATTTATCATGCCTGTCAAGATGTAAGGAGAATTAATTTTAATGTTTACCATGCATCTGTATTCAAAGGTAGACTTGTTCTACACATAAAATAATTTGATGGAAAATAGTGATTTCCATTTTGATTTAAATGCTCTTTATTGGTAAATAGTTTGAACTCACATATTTATGCAATGAAATGAGGATGGTGCTTATATGTCTAATATAACATTTTATTTAAAATTAGTTTTCCTTTATATTTTCGCTATTAATTGTGAAAAACTAAACTGCATTCGGATTTATAGCTTTTATAATAATGTATATGATTGCGTATGTAAGATTATGAAAATAAATCCCAGGAATTTGGAAATTAAAACTTTAGCCGGCCCAGTGGCACAGCAGTTTAGTTCACCAGTTCCGCTTTGGCAGCCCGGGGTTCGTCAGTTCGGATTTTGGGGGCAGACCTACGCACCACTTGTCACGTCACGAGTGGCAGGAGTCCCACACATAAAGTAGAGGAAGAGAGGCATGGATATTAGCCCAGGGCTAGTCTTCCTTAGCAAAAAAGAGGAGGATTGGCGGCAGATGTTAGCTCAGGGCTAATCTTCCTCCCCCCCCCCCCAAAAACTAACTTTTGGAGTTTTATTTTTTCCTTTTTAAGGAATGTCATGCACATATGGATGATTGTTATTGTTATTCGGTGCACAAGAGTAGGTACAGTTCTTCCTGTTTATAAAACAAACATATACAAGACTCAATGAAATGTATGCACTATATCACAGAATATTATTTATAATAAAACTGAGCAAAGAAGTTGTACAGCTCTCATCATGAACTCCTGAAACAAAATCAAGTGTAACTCTAGTTTATAGTGCTAAAAGCCTCATTTTCTTTCTATAGATTTAAACTTTAATTATTTACAAGAATGGATTTTATTTAGAAATAGAATACTTTTGATTCAGAGTTTCAAATATATACTTTTTTTTTAGTTAGGTCTTTTAAAGTTTTTACGTCAAGCTGAGTAGCTATAGCATGTTAATAAAGGTTTATTTTATAGAAGCAACTAATTTTAATTATTTAATCCCTTTAAATTTTGTATAAACCCACATAAAATTACATAGCAAATATAATTGTTAATATACCTTTTCAGAACATAAATGCCAATCTGAACATGAGAAAAAGAACAAATGCCTTGGTCCACTCTGCATCTGATGGTGGCAACAGAACTGAGGTGGGAAACCATTCAAGCAAATCTTCCACAGTTGTTCAAGGATCCTCGGAAGCCACACCGCAGTCTCAGTTAGCTTCCAGTCCAAACCCGTTCAGCCATGCAAGTGCAGCTGAAACGATATCTGCGGCAAGAGCACTTCCATCTGCAACCTCTTCTGCGCCTAGTAGAACTGGGTATGTGCCCCGACAAGCTTCAGTTGGATCTGCTTCTACTCACCGCGTGTTTGGATCAAGACTGGAGCGAATTAAGACCACAGTTAATACTAGAGGGGCTTCTGGGAAGTTGTCAGCCACTACTCCTGCCTCTGCTCCACCACCTTCTGGATCTGGCGCAAGTAAAATAGATAAATATGCCCGCATTCTCTTTCCAGTAACATTTGGGGCATTTAACATGGTCTATTGGGTTGTTTATTTATCGAAGGACACTATGGAAAAATCAGAAAGTCTAATGTGATTTTGTTGTGATAGTAGTTTCCTAAAAGATGATGAACTTAATGCAGAATGTCTTTTTAAATGTTTTTAAAGATAAACAATTATTCTTTACTAAAATAAAAATTCTACGTAATATTTCCATTTAAAAAATTCCAGCCAGTTGTTGGGAGAGTTAATTAATTCCTCAGTGAAGAGAAAGTGAGCCATCTTTCATTTCAGAAAGATGATTTAAATAGAATCAATTCAGCACTCAAATTAGACAGAATACAGACCATCCTGGAAAGTTGGGACGAGAGAAATAGGGCTATTAGAGTTACTCAGTGCATATTTATGGACTGAAATTTGAAAACAGACTTTTTTTTAATATACTCTATGAATATCAACCAGCCACCATAAATTTCCCAGTGGCACTGCCCTTAATCAGAATTGTTTATCGGATATTATATGCAGTGACCTTTGGAGATTCTCTTAGTATCTGCAAGAAAAGGACTTTCCCTGTTAAATGAAACATTTTCAGAAGGGAAAATGGAACAAAACAAATACTGACCAATAGAGTGAAACCTCTGCTGCATCAAAAACAAAGACAGAGACCAGGGGAAATGTGTTCCCTGTCATATGTTGGCCAAACAGGACTTAACAGTTGACTTGAAAATTTGTGCTTTGAGCCAAAGTTTAACTCATTGTGTGACTTCTTTTTGACAGTAGTTCATTCAGTTATGTATTCTTTCAACATATAGTTATCCAGAGCCTACCATGTTCCAGGCACTGTGCTAGAACTGTCTCTCTAGGAAAGCTCTTTCACCCTTACCTACAATATTACCTAAATAGTAGAACAGCCAATGCATGCTAACAAACCATAAACTAGCAGAGGACGTTGCATTCTTTAATGGAGGAAATTTATTTAGAGTCTGACAACATATTCAAAATATTTGTTTCTACTATCCTGATAGAGGATAACAAGTATATTGTTCACATAGCCACCTTTGAGATAAGTATACTTTAGCATAACTTCAGGAATTGACTTCAAAATGTAATGAAAATGTGTTATAGATTGTCCTCTACATGAAAAGTACTACGTACCTGAAAGTAGAAATCTGGGCACAGTAAGACCTTATAGATTACCTGTCTCAAATTTGATCGCATCAGAGAATAGAATTTGAACTGAATCACAGAATCCTTAGAGTTAGGAACTCAATACAAGGCCTTTTTGATGCTTTTCCAAACATAGATCTGTATTAGCTGGTGAAATGCTAACCTCAGGGGAGTTTTTGTGTCCATAGTTCCATATTTCTGGGCAGTTCTGTGTTTATTTTGGGGTAGTTTTCATACAGTTTCATAACTAAGATGAGTTTTTTAAAATTAAAAGAGCAGCAAAGAAATGGAGTAAAGAAAAAAATCATAGCCAAGGGGTAGGATACCACTGACGGTGTTATGCAATTTATCAGAATTTTCATGTCCTGACTTTTCTTTTTCTTTAGGTAGGCTTAACAACTTAATTGAATTTCTTGCAGCTGTCTTATGCTGCTGTATCTAGGTCTGGTTTTTCTGTTGTGTTGCTTCCAGATTTTTCTTCTGTACTTCTCTCTTCCTGATCTGGGTGTGTCAATTAATGTGTTCTGGATGTTTGGGGGAACAATTGATAGAAATGGCCACCTTGCAAACAGGATCTCTTATTTTTTAAAGAAGAAATGACATTAATTAACTGGCATTAATTTTTCAGTTATTGCATTACCTTGAAATGGTTGTTTATGAGAATTGTAAAATGTGCAAATACCAATTGTGAGTCATATCTGAGAACTCCTTCTTGGCTAGCTCTCTAGGTATTTCCTAGAATGGATAATTTTAAGGCTGAAAGAGGCTTTAGAAATCATCCAATCCAAACCCCTTACTTACAAATTGATGCCAGTAATATGAGGCCCAGTAGAATTTGTACTATGTATATATTTAATAAAAAGTACTTGTACAAAAAAGCTTATCATTAGTTATTTCATGAATGTGAGTAGATTTCTAGCCTTGAGGACAATGCTTGAAACTGTGGTTGGAAACAGTAATCACTCATTATTCCAATGAAATGACCTTATTTATTTGCTAAGGGACATACTCCTTGCTTATCTATTGCCTATTCTTAAGAAATATTTGATTGGTTTCCTTTTTTAAAAGAAATTCTTCTCCTATAAATTTTGCAGATTTTAAAGTGATAAAAATAAGTGATCTTAGATTTGTAGACCAGACATCCAGGTGAACTTCTAGTTTTTTTCTTACCTTTATATATGAAGAAGATTTTAAAATAAGTCAGGTAGCCAAAAAAAGAGAAAGGATAAAATTAATAAGGATTCTTAAGTGTTAACTTGAAGGATAAATTGACAGGAAAGTCTAATCGCTTGTACTTAAAGGAATTATTTCATTTGTACACAATGTTAATAATAATAATAATGCATAGTTTGTTTGCTCTGACTGAATTCCATTAAATTAATTCAAGGCTAAACTTTTTATTTTGGTCACCATTTCTATCATTCTAATAACTCAGAGCTACATTAAACAAAACACTTTTGTGAAGAACCAATCACTTTTCTCCGTTAGACAATCTCACCAGAGTCAGGAGAGCCCAAAGTCCTGGTAATTTGTGAAGAAGAAGCAGAATTCTGGCTGAGAATGGTACCTTTGTATGTCTCTAGCTTTTAAGTTGAAATTCAGAATTGTTTTATTCAGTACCACTGTCTATATTGTAGCTTTCAACTCCAAGTTGGCTACTAACTGCCACATAATTACTTCCAATTTCCTGCAGGCATTACTAGGTATAATTATGTGTTTACGTGATTAATCCACAGTTAAAAATGACTTGCATTTGTGTATATACAGAGTATTTGAGTAATATGTATTTTAAATTGGACCTGATATATCTTGAATTGGAGTAGGCAGAGAGTAGAGTCACTCTCTTTTACAGATGGAAATGAATCATAGACAAGTTAGTGACAGAGATAAAAGCACAGGGCAGGAATGAACTTTGAAAGGTCATTTTTCAATCACCTCACCTTAGCAACGGCCACGTTTCAAGCAATACATAAAAAATTTGTTTGTGGTTTATTTTACCCATGAACTGGTCGATTCTGCCTGGCCTAGAAAAAGATCCCTACTCTCCACTCTCTTGTGTTCCAATGGTCCTCTCTTCTAGATTTGTAAATAACCTCCCATGGAAAAGCACCAGATGGAGAAACAGGTGAACTGATTTCAAGTTCTGACTTTATCGTGGTTTTAAATGAGTCGTTTAACCTCTCTAGGCTTGTTACTTATTTATAAGAGGAAGGAGAGACTAAATGATATCTAAGATTTCTTTCAATTTTAATATCTTCTGATTCTCATAGTAGACTAAATACAAGCATATTCTTGGAATAGACACACTCATACTTTGTGCAAAAATAGATGTTTATGGGGAAAAAATCTTGATTTTAGTTCCACTGCTTAATTACTTTAAGCTCACGACTTGCCTCAAACTAGGGTTTCCTTATCTTAAACAGAGAAAATGACATCTCTCCATTTAGATTAGATATTTTCTTCCCCATGGGAGATTTTATTCTTTGAAGACTAAATAATTTTGGTTATTTCTATTTTCTGGTTTTATTCATCTTTACTAAATGGTCAATGTTGGGTACTGTGCTGATTTTTAGATATACATAGGTAAATGAAACTGATTCCTTTCCTTACCGGTGGTCACAGTTTGGTATTGATGATAGATGTGTAGAGAAATAACTATGGAGTGTAGTAAGTGCTTCATTAGTAAAGAGTAGGGCCCAGAGTAGGGTAATATGAGTGAGTACTCACTCTGGGCACAAAAATACAAAGAGGTGCCCAAAACCTCAATAATCAAGATAAATAATATTTTGAAAGAATATTTAAAAAAATCAAAATTCATGCAAAAATCCATGATGAACAAAATACCCAAATTTTAAAGATGGGATGAGTATTAAGTTTTCCTTTTGCATCATGCTCTAATATTGCTCTACATGGCGCTGATACAGATGCACATAATTTTATAACTTTGTTGATGTGAAGGAAAAAAGAGTGATGGCAGGGTCGGCTTCACAGAGATGATATTGAATTGAATTTTGTAGAATAATTTGGAGTTCTAGCCCCTTTGCCTACTCCCACAAACAAACAAACAAACAACAGAAGCACATTTTACCATCACCTGAAGCATGAAAAGAAGGATAGATTTGGAACTTCAAGGAGAACACTTACTACAAAATAGTTCAGGGTCATGGAAGAGAAGGGTGAATGTGGGGAAGAATGTGAGAGTTGTTGATGTGGGAAAGATCTGCTTGGGCTGGATTAGAGAGATTTTTCTGGAAATTACTAAAGAAATTGGGTTTGATCCTGGATTAGTGGCAATTTTTTGAAAATCTTGCAGGGTAATATGATGAAAATGAACATTCTATGCTCCTGTTTTAGAGAAATCACCTGATTGCTGTATGAGCCATGGAATGGGGGGGCCACGAATCTAGAGGTAGTACAAGAATTGAGATGTCTTGTTTTTGTTTTCTCTCAATCTTTACCTTCCATTCTTTTTAATCCCAATGACTTTACTGTTACTTGTAAAAATGATACATGATTGTTAAAGGTAGGTATTGCAGAAATTTAAAAACAACCTCAAAATCCCACCACTGAGAATTTGTTAATATTTCATGAATATTATGCTGATACTTTTGTATAGATAAAATTGTGTAGAAGAGTAGACTGATTGATTGATTGAAAGACAAAAATAAATTTAGGAGCCAAATATGCCATGTATGAATGTTGTTAAATAATAAAAAAATAAATTTACCTTTAAATCAATTTAAGATAAAAATACTAGGATAAAACTGAAGAAATTGTTGAAATTTAATTAAAGCAAGAGATTTTGGAGACTCTATGTTTTTTTTAATCCCAGATTTCAATCTTTAGTTCCGGAAAGGTTTTTCCAATTATGTGCCTAAATAATTTTTTCTTTCAGAATTCTAATTATGTTAAATCTCTTACCTTTATAACTACTTATAAGTCTCTATAGTCACTTTTGTATTTTTAAATTTCATGTCAGCTTTTGTTAATCATAACCCAAGTGAGCTTTCAGTTTTGTTTACACTATTTTAAATGTGTTTATTTTATTCTAAATCTCTAAAGCAATTTTCAACTACGTAATGGTTTCAGTCATTTTTTTTGATTTTCAATTGTTTTCATTTTTTATTGCAGTTATTGCAATTGGATTATAACACTATCTAACTTCCAGGTGTACATCGTAATATATTTTCAATTCTGTGTAGATTACATCATGTTCACCACCCAAAGACTAATTACAATCCATCACCACACACGTGTGTCTAATCAACCCTTTCGCCCTCCTCCCTATCCCCCTCCCCTCTGGTAACCGCTAATCCAATCTCTGATGCTATAGGTTTTTTCTTTTCAGCATTTTAAATAATTCATGCCACTCTCTTCTAGCCTGTAGGGTTTCAGCTGAGAAGTCTGCTGATAGCCTTATGGGTTTTCCTTTGTATAGCACTTGTTGCCTTTCTCTTGCAGCTTTTAGGATTCTCTCTTTATCTTTAATTTTGGACATTTTAATTATGTGTCTTGGTGTGGGTCTCTCTGAGTTTATCTTGTTTCGTGCTCTCAGTGCTTCCGGTATTTGGATGTCTGTTCCTTCCTTAGGTTAGGAAAGTTTTCAGTTATTATTTCTTCAAATAGATTCTCTGCCCCTTTGTCTCTCTCTTCTCCTTCTGGGACACATATAATATGAATGTTAGTGTGCCTGGTATTGTCCCAGAGTTCCCTTAGACTGTTCTCATTCTTTTTAATTATTTTTTCTTTTATCTGTTCAGCTTGGGTGATTTCCTCTAGTCTTTCATCCAGCTTGCTGATCTGTTCTTCTGTATCATCTACTCTGCTATTGAGTTCCCCTAGTGAATTTTTCATTTCTGATTGGTTCTTTTTTACGTTTTCCAATTATTTCTTGGCATTCTCACTGTGTTCATCCAGTCTTCTCCCAATATCAGTGAGCATGCTTAGGAGTTTTTGTTTGAACTCTTTGTCAGGTAGATTGCTTACTTATGTTTCATTTAGTTCTTTTTGTGGGGTTTTGTCCTGTTCTGTTGCTTGGAACATAAACCTTTGCCTCCTCATTATGCCTTTTTTTCCATGCTCATATCTATGTATTAGATGAGTCAGCTATGTCTCTTATTCTTGGAGAAGTGGCCTTATGTAAGAGATGCCCTTTGAGGCTCTGCACTATGCTTCCCTCTTGATACCAGTCTAAACATTCCAGGAGTGAGCCCTGTGTGGGCTATGTGTGCCCTTCTGCTGTGGCAGGGTTGCTCTTACTGCAGGTACCCAGGGAGACTGGGCTTTCCCACTCTGGCTGACTGTTTGTAAATCAGGTTTGGGGAGCCCCAGCACCATTGGCTACAAGGTCTAATAGCACACTCCTATTGCAGTTTTCCTGTTAATGGGTAGGCACCCAGTGCAGCTGCTTGCTAGACTCAGGGCTTTACAGTTGCTGTAGGCCTCAGGCCTGCAAGGCTGTTGTCAGCTCTCTTAGGATTGCAACTGAATGGGGCTGGCCTCAGGCATGGGAGCACCCAACTGTTTCAGGCTTTGGAAGGTGGAGTTGATCCCATTTGTGGCTGTTTGTGAAGCCCAGGTCTTCTGCCACTGATAAGCCCCACCCCACACAGGTTCACACACACCATCAATACACTCCTGGCCAGTGCACACTTCCTGACCCCTGGAGCATACCCACTTACCACACTGCAGTTGCCCCCACTTCTCCACCAAAGCCCTCCATGGTTCACTTGGTCCTCACACAGGCCCTGCCCCACAGAGGTGCACACACCCCCTACCTGTAGAGGATCTATGCAGGCTGAAAAGTTGCCCCAGGGCTTGCTCTTGGATGGGGCCAGTGCCTAGGGCAGGCTGCCTTCCCTGGCTGAACTGGATTAAATCTGCACTCTAGTGGGTGTGGCTGACCCCTGGGCTAATAGGCCAGGTGAAGAACTCCAATGGCATATGCCAGTCTGTGTCAGCACACCTGTACTAGGTCACAACAGTGGCTGCCACCAATGTCTCAGCCTCTGGAGAGGTCTTCCCTCTCACTGAGATGCACCCACAGCCTATCAGGTGCATCTTTTTTCACCGAAGGACTTTGAACCTTTCTTTCTGGTGATTTTAGGTTACTCAGGTGAATTTGTGTGTGGGCCCTTTAAGAGCTGGCTTTATTCTGCTTATGTCCATAGCTTTTCTGGGGGTATTCCCTGTTGTAGTTATTAGCCAACAAAACCAGAGAGTATGACACTTGTCTCAGTTGTGCTGAGTCTAAAGGATGCTTATAGCAATAATGTGCCCCCCACTCAGGTCCCCACTTCTCCAGGGAAGGCTACATACCCTAGGGTGACTCCTGCCTGGCTGGCTGTGAAGCTTCGTCACTCACAAAGGTGGCTTTCTTCTCTCCAGAAGGAATTTCTGCCTCAGTCAGGATTTTCCCTTGTTGTGGGGGTTCTTTTCATCCAGTTTTCAGTTCTCTCTCCAGGGTAATTTTTCCAAGAATAGAGGTAACCTGGTTGTGTTTGTGGGAGGAGGTGAGTTCAGAGTCTGCCTACACTGCCATCTCGACAAGATCTCCTAGATTTGATCTGATGGTTTTATTCTTTTCCATTTCTTTCTTGAAATGGTCTGTGCCATTTCATTTTTTTCATTTCTTTTTGCTGTTTTTATAATCTCTTTATTGAAACATTATATTTTTTTTGAGCTTCTCACTCTATTAATGAGATCATGTCTATAATTTATTTGAGACTATAAAGAACTATTTATATAAACTTTTCCTATGTTTCCTGAAAAAAAAATTTTCTTTGGTAAAAACTTCAGCTACTTTTTCATTGTGTTTCTGCCTCCTTTGCCTATGTTCCAGGATGGTTTTTTTCTATTAATCACTGAATGAAGCCAGCTATTTACTGAACTACAGTGTGGGAAGTGGTGGGAGAATGAATCAGATCGGCCCACAGTAGCTATTTAAATTTCAGTTTTCAAGCCCACCTCCCCAAATATGTTTCATCTTCTGCCCAGGGACCATATTTTTTCCTTATTTTTGACTTTTGGGTGATCTATGTGGCTCGCAGAGGTAAAGCTCCCTAGTTTTACTTTCTCTGTATTGTTAATACGCTAGTGATTGACACTGCCTCTGCCTCCCCTTTCCCACTATAATGCTAGTCATCTCTATTATCCAGCAGGCTGTTTCACAACTATCATATATAGTCTATCAGCAATTTGTTCTTTACCCCCATTTTCTACTATTTGGGAATATGTACCTAGAATCTTATGAAGACAAATTTGTTTTCCGCCTGCCTATCCATGCCCATCTCATGGCAACCTCAAGCAAAGTCTTGGGAGGATGCCTCAGGACTGTGAAACTTAGTGAAATCTATATCCTGTGCAAGATATGTGTCAGTCAATTTCCTTTGTCTAATAGTGCAAATGTCTCATTATTTGAAAGCTATTTATCATCATTTGTTGTTAATTTCTTATAATTACATAGTTTTTATTTTGTTTTTCCCAATTTTTCATTATTTATGTTATTTTGGGAGGAATTCCACAGGAGAGGAGTGAATTATAAATGCTTTTATTTCACTATCTTAAAATGAATCACCATCTATCATTTGTATTTCCACTAGATCAGAGGTTGATCAGAGTATTCTTTACTGACAACCAGAGCTACATAGTTTTTCCCTTCTGTATATCAGATGTCATTGGAATCAGGTATTACATCTGGATTAAATCTGTGCTGACATGGTTGACAGAGAACATTTCCCTTTGGGGGAAGTAAAAGGAACTATAATAATAGAAAATAAAAATTATTGCAGTTAACCTTTGACGGACATTCTTTTTCAGTCTTTTGTATTTGTGAGTGGTAGTCTGCATTCTGTCACAGATGTTGGCTGATAGAGTGAAGTATGTTTATTGTCTTTTTACTGATTATGTAGACTGTTTCCTGGTTCAAATATACAATAAATCAGAGCTTTTATTTTTCGAGATCCGTAAAAATTATTGTTGGTTGATGAGGTAAGGTTTTATGATTTTAAGGGAGTTTCACTGTAAAATGAATCAAAATCCAGTTTTCATGCAACACTCTACACTACAAGACATTCAATGGCCATAGTTAATAGGAGGTTAAATTTTTCACTGATTTGTCCTTAATGAGGAAATCTCCTTAATAATTTTATGCTAAAAATGTTGAGGACTGAAGAAGAAATAAAATATTCTGTTTGGTTTTTCAATTGAAGTGTTACACAAACCGAGGAATAAAAGCTTATCTGCCTGCCTGCTGAATAATTTTAAATTGTTTATTTAATTATACAATTGAAAATATTCCTTATTATGGAAGTAAAGAAAAATAATAATGCATATTTCATCATATCATAAAAACTAAATTTGTTATACTTGGAGCTTCATTATTCTTGCTCCTTTGGAATAGCAAATAATAAAGTGTGATATTTAAAACAGTTCAAAATCTAAGGGCCAGCTCAAATTTCTGAGAAACTGAATGAGGCTAAATAAAAATACGTGAGCTGATGCTTACGAATATGTAGCTCAGAATGTTAGCCGTAATTATTTTGATGAGATGAAGCACTTTGAACACTCTATGGTCTTTAATGAAAGTTTTGCTTTTTATATTTTATAATGTACTATGAAACATTCTGATGTAACCCTCCTTGGTCTGAAACAAGTGTTTTCTGAAGAAAAATTCAGGCTTTTGATTATATCTTTTAAAAAAGAGAACGTATCTGAGAGAAAAAAGTTGATCACACACAGACACAAATACACACACACACTCCTATATGAATACATACCCAATAAAATACATGGTATACGTAGTATTTTTTTCTTCACTTTTGTGACACGTTATTTGAGTAAATCCTCCTCCATATTTAATTGTATTTATTCATTTAAATATGACTGCTGGTATTGACTGAATGTTTGTGTCTTCACAAAATGTGTATGTCGAAACCCTACCTGCCATGTGATGGTAAGGAGATGGGGCCTTTGGGAGATAGGATTAGATGCGTTCATGAGGTTGGAGCTCTCTTGAATGGGATTAGTGTCCTTATAAGAGTTGAGAGAGCTTGCTTCCTCTCTCTGTTCTCTGCCATGTGAAGATACAATGAGAAGTCGACAGTCTGCAATCTGGAAGAACTCAACCATGCTGGCACCCTGATTTTGGATTTCCAGCCTCCAGAACTTATTGAGAAGTAAGTTTCTGTTGCCACGGACTCTCTGGTATTCTGTTACAGTAGCCTGACCTGACTAAGGCAATTCCCCACTCTTGTGGGAATGTTTCTACTAAAATTTTAATATTTACAGTGTACAGCCCCTTTATTGTGTAGTGATTTCTGTTATGCTTTCTTTTGTTTTTATTTTCTGAAGTTCTCATTGATCACCAGATCCTGTTTCCAACTGAACTGAATACTAGTTAGAAAGTGCTTGCCTTTTAGTTCAATATTGATAATAGAGAAGTACAGCTAATGCAAAAGAAAGTGGAGGTCAAAATCAAGCAAACAAAACTATTCTCAAGCATAAGCATAAACAGAGAGGTAGGAAAAATGAGATAATGGAACACATAGAAGTGTTATGACTTTTCAAACTGGATTACATCACTTGTTTAAATTATACTCATTTTATTTGTTTTCATCTTCTATGAATAATTTCTACCTAGCTCACTTTTGGAATATAATAGTTAAAGGTTAATTCTTTTTCTGACTAATTGGAAGCAGAAGCTCAGTGCTGGCTGCTTGGTTATGAAAATAAAGCTTAGAGTGGTTCAGCAATTGTGAATTTGTTTACAACATTACCTAATCTGTATTTATCTTCCTCTGTGCATTCTGATAATTAATCTCTCTCACAAGAAAAATTACATAAAATTCTGACTATTATACTCTAGTATATTTTCTTGGTGTCAAATATGCATCTATCATGTGTGTTCTTAAATGCTATCCCTCTCATCTTATTCTGGAGAATGCAAAATAATGTTATCTATTTAACATTGGTTTGGATTATGTTCTCATTTGAAAACTCTTCAGGGTAACATTCATCAATTCGGTAGTCTAGGCAAATAGATTCATAAATCTGTATCATTAGCATTAAGATAAATGCTAATCACAGGCATCATTTATTAAGTAAGATCCTTAAATCTGCATGTGGAATATTATTATTTTCATGATGCCCCATGTGCATTTATCAGTTGAAAACTAAACAGATTGATACATGTGTACTCTTAACAGAAGGAGATATCTCAATTGACATGTTACTCCAACAATCTGATACATTTCTATTTCTTCCTTGACTTTGGATTCCTGCATTTTGCATACTCTCTCCTCAGTGTAAACATAATGTAGTACGGTGTCAAAACTCCTTCCCTCACAGTTTATGGTGTTTCTACGGTGCCATGGAGAGAAGAGAACAAAAATCCCTTCCTTTCTTGCATGCAAAATGGAAAGGGTAAATGCATCATTCTATTTTTGTATATTTTCAAGTGCGTAATTTTCTAACCAATACATCATATAATATGTAATACTCCTCCATAAATGAGAACAATATATTCTTCACTCATAAGTAAAACTAGGTCTAATGTTTCTTTTAGCAGAAAAGCAAATGTGAGGGAAAAAGCCATTGCTCTTTATTTTGGAAAAGGTTGCATTGTGAATAGAATAATACCTTCTGGCCACTCTAAGAATAAACCATACACAGAATTGAAAATGCCCTGTAGAGACTATGCTAACTGAATTATTCAAATACATCTCTCAAAGAGCAGATCTAAAATGCTGGCATTCATCATAAAGTTTGAGTGATATGTAATCCATTTTCCATTACACAATTACTCCTCTCATTTCTGTTCAAGTGGTGGCCTTATTTCTGGCTCCTTGATCCTGTCTCTCCAGCCTCACCTGTTCTACATGCCGATGTCAGAATATATGTGTTCATTTCATACTTGCTTTAGAGTTTCTTTTGGTTTTCCATTACTTTGGGATAAAATGTGAATTCCTTAGTATGACGTTTTGGCCCAACACAATCCAATTCTAATGTCACCTTCATCCTCTCCTTCCACCTATTCTATGACCTAGCCACCCAAGACTAGGAAATTCTCCGAACATATTCTGCATGACCATACTTTAGTGCCTTTCCAAGAAAAATCCTTTGCCTCAATTGCCTTTCTCCTGCTCTTGTCTTACTGACAACCTCCTATAAATCACAGACTAATATCCCCATTCACTGAGGCCATCTCTGATTCTTAGAAGAATTAATTCATGGCATTTTCTCACTTTCCCTGTATCTCTTTTGTAGTATCTTTTATGTGAAATTATGATTATTTGGTAACATATCTGGTTTTTATTTAGATAAAGGATGAATGGAGGCTATGCTCCCTGATCATAAGTTCACAATTTTATCTTATAAGTTTAACAAGATTAAAATCAATACGCCCATTGTCTGATGACAAACTGAGGATCCTAGCATAGTGCTTGGAAATTTGTAGGTTTAGGTTATTGGATAATTTGAGATTTAGTTGATTGCCAAAGAGGACAGTATGGCAACAACAGCTTTCACTTTAGTTATACATTTTGATAAAATAATATTTAATTCTTTAAAAGAGGCAGGCAAAACAAATTACTTCATACAATTCTAATTTAAGATTGTGTACTATGACCAAAACAACCATTTTTAATGCTCTCAACTAACGGTATTACCATGGCTCTATAATTATAATGTTGACATCATATACTTGATAGCAATTGGAGGGGCATTTGAATGTGTCCATTTCAAAGCTGTTGTAAGATTGTATATTTTTGTTAAGTAATAAATATAACTTTACTCTTCATGACTGTCTTTCCCTCACCTGCCACTTGGTAAGAGAATATATAGAGAGCTTCACACTCTTCTCTTTATACCTTCTGAGAATTTTTGTTTGCTACTTAGTGCCCAAATAAATTTGTGATTCTTTGACAATAATTATGCTTTGACTTATGAAACATGCCTTGCTCAGAAAATACAAATTGTTTTAAAATAAATGTTCTGATAAGTAATCATGGGATAGACTTGGTTCCACTGGTTTCACAAGTAGAACAGACATTATACTATTGTTCTATGAGAACCTTATTTCAGTAAGCATATTAGTGCATTGTTTATGGCATCCTAGCACATACCAAACTCATTCCTGTAGTGAAAGTAAGAAGAAAAAGATGGTATCAAGGAGGTAAGAGGGTGAGAAAGATTAGAAACAGTGGTAAGGAATATTTTGAAAGAAGTTCCAGAATGGTTTTTAAAGTTGGCGAGGAGTAGAATAAAATGAAATGTTTTACAAAGCAAGGATGCCTTTCCACTATATCTAGATCAATTTTCAAATTTTGTACAATTAAAAGTTAACCTTGGGCCACAGCAAATAAGTTGATATTGGAGAGGACAGATGAGAAGACTTTTTCAATTAATATAATGTGATGTATATTTAAGCTTGTTGTTCTTATTCCTGAATTTTTGGCACAGAAACACAAATGTTTAGTATGATACTGCTGGGGGCACAATCCAGTTGTTGCTGCTGATCTCCTTACTTGTATGGAATGTTGCTGGTTTTGTGCATATAACAAAACTAAATCAGTCATTTCTCCTACCAGAAGCCTGATTGGCAAGAAATGGCTTCCTTAGAGTACAAATTGATCTTTGTATTCTAATGTAAAAATAAGTTAAAGATAGAAAAGAAGCTATGGAAATTATAAAAATAGAGTAAGGGTAGAAACACTGAGGATATAAGGTATATAAAAGCAGAATTAACACCTTTAATTTAAAAAGTGATTTGTATATTCCTTGTATTAACATGACTCCCTCTTTGGGAATTCCGAACTACTCCTGCCTATAAAACTTTCAAGAACAGACCACTCTTAACGCTACATGATTTGTGCTGGCAACATTGTATGCAAGGAGATTACATACGAGTGATTCTCATTCAAGAATTAGTATTTCTTTGTTTTTCTCTTTTGAGGGAAGAAGCATGTGTGGTACTATATAAGTAATTGAATTATATGTATATGATATAGATATATTCTTTATTAATGATATTGATTTTACTATCAAATTTAATCTTTTTTATACTGTCAATAGTATATGTACATTTTGCCATCTGATATGATGAAGCTGAAAATATACTTGATGAGTTTAATGGATGTTGGCATAAATTATTATGCAGGCAAACACACACACACACACACACACACACACAATATTGTAAATGGGGGCCTATGAACTGAGAGATGTAAGATGACAGTATAGTGCCCCACTTACTTCCTAGAGGTAGGTTAGCACAGTGGTGGTCCAGGGCCTCTAGAGTCATCTATCACTTAATAGTGTGTGACTTTAAACATTATTTAATCTCATTGCTGCTCAGTTTCCTCCTTAGTCAAATAAGAATAATTACTTGAGTGGTTTTGATACTTAAATGAGTTGATTCATGTGAATATGTTTTGAAAAGTACCTGGCACATACTTAAGTGCTCAATAAATATTGAGTATTAAAACAATTTTTTTTCATTGTTCTGTTGGCTCATCTGAGTGGTTCTCCTTTGGCATCTCTTATGCAGTTGCAGTCAAATAGTAGGTGAGGATGGAGTCATAGGAATGTTTTCTCATTCACAGGCCTGATGCCTGGATTGAGAGGGCTACAATCGTGGTAGCTATTTGAGGATCTCTGTCTGTGTGTGTCTACCTTGGGCTTTCTCATGGCATGGCAGTCTCATTAGTTAGCTTGCTTACAGGGCAGCCAACTTTCCCCAGATCAAGCATTCCAAGACATAGGAGGCGGAAGTGGCAAGTCTACTAATGCCCTTTCTACAAACTGGCACAAATATTGGAACTTGTGCCATATTCTATAGGTCAAAGTAGGTTATGAGTCCACTCAGATTCAAGGAGAAGGGACACAGACCTTACCTCTCAATGAGAAGTGTATCAAAGAATTGTAGCCATCTTTAATCTGTCACATATATTGACATTCTTCAGTGGCCTATTTAGTGAATATCAACACTCATGCCTTCTTGGCAGTTGAAAACCTCTCTGGAGTTTAGATATGTTGGCTCTAGATTCTTCACGTTGAGATATAAAAAAACAAAAAAAACATGGTCGTTGAATAGTTAGCTTTATAATCAGTACAGAATTTCAGCCTATGAAAAATAATACAAGCTATTATTTCCCTTTGATCTGTGTCATTTGGTGTGCTGTTGTGTGCACTGGCACTACCTAATAGTCAAACACCAACCCAGAAAAGAGGATATAGAGGAAGAATCATTTATCCTTCAACAAAATCCATAGAGGTTACATATCTCTACATTTATAACACATGAAACAAGACTGTGAGAGAACGGGGTCACATATGTTTCTCTCAGCAGGGTGTAAAATTAGAGGTCATTCAGGTTCCATGGAAAAAAATTACCAGAGCAGAGTGGATTCTTCCTAAATCTTAGCAGAAAATAGCAGCATAACTAAGTAAAGGGACTCTGAGCTTCGGAATTATGACTGAAGATATTATACCCCTCTGCTGATATTACACCATCCTTTTAACTGTCCCTTTATTTAACTAATTGACTCCAGACCTGATAGTGGGCTGGCAACTAAGTCAATTAAGTGGCAGTTTGAAACAAGGAAAGCTTTATTTTTCGAGGTGCAGTTTCACAAATTTAGACAGTCTATATAAACAAACGGTTCACTTCTAAATAAATGGAGATGTCAGTTCTGTCAAGTAACCTGCAAACTGTTAAAAATAAAAACTTTCCAGGAAGCATGCAGCAAAGTCTCTCACAAATTCATGTGGGTAGTCAAGCTGTATGGCTGTGTAGCCTGGTATCATAGATTAAACACGTCTTACAAGTGCCAGGATAGCTAGATAATTACTTTAGATTTGAACCATTACTTGGTCAGGTCATATTATTCTATGAAATTTTCTCCTAAATTCCACTTGTTGTTCTATTTTTTTATCCTAATGAAATCATAGAGTTACAGTATGGTGGTCATAGAATCATAGCACAGCAATTAAAAATCAATTTCCAAGTAAATAAATTTTTAACTTGGACTTCTTAAACACCGTGAAGTGCATATATATATATATATATATATATATATATATATATATATATATAATACAAACACACACTTCTTAAAATCTCCTTTTATGTCCCATCCATTTCCCCATATTTCACAGTTACTTCCAGATCCCTAACTCCAAAAATTTCCGTAGAAGCCTCCCTGAGACTATACCACCTACCTCTCATCTTCTTACCCTTACTGCTTTCCTCCTAGCTCTCTAGTTTAATTTTTCCTCATATTCCATCACACAAAAAAAGAATCAATCTGAGAATTGACAAAATCTTCTTTAGAGAGTTCCAATCACCCCCTCCCCCCAACTTCAATTTCTGAATGGGATCTAAACTGAGAAGTGGGTGGGATGGTTGGTATTCAGAGATGGAAAAGACAGAGTTATGGGAAATGAAGAGATGCAAGCACAGTGTGCTCCTTCTCATTTCTGAGATTAATCTCTGTGAATGAACAAAACAAAATACACGCAGTTAGAAGTAACCACAAAGGAAGAGAAGCAAACAAGATACATGCAGTTGGGTTAGTGAAGATCTTCTCAGAGGGGACTCACTTCCACTTCTTGTCTGGCGAATTCTGAAGGTGTCAGGCTCACAGAAGCATGTCACACAAAAGAATGTATGCACTATTTCCTGACATCTTGTCCAATAGAGCATTTGTCCCAGATTTTAAATTTTTGTTGAAAAATTCACATTCATGTTTGCAATAAAATAAGTCTGGATGGATTTGTTAGATCTTGACTTTATACTTCTGTTTTCTGCCATGCTCTCATTTAGAAATGTGTGAAATGTGTGTAGTAAACAAAACACGTGTTAACATGTGGTCAAACCTAAAAGACAATGAACAACAGATTGTCTCTAATACTGATCATTCCAGACCCAACATAACCAACATCTTTCTATTAAGAACATTATGGGGCTGGCCCCGTGGCATAGTGGTAAAGTCTGGCACACTCCACTTGAGCAGTCTGGGGTGCATGGGTTCAGATCCCGGGCACAGACATGCACCACTTGTGAAGCCATGTTGTGGCAGCAACCTACATACAAAATAGAGGAAGATTGGCACAGATGTTAGCTCAGGGCTAATCTTCCTCAAGCAAAAAAAAGAAAAAGAAAGAAAAGAATATTATACAAGACATCCACTATAAAGCAAGGTGGTCTGGGACCCTACTAGCTCAGGACAGCTAGGAACGCTAACTCTTTCCGGACTTAGGTGGTGGTAGGCAAAATATTTGATGCTGTACTTCTTGCCGTCCACTTGGGCTATCATTCAACTGTGGCCTTGTCCATGTCCAGAACTTTGAGATGCAGGAGGCCTCCAGACCTAACATGCCAAAAGGTGGGCTCAGTGGAACATTATAGACAAGGGTACACAAAATCTGCCTGGCCAACTGAGATAAACTCATACTGTACTTGAGCTCATACATAGTAGTCTGAATGTTCTTGTTACAGTTCTGTCATTTACTGTGCGTTATAAATATATAAGTATTTTATTATTTAGTAAAAGTTCTTTTAATTTTGCAATGAACCTTTTCAGGAGCAATGAGCTTAAAGAAAGGAAAGTGCATGCTTAATGAGATTTTAAATATTAAATTTCTATTTGCAAGAAAGTTGATAGATAATATGTAAAATGGACAAAATATATGTCAATATTTATCATCTACCATGAGAATATTAGTGTCATCACTCTGAAAACCGGAAGACATAGAAGACTGCAGAAGAATCTCCTTCTAAGCACGTACTTCAAAGGTTAGTAGTTATTTTATGAAGAATGTACTGGAAGATAAGAAATTAACATATGCCTGCAGAAAGTACATGTATACACAACACTGTGAAATAGAAGTTTTCCATTAGAATAAATGACTACTCATGTAAATAATTTTTCTTATTTTTAATCCCAAGTTTTCTAGTGTGTATGTTGAGACATGTTGGCTGTTAGGTGGTTTTATATCATTGTTATCAGATGTCTCAAATAGAAAACAGTTAAATAATTTCCAATGTTTTTTTTTCTGTCCAATTCATGGAGTCAAATTAAAACTTGAAAATTCAAAAGTAAAAGATTTGCTATTATTGCGAAAGTTGTTCTATATTTAGTTAAAAGAACTGTATAAAAATAAAATTATTTACAGTATAATATGAACTTAAATTAGGCAGAGCACAAGGTCATAGTAAAAAATAAAAACTATTATTAAATTGAGAAATGTATGGAATAATTATATCCTTGGAATTGGATGGGGTTGCGCGTAATTCATAAATGTATCCAAACTGTAACTGACATATAACTGTAGTCAGCAAAATCACAAATATTTTTATATATGTTTTATTTATACAACTACAAAACTTTTGTGATAAAACTAGAAGTGAGTACCAAAAAATACATTCAAACATAATACCACATATTTTCTGTCTTTGTTGCTCCTAAGTAGGATTTTAGAAATATTTGATTCTTTAAAAATACATTTTGTAAATGAATTTAAATGGTCTACAAAGATACTGAACTTTTTATAAACAAAATTTATAAAATCTTGTTGCATTGTGTTAAAAACCATTTATAATTTTCTTTTTTTTTCTTGCTGAGGAAGATTTTCCCAGAGCTAACATCCATGCTAATCTTCCTCTATTTCGTATGTGGGTCACCGCCACAGCATGGCTGCTGACAAGTGGTGTAGGTCTGTGCCCAGGAACTGAACCCAGGCCGCCAAAGTGGAGTGCACTGAACTTAACCGCTAGGCCATGGGGCTG
This sequence comes from Equus quagga, assembly GCF_021613505.1. Lineage (NCBI taxonomy): Eukaryota > Metazoa > Chordata > Mammalia > Perissodactyla > Equidae > Equus > Equus quagga. The sequence continues at coordinate 117,939,546 of NC_060269.1, forward strand.
GCCTCTAGGAATTTTTAATCAAACAATTCAAAAATTGTTGTGCTAATGAAATTCATATTTTGAAGATTTTTCAGATTGCAGTTTTTGAAAAAAAGTTTGTGACATGGTAAGTTAAAATTTACCCCTACAAAATCAATGGATAACCTAAAGAAACTCAATTGGATTTTAAATGATGTACAATATAAACTTTAATTTTGAAATTCTATAATTGTACCTTGGAATATTTTAACCCATGTGAAGAATCTTTTTGTGGAGCTGCTATTATAATTGAATAAGTTCACATGCTTAGAGAAATAAAATGAAATTTAACAGGTTTTCCAATTTGCAATATCTAAATTTGGCAAAATCTTCAAAAGAATCATAAACAATGGAAAATATCTTACGAATTTTGCGTCATACAAATGTTTGCTGAAGAATAGTTCTCTGAATAGAGGTAAAAAGATGGTATATGTGAAAATATTTGTACTGAAAAATTTACATATTTCAATATAAAAAAATTTTCTATTTAGTATAATCTCTCTTTTTAGCTTATTTTCTTAATTTAAAATATAGTCTATAGTAAAGAGTAAATTGAAGGTGTCAAAATTTCCCATATATCAACCATAAAATACATATTTGAGAAGACTGTAGGCAATTGAAAAAATTTAAAACAATAATACCATATTGAACATGTATTCTTCAGAAAAATATTAGTGATCCAGTATTATAGACAATTAAGGATGAAACCCGACTTAAAACACATCAACATGTGCCAAGAATTACCATTCTGTTATTTTTAATGTTCATATTATCAATATAAAGACATTTTAAAAGTTTGCTTGAATTTCGTTAATTTTTAGAAGTAATATCACTTTAAAAATGAATTTTGAATTGCAGCTTTTCTAAGTCTCCAATATAAAATCTCAAAAATTTATTACCTTAATTTTATTGCCCTCTTTCAATTTCAAGGGTCCTAGTTTGGACAATATATTAGGCGGTTACCATAATTAACGACCTGGCATGCTTAGGAGAGGTCAAATACACTACAAGAGACTTACAGCTCGCTTTGTGCTTACAAGCAGTCTCAAACTTCCCTTGTGACCAAGTGGGATGAAGATGTAACTGAGAGAAAGAGCCAGTGAGCTTGCCAAAAGTTTGCCGTGACACGGAAGGGAAAGCTCCCAAAAAGAGAGACTCCACATTTAGTTGAAGAGCGGGAATACTTATTCCCAAAGCTCTTGTTTCCTTCACTATGGAGGGACCCATATTAGAACCACAGGCCTAACGCTCGTGTGTCTCTTTACTTCCTCCTGCGGCGGTGGCAATCAGTTATCCGATTGGTCAATTTGGAAAGAGAAAGTCAGCCTGTGCGTGACCCGCCCCTTCCTTTTCTCTCAGAGATGAGCCGCCCACAGGAAGTGCTCATTTTACTCCGCCCCTCCAGGCTGTAAATCGACAGGTACGGATTTGCCTGTGCGCCATCTTCCGTTGGGTGCTGCCTGTGACATTGTTGGTAAGTCTGTCAGTTCTAGGCTTCAGTATCAATAAGCCTGCGGTAATAAGCCACAGTCTTCAATATCCTCTCCAGCAGTTTTAAGGCAATACTTTGGTTTTCCTACTGTTTTACTTCTCTTACGTCTCTCGAGGGAAAAGAGACGCTACTTACTGGACTCTCCTCACATCCCAACATCTAGGAGGTAGAGTGGGAATAAGGAGAAAAGGAGAAGGAGAGAAATTCTGTGTTGTAAACTGTGGAGTAAAACTTATGGCATACTTCTGGCATGGCTAGAGTGGGAGCTGTTCAGCTTTGATAGTGTTGAACTAGGCACCGACCACATATTTCCAGCTGTAGTGGGTTGTTACAACTTCTGGCAGTTTTGCCCACAGAAGAGTGGCTGTTTTCATATAAACAAAACTTTTTATGATTCTATTGATAGGGGCAAGTCTGCATGCTTTGGGCTGTAAGCAAAGACAGGCAAGCTTTGAGGGGCTCAGGGAGCAAAATCTGACCAGGAGTGCTGAGACATCCTTATTAAACTCGTCCTACCCGAATAGTTACTGCTGCTTGACCTTGAACTCTGCAGACATGATTTTTTCTAAATAGTCTTGTCTGAGACAAGGGTTTGATTACAGAGAGAGTCTTTTCATGTACCAGCCTTTTAGGTCTCAAATTGTTTCTGCCTGCAGGAAATGTTTTGTGCCACGCCTCGGTTTGTGGCATAGAAAGTCTGCTCAATTCTGATCTTTTTCCGTATTGTTTTGACTTCCCTCCGGAGTAAAGAGAGGGAACATTGGAGGGACAAATCTAAGAGTGCATTGGCTTGTCTGTAGGTTTAAAAGTTGCTCCTACCTCTTGATCTCAAGCGGCTCTGAATTTGACCATTCCTTACGCCCTGACCATGACTTTTGATCACTGAGATTCGAGCTATAATTCCACCCATAGAAGGTTGATGCATATCAAATTAAAAAGGAATGGGGCCCTTTACTGTAAAGAGCATATACCTTCTTCGTAAATTGAGGATGAGAACTCAATGAAATTAATGCAAAAACAGTGGCTCAGAAAGCAAATTAAAAAAAAAGGCTTGTGCTTGGAATGCTCTCGTTCTAATAATTGATTTTGCTTAGGAGAAAACTTGAGAAGTTAGGAGACAGACTTGACAAAGATGACATAGAAAATAATTTGAAGTTCAAGTAGACGTCTATAAGAGGAAATGGCGCTTCAAGGGGATCTAAATGCTGTACAACAGACTATTAGAAAAGGGAGACGTTGTTTAGTTGTTACTAAATTGAAATAGGGACCCGGGCTCCGAGATTAATCAAAAAGAGAAGGAGGCAAAATCTCAAAAGGAGTGGCTCTTTCAAAGAGAGTCAGGAAACTACTGAGAGGTCATGGATAAGGGATGACGTAAAAGGCAATTAGAACAGCATTTTAAAGGCTGAGGAAGACTAGGAAGATCTGCAGAACACGCAGTAGCATTAGGTGATTTTCAGGATGATGTAGTCATTGTGCATTTGTACAGTATGGTTTGTGCCTTCAAGAAATGTGCCCATGAATGAAGACTCAAGATCAGGCGTGGCAAGATGAGGCTTATAGAAAGGAGCCAGGCGAGAAGATGAGTTAAGTCCAAGCTTGGATGGGCTAGATGGGGCTCTAACGGGAGAAAAGTTCCCGTGTGGAATTATCCGTCCAGGGAAGTGGAGAAGAAAAGATTTATTTAAATGTAGATGATTTTAGTAAACTCACAATTTAGTGATTTCTTCATTAGTGGTAGAGAAGATTCTAGAGTTTAAGAAATAGAGGAATATATTAGGAAAAACTAATGTCTTGAAAAGATAAGATGGAAGGCAAGTATTCATTTCCTACAAACAGCAATAATCCTGTATGTTTTGGAGAAGAGACCAAATTAATAAGCAGGTTAAGCAGTTAGAAATTCGACTTCCAAAGCAGATTAAATAGTTAAAAAATTAACTAAAACTTTCTGAAAGGTGTAAGAGAAGGATAGAAGAAAATAAAAACTAGAGACATAGTTCATTGCAGCAGAAAAATATGTAGCAGAAAAAATGCTATTTGAGGTCTGACCAATTCAGTGATGAAAGACAGTGCCTGAAGGAGGACATAGATGAGGTGTTCATTCTCGTTGGGCCTGTGGGGGCTCCAGCTTCAGAAGCATCATTTGCAGCTTCAGTTCAGGAATTTGTTGAGAGTGATTTTCCAGCCGAAACAAATGGGATAAGAGAGAAACCCTCCTTAAGAGGCCGGTTTCACCAGCTTAGCAATTCCCCAGCAAGATGTAGTGGAAAGACCCTCTGTGGTATAGGATTGAAAATATCTGCTTACTGGAGATAGTAGGCCCCGTTTTGTGAGATAGAATCCACTTCCAACAGTACCAGAGCACCAGAAATGGGGGGGTCAAGGAGGGAATGGAAATGAAGAGGCTTTGAAAACATTTTCTAGAGGAAAAAACTGTACTTTAAGTAAAAACCTGGTGATCTTGATTGCACAGTTTTAAACTTGTCTGGGAGGCAGAAATGTCTCAAATGTCATTCTTTGAGAAAGGCAACAGTGTGCTGAGTGCATTTTGCTCCCAGATTTGGTGAATCCATAGTGTCAGAATTAATGTGTTGATAGAAGTTTTCTGGAATCTATGCTACTCATGCAAACCAACAAGCATCTTGGTGAAGCTGAAATCAAGAATGTTTCCGTGTCCCCTTCTTCCTTTAGATGCCATTTATTTCTGGTTTCTAAGAACACAATTTGTTTTGGGATAACTCTTCTAGGATCTGGGAATGGCTTGTATTTAAATTTCATGTGTGGGGCCAGTTTTGTTAAGTTTATGTGTTCTTTTACTATTGTTTTTGAACCATACATCCAAAACTCAAACACTAATAGTTCAAAATTAAAGTGACGCAAAAAAGTATACATTGACAAATCTTACTTCTATTCTGCCCCCTGTAGGTTTCACTTATTTAGTTGTTTGTTTAACAAACACTTCTGTACACTTCTGTAATACTTAGTAAGTGCCCAATACTATCCTATGTACTTTGCAAATGTTAACTCATTTATTTCATGTATCAACTCTATGAGGTAAGAATGCCTGTATTTCCCGTTTTGTAGATAGGCTCAAAGAGGTTAATTCATTTGTAAGTGGCAGAGACAGACCCACGCAGTCTGGCTAGAGTACCTAAACTATTTAGTAGGTCCCATACTATGTATGCCTCCTGTGTCGTTTTTGAAATGCAAATGCATGCAAATGTGAATATATATTTTTAATTTTTCCTTTTTTCTACAAAAGAAAGCAAACTTTATACGCTGTTCTGCACCTTAATTTTTTACTTAACTGCGTATCAGTTATATTTATTTCCATTTCCTTATGTAGAGAGCTTCTCATTCTGTTTTACAGCTGGGTGGTATTAATATTTTGTTATGTGAATATGTCATAGTTTATTTAAACAGTCACCTGTTGATGGACATTTGGGTGATTCCCATTCTTTTGCAATCAGAAATAGTGTGGTAATAAATAAACTTATATACTTGTCATTTTTGGCAGGTATATCTGTAGTATAAATTCTTAGAATTTGAATTACTGGATCAAAAGATAAATGCATATGTAGTGTAGTTTATATGTTGCCAAATTCTGTAAGTCTTTTACTGTTTTGCATTCTGCTTACAACATGAGAGTTCTGCTTCATCATAGCCTCATCAAGACAGTATTATGAAATGTTTCAATTTTTGCCAGTCTAATAGGAGAAAAATGTTATTTCAGTATTGTTTTAATTTGTATTTATTGTTTAGTAATCAGATATGAATGAATTGAATATCTTTCCATTTGTTTAAGGGCCACTTGAATTTCTTTTTCTGTGAACTGACTCTCATGTTCTTTGCCCATTTTCTGGGGAGCTTGTAGTGTTTTATTTCCATTCAATATTTAGCTGTGCATTTTATATGAAAGAAACAGACCTTCTGCCTGTGATGTGAATTTCAAATATTTTTTCAGGGTCATCTATTTTTTGACCCTCCCTCTTTTTTTAATGTAGTAAAATATATCAGTTTTTTCTTTTATGGTTTTTAAAAAATATTTATTCTTTTTTTTTTTTTTGTGAAGAAGGTTGGCCCTGAACTAACATCTGTTGCCAATCTTCCTCTTTTTCTTTTTTTCTCTCCAAAGCCCCCCAGTACATAGCTGTATATCCTGGTTGTAGATTCTTCTAGTTTTTCTTTGTGGGATGCCGCCTCAGCACGGCTCAATGAGCAGTGCTAGGTCTGTGCCCAGCATCTGAACCAGCCAACCCCGGGCCGGCAAAGTGGAGCACGTGAACTTAACCACTCGGCCATGGGGCCAGCCCTCTTTTATGGGTTTTGAATCATATTTAGAAATGTATTTTTCTCTTCAAGTTTATGAAGGAATTTGTGTGTTTTCTTTTAGTACTTTCATGGTTGCATTTTTCTTTCATTTTTACATTTAAATCTCTGATTCCTTTTGAGTTTATCAGTGGTCACAGAGAATAATAGAGATTCAACTTTGTCTTTTCCCAGATGACTATTCTTTGGACTCTTTAAAATGTATCTAGTAAAAGCTTGTCTTTGATAGGATACAATTTCTGCATCCCTAAAGAAACTATACCCATTTGAGGCATTGGGAATGCCTCTGACTAGAGGAAGTAGAAGAAATTCATCAGGATGAGTTTTGTAGTTTCATCTAGGCAGTCTGATTTCAACGTCTTCCAGCTGTGGCTCACAAGGGCATGATAATTTGACTATAGACTTTCATTCCTTTGAACCTTAATTTTTTTTGTATTTGACTTTGAAGGTGATTTAATCTTTGGACTTTAACTTCTCCTTGGGAATTTAATAATTTAAGGAGATTATTTTCAAATTTGGGATATTTCAATGATGTTAGGATTTTATTGTTAGAATTTATGTCATTTGATCTAATTGCAGGACCTCTGATAGAAATGCTGGATAATATGTTAGTCATAATTTGGGGTAAGAAATAGAACTGGGAATAAATTTTCAACTTTAGATATAGAATGACAACAAATTTAATTTAATGTGATTTTTGACCTATTTTGGAGGATTCTTGCCTCAAAACATCTAAACTCCCAACAGTGGTCCCAGAAGGATTCCCAAAGTCATAGGTGGGGTGGGTGACTCATAAAGGTGGGAGCAGGATGTCTTGATAGACTGCAGATTCCTTTCCCTGGGAGGAAGCCACTTGCTTGGCAGCGCTTAATGATTAAGCCCATGGTTTAGGAGAACAGGATGCTGGAGAATATTTGTGTGTGGGAGAGATTGTTGAATGCTTCCTCCCCACTCCCAGTGTTTCTTCTTTTTATATGTAAGATCCATTGTCATAACACGTCTGGCCTCTCAACCTAATTTCTACCTAAGTAATAGTTCAGTTTGGGGAGTTATTTGATTGTTGAATTGAGAAGAAGAAACTCAGAGCCCCTTCTTCTCCTGTTCTTGGGATTGAGCTGTCCTCAGAAAGCTGCTCTGCTCTCCATTTTACAGGGGTAGAAGGACTTTTCCCGCACCATCGTCCTGAGACTGATTGGGAAAGTCTGCTTAATTTTGCATTCAGTAATAGAAAACACAATAATAGATAAACTGCACTCTCTACTATGTGCTTAATTAGATACAGAGGTAATATTTTGATCTCTTGATAAGCCAACTTCTTTGTATCTCTTAATTGTTCAGAACTTGAGTAGGAGTGCCAGTTCTTGACCTTTCCACCTCCATCAAGAAGGAAGCCCATGAAAAGGACAATAGGGTATTCAACTGAAATTTTAGATGCTTGATTATGCTTCGTAACTGAAGCGGTAATCAAATCTGCAAGGACCTCACTATTCCAATACATGCTCCAATAGCAATCTATGTCTGATGTCTATGTGGAGGGAATATATGACAAGCTATATTGTCACAAAATATCTGCAGAAAAGTGAGCTAGGATCATATGCATACCACCTTTGATGCCTCAATGTTACATATACCTTTTCTGAAACCAGGGTGAGATATCACAGGAAAGTCTAAATTTAAAAACCAATATTGGAGTTTTGTACTATGCTCAGTTATGAGAAGCAGAAATTATAATGAGATGTAGAAATAAAGTAAGTTATATATTGTACACCTGAGTTTTCAGAACTGCTGAGACTGTGAAATTCACATTATGTTGGGTTTTTAATGTTCATCTTTATTAATTTTATTCTGAATGCACACATGAAGTGCTTTGTATCAGAGACAGATTTTTCTTAGTAATTAAAGCACTACCACCCCTGCCCTTGGCCTTACATTTGTGGTGACACAATAAGAGCCAGGTCAGCTGTTCTACTCAAGTAGCCAAATTGTCTATAGATGAAGAATGTGAAAAAACACTTTTTCTCTGCTTATTAAGGGGTAAGGAGGCAGCTGTCTTCCTTCCTTCTTGAAAGAGTCTCCTGGGGTACATGATGGGTCTGATTCCTGTCTATAACACTTTGGTAGGAAATAAAATCTCCCCAAAAGTCATATAGATTCCCTGTACGTCTCAGACCTAGAGATGTCTCTAAGTCCTGGGTCTCATTCCTCCTTGAAATGTAAATACCTAGGATACTCTCCCCAGTCTTTCACCCCAGACCTACGTACCTTTTCAAGGATGTAACCTTTTGGCTTTGGGGGAGATAAGTTTTATTATCCTTTTGGATCAAAGCAGATTCTCTAACTATGTCGTGAATACATTTCCATTTTACAGGAGGCTTGGACTTTTTATAGGAACAATGAGAAATCCAGGAATGTTTTGTCTCCCCACACATCCATTACATGAGTTTTTGTCATTTCTCCTGGATAAAGATGTTAATACTGTACCTGGGGCAAGTACTCCACAAATGATAGCTATTGTAGTAATTATTATGCTTTTTATTTTAAGATCTTAAAAATGCCTATATCCCTGTTGCAGAAAGAATCATTAAAATGGAAATGACTTTTAAATTCATTTGTTTCACTTAGGGAATGAATTTGTGGCAGAAATTTTGCTTGGCTTGTATCTATCATGAGCCTTGAAATCTGCAGAGAGGAGTCTATATTTCCTCATGGAAGGCCACTGTTTAGCTCAGAACTCACTTTCCCTTCTTGGTGAAAGGGTACACCTCAACACACATACATCTATGTTAGATACACACACACACACACACACACACACACACACGTGCATACCTCCTTGAAGTGCACTTAGGTCTCCATTCCCTTCAGAGCTTTATCAAAATGGATTTTATGTCTGCTAAGCCAGTGAGACTTTATTCTCTACTAGTAGCTAAACCTAGTAGTTAGGAGATAATCTCTTATTCACTTACCCTTTCTTAGCTCATCTTTTAGATTCTAGTTATAAGGATTCAAATTCTTTACATTTCATAGCTAATACTATGACAGTTTTAAAATAGACAGGGTACTGTAATATCTAGCTGGAAAGACAAAGCGACTTCAGATGAAGTACAGTATAGGATATCGTAAAACTCTAGTGGTAGAAAAAGGAGAAGGATCAGTACAGGTTGGAGTATTGATAATATTTAGTGGAGGACATGGTACATGAGTTGGACCTTGCTTTTTATGAGAAGCAAAGAAAGAAGACAGCATATCAGGTATGTAAACTAATATGAACTAAGACTATTTCTTGAACACATGTTAACTTTTTTCTCCAAGTATAGCGAAATGCAGTGATAAACAAGAAGTGAAAGCCTCTTCCTTCATAATTTTACAGTAGAGTAATTTTACAGTAGACTGTGATTCATTGATTATTTCTGTGATTAGGGAACAGAAGGAGATGTGCTGCCAGCAATGAACCCATCAATTAGAACAAAGAGTTTAAGATAGATGCTACAGACAATGTAGAATCAACGCAGTTTTTAAGCAGGAAAGCGAAAGAATGAAAAACAATATTTTAGGAAAATTGATTATTGTTAAATTGAATGGAGAGAGTCTTGAGTCAGGAAGAACAATAAGGGAAATACTGGAATAATCTAAGTAATAAATAGTAAGAACATCTACTTTAATTTTGGCTCTTGGAACAGAGAATTCAAAAGAAAAATCAACAGCTCTTCTAGACTTAATTTATGAATGGAAGGAAAGAGGTAATTCAGAGGTAACTTCAGGATTTGGAAAAAATAATATAAATTTGGAAGGGAAAGTGGCAAATTAATCTTTATGCAAATTTGAATGTTGGCCAATGACTGTACCCAGGAGAAAAATTCCTATATAGACATTGAACATATGTTACTGGAATTCTAGGCAAGAGATAAAGGCTTAGAATTCACCAACCTAAAGGTGATGAGAGTAAGCCTTCTGAGCTATAAGGGCAAAGAGTAGACTTTAGAGGAATAGTTCATAGAGGGTTAGGAAGAGTAACAGGTGAAGGTGAGAGAACAAAGGCAATATAGTTGGGGAAGCTGAAGAAATAGCCATGTCAAGTTCCTGTGGTGTTGTATGCTGGTCTCAGTCTATCGATAACCAATATTGTGGCTGGACCAGCCCTTGTGGTTCTTATTATGATTGCAAGATTCTCCCAGCAATGACCATCAGGAAACTTTGAAAAAAAAGTTTATTATTTACAAGTCTTGGAAATTACGTGGCATCCTTGGGGCACACAGCCAGGTCACAGGAACAGAGATTAAGAGAGAGAGAGCAGGCCTGGGGTTCTGCTTTTATTGGGGTCTAGGGTGGGGACCTAAGGTTTTGAGGGCTCACTCTTTATTACTGAATTTGAAACATAAGAGAAGGAATTAAAAGTGCAGGAAGGGAAAAAAAATAAGCAGCCAAGGGCTGGCCCTGTGGCCGAGGGGTTAAGTTTGCGCGCTCCGCTGCAGGCGGCTCAGTGTTTCGTTGGTTCGAATCCTGGGCGTGGACATGGCACTGCTCATCAAACCACGCTGAGGCAGCGTCCCACATGCCACAACTAGAAGGACCCACAACGAAGAATATGCAACTATGTATCGGGGGGCTTTGGGGAGAAAAAGGAAAAAAAAAATCTTTAAAAATAAAAATAAGCAGCCAAAATGGTCAGTTATCAAAATCAACCAAGATCTCTAAAACAAAGGAGCCTGGGCCTGGCTCTTTATCTAGTCCTGTGGCTGGTACTGTGTTTATTGGAGCTAACCATCTTTGAAGTGGATGCCTCTGTGAAGTGGATGCCTCACAATCAATGCTTAAGCCAGCACTGGCATTACAAAAAAGAGAAAAGCCACTGTCAGGGCTTACACTACTTGTGGTTAGCTATGTCACATTTTGATGTGAGGTAAAAGAAAATGAGGTCTGAGAAATCCTCATTAATCTTCTGGTTTAAAGTATTACCCAAGGTGGGGGGGGTGTGAAATGAGGAGGCCTGAACTCATATCCATGTAAATTTGCACATTAGACCACTGTCACCCATTATCGCAGAATGATTTGTCAGATAAATTGTGAATGAGCTGTTTAATTTGAGCAGTGGAGAGGGAGGAGGGGTAGGCGTATGGGTGGTGATGGGAAGGCAGTACTGAGTTGGCAGCCATAGGCGTTATCCTGAAGGGTGCCTGAGAAAACAGAATACTTGAGAGGGGACCATAATGGGCTGGTCCCTAAATCAGTGTTTTCTGGTACTTCTGGGGGCAGATTACTACTCTTTCTTAGCAGAAACCCAAGTGATGTTTGTCTGTGGAGTGGAGATAAAGTAAAGGTGACACAGAGAAATGCAACTTTTCTTAATACTCAAGAGGGTGAATGCTTAGCATTCGCCTGTTATCGGGAGAAAGAAGCCAGCTGAGTTGGTGTTGGATGAAATCTGGAGAGATATCAACCCCTTTTCTGTCTAAAGACCTGAAACAAGAGTGGTGGTAGGGGAAGGCAGAGGAGAAGGGAGTTGGAATCTTAATTTTACAAAAGAGCTAGCAGTTCATGACAGGACCCATAGCCTGAGTGACCTGTATTTCCAGACAGTTGCCCCTGTCTTGACCCAGTTTGTTTCTAGTTTTGTTGTCTGTGACCCTGGGGTGAGGCTAAGGACAAAGGACAATTGGGAAGCCAGCCGTGGTCTACAAAATAAGCCTTCAATTGTCATTTTAATGGGTCTACTGTTTCACCTTAATTTAATTTCCCTACCTCCAAGAATATATCTTGTTTTGTAAGTTCACAAGCTGACACATCACCCAGAGAGACTATTTATTTTCCCTATCTTCTTCACACAAAGGCTGAGATTATTCTTGCAACAGTAATCAAGATCTTCTGTCTTTGGGTTGCAAAGAAAATGCGTTCAACTGTACTTGAAAGAGAAAATTGAAATTCTGCTACAGATGATAAAGCACATTCTCCTTCTCTTTCAATTCTGTCTGCTCATATCAGCTGAGCTGCGTGAATAACAGCAAAACGTGCCTGTTGCTTGCTACTGGCAAAAACTACAATTGCCCAAAACTGTGTATTAGGTGTGTCGAGGTTTACTCCTATTGTAGAAACTGTGCTTTTAATCCATTTTGTTCTTATTTTGTTAGCGCTAGCATGGTACAAAATGAACCAGGAAAATGGTCCCCAGAGGAAAGTTTTCTCACTAGCTTTAATAGCAGAGCAACTGTGAATCTTCCAGAAAAATGATCACATCTCAAATGTGATTGGCTTGCTTATCTGCCTGTTGTAACCTTTGTACATTACTGGTGTAACTGTTTTAGGAAACAATCCTGCAGACTTATTAGCATGCTTAGTGTTAGCTTTAATTATTTATTGCATTTATTGGGTGTGCAAGTCATGAAGTTGCCATTGGGTGCTTCAATAGCACAACCACCACATTAAGAAAAGACATCTGAAAGTAAAAGTAGGTTGGTACCTCTGAGATAGAGATTTCCATAAACAAAGAATGTACTGCACATTTTCCTTTTCCCCCATCAACAATCTCATGGGCATGTCGATTGTGAAACCACAGTCAAATTTATAGAAATGAAAGGGTAAAGACAAAATAAAAGTTTGTACTCCTGTGTACTCAATAAATAATTCTTTTTAGCCAGTACTATAACAGGAGGCCAGTGGCACAAGTCTAAGCAAAACTGTGAAGTAGAAATGGTTTATCTTTAAGGGCCCTAGCCCCACTGTGTGCCTAATAATATCGCCTTCTTCAGAAGCCTTGTCAATTTTCTCTCCTCTCCAAAATTATTTATTCTCAGGAGGAGACAAAATTCGTTCTCGCTGAGGTTGAAATGGTGAAGGTGGTAATGGGGCTAGAGAAAGAACTCTTTGAGACCAACTAGCTTTAAGTCCACTTTTCATCATTTCCCAGCTATTTGATTTTAATGAATAATTCTCCCTCAGGAAGATCAGGGTTTGGTACAACTTGGAGTTTGTGCAATTTGGGGGGCCCTTTTTTAAAAAAATACAAAACTACATATATAAATTTAGGTAAGAAAGTAAATATTTATGATTACACATTAAACATGACAATACAACAAAGTTCAGAAAAATAAAATTTAGACATTCCTCAGCCTTATTTGTCCATAAAAAAATTATTTCCATGACAACGACAAAAAACTTTACCAAAATAGCTAGTGGTCTGGGGATACAATGACCTATTCTGGTCCTTATTTTCTGAAGATTTTGGGGCTACTTTGATTTTCTCTCCTTCTTATGAGTCATTTTTTTCTGATAATGGAAATTGATATGGGGAAGAAGCCCAAGATTCTGGGTAAGGGAGTCAGACCCCGCGGAGTAAATCACCTCTTGAGGTGCACTAAGCTCTACCTTCCATATAAACTGTTGGCAAGTCCCCAGAGAAACTCAGATGCGAAGAGTGCGTGTCCTTGTGTGCTTCAGTTCTTGTGTCATAGCCAAGCCAGTAAACACATCTCATAAGATGCATCATAAATTCCATCATGGATAATAGAGATAAAGATACATGACAGTGATTTAAAAGATGTGCACTTAGACTGTCTACCTCTGTTAACTCATGTGACATTCCTGATGGACTTGTCCCACTAACATTGTCAAAAATATCAGTGAAGTCTGATAAACATGTGTGATATTGCTTTTCTTTTCTTTTTAGTCTATACCATAATCCATAAGAGTGATATCAGTAGTCCCTGCAGTTAATATCAAAGTCAGGAAGACTCACAGGCTACTGAAGTTAGCAAAAGGGAGTCCTTGACTCTTGTGGGAGGCAAGGTGTACTTTCATTTGTCAGTGATGCGTTAAGTAGGCTAGTCTTTGGAACCTCTGGGTTGTAGTTGATTATACTCCTTAGTATTTGCCTCTCCTGAAGGATGCACAACAATAGCTAAAAATAAATTTAACTGAATAGGGTGAAAGAATAAAAAAATAAATGAATACGTAAGAGGTCCATTGCATAGAACTGGAACAAAAGAAACCTACTTACATCTGAGACTCATTTTCTCTTCACTGCATCAGAATAACATGCCTGCAATTTAATTTGGTTTTACAGTGTTCACAATGAAGCTTGGCTTTCAGGATGTGTTACCCTGAAAAATCTGTGGTCTCTTCAGCTTGTGCTGAATCCAGTGTCATTCCCTAGTGCCACAGGCTGGAGGAGAAGGGAAAGAAGCAAGAGTGGGCTCAGAGCTTAACAAACTAACGCATAGTGGAATGGCCCGGTATTCGTTAGTCTACTATATAGATTTAAAGGGGTGGGGAAGACTTAAATTTGATGTAAACTCATGTCTTTTCTCCAGGGCTCCAAGGTCAGAGACAAGACAAGGAAACTTTACATGATTGTGGTATTCAAAGAGTATTCTCTTAGACGTTTTGTTCATTTGCTTTTGGGGGCATCTTTCTTCTCATCTCCTCTTTGTCTCATTGCTCCTCCCTTTCAGTCCTCTCTGCTGGATCCTCTTCCTCTTTCTAACCTTAAATGTTGAAGCATCCCAGGACTCTGTCCCTGGACCTCTTCTCTTCTTCAGATACATTCGCTTTCAGGTGATTTTTAATTACCATCCTTACACTGAAGTTTCCCCAGGTCCTCTCTCTGGCCTGAATCTTGCCCCTGAACTTCAGGCCCATATCAAACTATCTACCTAAACCCAACATATCTAAACTTGAATTCTTGATTTTTCTCTACCAAATCTGTTTCTCCCATAGTATTCCCCTTCAAGTGTATGGTAACATCTGGTTCCTCAGGTCAAAAATTTTGGCATTACTCCTGATGTCACTCTTACTTTCACATCCCACATTAGCCAAACTGCTGGTTTTGCACTTTTAAAATTTATTCTGAATCTGACCACCTCTTTCCATTTCTTTGTCACCACTTTTATTCAATCCACCATCATATCTAGCCTGCAACCTTACTATATCCTCTTACCACTTGTGTCTACTTTTTCCTCCATTTAGCTATACTTCATGCACTGTTAGAAAGACCTATTTAAAATATAAATATGCTATTATCCTTTGAATAAAATTCTATAATGATTTTCTATCACACTCAATAAAATAAAAAATCCTTACTGTGGCTCAAAGGCCTGACGTCTTCTGACTCCAGACTAACTAGTTTCTCTCCGTACTCACTATTCCCCAGCTGCCTTCTACTCAGCACTGGAAGGACTCTCCCTAAGAGTTTTCACACTTGTTCTTTCCTCTGTCCAGGAGGATCTTCATCTAAATGTCTGCAGGGTTTGCTCTTCTACTTCTTTCAGTCTCTTTGTAAGTGTCGTGATGTCAGAGAAAACTTCACTGCCCGTCCTGCTCGAAGTAGCACTCTTGCCCTGCTTTATTTTTCTTTGTATCTTTGTTGATTGCCTGTGCCTCCCAGTAGAATGTAAGCTCTATGTGGGAAGACACGTGGTCTGATTTGTCCTCTTTTATATGCCCAGAGTCCTGGCATAGGGTGAGCACTGAGGACATATTTAGAGAATGAATGAACAAGGCATCATTAATGTTCTAGGGACTCCACTTGCTTTAGAGCAGCACTCTTTCTGTCGGGATAGGTAAAGGCAGTCTGTCCTTACTCAAATCCATTATAGTTGCCAGCCAGTTGCCAGACCTAGCTTTCGCTACTGCTCTGTACTAGAACAGAAGCCAAATCCTTGTGATTATGAAAACATGGCATGCACTAAGGAAGGCCTAGACTTAGACTGCTTTTCTACTCAGGCACACCAGGGTCACATAAAGCTTCAGGACTCATTCCAGATTCTTCTTAGTGGGGGCTTAAGTCAGCTGTCCTACTGCCTTCAGCTAGATCCATTATTTCCTGAGCTGGGCCCAGCTGGCTGTTCAGGTTAGAAGTTTCAATGCTTAGGTGAATCTCTTAGTATTCATGCTGCTGGCATTTATTCCTTTGTATAAATCATGTTTTCCCCTCATAATAAAAGTAACACAGACTAGATTAATGAGGAAACATGGGAAAAACAACAATTGTAGAAAAAAGAAAAAAAGTAAGTTTTCAAAATTCCACTTCTCAGAAACAACCATGTTAACGTTTTGATGTATTTCCTATCAGTTTGAATTTAGTGTGTGTGGGTATATGTATGTGTTTACATGGTTGGGGTAAGGCAACAATATTTGTTGAGTGCTATTTGTGTTCAGAGCCCTTTGTTCCCTCCTAAATAATCTTGATAAAAAAGATGAAGGAATTTAACTTTCTGTTCTCATTATGAACTACTCCTCAGAAGGTATTCATTTCACCTGAAATTAGACTTCACTCCTTCCGTATTACCGTTATCCTGTGCTAGAATGTACATTTGTTCTTTTTGTCATACCTACCTAGTCTCTCTGAGAGGTAGTGCCCATGGCAGCCAGCTCAGACACACCAGAGCAACATTGGAAAACAGAATTCAATCAGTGAAAATAAGAGTTAAAATGTGTGAGAGTGTCCCTGACTTGAAGAAGAGTCAAGGAGTACTGTGGCGTCAGGCCTGGTGGATATGGGGAATAGTTGAATGCTAAGACTATTAATGACAGAACCTAAGTCCAGGGAGCAGGTGTCAGGTCTCTGATGGAAGCACACTTTCAGATCCAAGGCCAGACCTAACAAAGAGGATGTCAAGTCCTAGCCAGAGAGAACGTGGATAATAAGCAGAGTGGGTGATGAAAATGTGGAAACTTTTGATAAGCGTGGTTTAACTCGTTCTACCAAGTGAGTCTTTCTTCCTGGGTTTGTTTAATTAATACATGATCATTATAGGAACACCTGAAAGTATAGATAAGTGGCTGCCCACTTACCTTAAAGATATCTTTTGGTGCTTGCTTTGTGGCATTGGTGGTATCTAGGGTGGAAGATTAGGGGAAGAGATAGAATTGGGAATTGGAGGAAGTATAAACAAGAGACAAATAGGGAAGATACAGCATTGCAGTATAATTATTCAAGAAGAAATATAATCGTCTGTCATCTTTAGAAACATAGGAACCTGTCCATCACTGTTACTTGACTTGTTATATGTTACTTTTGTGATTTGAAACCTATTATTTAAAAAAAATACTTAAATTCTTAAATTGGCATTAACAAGCTGAAAATAGACTAGGATTTAAATGCAGCTTCTTTCCTAGAATCCTAAAGGAATTCATTGAAATCTTGGTGGAATGCAGTGTCTTATTACCTGAAGGCACCCCTTTGAGATACCAAAGTCTTTACCTCCAAGGAAAGCACTGAGCTCTTGTGGCACCTTCTAAGGGACGCCACTTTGCTACTCCCATTGTGCTCCTAATGCACAGTAGACAGCATGTGAGTTATTGCTTATCAGGGAAGTTCTGATCTTCACTGTGAAATGTTGTTTTCCAGATGTTTGAGTCATTAAGAGTGGTGTCAGCACAGTAAGCAGGCCTTCCGTTTTGGGTATCTATGCCTTCAGCAGGCGTTTGTAGCCTACTGGTACCGGCCTGATTATAAGCTTCAGATAGGAGTCAGGCATGTCCAGGAGGTGGCAAAGGAATCTTTGGACTAGGCTAAGTCCTGCCTTTGTTTTCATTCTCCAAGCCGCCTCAGGGTGCAGAGGCTAATGCTGCTGGGGTGAGGCGATTGGGGAAGAGCCAGGTGGTAAGATGGCTTCCCTGCTTGGTATGAATTGTCAAATAAGACTTGATTGTCCTATATCTGTACGGGATATTTACTTTGTAGTTTGAAGTACATGATCTTAGATGAAACCTCTGAGCCCAAGGTGATAGACAGTGTGCAAATGAAGGACATAAGGCAACCTTTCCCTGTTTTCTCACAAATGTCAAACTGGCTAAAACTAGAATGAAGCTTTGCTTCTTAAATGAGTCTCTGCTTTCTTTTTGCTAATACCCTTAGGCTAGGAGGACATCATATCTTTCTATGGAAAATGAACATGAAAATCTGTCCCCTAAAATACTTCTCAGGAAAAAATGAACAAAATGGAACAGGAGAATCAGGAAAAAGAGTTGGGATTCATTCCTTTCTTCCCTTCCTCCTTTCTTTCCTTCCAGTTTGGTTTGTATTAAACCCTTCTAGATGTGAGGCACACTTAATGGTTCCTGCTTTGTGTTAGAATAGTAATGCTAATTGTTAGAAAAAAAAAAAAAGCTATATTTTCACGTTGCTGAGAGGATTTCTGCCTAGAGTATAAAACACCTGTTTGTGACTTTTTTCCCCCACACCAATTAACAGTTCTGTCCAGTAGGTGGACTCCTTCATGTACACATAGGGGTTTTCTTTTCTCTTTAATCAAGTTTTCCTTGAACCTGTGAAAAGACGTATCCTCATATTGAACTTTTGTTTTCACCAATTTAATATCTGAAAGGCTAAAAATAGATTCTGGAATACCTATTCCTGTTTGAGAAATAACTTCATCTTTAGTTATTTTTTTCATTTCTGTTTTAGTTTATATCTTGACATTTTTGTTTCTAAATCAGGGCTCCTTTGCAGTAACTAAATTTACCATCTGCATTTGATTCTTTTAAAATAAACTGCATTTCTAAGCTTAATTCATCACAATATACAAATATATGAATAATTATAATTAATATAATTATAAATTGACACCAAGGACCAATGACCAATATTTCTTCTGAGAACTAATCTTTTTGTAGTCTCCCTAGTTGTTTTCTTCATTCATTCTGGAGTAAATGTTTTTTTTTTATAATGCATCAATTAACAAAAAATACAGCACATGAGTCATTTTGAAGCCACTCCCTACAACTGACACTAGTTAATACTTCTAGGTTCACCTGAAGTCAGATGTCTGGCAGTTTCTCTATGGCCACTGGGACAAGTGCAGATTCTCATTCTAGGTTATCAGTCTTCCTTTGTCCCTAAATCCTTACCTTTCACCCCCATTCTTTGAAAATGTTATCTCAACACGGGCTCATAAACACTGAGATGTTGTCTGCATGGTGAAATTTCTACTAGTTGATTCAATACATTTATTCCAACATGAAAAAGCAATCTCTTGACCTGGAAATCTAATTTAGGAAAAGCCTCATTTAGGTAACCTTTGTGTGCTATTTCTCTGTGACTGGGCCAATGATGATAGCGTGTCACCTGAAACCAAATTTTTCTAACAATTCATTACCTTCTCATATATTACAGGTTCCACCTCCAGTGGAAAATTTAAATGTTGAGATAAGTGAAAAAAAAGGGGGGGGGGAGAGGGCAAGCTTTTTCCTGCATAATCCAGCTGAATTTTTGCTCTTTTATTCTAGGTTATAAATTTGTTGAAAGAAAGGGTTGTTTCTTATTCATCCTTGTATTTATCCTGGTATCTGATGTTAAACTTGGAGGCAAAGCTGAACGAAAGGCATTCTATTACTTCAAGATTTGAGATAGATTAGAACCTTCTGTTAAGCAGAATAATTAAGGATGTCATTATAGAACAGAAAATTTTTTAAAAACTCCACACACAGATATTTAAAACAGACAGATATAATTTTGAATCACAAGTCCTTTTTGTTAGCTGTCTTGCCTTAAGCAAGTTGTTGAACCTCTTGGAGCTTCAGGTTTCTCAATTTCGAAAATGGGAATGGCAATACTTAGAGCCAATTGAAGACAAGGTATTATATACCTCATCCAATACTATGTTATAAAAATTAAGACTCAAACCCAGCTTTCTGATTTCTACTGTATAACACTGAAATTGGCATTCTATACTTTAGATACATGTAAAGTAGGGACAGGAATTAGAAAACGCCATATTGTTCCAGGATGATCTAGGGAAAAGAAAAAAGGTAATGCTGGAAATTCATTCTGAAAACATATTTAAATTTTGAGACCCTGCTGTGGTCTGAATGTGTCCCCTCCAAATTCGTATGTTGAAATCCTAATGCCCAAAGTAACAGTATTAGGAGGGGGGGCCTTTGGGGGTACTTAGGTCATGAGAGTGGTGTCTTCATGAATGAAATTGGTGCTTTTATAAAAGAGAACTCACAGAATTCCCATCCCCTTTCACCATTTGATGATACAATAAGAAGTCTATGACCCAGAAGATAGCCCTCTCCCAACTATGTTGGTACCCTGATCTTGATCTTCCAGCCTCCAGAACTGTGAGAAATAAATGTTTGTTGTTTATAAGCCACTCAGCTAATGGTGTTCTGTTGTAGCAACCCAAATGGACTAAGACAGACCCTGACAAGAATTTGAAATTGATATGTAGACAACGTAATTAAATGTTTACTACTGTATCAGTTGGTAGATAAGAATTAACTTTAGAGAAAATTTTAGTGCAAAAAAAAATATGTGGAAAGATAGAGGATTCTGAAAGGACCAAATTAGAGAGATTATTTTTTAAATTAAGCCAAATGACCATGACATATACCAAAATATCAAATCTATGAAGTAATTTCAAGAAAGCATGAAGAAAATAAACTAGATTGGAATTGTCAAAACAATTGAAAGCAATTGATAATGTCCTTCACATGGTTAAACATTTCCTTCTAGAATTAAAAAATTTAATCCAGATGTGATGTCAATTTAAATATACTCAGTATTGGTTCTAGCCTTGAGTATGAAAATATAATGCACTTTGATTTTTTTTTAACAAAAGTTTAAGATAGAGATTTTATTTCCCACTGCCTATCAAAAATGAGAGGAATCTGGCCTTATTTTGTATAAAATTATAACCTTCAGATTACGTTATCCAAGAGCCCAAGTGAAGGATATTCATTAAACGTTTCGTCCCCATTGCAATATTCACCACAGATAATGACGATAGTACAGGTACACAGTAATAATGATGGTTGCAGACAGAAGAAGGTTAAGAACCATTAAGTGCTATTTAAGAAAATGACCAGGGTCTACTATTTGATTCTTCCTGTCCTCTGCAGGCCACTGTATCAAATGGCATTCAAAAGATTGCTTTCTTTTAGGCTCTACCTCATATCTTTTGGACCTTTGCAAATCTGCACGCTACCTTAGATGCTTCAGCTTACAAGATATCCTGTTCAAGCTGTACTATAAAAGCAGAGGAAGTAGCAGCTCCAGGCTCTCCATCTTTGTCAGGACTCCTCCTGAGATATTAATGTAAAAGTTTACTAAACCAAAAATTGAGTTATAGCCCAGCTTCAATTGGACCCATTAAAGTGGTTTATGGTTCAGAGTAAGTTACCAGATTTATGTATCTGTTGGCAGAGTTTATAGTGTCATATAGACCACATACAGGTGGAGTTGAGGAAAGAAATCAATCTTTGTCATCTCTTAGTCTTTTTTGTCTCTGAGATGTGGTAGGAGTAGTGGTGAATAAAAGCCAAGCAAGCTGGGAATCCCATTTAAAGAGATTGGGGATAAGATCTCAATTCTCACATAGGTGATATTTATAACCTCCAGATTTTAGAAAGAAGAGAGCTTTGGTTGTCAAAGAGAGATTTTTGCTGTCCTGGGACACACTTGTCTAAAATTCTAGAACTTCCAGTAAAATTTTTCTGCATAGCTTTCAATCAGTTGCATCAGCCACTTCTTCAGAACATCTCTTGATCGATAATGCCCGTGAGACTGGAAGGAGAGGAGAGAAACTTTCTATATAGTAGGAATGGAAGCTCTAGTAAGAGATGTCTCTGGCTGCTGGCCCAAATTTTTGAACTACTTCATTTTATCCAGTGTTTCTTCTTAGGTTAAGAATGTCTATTTTGGGTGCCGGCTCCGTGGCTGAGTGGTTAAATTCGCACTCTCCGCTTGGGTGGCCCAGGGTTTCGCAAGTCCAGATCCTGGGCGTGGACAAGGCACCCCTCATCAGGCCATGCTGAGGTGGTGTCACACATACCACAACTAGACGGACCCACAACTAAAAGTATACAACTATGTACCAGGGGGCTTTGTGGAGAAAAAGGAAAAATAAAATTTTAAAAGAATGTCTATTTTTAAGGTAGTATTTTATTTATTTAAAAAAATTTTTATGACTCTTCTGGTTAGCAAGTCCACCACATTTGAACTTAAGCCAGCCATTACTCAGATAGACTAATTGCCTATCTGAGATGAGTTTTAAAAAGTATATTCGAACAACCAAAGTTTTACTAAATACCATCAGTTGTGTGCAGCACTAATTAGGTGTAGCGACTCTTCATAGCACAAACAACGGCAGATGTGTTTGCAGCATAGATAACGCTACGCTCCTTTTTTGGTCCTTGCATCAACCCTCCCTGCTCTAGTTTATTTTATATACGTGTGGTTTTATATTAACATATTTTAATGATTTTCAAAGTATCTATTGTTAATAATTTTCTTATGGTATCCCAAAATTGCAGAAAAATTGGAAGCATAGTACAAAGAATGTTTTGTTCCCCTGAACCATTTGTGAGTGAGTTACTAATTTGTTTCCCTATCATTCCCAAACACTTTACTGTTTAAACCCTACAAACAAGGACACTCCCACACATAATCGTGATACCACCATCAAAACCAAGAAATCAATTTTGATACGTTCAGAGAAATCTCAGTTCCATTCAAGTTTTGCCAGTTGTCCCAAATGCATCTTTTATAGTGAAAGGATCCAGCTCAAAATCACATATGGTGTTTACTTGTTTTGTCTCTTTTGACCTCTTCAGTGTGGAACATTTCCACAATTTTTTCTTTGATTTTCATGACCTTGACACTTTTGAGGATTGCAGGCTAGTTATTTCGTAGAATGTTCTGTCTATAAATTTGACTGATGTTTCCTCATGATTACAGTCAGATTAGGCATCTTTGTCAAGAAACCACAGAAGGAATGCTTTGTTCTTTTCGTTACATCCTATCAGATGGTGCATGATTTCAGTTTGCCCCATTACTGCTGATGCTCACTTTGATTACTTTATTAAGGTGGAGTCTGCTAGAGTCCTCCACTGTAAAATAATTCTTTTCCCTATTGTAATTAATAAATGTTTTGTGGGAAGGTACATTAGAACTGTGTAAATATCTTGTTCCTCATAAATCTGTTGTTTACTTTGTTAATTGTTACCTATATAAATAAAGGTTTTCTATTTTATTTTTGTGCTCAAATTGTTACCCAATTTTGCAGGCAGTCCACCACTTAAGCTGGCTTCTCTGTCCTTAGGGTATGTCCCATTATTTGAGCATTTCCTTACTTTGTGGCTTATCTTTAAAAAATTTTTTTCCCAGCTTTATTGAAGTATGATTGACAAATAAAAATTGTATGTATTTAAGGTTTACAATGTGAAGATTTGATATAAGTATACATTGTGAAGTGATTACCACAGTCAAACCAGTTAACATGTGCATCACCTCACAATTAACTTTTTTGTGTCTCTGTGGTCAGAAGACTTAAGATCTACTATCTTAGCAAATTTCAAGTATACAATACATTATTAGTCACCATTCTGTACATTAAACCCCCAGAACTTACTCGTCTTAAAACTGAAAGTCTGTACCCTTTGGCCAACATCTCCACATTTCTCTAGCTCCCCAGACCCTGATAACCACTCTTATACATTCTGTTTCTATGTGTTTTACTTTTTTAGATTGTGCATATAAGTGGGACCCTGCAGTATTTCTCTCTCTCTGTCTGGCTTATTTCACTTAGCATAAGGTCCTTTAGGTTCATCTATATTGTCACAAATGGCAGAATTTCCTCCATTTTTTTTTTCTTTTGAGGAAGATTGGGCCTGATCTAACATCTGTTGCCAATCTTTCTCTTTTTGCTTTAGGAAGATTGTTGCTGAGCTAACATCTGTGGCAATGTTCCTCTATTTTATATGTGGGATGCCACCACAGCATGGCTTGATGAGTGGTGTGTAGGTCTCTGCCTGGGGTCCGAACCTGCAAACCCTGGACCACTGAAGCAGAAGATGTGAACCTAACCACTACACCCCCAGGCTGGCCCATGAATTTCCTTCTTCTTTATGGCTCATATATTTTATTTATCTATTTTATGTAGAAAAAGATACAAATATGAAAATATATGAATGGATAAAGAAAATTATATATATATATAGACACACCAGATTTTCTTTATCCATTCCTCTGTTGATGGGCACTTAGATTGTTTCCATGTCTTGGCTCTGGTAAATAATCTGCAGTGAACATGAGAGTGCAGATATCTCTTTGAGGTACTGAATTCGTTTCTTTTGGATATACGTAGAAGTGTAATTGCTGAATCTTACATGATAGTTCTATTTTCAATTTTTTGCAGAACCTCCATACTGTTTTCCGTAATGACTGCACCAAATGCCATTCCCACCAACAGTGCATGCACAAGGGTTCCCTTTTCTTCACATCCTCACCAACACTTATCTTTTGACTTTTTGATAAAAGCCATCCTAACAGGTTTGAGGTGATCTCATCATGATTTTGATTTGCATTTCCATAATAATTAGTGATGCTGAGCACCTTTTCATATGCCTGTTGGCCATCCGTATGTCTTCTTTGGAAAAATGTCTATTCAGGTCCTTTGCCCACTTTTTAAATTCGGTTATTTGTTTTTTTGCTATTAAGTTCTATGAGTTTCTTATATATTGGATATTAATACCCCCATATCAGGTATTTGTAGCTTATCTTGTACTTTCTCTGTCTCAGGCCTAGAATCAACCATTTCTCTAACTAGCTCGATTCCTTTTAGTGTAAAATGGTAGAAGCTAAGAGCAGGGGTTAGGTGTGTTGATGGCTTTCAGAGTGTCACTGCTTCCAGGCCGTACAGTGGATAGATCTGGGGAATAGAGAGATGTATAACACACATACACACACGTAGTCCTTCTTGTTCATAATTATTTCTCTCTGTATAGTGAAAACCATGAGTTCTCATTAGTATTACCAATACCAGTCCAAAACCACAAGATTCATTCTAGTTTTCTCCTTTTGCATATGTGTAATTTTCATCTCCGATTCTCAGAAATCTGTCTTCTAGGTTTCTCCCAAGAAATATATTATGCTTAATATACCAATCTCCCATCTTCCCTTCCAACTCCTCCCCTATGCAGATGCTCTTTTCACCCTGTGCCAACTCTGACTCTCCATAAGGGAATGTCCTCGTCACTCAGGATCTTATGCCCTATCCTAAGTCATTCTATGTGGAAATGACCTCCTCACCCTGCGTGGACTATTACATCCATTGCTAGGCTTCCCTCATTTATGAATGTCCTCCTCATTCCATTTGAGCTCTTGATTCTCCCTGCTGGACCAGCCTACATGCGTGAAGCCTCCTCACCCTGCTGGAGCTCTGATGCCTCATACTAAGCCACACCCATGAATGGATGCCCTCCTCATCTTGCTTAGGTACTGAAATCTCATGTCAGGCCACCTTTCCACAGGGATCTCTGCTTGTTCTGAGTGCTGATGCTGGGCTTCTTCTCCCTCTTGATTGGATGCTTTTCCATCTCATACCTCGTTCCAGTTTGCTCTTCCATGAGGATGCACTCCTCACCCAGTTCAGACTCTGATGGTCCGTCACAGGGAGCCTCTCTCTAGGGGCACCCTCCTCATCTCATCTGTGCTCTGATACACTGTTCTGGATTACTATGAGTGCGCTCTCTCAGCCAGCAGACATGTCTACTTTGCTCTCCCCTGCCTGTTTGATTTTCTCAATTCTTATTTTAGAAAATTAAAAAGCTTCCTTCTTAAAAGAACAAGACAAAAACCTGTGTTTGAAACTCCAAAAATCAGGAGGTCCTCTACTCTTTATAAAGAGAGTCACCACAGATTATTTAAATATCACCATCCGTTGCATTTAACTTGTTGCTTTGTTTATAAAAATTTGATCTCTACTTAACCTTTTTCACAGCACATGGATTTGCCCCATTCACATCACTTAGACAATCATCAATCTATCCTTGGGTAATAGTACAGTTAGTAGAATTTCATTTTATAAACTGTTTTAAAGATTATTGTATCAAGTCCACTTTGTGTCCTTGTATCTCTAGTGTGTTTCCAGCAATGAAAAAAGCACAATGGGTAATAGAAAGGAAAGATAGAACAGGAAATACTTCATGACTTCAAGCAGCTTATGATCTACTTGGACTAGCAGTGGTTCCAAAGGAGAAACAATGCAGCACAGCATATAAACGTCACTGAATTGCACAGGTGGTAAGTGTAGTGCAAATTCAGAGAACAGTATGACTTGTGGGCAGGAGCAGTTGAAAGTTTTTATAGGATTTATGACACTTCAGTTGGCCTTGGAGGATAGATAGGATTTGGATAGCTGAAGAGATGGGGGCAAAAAGAAGAGGTGAGCATCAGGAAAATCACTGAGGTAGAATATTCAGTGGTACATGGGAGATGAAAAGGAATTTATTCTGATGGGATCAACAGGAAGTTGAGAAGTCATGAGGTTAGATTGATAACTAAGATGGGATACTATTTTCTGGGACTTGGAATCTGTCAGCATAAGAAGTGTGGGCTTTTTCCATGGTCACTAGGCCACAGAAGGGTCTTAAGCAACACTGTGACATGATGAAAGTGGTGTTTAGAAAATTTAATCTAGAGGATGTTTATAGTGTGGGTTGGAGGTGGGGAAAACTGTCATGTAGGCAGTTAAAAATGAGCTGGAAATGATGAGGGCCCAGAATTGAGCTATGATACCAAGGATTGAAAAAGTGGAACAACTCTGAGCTCTTTCCAAGGACAACTGAGAAGACAGCAAAACAAAAAAAAGTGAAAGGTAGAAAGTGGCTCCAGAAGACATTAGGCAGTACATGCGTGGGCAGTGCATTCTCGCAAAGAAACATTAAAATCTAATTTAATTTTGCACTTGCCATTGAATTTAAAATGCCTTTCTTTAATTTCCCTGTTTAGTAATTATTTTATTCCGTGACTCCTTCTGAAAATCTACAATATGCCCATTAAAAAAGCAAAATAGGGAGAAAAATTAGAAAGAATGAATAATAAATGGTTAGAAACACATACTTGTATAGAAGATGCTCCTATATACAGTGTAGCTGTTACCCGTAGGCAGGCACATGTTCCAGATAAGTTTTGCAGCCTTAGTTCTCAGCCATCGTCCTGGAAGCAAAGGGGATATTTGAAGTATTTTTAATAAGCAGTGTAGAGAGGCAGGAATGAGTCTGTAATTTTCAGAGAATACTTAGGAGACAAGCTGGTACCCACAGACATATCTGTTAGGGAGTACTTTGGTTAAACAGTACTATGGTTATGTCCATATACAAACAAACACATAACAGAAGAGAAGCAGCCAGCATAGAATGGCATGTGTCAGTCTTACAAAATATACAAAAATATCAATGTTGAGAGAAGTTTCCAGAAGACGTCTGCTAGGTTTGCAGGTATTCAGCCAAATTTACAATTTTCCTGATGTTTTTAAAGCATCATTTCTAGGTCTACATAGACGAAAAAGTACTGTGTGCTTTCAGAATGCATCAGAGACTACATAAAACCTACATATAAAGCATAAACTTGATTTTGAAATATGATTAATATAGCTGAGAATACATTCTGCTCTTGGAACAAAACAAACATACACAAAAGAGTAAAATGATGGGCCATATGTTCTTTGATAGTTACAGAAATGGAACATACAATGAATACCGGATCAGTTTCAGCTTGTGATTTGTTTTTTAGTTTTGAACATTAGATATTGCAACTGAAAAAGTAGATCCCCAGTGAAGATTACAGGGCTGAAACTCTGCTCACCACTTCATTCCTTTGGGCTCTTCTTGTATCTTTGCTGCAAAAAAATACCTCAGCTTTGCCTTTAGTCTATTTTGTGAATCTTAAAAGTATCACAAATTTAAGCAAATTCTGACTTTCCTCCCCTCCCAGCTGTGTTGCTCAAACTTGAATAAAACATAAAATTAAATGTTGGATTTGAGTTATATGTTGTAACTTATGAATTGAATTTAGTTTTCACAGAAATCTGAGCCAAATGTCCATGCGTTTTTAAAAAAGCAAATAATAGATGGATAAGCTGACGTTCACAGACTAAGAGAAACCTTGCTTTAATTTGATTTAAGACACAAAGTGAATTGTAATCTGAAAGCAAATATATTTTTCTCTTTAGGATCCATAAGATTTTAATCCATTTACCCATTGGACATCAATTTCAGTCCCCTCATAATTTGACCTGCTGAATTGACTGTGGTTTAAATAAAGAAGGAAATGATAATACCTCTACTAACAAATAATAGAAGAATTTATTGAGCTCCTATCATATTTTAAGTGCTTTCTACTTTATTTAATTTCATTTAATTAAATTAACACCAAAGCTGTATGAGGTAGGTAGATTGCTATCCCCTTTTTAGACACAAAGTGAGCCACTAAATTGTCCAAGGTTACACAGCTAGGAAGAGGTGAAGACATGAATTCAGACTCCAACATTCTATCTGAGTTCATTTCCTTAACCCTATACTATGGAACTGCTTTGTTGACATAATTTGTGAAGAATTACCTTCCAAAGATAGAAATAAGAAGTAAAGTATGTATTCCTAAAAGTCAGATAAAGGAATTGAGGCTACAAAATGTCGTTAAACACATAAAATATAATAGCAATAGCTATCAGACGGACCTCTTAGGTTATATTTAATTAAGTTTTTCACTTATTTCCCTTCCCCAGCACCATTTTCCAGATGAGGAAACTAGAGGTCAGAGGCATTAAATACCTTCTTCCGGATCACAAAGCTTGTAAATGTCAGATTCAGAATTTGAACACAGATCTCTGACTTCTAAAATCTGTGCTACTTTTGGTAGGAACCTGGGAGTCAGAAAAGAAGGAGTGAAAGGAGCAATTGAGTCCAGATTAGGGGAAATACAAGAGGCTGTGCTTGTGGCTCAGGCGGTGAGAGAAAAGAGGAGGCTTGGCAGTGCTAGGGGCTGGGTGTTAAGGCGGAGACAACTTCACTGTCAGGAAGAGACCACATTTCTGGGGAGAGACACAGGTTTCAACGACCTCAACCCAGGAATGAAGGCTTCTGCATCTAACAATGCGTTCCTCATCACACCACAGTGTATGTTAAGGACCACGTAGGATCTCTGAAAGAGTATTTTTTCCACCCTAAGTTAGCAGATCTAAGTTTGAGGTTCTAGTTCTGCCAGCAACTGGATGAATAATCAGAGGAAAATCACATACACACTTTTTGAGCAGAAACACACTGTTCGTCTTTCAAGGTTGTGATAAGAAACATTCAATGACGTTTGTGAAATGCATTTATGAATGTAGTCCACCTTGCCATACTTGCTAGTTACTGCTTTGACTAGTTACCTCGATTTCCAGCTTTTTTCTTTCCTTATAAGTCTGAGGAATGAGACACTTCCACACACACACATACAAGACACCCGTCAGAATCTTCAGGGATTGGGGGAAGTGGAGCTGTATTGTTTGAAAAAGTCTCCTACCCCCAGGAAATTCTTAAATATTCCTCTGGGGTGTGCCAACCTACACCAAACCAAATAATTAGGTTGAGTTTAACTTTGAGATGCAATATTTTAAAGCCATAGAATAATCTCTATATATTTCCTCCTCCTTCTCTCTAATGTTTAAGGTGTATTTAACATAAAGCTAATCTTTTCATGAATGAAAAATGGCCTGAAAGTCACATGCTGCTTGAGTTAGTATATTAAAATATCATAAAATATAAGTGATACTACAATACTTTCTTCACTTTCTTGGGATATTCTGGGGAAGGGGTGTGGTAAAGAAAGTCAAAAAGTGACAATTCTGTTCCCCAAATGTGATTGGCAGTCTCTTTCCATCCCACTTTTGTACCAGCCATTTCTCCTGTTTGAACATTGCTGCAAGTCTCCTCCACTCTGCCCCCAACTCTGGTCAATTCCTGCATTTTCTTTAGGTCTCAGTGTACAGGTTGGTGGCCTTGGGAAGCTTTCCCTCTTCCTAAGTCTGGGAGGGTGACCCCACCAATCTGTTGTTCTCAAATCATCTTTTACAATTTTAATATTTCAATATTTTAATTGCCTTAGAACATCTCTGTGTCTTTCACTAGACTTTATGGCTTTCAGGACAGGTTGTGTGTTTTGTTCACCATTGTGGTCCTTATCCAGAGGTTACAAACTGTGGAGATCTGCACATTTTGGGAGGGGAGGCTTATAAATTACTTATTTATTTATTTTTTGCTGGGAAATATTCACCCTAGCTAACATCTGTTGCCAGCCTTCCTCTCTCTTTTTTCTTTTTCTCTACCCAAAGCCCCAATACGTAGTGGTATATTCTGGTAGTCCTTCTAGTTCTTCTCTGTGAGCCACTGCCACAGCATGGCTACTGACAGACGAATGGTGTAGTTCTGTGTCCGGGAACTGAACCTGAGCCGCTCAAGTGGAGCATGCCAAATTTTAACCACTAGGCCATCAGGGCTGGCTTGAAATATTTTTTTAAACTGAGCCAAAATTTTAAGAATTAATATACTTTACATTAAAAAACCCCCAGCCTTCCAGTTTCTTTTGAAGAAAATAAATATCGGAAGTTCTAGTGACATTTGTACCATCTCTCCAATGCTAGTTCCATGGTAAATGACCTCCTTATTCATGTTTTATGTTAATTATAATTTCCCCACAAAGAGAAGGTTGTTTTAATGGGAAGAATACAATTTGGATTTTTAAAGGGATCAGTCTTCTTTTTGTGGGCTTAAAACTAAATAAATTATTTGCTTAAGAACATAGACTAGTTTCTTCACAGTGATCAGGGCAGCGCTTTAACTCCTTGGAGGAGCAGATCGTGCTCTCAGGGCTGTCAGAGTGAGGCATGTTGTAGGGAGACTGTCATCTTCAGGTGAAATTAAGGAATGTAATTTTATGGATAATTTATCTAAAAAGGACACTAACTTTTGTTTGAAATATGGGGTAACTGTATTTTTCGGTTGCTTTTGGATGTGTGTATTAGGAGGACACTTCATTAGAATTTTGCTCATGTACATGTGTCAACATGATTTTCACCTTTTTTCAATTGTCATTGAAATCTGTTTCTCTTAGAAAATAGTGAAGACAATATTGAGTGTTGTTGATCATTGTTTGACACTGGAAATTGACAAGAGTAAATAAAAGTCATTTCTTTGAGTTTATTAGCTTTTACTGTTCAGTGGCGAATGTTAAATTAAATATTATTTATATATTGTATATAATCCACCTTCCCTGGATTTCCCAATATGAAGCACCTACTGTTACCAGGTGGTTTCCACGCTATTCTGTAAAAATACCATGCTCATTCCTTCCTCCCAGTGTTCACATATTGCCTCTAACCAAGACCATTTCATTTCTCCCCCCTGGTTGCCCAAATCTTACCTATTCTCCCAGGTCTAACATAAAGTTCTCTTTTTCACACATCCTTTTTTGGTAAAAAGAATTTTATGTTAGAAAGAGTATGGACACTGGAGTTGGAGAAACCTTGTTTTGAGACCAAATCTTCTGCTTCCTGGATATGTGACTGTGTAGACATTATTTAGCTTCCCTGATCCTCAATTTCCCCACAAAATTGGTGTAATAGTTAGCTCAGGTTTTTATGAGAAAAAATGTTGTAGCATGTTAAACATCTGAAGCATCATAAAGTGCCAGCAAACATTTTTATATAGCACTTAGTGAACCACAGACTGTAAACCAGCAGCTCACAGGCTGCGTTGGCCTCAGAGAGGTGTGTTTGATTTACAAGGTGTTTTAGAATGTTTGAATTAGATTCTAGTGCTGAAAAAAATAGAGATTTTACATAAATGTCTAGATTCTTGTTTCTGTTTAGAAAATTAGAAATCTGGGAACCTTGGGCCTCCGTTCCCAAGTGGCAGCAGTCCATGGGCGCTTGGTGGGCAGCTTTTCTGAGAAAGCATGCTTCCTTTTGGCTTAGCATCTACTTTGCCTCTTACACAGATTTTCTTGGCCTTCCTGGACTTGATAATCATGTGAATTTATGATCCCAGAGTTAAGCCATTTATTCTTGTATTTGAATACATTTTACCGTTCCTCTTTAAATGTGTATATATCTTATTTTATAGTACATAAAAATACAATATATTTTTATGTACCTTATTATATATAACATATATATCTTATTCTATGATATATGTGTGTGTGTGTGTGTGTGTGTATATACATATGTATATATACTCGTAGAGGGCAGACATGAGATTTAAAATAATTCTTCAAAATCCCCACCGGCTTCTAATAGTTAATAAAGTAACTAAGTTAATTAATCATAAGTTAATAAGTACTAGATAAATTTGATTATGAGGTGAAAAGATGTACCTGTGTCAGTGGAATTCATTTTATCTGATATTAGTATTTCCTCCATCTCTCTATGAGACTATGAAGGAAGAGAAAAAAGAAAAAAAGCAAAACCTCATCTTGTTATTTCTTATTCTCTCTGCTCTTTCCAGCACGAGGATTGGGTTTTCAGGGCTTTTCTTTTGTTCCTTGAAACTTTAGGACTGCATACATTGTGAAAACTCTTTGTTTTGATCGGTTTTTACTTCTGTAGCTCTCCCACTGGGAGATTGTACTTGCTCTTTGTTTAATTTAGCTGTTACATAAATATGTTGAAATGCTCCACCATTTCAGTTCCTACTGTGAAAATATTTTGTAAGCAGCAGTATTAAAACACTTTTTTCTCCCGGCTGTATAGATCATAGGAATGTGAAAGTAGCAAGACAATGTGGGGCTCATCCAGTGCGCCTCCTCATGGCACACTGGGGCATAGAAAAGAAAATGCTGTGCCCACAGTTCACCTTGAGGTAGAAGAACCAGGCGTTCATGACCCCAAGTCAAACTGATGTTTGAATTTTAAACAGAAATTCAGCTTTTTATCATGTTTGTAAACCAAATAAAGTGGATTCCTCTGAAATGGTGGTTCTCCACCTCACATCCAAATCAACTAGGACTTATTAAACTCACTGTGTGGTATGATTTTATTCTCCTAAGAGCCGTCTGGGGTACGTATTGTTATTATCCTCATTACAGCAGGGAAATTGGAGGTACAGAAAGGTTAGGTAACTTGTTGGGAGTCAGACAGCCAGTGATGGCTGAAGTGAGATTTTGACTCTTGCTGTCAGTCTTCAGCTTCTGTGTCCTTATCCAGCAGGCCACCTGCCTTGTCATCATGTGCTTCACTTCTCTATTCTGTTCTGCTCTTGTCACGTCCGTGTGTAAGAACTGGTATAATATTGACAACGTTTTTAGGCTTTCCACCTGTGATTGCTTGAAGTTTAACCTTTGAAGTTAAGACTTTCTAACTTCGTCACACAGTTTTATCAAACTGTATTGCCATTCTTCCAACTATTTCTATTCCTAGTCACCATTTCACCTATCTCTGAAATTCTGAAGTTGCTGTAGTTTCACTTTTCTTCCACTGCAAATATACCTTACTGATGCTTGCCTCTTTAAAAAAATAAATAAAAACTGTAGGTATGATGACTTTGGATGGGTAAAAAACATCTCTTAATAGCTTTGCCTCAAGAATTTTCTCAATTACTCAAAAAAATCTCTTTTCCCCTAGGGATAGTTTTGGTCTTCTACTATTAATTTCACCCTTTCTCTGAAAAGAGTGCCTGCTGGGATGAAAAATTGTGCACTTTCTATTCATGGGAGAATGTCCTGTTCAACTTTTTAATGTCCCTTTTTTTTTTGCTAAAGCTATATCCGGTGCTAGATGAGGCACTATGGGAGGAAACTAAAGGAGTGGGGACTGGAGTTTGCAGTTGAGAAATAGAACATATGAGCAGTGTGGCGGATAGTTAAGTCCATGTAAGGTAATCCTTGGCAGTGAAAGCCAGTGTCGCATCCCCTAGTGCTGAGCTGAGGTGAATGTGGAGAGTGAAGCGCAGTTGAGTCAGGTGGTGTTAGTCAAGGGCTTTGGAAGGAGATCCTGTCCAGTCCCGGTCCCACAGTCACACCCTCTGCTTGGCACTCATTCTTCACTGATCTGGAGGAACGTGGAGGAAGCAGATAATTCAGAACTTGGGGCTCTGTTTTTTTGACATTACATTTTGGTTTTTTTGCTTATAAAACAAAGCCAGACTTAACGGTGAATATTTTAAAACTATAAAAAGGTATGAAGAAAAAAATTGTCACCCAACACTTAGAGAAATCCCTTGTAAACAGCTAATTATGTATTTCTCTGGGTCCATGTATTTAATTGCTGAAACACCTGTCTGTTGCCTCTACATTATGTAAGTTCAACAAACTCAGGATCATACTGTCTATGTAACTTTTAGCTTATTTTTTTCTCACTTAACCTGTAAGTCGGAGTAGCTTAACATCTATAACTAATCGGCCATACATTTAGTATTATTCAAAGGCATGGTTTAACGCCTTTGTTATGTTTTCTTCTGTGACGTTTAGCATATATTTTGTTATTCTCTTCTTACGCCCTTCTGTCTTCATTTTTTATTAGGAATAAGTGTTTACCATTCTTATACAGAAATCTTTGATTTCTTTCTTTATAATGAAGTAAAAATTATATAATTATTTTTGGTAAATTTCTTTAGGAATCAATCCTAGGTCAGGGCTTTATAGGTTAAATGTATGAGCTTTAAAGAACAAAAGTTTTTTTTTCTTATGACAAAATTAGATCACATTTATAAAAACTTTAGAAAATATAAATTGAAGAAATGAAAAATAAAATATCTGATATCTAGATTCCTCTCTCTTGATGTTTATATTTTCATAATTATTTCCCATTAAAATATTACTATGGTTTATTTCATTTAGCTATAGAACATAACTGTCTTTCCAAGTCATTAGTTTTTTCTAAACAACTCTTTTAATGACTTTATAATATTCCATTATGAGACCATGTTATTATTGATGGATGCGTTTTATTGGATATACAAGTTATTCCCAATGTTTTATATTGTAAAAATTCTGTAACAAACATCTCTTACTATATGTTGCCAGATTTTGTTCCTGATACCATCTTTCATTTATTCATTCTTTTCACAAATATGTCTTGAGTTGGCACAGGGAAAATAGCCACTAGCCTCATGGAACTCATACTGTCAAACAGCGCTGTCCAGTAGAACTTTCTGCAATGATGGAAACCTCACCTCTGTCAGATGAAGTTATTTTATTTTAACTAAATTAATTTAAATTTTGATGGTCACATATGGGTAGTGGCTACCATCTTGGATAGAGCAACTGTAGAATTTATCTATTCATATTCATATAAGTCTGCCAGCTGTCTTGACTACTGTACTGTAGGAACTTTCATGTGATTTGTACTAAGATTTCCTTTATATAATCTTTAAAGAGAAATACCTTCACAGAATTATTCTATTGCAGAGGTTTTACTAAATTCAATAATATATTTTTTTAAACTCAATGTAATCCTATTTACAAAAGAATCAAAAATAATAAAATATTTAGGAATAAATTTAACTAAGGAGGTTAAAGACCTATACACTGAAAACTATAAGACATTGATGAGAGAAATTAAAGAAGACATAAATACGTGGAATGATATCTCATGTTCCTGGATAGGAAGAATTAATCTTATTAAACTATCCATGCCACCCAAAGCCATCAATAGATTCAATGCAATTCCTGTCAAACTTTTTTTTTTTTAAATATATTTCTTTGGCTTGATTTTTTTTTAAGATTTAATTTTAATTTTTTTTTCTTTTTCTCCCCAAAGCCCCCTGGTACATAGTTGTATATTCTTTGTTGTGGGTCCTTCTAGTTGTGGCATGTGGGACGCTGCCTCAGCGTGGTTTGATGAGCAGTGCCATGTCCGCGCCCAGGATTCGAACCAACGAAACACTGGGCCGCCTGCAGCGGAGTGCGTAAACTTAACCACTCGGCCATGGGGCCAGCCCCTCCTATCAAACTTTTAATGGCATTTTTCACAGAAATAGAAAAATAATTTTAAAATTTGTGTGGAATCAGAAAAGATCCCCAATAGCTAAAGCCATCTTAAGAAAAAACAAAGCTGGGGGCATCACACTTCCTGATTTCAAATTATGTTAAAAAGCTATAATAATCAAGAAGTATAGTCCAGGCATAAAACTAAACACATAGACCAATGGAACTGAGTACAGAGCCCAGAAATAAACCGATACATATATGGTCAACTAATATTTGACAAGGGAGCCAAGAATGCTCAGTGGGGGAAAGGATAGACTATTCAATAAATGGTATTGGGGAAGCTGGATATTCACATGGAAAAGAATGAAATTGGAACCCCATTTTATACCACTCACAAAAATTAATTTGAAGTGATTCAAAGACTGAAATATAAGACCTGGAACCATAAAACTCCTAGAAGATAACTTAGGGGAAAAAGCTCCTTGACACTGGTCTTGGCAATGATTGTTATGGATATCATGCTAAAAGCACAAGCAAGAAAAGCAAAAATAAAGTGGGACTACATCGTACTGAAAGCCTTCTCTACAGCAAAAGAAACGATCAACCAAATTAAAGCAGCCTATGGGATGGGAGAAAATATTTGCAAACCATATATTTAATAAGGGATTAGTATTCAAAATATGTAGAACTTATCCAACTCGATAGCAATAAAACAAATTATTGGATTAAACAATGAGTGGAGGATCTGAATAGATGTTTTTCTCGAGAAGATATACAAATGGCCGACAGTACATGAAAAGGTGCTCAACATCACCAATTAGCAGGGAAAAGCAAATCAAAACTACAATGAGATATCATGTCAACTGTTAGGATGGCTATTATCAAAAAGACAAGAGGTAAAAGTGTGGAGAGGATGTGGAAAGAAGGGAACTCTTGTGTACTGTTAGTGGGAATGTAAATTGGTGCAGCCACTATAGAAAACGGTATAGAGGTTCCTCAAAAAATTAAAAATAGAACTACCGTATAATTCAGCAATTCCATTTCTAGGTATATATCCTAAAGAAATGAAATCATTTCCATAGGGAGAGATATCTGCACTCCCATGTTCATTGCAGCATTATTTGCAATAACCAAGATATGGAAACAACCTAAGCGTCTGTTGATGGATGAATGGATAATGAAAATATGTGTAAATGTATATGAAATATTATTCAGCCTTAAAAAAGGAAAGAAATCTTGCCACTTGCAACAGCATGGATGGATCTTGAGGGCATTATGCTTAGTGAAATAAGTCAGACAGAGAAAGACAAATACTGTATGATCTCACTTATATGGGGAATCTACAAAAATTGAATTCTAGAAACAGTAGATTGGTGATTGTGGAGTGGAAGGGGTGCATGGATGATGGTGATCAAAGAGTACAAACTTCCAATTATAAGGTTACTAAGTACATCTGGACACCCAATGTACAGTATGGTGACTATAGTTAACAATATTGTATCATATATTTGAAAATTGCAGAGAAAGTAGATCATAAATGTACTCACCACACACAAAAAATGTTAACCATGTGAGGTGACGGTTGTGTTAACTGGCCCTATTGTGATAATCATTTTGCAATATATATGTGTATCAAATCATCACAATGTACACCTTAAGCTCACGCAGTGTTGTGTCAGTTGTATCTCACTAAAGCTGGAAAAAGAGGATAAAGTTGTTTCCTTATTAGAATACATATGGATTTGTATTGAACTGCAAAGTCAGTGCTCTTGGCGGCCACCTGCCTTCTTGGATTCTCTCATGGGCCAAAACACCTCTGATGACAACTCCATGCCTGTATTCCCAAATAGCTTGTATTATTTCTTACTTTATGCCTGTGTCACCTTTAATTCTGTCACTGCTTAATTTTCTTGGCATTTCTTAGTTTAAGTCCAAAGGAAAATAAATGGATTGTCCCTAGTAATTTTTTTTTTAATTGAACCAGTCCTCATCTAATGTCAGAAGCCAACCTAATGGATTCCTGCCCTTGGATTAGATGCCTAGCCCAGGTCCAGTGAGTTTGCTCCTGTGGGGGCATGGGCATGGTACAAAGCCTGGCCAACTACTGATTGTCTTCATCAGGGATGCTGACTTCAGCAGCTTGTTATGGTATTGGCAGACAATATAGTTGGCCTATGTAGAGTAGTAATTCATTCTCACTAATATAGCACGGGTAAATAACTATACTTCTTTACAGTGTTAATAATTAATTTACATTTTTCGCAATGCTTTACAGGCTGAAATTGTGTTCACTTATATAACTTCATGTGATACTTCACATTAAAATGAACTAAAATCTTACCCCTTAAGGCAGTGGAGACTAGATATTAATATTGTGCTATGTTTTTTCACGTGAGGTAGCTATACTATGTGAAAGCATTGTGCAATTTGGAAAGTACAAGAAATTTATCTTCATTTAACATCCTGGTTATTTTTCTGGTCTTGAAAATGCTCACAACTTATCCTAATAAATAATAATTATTGATGGGTACATGCATCAATAACAGAAAGATTGACAGGTGATAGACTCACAGTATAAATCCTGGAAGGAGCTGTATATCTTATTCAATCCAACACCTTAATTTTAGCAATTCTAAATCAATTTATTCATCTTCCTTAAGCCCATTAAGGAAGAAATGTGCTCTGATTTTTGCTTTAATCTAATGATCCTTGCAATAAATTCTTCTTAGAATTTATCACCCAAGAAAAAAGTTTTTCCTTTGCTAAAGTGAAATACTTCTTTTTGTTGGAAATAAGGTTACACAATCTGTATTTCTGTCTTTGTAAAAGCTGTCAGAAAGCACAGGGCTAGATTTAATTTTCGAATTTAGTTATATGGCCTATTTTAAAAAATAGTTATTATCTCCAGTTCATTAAACAAATTGTTGAGTGGAAACCATGGGCTAAACATTGTGTAGGCCCTTTTTACTTAGCTAGAGTTTGTGTATGTTTATCTAACAATGTATTTACATTTGCTTGTCTAAATGTATTTTTCCATTTTCATGAAAGCCACCTTAACCATTTTTGAAAATAGCTAATCAGTCAAATAGTGCTTATTGATCACACACTACGTGCTAAAAGGTATACCAGTGAAAAGCTAATAGTTTCTGCTAGGGAGGAGCTTACATTCAAGTGGGGATAGGCAGGAAAAGGAGAATAGGAAAGCTGTTACTAATAGAATAAGGTGAAAACTCCACCATGCCATGATCTAGTCTTATACTTCCCTTTGCCTCCCAGTGTCAAGGACATTATTGAGATTAATGAAGACTGTTACACTTCTGAACCAACTGAAACATAGGAGCAACTGATTTAATATTTTAGCCTTGATTATGGAGCAAAATCTGGGGAAAAGCTGATGGTACAAGGGCAGAGTTTTATTGCTAGCTTATAGGAGATAAATATACTATAAATATATAATATATATAGACACACACTATGTATATAAGTTAGGCAGAGTAAATGTAGATAAATATTTATATATGCATACACACATATGTACACACACAGATATGCATAGATAAAGTATATTGAAGACATAAAAGACAAGGCACACATTTTGAGTAAGGTCATCTTATAGAACAGGAACTTTGAATACTTGCCTATTTTTTATCCAGTTTGCCCCTCTACGTAACTAAGTGCTCAATACATCTTCATTGAGTAAGTGAATAGAGAAGAAATTGCTTTCAAGTCATTATAGGAAAATAGGATGCTTGCTGCAGATAAGTCTAGATAAAAGCTGAATACTAATCACATTAGGGCATAAAATAGTCTTTGACTGTGTGACAGTGCTTTATAAATAGTATAAGTTTGATACAAAATATAGCTGATATAAGTTTGATGCAAATTATGCAAAAAAGCAAGAAGACACCTTCTTTCACTGAGCTCAACCTTGTTAATTCAGGGCCTTGCGCATAATACATGCATATTAGATTTGGTTGTATTAATTTTTTTAAAAAATAAAAGCCAATCTAAGCATGTCTAAAGACAATGAAAAGTTTGGAAATAGGTTATCTTATCTACTTAGTAATTAAAATGAGCTGACTTTGATTAGTAGTAAGCGTTAGCCAGGTTTAAAATACTAACTTTCAAAGCCTGATAAATAGTGAAGGAGCTCAACTTTGGCACTAAGTAGGTCTTCTGGGGAGCCTAATAAGGCTGTCTGTCATTTACTTAGCAGTACCTCTTACCACTTTCTCCTCGGAAGAAGGCTAGAATGGAGGTGGCTCAACCTGGCTTCTCAGTGATTACCTATGAGCTTGATAGATTATAAGGACCCCTCACACACACACAAATGCACAGAGAACTTCATCATTGCTAAAAAATAGCTGTAAATCTTTCAGTGCAGGCACTAGTATTGTTAGCGAATGACCATCTATAGCAGAAAGAACTGAACTTTCTGGCTTCTTCCAATTCCCATGCAGCATCACTGTCTCTTTGCTCTTTCACCTCGGAAGGGGTAAAGTAGTAGACCCCAAGGTTGTCAGGGAGGTGGCTCCACCTGGCTTCTCATCTCCCTTCCAATGTTGAATACCTGTGAGCCTCAGGCAAATCAGCAGACTCACCTTTCCCTTTGCTCTTTATCTCTGTTTCATGTTTCTCTGAGGAAGCTGGTGGTAAGCCCCTTGGAGAAATGGTTTTCTCTTAGTTTTCCTAGTACCTCACTGGCCTCTCTTCCTTGATCTTTTTTCCCCTGCTGTTTCATATAACTCTGGCCTCTAAATGTTGTAGTAACTCAGGGCCTTCCTTACTTTTCTATTGTTATTATTGTTATTATTATCTATGGTTATTGTTATTGGTGCATAACAAATTAACACAAATTCAGTGGTTTAAAAAATACACATTTTTTGTCTCATAGTTTCTTTGGATCAGAAGTCTGGGCATATCTTAACTAGGTCTTCTGCAAGACTGCAGTCAGGGTGTCACGGGGTGGCATCTGAATGCTTGACTAGAGAGATTTATTTCCAAGCTTACTCAGGTTGTTGGCAAAATTTTCTTGAGGCCAAAGGAGTGAGGGCTTCATTTTCTTGTCGGCTGTAGGCTGAAGAACTTACCAGATGCCAGCTAGAGGCTGCCCTCAGTTCTTTGCCAAGTGGGTTCCCCAACATGGCTGTTTGCTTCACAAAAGTCAGCTAGCAAGTGAAAAACTTCAGCAAGATGAGTGCTAGAATCTTATATAATTTACTAGTGTAATCACACAGTCCAATTCATATGCATCCTGTCACATTTTCTATGGGTTAGAAACAAGTTACAGGTCCTGCTCACATTCTAGGGAATGGGAACCATACAAGGGCATGACCAGCAGGAGGCAAGGATGATGGAGCCACATAAGAGTCTCCCCACCCCAGGGCTAGTGTCTGTCCTCTCTCTTCTGTCTGTACTCCACTTCCTCCTGTATCTCATGGTTTAAATACTGTCAGTGAGTGGAAAACCCTCGGTTTTATATTTAAAGCTTGATCTCTTTCTCTAAACTCCACACTGAAATAGCCAACCGATTACTTTATATTGCCCCTCTTGGTGATGTCTAATAGGCATCTCAAAATTTACAAACCCAAAGTCAAAATAATTATTTC
The DNA here is from genome assembly GCF_021613505.1 of Equus quagga. NCBI lineage: Eukaryota > Metazoa > Chordata > Mammalia > Perissodactyla > Equidae > Equus > Equus quagga. The sequence continues at coordinate 117,980,674 of NC_060269.1, forward strand.
CCCCAATAATCTGCTATTCCCATAGTTTCTCACTTCCACTAAATGGTAGGTCTATCCTTTCAGTTGCTCACATCAAAAACCTTTACGTCATCCTTGATTCTTCCTGTTCTCTCATATCCAACATCCAGTTTATCAAACCTTTTTTTAAATTTGCCATTTCTTGGTTAGTATCCTTATCTTCAGGTGGCGCTAAGACTTGATCTAAAATATAAGTCGCTTGGTGGCTCTCTGGCAACCATTCCAGTCCTAGTGGGAAGTAAACTCTATCTCCATTTTCTAGCAACTGGCTCAGGTCCTACCTTTAATAGGATGGACCACATGGAACCCCAACACCACTGCTCTCTGACTTTGCTATTGATGGAAAGCCATGCAGCTTTACCATATGCCAGATTAGATTATGTCAGATGTTGCCTGTCACCAAATGGAGCTGCATTTGCCTTGATGAACCTCTCAGTATTTGTTTCACTCCAAACATCAAGATGGAGTAATGCAGGTAATACTCGTTACCTGATTCCTCTCCTAACATACTCTTCCTGCAGAGTTTTCTCTGTGGCCTGTCCTCTTTTCATCCTATTCTTTTTTTCTTCCTTCTCCCTACATCCTCGAAAACTGTGTTAAAATCTACTTCTGGGTAGGTATGACTTCCTATCATTCACATACACTTTGGTCTAAAATACTAAATACATGTATCATTTTCTCTAAGTGTATTTTTATTTTAAACTCTTACTCTTGTTATAGAATGAAAAATTTGTTGCCTTCAAAAGGATTTGAGACATTAGCCTGCTGATGAATTTGATTTAAGGCGTAAACAGTAAAGAGGTCCATTCCTGCTTCCTTAAACTCACAGCAAAAATGTGAGGTGTGCATACTCTCCATACATATGGGGTGTACCTTGGCCAGAACTCTCTATCTCTTTGAGCTGGGACACAAGTAAATGGTGACTCATGGAGGGAGCTGGCAGAAAAGAGGGGATGATTTCAACCACATGGGTTGAGAAAAGTTTACAGATTCCTTCTCTACCACTATAGGAAGATGGGTAGCTATGTCCTCTTCACATACTTTGTGATTCTTTCCTTTCAACTTTAAGTTGTTTCTTAAAGTTCATTAAATCAGGTGTCATTTGTATAAAAATATTTACCGTTGGTGGAGTAGTATATGGTGACTTTACCTGAGTGATATAGACCACATTTACCTTTTTGCATTTTTTCTATTTTGTTGAAGCCCCATGCTAATTTTCTAATCCTATTTTTAGGATTCTGAATCTTGAACGTTCTGAGGAGAGCATCCAGGCTTCAGAGTTCCTGCCAGGTAATGAGAAAATATGGAAAAGTCCCATACTTCCCCGATTAGAATTTCTCTATGAGTGTCAATTTTAGATAACCGCTTTTTTATAGGGGGGAAAAAGTTAAAGTTCTGATAGGAAATTTTATAAAAAATAACATAAAATTGACAATGAAACCATTTTTTAAAGTTGTATGTACTCTTAATTACTCTGTTTATTATTGAGAATCAGCCTACCCACAGATAAAATAAGAGACAGATGCCACTCTAACTAGACAAATGTTTCCAAAATAAGATATTTCCTATCAGTAGAAAATGTTTTACTTGATAGACTAACTTGATAGTATTAACAAAAACAGTTGGATGCAGAAGAAAATGTGTGTATTGCCAACACACATTTTCAGGAGATAAGCACTTGTTACAAGTACTACATGCCTAGAGAAATCTTTGTTTTGGCCAGCTGAGACCACCACGTGTTTTAAAATATGTCATCCATTATTTCAGTGTTAAGAGCGCCCCCTGGTGTGATTGTATGATCATATGTTTATGAGAAATTTAGATGGTTTTTAAAATCTCATTTTGCTGTTATGTGGTGATGGGCCTTCTTTGTATGCTAGATTGACTTGGTCAGTATGGTGTGTAATTATCTAGAAATATGCATTTAATTTATTTCTTGCTCTTCTCTGTGGATTATATTTGGTATCAGTGGTCAGCCTGAAAGTAGAATTTGGGAATATCTAATCCTTAAACTTCTTCAATCCAAGATAATGACCTTAATATATCATTGAGCAAGTGTGAAATTATATGCTGAGATACATTTTTAGAGAATAATCAAATTCTTTGCTGGTAATTACTTTATTAAGTGGCAAATTGCTGTGAACAGTTTCTTTTTGGTACACTTAGGAGCATTTTAATAGTTAAACATGAGAATTCAGATGAAATATCCATTATGTAAACATGAGAATTCAGATGAAATATCCATTATGTAAAAAAATAATCCAAGTTTTGAGATATTCTTACAATCCAGCAGCCCTCTGTTTGGTATAGAACTTGCAAATATAAACATAATAATTCATCCATGAATCATAAACAGAGCTCTAGCCCCTGAAATCACCCTCACCCCCATACATTTTCCTTCAGAATTGGCAGCAGAATACCTATTTTGTAACTGTCATTTTTCCTTACATTTAATTTTTAGTCCTTTGGGAATAATTAAACCATCCTTGCAAAGCGGATGTGTCCATAATATTCTAAACTACGTTTCTGTAAATTTGATGATTGCAACTATATTTCCCCCTACTGTCTCTTCTCCATATTAAATTTTCTTGATTGTTTTAACTATTTCTCATAGGTTCTATATTCTAAACTTGATCATTTATGGGGCTATAAAACTGAGTTGTTTGCTATAGACTCTGTCTGTTTTCATTTCTTCTATATGCTCCCTCTCTCATTTGATTCTGAAGCCTGAAGCTCAGCACAATATTTACGTTAAGTCCTGGCTTGTTGAAAGGATAGTAGCTTCTAAAACGTAGAATGAAAAAAAAATAGAGAGCAGTCTACTATCTACCATAGTAGATAGTATGTTTGAATCCTGGTTCTCGTATTTACCAACATTGTGACCTTGGACATGTCACTGAGAGTCTCTCTCAGAGCCTCAATCTCTTCTCCTGTAAAAGGGGAATGCAAATGACTGCTTTGCAGGATGTTAATTCACCCTTTACATTAACATGTATTTAGGACTTGCTGTACGCCAGATTTAGAGTGGGCGCCTCATGAGCATTTACTTCTCACAACAATTCTGTGAACTGGGTGCTATTATTTCTATATCATTGATGAGGCTTAGCAAGGCTAAGTAGCCTGATCAGTGCAAAAGCCGAGATTCTCATAAAGGTCTATCAGACTTAAAGTGAGCTCATATCCACTATGTTATATATTTGTTTTAATGATACTGATTCATTTCTGCTAATTTGTTGATTTCATTTTCCTCAAGGTCAGATAATCTTCCAATGCACAAACATAAAGGAAACCAATCTTTTGAAAAAAGAGGAGGTGTATCTTTTAATTCTTGTCTGGAAATCAGAATTACTTTGGGCACTTATTCTTCTATACAATTTTTTCAAACCAGGCAGTGCGTTAAGAGACTTTTTGTTATTGGCCTGGTTGAGCTGGTAACAGCAGTGACAAGAACTATGGGGTTAACGAATCTTAAGGCACCTCTATGCATAATACAGAGGTAGGATAATAGAATGCTAATTTTAGAAACTGTTGCATGCTTTCAACTCACCATTTCCGTTGGTTTTCTCTGGACCTTGGACCATAATCTATTCCTATGTGCCTTGCTATTTCAGTTAAATATCTAATTACTTGGATTGGCTTTGTGAAGCCACATCATTTTCCTTATGGTTTAAGAATTTTTTCCTGATATTTTAGAAAACAGATTTTATTCTTTAATTGCTTCAGAGGCCGATGTAGTAAGTTTCTCGTTTTGTTAATAAGTCATTTTAAAGGCTACTAAATAACTCACCATAGTAACACGTTGTGAACAGGCCTGTTCTTTGGTTAAAATCTAGTGCTTCATACTATTCCTTTGGTCCTTGAGATTTGCTCTAGGAAGCAGGCTGTTCAACCATGACTCAAGAGCACAGAGTTAGGTTCCTCAATGGCTGAGTGACTATTTTCTTGTTAAGGTTTTCTCATCTTGTGCTTGGGTCGGATGTGTAGGCATTAATATGAATAGGTGTGTATGTTATTATTGTCTTACTAAGGTAGCACATTACCCCAAACACACACTATCCTTAGGAAAACTGGCTCAATCATCATTATTAAATCAATGAATGAGGGAAGGAGTGGGAGTTCTTTTAGCTTTCCACCCTCATTTCTGCCCCACCTCTACACTTGTTACCCCTTCCTGCCCATCACACACACACATACACACACACACAGAGGCACACATACGTGCATACACACATTTGGTGAGTGTGTTCTTTAACTTTGACTTGTTTAATGTCTGTGGAATCAATCCCTGTTTTTCCAAATCCTCCAATATTGTCATGGGTTAGGCTCTCATATATTTCACTTAAACAATTGGAATCGTTCTTTAACTGAATTCCCCCTCTCTAATGTTACCTATTTCCAATAAACTGTCCCCAGTGGGACCAGGATAATTTTCCTCAAGTATAGAACTAAAATCAGCTTAAAATCATTCAGTGTCTCATTGTCCAAAAAGACCCTTTGGTTCTTGCTTACCTCTCATCTAATTTGTCTCACTACCATTGTCCTCACCCTTTGAATTCTGTGTTTTGCACCACTGAGAAAATTACAAATCCCAGAATGCTTTTCACTTTCTTTGCCTTCCTGTGCCTTTATGCAGTAACTCTCTGTGCTCGTAACACCCTTCCTCACTTATTTGGTGAGCTCCACTTTCTCCTTCTGTGACAATCCTTCCCTGACTCAACTCCCACTCCACAGGCACACACCCAGTCTGGGTTGAGTGCCTCTTCAGTGGACCGCTGTAAGACCCTATGCTCACTTCTGTTATCGCAAAGTTCAGCTTACGGTGGTCAACTTGAGGGCGAGAATTATGTTAGATTACTCAAGGTATCAAAGTGCCAGATATATAGAAAGTTCTTGGCAAAACTTTATTTTTGAAGCCCATGAAGAGGCTGAATGAAAAATAGAAAGATATTGTGTTAGGAGTCACCTTAAACCCATGCCTCAGTCAGGCTTTAAAGCTGACACGTCAAATGCCTGACTTCTGTCAGCCGTTACTGGGCAGGGTGGTGAGGCGGCCATCTGTCGACTTTATCTGCTGTGTCTTCCATTTACGTTAACTTTCTCCCAACACTTGTATACTCCTCTGTGTACCACACTGCCCCTCTGTCACAGAGATTTCCTGTGGCTTACTCAATATCCATTCTCTTCTCCTTCTTTGCAGAGTCCCAATATTGTTTCAGGCAAGGAAAAAAAATAGGGAAAAAAAACCCACTAGCCTGTCATTTTTCTCATCCTCTTTGTTGTTGTGGGAGATTATCTGCTATAATTCTGTCCAGTGAAATATAAACAGAAGTCTGATGGAATTTCTGGGAAAGTGGTGCCTTCTTGATATGGATGTTGCCTTATCTTCCTTTTGGCCCTTTCTTTCTTCCTCATTTCTGGAAGGTACACATGATGACTAAAACTGGAGCAGCCACCTTGCAACCTTGAAAGGCCAGGAATATTGCTGTGATTTTAGCGTTGACATCCTTGAACTTCCAAATCAATACCACAGTTTCCTTCCTTTGACTTCTCATTACATGAGAAAAATTCACCATGTTGTTGAAGCAATTGTTATATGGGTTTTCTGTTGCATCAACTGATTCAGTTGCCTGATACTCGTTAGCATTACAGTTAAAATGAATGCATTAAAAGTTAATGGTGTAAGTTTCTCACCTTTCTACCTATATTTTATATTGTTAACTCAACGATCACGTATTTAGACTTCCTGTCACTGTATACTACTCTACACAGTAAGATATAACAACTGGAACACCATTCTTATGCACATGGCTTACAGTCTCATGGGGGCTCAGAAACATAAATTTAGTTATAATATACAACATGAGATAGAATATATACTATGGTAAGCACCACGAGAAGTATATGTAGACAAACCTAAGGGTAAAATTTAAGAGAGTTTCTGCAATTTGAGCAAGATCTCCTAAAAATATTAAAAGTTTTAAAATCAGAAAAGTGAATCTCTCATCTGGGATTTCAGACACCCTGGACCGGACTTACTCATTGTGCCTTTAGAGTGACGCAGTGTGGGTGGTCACCTACTTTTGTGTGTCAGCTTTGTTGCCTCTTACTAATAATTAAAATGAGCACAGTCTAGGAGGCCAGAGATAAAATCCATGCTTTGAACTGCTGCTATCTTTGGAAAGTTAGATTGGTGAAAAGCAATGTGTGGAGGAGGAGGGGCAAGAAATGACACAGGACGTTGCCAAGGATTCTATTGACACAGACTGAAGCAGTAAGCCAAGAGCTGTAACAGGGAAGGCAGTAAACAAGAAACTGAAGCTCAGTGGTTGAAAGGCAAGAGTTAGTTAATGGAGAGAGACATCAAAACATCAGGCAGCCGACAGCCCGGAACAAACTCACAATGAGGGAGGGCGGGGGAACAAGCCTCCTCGAGAGAGCACAAAAATAGGCTGCTCTACTCCGGGACTCTCTGCGAAGTCTGTGAGGAAAGCCAGAAGCAAACCATAATAAGGGCATTATTTATAAAATCACAGAGACTCAAAGAATTAAAATGAGAAAACGGTCTCAAAATAAAGCATAAAAATTATAATCAGTAGATATTTTGAAAAGGCACTAAATGCTCAAAGAACCTGATTCAAAACGAGGGTCCAGGGACATTGGTGTTGATTTCAGTGCTTGATTTTAAGTTGATTTTTTTTTAGGTACAGATTTGATGAAAGAAAAGCTCTGGGAAATGCAAAATCAATGTGGAGTAAAATTCCTGAGGTTGTGCCAAATGCCATTCAGAATTCTCAGGTCTCGGTATAAGCTACAGTAGGAAATTTGAGCACATTACCATTTCTTCTAACTGTGACACAGGGTTTTCCCAGAAGATGAATGAGAGGAAAGCAGCCAATGAGCCAGGTTTGAATAATGAGGACTGACCATCTCCAGTCGACTACACACTTGAGAGAAGCTGTGAATACCAATAAGGCATCTAGTCATGTTTGTGCAACCACAAAATACTCCCCACTTTTACTCCCCTCAGGATTAATGGACCAAGTTATGCTTTGATGCATGACAGCCAGGGTCTGACAGAGAATTATAGATACTCTTCTATGGCACAAGTCCAGTCTTCCTGAAAAAACAGAGAACAGTTAACATAGATAACAGGTATTTTGGCTTCTATGACTGTATTCCATCTGCACTCTTCTTCTAATGAGGAATGCTAATTACTTCATCTAATGAGATTTGACTGAGAGTGGTTTTCTGAAATATATATTATATATTGTTTGTATTTTATATATTTTTATATATGAAATAGATCACTTATAGTATAATATAATAATAATGTATAACAATATTATAAATGATCTGAATTATTTCTAATGTAAGACATATAAGTAGTTCATTTATGATTTTTTTTCACTTTGAAAGTGCTACCTCTGAGGTAGCATAATTATTTCACATGATGTCAAGTGCCATAGAATAGGGATGTGACCTAGATACCTTTTAACTTTCCTTCGTAATTTGATGTTGACCTAGAATATGTAAATTCGCCTGAATTTTTCTTGAAACTCTTGTAGTAAGCAGGCTGCTTTACTTCGTCTGTGAAACACAGGAACGCACTTTCACAGAGTATACTGTTTTCTGGATTTCCATTCTAGGCCACCAGGATTCAGTAAGTAGTCATGTTCACCTTACCCATGTCTTCTTTGTTGACAGTAATTTCAGTTATTTCAACCTCAGTCTTCCCGTGTCTCTCTTCATTTATGGATCTATGCTATGATTTGTTATTATTATTATCCTTCTCCATACCTTACCTTGCTCTTTGGTATTTCTGAAATGTGGCAACGAACAGCACGAGGCAGTGTAGGAACACATAAAGCAGAATGTTACAGAAAAACCCTTCATGAATACTTAATTGTCATTACCTTTCTGAGAGTACCATCTCATCCTGATGATGAATCCAGTTCCCCAAAGCATAAAGTCTTGATTTTTATAAGCAAATGTGTGATTATAGTGAGCCATTAATATTTGATGAATAGAATGTGAAGATTGCATTAGATTTCCAAAAGAGATCAGGAACATATAATGGTTAAGAATTGGTCATGAATTTGCAAAGGAGTTTGATTTAAAGAGATTTTTTTTTAGCATTTCAATATCCTCATTAGATTCTTTATGTAGGAAGAGATTTTCTTTTCCTGCCAGTTTTCCTCTATAGAAAAACTGAGTTAATTATTTTCATTCATTTATACCTATACTTGTATGTTTGGATTGGACCTCATTTTTATGTTGCATAGCCTGCCCCAGGTGAATCGGATGCCCCAGTATATGAGAGCAGTCTAAAATTTAATTCAATAAAATTATCACAGTGAAAATTGTTATAATGAGATGATACTTAGAAATGTGTTTAAGGTCTGCCTTGACTTCAAATTAAATATAATTGCAAAGTATGTGTTATGGACTGAAATGTTTGTATTCCCTCCAAATTCATGTGTTGAAATCCTAACCTCCTATGTGATGGTATGAGGAGGTGGGACCTTTGGGAGGTAATTAAATTTAGATGATTGACACTGGAACCCCTGTAATGGGATTAGTATTAGAAGTGTAAGAGTTGTAATTAGTAGAAGAGGAAGAGACTAGGGTTGGATGTGAGGGCATGGTGAGCTAGGATACACTGCAAGCCAGGAAGCGAGCTCTCACCGGGAACCAAACCTGCCAGCACTTTGATCTTGGACGTGCCGGCTTTCAGAACTGTGAGAAATAAATTTCTGTTGTTTAAGCAAACCAGTCTGTGGTATTTTGTTATATTATAATGTCCTGAGCAGATTAATGAAGTATGAATTGGAAGCCAGGAACCATTTAAAGAATTTCAAATATTTTTCTAGCTAAGGTTGGCTGCTAAATTCACAGTCACCTTCAAGTACCAATAAAGAATGGTAACCAAATGACTAATAGTGGGCATTACTGAAAAGATGACCTATTAGGAAACAGCATGTTTGAAAACTGTAGAGAAGGTATTTTCTATAACTAAATTGCAATATGGAAAAACTTGGTTAAACAGAATGCCTAGAGAACAGTATTCCAATTAATTGGCTCTTTGATAAAGTTGAGCTGAATGTCCTTTGTGACTCAGTCATTGTTGAAAATCTTCTTCAACTAATGCTATCTTTATCTTCTCTCCCTCAATATCAGTCATAACTGGATCTTTCTTTGCATTTGGAAACTTCTATTCTGAAGCAGATTTCTCATTCTAGAATACTCCAGAGGGGGTAAAAATGGAAAAGTATGGGCATTTGTTTGTAGTGGAACTCTCTAATATCAGCTTTTTATGTGTGTGATTTGCCATTTTATGTCTATAGAAAATTCTAGACAACTGAAGTTTTCAGTTAATGGTTTTATTGAAGAAAAGACTGTTTCAGATCTCAGCAGTTAAAAGTAATTTTCAATAGTTGAATTTATCATGGAGAGATGGACATTTTCATCATCATGGTCATTAGATGGTCTGGAGAAAGAATGTAAAAGAAGAGTTAGGAGGTTGACATAGACTAAAATAAAGCATTTGAAATTTACCCTGATTCTGCATACTGCTTTTGAAATTAGTGTAGATCTAAACAGAGCTTTATCTATAGCTCATGTTCTACGGATACCACAGCAATGCGGTACTAAATACTTACTCTGTCCTGGGCACTGAGTTAAACGGTATCGCACACACACATACTCATATATAAAATCTCATTGCTATATATTTATATATTTCAGACCTTACACATTTTCGAAGGCTCTTGAAAAAGCTTGTGCCCTAAAATATAAATGGACTTATATTGCCTAATGCATTTAAGGCTGGGTTGATAGCTGGATTTTCTTTAAGAAGATACAGCCTATGCAGTCAGTTTTATCCATTGAAAACTATTTCTTTCACTTTTTCTAAGTCACTAAGAGGACTAGGCGTGCTTACATGTCCCAAAATGCAGCTATCAGACCTTTGTTCCACTGCCATTCTCCAGTGGTTCACCTTAATAGCATGAGTGAGTGTGTGATGTGTCTGTGTATCTTGGAACAGTTATTGCATTTTTTTCATTTTGAAAGCAATCCGTTTTTATCATAGGATATTTACAAATTGGAGGAACATTTGGTTTGCTAACTTTGTTATTATAAACAAGGTTGCAACAGATAGCTTTGTTCCTATAATTGTGTCTGTGCGCAAGGATACCTGAAGGTAAAAAATATGTGCATTTGTAATTTTGATAGATGCTTCCAAATTTTCCATGTATTATTGTTATACTGTCACCCACATTCCCACCAGCAATATGTAAGGTCACCCGTTTCCTTACACTATCGTCAACACAGTATGTTAGCAAATTTTTGAGTTTTTGCTAATCTATTAGATAAAAAAGATGTTCTCAGTATACTTTTGACTTTTATTTCTCTTATTATGATTGAGAATTTTTTCATGTTTGAGAACCATTCATATTTCCATTTTTATGAATTAACAGTTTATATACTTGCCCATTTTTCTTTTGAGGGATTATTTTTTGAAAGATTCGAGGCTTGCCTATTGCCTGCGATATTAGCTGACATTATTTTGCTCAATGTGCTTGTCTTTTGATATTATTCCTGTAGGATTTTGCCGTTCATGAGTTTTTTAATGAAGTTAAGGTTTTTATGTCAGTTTTTGGTGAACAGAATGACTTCTAGGTGAGATTATTTGAAAACTTACCATGGTTTCTTTTAGTAATTTTATGCACATTCATTTTATATACTTAAAACTTTGGTTTATTGAGAATTCATCCTGTTGGACTGATGAGGCAAAGTCACAATCAAGGTGAAGAAGAAAAGAGCTGGAAGAGTAATTAGAATAAAATACTGTGAAAGAAAGATGGGTCAAAGCAATCAAATTTACATCTTTTATTGAAAAATCCATTTTTTTACGCAAATTGCAATGCCACCTTTATCATATACATATCTTCCAAATGTGTTGTTTATTTTCAGAGTTTTTTATGCTATTGACATCATATATTCATGCTTAGCACTAAAGTGATTTAGTTATCATAGCTGAAAATATGTTTTAACATTTGAGAGGGGTATTGTTCCTATATATTTCCTTTTTTATCTTTTTAAAAAAAATTCGCAGCTTTTTGTGCTTGTTTGTTTTACCATCTGAACTCTAGAATCAGCATGTCTAGTTCTCCAAAACAAAACAAAACAAAACCTGTTGGCATTTTTAAATTGGAATCATATTACTTTATGGTTTGACTTAGGAAGAATTGTCATCTTTATGATGTTATCATCTTTATGATCCACCCAAGAATACGTATATCTTTCCTTATTTTCATTTTCTTTTTCATCTTTCAATAATTTTAATGTTTTCTTCATGAAGAATTCACATATTTTTGGTAAGGATTTCATTGTTATCCATTTGGTTGCTTTTTCTGGATTTCTTAAGCATTTTACTCCAGTTATTCTCCCAACTCTTTGTGACCTCATTTATCAGCCCTACAATTTATAGCTACATCTTTATAGTCTTCTTTTGAACTGGATTTTGTCTTCAAGCTTAAAATATTTTCATGGAATTCCAATTTGCCAGCTGAACAGCATTCCCTGTAACTAACCTTGTCTTCAACCTTCACATTCTTGTGCACACTCCTCTCTTTTTTCTTAAATTGCTATTGTCTATAGATTAATATCTACATGGACTGGAGTTTCTCACAATTCGCTTATCCTTTATCCCTTCTCAACTGGTTTTTGTTCTCAGAACTGTTAAATTCACATGGTTATAAAGTGACATGATAGTCTCGTAGTCATCAATTCCCATCAATTTTTCTCTCTGTTCATCTTCCTTCTCGTACCCTTCTGATTTGGTATGGTTTATTGCTTCTTCTCTCTTGAAACATTTTCCTTAGGTTTAGTGACACTGAGTTCTGAGTCTTGCTTCTCCTTCTAAATCCTAGTTCAAAAAGTATATGACCTCTAGGAGCCCATATTTTAACTCTACTCTTCTTGTACTTTCTCCTTTGGAATGCCATCTTTTCTTATGAATTCTGCTTTAAGAATATGCCTCCCAGTGCCCAGAGAAACATTGGAAGCCAGATGTTAAAGATGGTAGAAACTTTTCAGCCAACACTGCTAAATTTCTATGGCATAGACTCTCTTCCCTCTCCTACACTCTTACTAGGCTTTACACAAGCAAGAAATAAACATGTATTGTGTTAAGCCACTTATATTTCAAGCTTTTTCTGTTACAGCAGCTAACATTACCTTTACTAATACAATTGACCTTTGAACATTTCCCTCTAAAGATACTTAGACACTTCAAACTTACTATGTCCAGCATACATTTTCTTATCTTCTGCTAAACCTGATGTCTGGAAAGGAAAGACTCTCCTGTTTCTTTTTCACTCTAATACTGCTCTGGCCAGCGATTATCTGGGTTTTTTTCCCCCACATTAAGCAATTCTCCAACATCAGCATGGTGTCCTGCAATTCAATTCAATTTCGACACTAACTGGAGTTAGCACAGACCCCACAGGTTAAGGACTCAGTCCCACAAGACTGCCCCCAACTTCAGAAGCCAGTTACAAGTATTAGGTCCCTAGGTTACCCACAACTTCTGTCTGACTTGGCTACAAATCAGAGGTTCCCATGATACCCTCATCATGTTTGATAATTTGCTAGAGTGTCTCACAGAACCCAGAAAACCAGTTTACTTACTATTGCTGATTTATTATAAAGGATATTTTAAAGAATACAAATGAACAGCCAGATTAAGAGATACCCAAAGCAAGATCTGGAAGGGTCCCAAGTACAGGAGCTTCGGTGACTGTGGTATTGGGCTGTGCCACCCTCCCTGCATGTTGAATGTATTCACAAACCTGGAAGTTCTCTGAACCCTGTATTTTGGTATTTTTATGGAGACTTCATCATGTGAGCATGATCAATTATTAACTCAATTTCCAGCCTCTCTCCCCTCTTCAGAGAATGAGAGGTGGGGTTGAAAGTTCTAAGCTTCCGATCATGGCTTGGTCTTTCTAGTGATCAGCCCCCATCCAGGAGCCACTGAGAGTCACCTTATTTAAACAAAAGATGTTTATGTCACCCCGGAAGTTCCAAGGGATTTAGGAGCTCTGTGTCAGACACTCCTATCAATCCGAAATTCCAGAGGATTTAGGAGTTCTGTGTTAGGAACTGGGGTCAAAGGTCAAATTTTAGCAGGAACCTGGAGCAGAGACCAATATATATATTTATGATTATTTCACACTTGCTTTTCCTCCTTTTCCCTGTTCTTATTTATGAATAAAGTATACTACCCATCACCTAGACCAAAAAAATCATTCATTTTAACTTATTTATTATCTCCCTCACCCAATTGATTTCTGTTTCCTAGAAAATCTTGCCTGTACACGTTTATTCCTCTTCTCTCCATTTTTATAGCTTCTCCCCTATTTCAGACTCTCATTATCTCTTAATAGGACAATTCTCATAACTTTCTACCCAATCTCCCCATTTCATTTCTTCTCCAAGCTCTTCCCGTGCAGCTGTTTAATGTTCCAAACTTGTTTCTAATGTGCCATTGCCTTTTACCCAAACTGTATTAATAGAGTTCAGATTCTTTATCCACGATATGCCCTTCAACTGAGTTTTGCTGCCTTAGTCCGTGTGGCTGCACACGTGGTACGATGTACTGTGTCGACAGAGATGCCTGCAGTTCCTTGACCTGCTCTTTGTTCTCCTGCTGCCCTTCGTTCTCTTTACCTGGAATATCTGCCCCTCCACCTCACAAGTTCTGAATTCTCCCTGACTTCAAGGTCCAGCTCAAATGTTATTTCTTCCACAATGCTTCTCTGACCCACTTCTTTTTTTTTTTTTTTTTAGCCGGTTATTCTTTTTTTTTTTTTTTAAAGATTTTATTTTTTCCTTTTTCTCCCCAAAGCCCCCCGGTACATAGTTGTGTATTCTTCGTTGTGGGTTCTTCTAGTTGTGGCATGTGGGACGCTGCCTCAGCGTGGTCTGATGAGCAGTGCCATGTCCGCGCCCAGGATTCGAACTAACGAAACACTGGGCCACCTGCAGCGGAGCGCGCGAACTTAACCACTCGGCCACGGGGCCAGCCCCAAAACTGCCGAAACCCGGGATCGAACCAGGGACCTTTAGATCTTCAGTCTAACGCTCTCCCAACTGAACTATTTCGGCTGACCTCTGACCCACTTCTTGAATAATTTCTTCGTCCTTTAAGGGATGGAGTGTCATTTAAGACACACGCTTTCCTTATCGTTATATTTGTATTCTCTCGTCCACTAGAGAGAGCTTCATGATGACACTCTTTCATAAACTATTACTAATAGGATTTTACCTGAAATAAAAGTATCAACAGTTTTTGGAAAAGAGTAAAAATGGGTGTAAGTTGAGGTAGAAAATAGATCTTCAAGGGATTTGTAAATAGATTGTTCTTAGACAAGGTAAGATGCCTTCTTCCACCATCAGCAAACGCTTGTTACAAAGCGGGAGATGTTATTACTTCATAAGGTTCAACTAAACTGAATCACGAAACTTGACATATTTTTCAATTTAAAACAAGAGGAGTCTTAGCAGTATGTCACACACCGTGAAAAATAAATATATTCTCTTTAGAAGGAAAAAGTTCTAATAAAATGATTCTTTGATGTTCCCCAAGGAATGCTGTATCCATTGTGCTATACAGAAAGACAGTAATCCAAAGCACATGCCTGGAATACTGCTGTTGTCTTCAAAATCTAGGCTATCATTTGAGAAAGGAGCGATAGCTTAGATATAAGGATATGGACACAACATTACAAAAGTGTTGCGAAGCATGAACATACGCAAATGCATTTTTACTTTGTGTGCAGAGAATTCATTATACCTCTCTGATACCAGTCTGTGCAAGGCCTCTCTCCTTTTATTTTTTCATACTTACCTCTTTTACTTGATTCCTCATCTCTACTGGCATTCCTCTCCCTTCCTGTTCATATTAGACATTGACTTAAGTGTATCTTTGGAAATTAGATCGTGTTAGTCTGTCTAGATGTGTGCATGTGTTTTTTTTAATTTGCATAAATCATTTTGAATCATCTTATTCTGTTTAATAGGTTTTCTATTCACTATTCTATTCACTAAAAAAACACTATTTTTTTATTATTTATTAAGTCTACTCTGTACATCTACTTTTATTCTTCAGAGTGTTGCCTTGAGTTCCATCTCATGCATATACCGCATTGTACTCATCTTGTCTCCTGTGATTGACATTTTGTGTTGCCAGAGGAGGGTTTGCTAGGTTACGTGCACATATGATTTCACTAAGTACTTCCTGATTGCTTTGCAGAATGGCTGAATCGCTTTACAGGCCTAGCTGCAAAACCTGGCAGCTTAATTTCACCCTTATACTTTCTAACATTTGGTAATATCGAACTTTCTGATTTTTGTCAATTTGAAAACTGGCAGTTTGAAATTTGTGTTACTTTAGTAGTGAAGATGAGCCCTTTTTCAGAGATGCAGCCTTTTTCCACTCTTTCTCTTGGGTTTCCTGTCGTTCCCTTGTTGATTTTCAGGAGTTTCTTTTATATTCCGGATTAATACTTTATTAGTTTCAGACATTACACACATCCCTTCTAGTCTTTAATCTTCTATTTAACTTTGCTCGTAGTAGTCTTCATTGAACAGAAATTCTTACCTATATTTTGTGAAAATCATTAGTCTTTTACTTTGTCTTTCTTAATCAAATTTAATAAAGTATAATTTATATATATAAAATGCATCCGTGTTAAAGATACAGTTTGATAAGTTTTGACAAATGTATACGTCTGTGGCTCATCACCACAGTCAAGTTGTAGAAAATTTCAATCACCCTTGAAAGTTGCATTGTGACCCTTTGCAGTCAATTTCTGCCTTTGATCCCCAACTCAGGCAAGCGGATCTGTTTTCTGTCCCTAAGGATTAGGTTTACTTCTTCTGGAATGTTATATAAATGGGATAATGCAATATGTGCATTTTGTGTTTTGAAAGAAATTAAAAGAAGAAAATGTGTGTATATATCTGTCTGTGTGTATATACATACATATATACGTGCATATATACACATACACAGACAGATATATACACACATAGATATGTACATATACATATATACAGTTTCTCTGCTTCCTAAATATCTGAGCTGCTATTTGGTATCATTTCTCTTTAATCCTCCAGACTTCCTTTAGCATTTCTTTTAGGGCAAATCTGCTATTAATAGCTCATTTTTTTAAAAAAAAATTTATTTTGACTTCATTTTTGAAGGGTAGTTTCACTGGATATAGATTGATTCTTAACTGAAGTCCTGTACTTTGGACATGCCATTCTGTTGTCTTCTGGCTCTGCTGTTTGTGATATAAAATCCACCATTGATTGTATCATTGTTAACATCTATGTAAGGTGTTATTTTTCTGCTGCTTCCAAGATTTTCTCTTTATCTGTAGTTTTCAGAAGTTCACTATGAAGTACCTGAGTGTGATTTTCTTTATGTTTGTTCTACTTGATATTTCTTAAACTTAGATCTGCAAGGTAATGTTTCTTTTTCTTCTCTCTTTTTTTCCTTTATGCTAAGTTTGGGAAGATTACAGCCCTTATTTCTTCAAATATTGTTTTCTTTCACTTTTTGTCTCTACTTTCTTGGAACTCCAGTGACAGGTGCATTGAATCATTTGATATTATCCCACAAATCTTTGAGCCTTTATTCATTTTTCTTCAGTCTTTATTCATTCCATTGATCTCCTTTCAAATTCATTGATTCTTCTTTCTTCTTTCCTAAAACTGATGTTGATCCCGTTTAGTAGATTTTATATTTCTGTTATTGTACTTGTCAGATCCAAAATTTCCATTTCATTCTTTTTTATAGTTTCTGTTTCTGTGCTAAGATTCCCAATCTGTTCACACATTGAATTGTGTTTTCCTTTAAGTTTCAAATGTTTCCCTTTAATTATTTGAACTTCTTTTTTTCTTGCTGAGGAAGATTGGCCCTGAGCTAACATCTGTTGCCAATCTTCCTCTGTTTTTTTTGTTTTCTCCCCAAAGCCCCAGTACATAGTTGCATATCCTACTTGTGGGTCCTTCTAGTTCTTTTCTGTGCAATGCTGCTTCAATGTGGCTTGATGTATGGTGCTAGATCCAGGCCTAGGATCCAAACCAGTGAACCCCAGGCCATGAAAGTGGAGCACACAAACGTAACCACTATATCACAGGGCCAGCCCCTGAACATATTTTTAATAGTTGCTTTCAATTCTTTGCCTAGTATATCCAGAATCTGTGGCCATTCAGAGTCAGATTCTATTAATTGATTATTTCATAAAAAGAGATCACAGTTTCTTGTTTTTATTTTTACTTTGTTGCTTGTCTAGTAATTTTTGGTGGAAAAGTGCACATCATAGATAATTTGTTTTAGCAACTCAGAAACTGATTTTTTCTTTCTATTATTAATATTATTATTATTTTGTTCTTCTCTTTTTTCCTCATAAGTTAACTTGTCTGGACTCAAATTGTGAAATTTATTTCTTCTGCAACATTCAGCAGCTGATGTTTCTACTGATTTTTTTTCACCTTCCAGCTGCTGTTGCTGCTCCCCCCTCCTTCTCTCCTCCTCTGCTTCTTTTCCTCTTCCTCCTCCTCCTTCATCCTCATTCTTTCTTCCTCTTTTCTCTTCATCCTAGGCTTCTTACCTGATCCTGAAATTTAGCAATTAACCGAGAGTTTATGTGCAGAGTTTATACACAGATTCTGGAGCTCACCCAGTCTGATAGCTTTTCCTTCCTTTATTGAAATGAATTTTATTTTATTTTTCCACTTTAGTCTGTTATTGCGCATTGCATTACATTAAATTAAAACCACTTCCAGTTGTGAGGTAATATCCACTTAGAAATGATTTATTTTCCTTTTTATATATTTTTGGATTTGATTGACTAACATATTGTTATGTATTTTAATGTGATTTTTATGTAGTTTTCTTATCTAGTAATGTCTTAGTCTAATTTTAGTTTCAGGGTAATGCTGAACTCAACAAATGAGTTGTGATGTATTCTCTCTCTTTGTAAAATTGTTTCTGTGGGATTATTATTCTTTCTTATACATTTGGTAAAATTTTCAGTAAAGCTATATGGCATAGAGTAGTCTTTGTGGGGAGGTTTATAGTTGAAATACACTTTCTCTAGTGTATATAGGGCTACTTAGTTTTACTATCTCTTCTTGGATCAGTTTTGATAATTTGTATTTTTAGGGAATATTTCTGTTTTATCTAAATTGTTGAGTTTATTGGTATAAAGCTATTAATAACATTCTCTTAGTCTTTTAATATCTGTAGTGCTACTTCTCTTTTGTTTCTGTTATTAGTAGTTTGTGTCTTCTATTTTTTTGATCAGTCTAGATGTTTTGCAATGTTATTGATCTTTTGAATGAACCAGTTTTTAATTTCATTTATTTTGTCTTCTATTTTCCTATTTTATTTATTCCTACCTTTACCTTTATTACTTCTCTGCATCTAATTGCTTTGGACTTAATTAGCAATCATTTTTTAACTTTTCAAGCTACAAACTTATGTCATTGATTTTATACCGTTTAAGCTAAAATTTTCTTCTAAACTGTTTTAGGTGCATCTCAAAAATTTTGATATGTCATTCTTTAACTTGGAACTTTTTTTTACCCAGTAATGTGTTACCTTTTCTATAATTTGAAGTTATTCGTGTTGTGGTTATAGAATATAATCTTTGTGATTCAAGCCCTCTAAATTTACTGTGACTAATTTTATGGTCCAACGCATGTTCTATCTAATTGAATGATTGGGTGAAGTGTTCCATAAATGTCAATTAGATCAAGTTGATTAATAGAGTTTTTCAAGTCTCTCATATCCATAATGATTTTCTATTATTTAGCCTAACACTTGCTAGGTCATATGGTATGTATATGTCAAGCTTTATAAGAACCTGCCAAACTGTTTTCCAAAGTGGCTGTATCATCTTGAATTCCCACCATCAATGAAGGAGACTTCCTGTTGCTTCACATCTTCCCCAGATTTTGAGTTTTCAGGGTTTGTTCATTTGTTTTAATTTTAGCCATTCTAATAATGCCTTGGTGTGGTTTTAAGTTTGTGTTTTCCTAATGTCTAAGGATGATGAGAAGTTGTTTTCTGTGCTTATTTACCACCTGTATAACTACTTTGCTCAAGTGTCTCTTCAGATCTTTTTGCTTCTTTTTTGTTCTTGTGCAGTTTCTTCCTTATTACTACGTTTTAAGAGGTTTTCACATAGTCTGCATGCAAATCTTTTATCAGCTAAGTGATTTGCAAATATTTTCTTCCAGTATGTAACTTCTCTCTTTATTCTATTAATAGTGTCCTTTGCAAAAGCACATTTTAAATTTTGATGAAGTCATTATTACCAAGTTTTTATCTTTTATGTCTGTTGCTTTTGGTGTCATATAAAACTACTTATTACCAAACCTGAAGTCTTATAGATTTTCTTTTCCTTGTTTTTTCCTAGAAATGTTGTTTTATGTTTTGAATTTACATCTATGACTCATTATGAGTTAATTTTCACGTAAGATATGAAGTGTATGTTGAAGTTCATTTTTTGGAATAAGGATGTCCAGCTGTTCCAGCAATATATGTATAAAAGACTCTCCTTTTTGGGGGGGGCCTGTCCCGGTGGCACAGTGGTTAAATGTGCATGTTCACTTTGGCGGCCTGGGTTTTGCCGGTTCGGATCCCGGGTGTGGACATGGCACCACTTGGCAAGCCATGCTGTGGTAAGTGTCCTACATATAAAAAAGTAGAGGAAGATGGGAACAGATGTTAGCTCAGAGCCAGTCTTCCTCAGCAAAAAGAGGAGGATTGGCAGCAGTTAGCTCAGGGCTAATCTTCCTCAAAAAAAAAAAAGACCTTTTTTCATTAATTTGCCTTTGCACCTTTATAAAAAATCAGTTGACTATATTCATATGGGTCTGTTTCTAGGCTTTTTATTCTACTCCACTAATCTGTTTGTCCTTTTGCCAATACCACACTGTCTTAATTACTTTAGTTTTATAAGTTGTCTTCAAATGGGGAGTGATTCTTCTAACCTTGTTCTCCTTCAGGAATATTTGGTTAGTCTAGTTCCTTTACCTTTTTATGTGAATTTTAGAATTAGCTGGACAAAATCTACAATGCTTTCTGTGATTTGGTTGAGATTGCATTCAATTTGTAGATCAATTTTGGTAGAACTTATGTCTTAATATTGAGTCTTCCAATCCAAGTACGTGCTATAGTTCTCCATTTATTTAGAGCTTCTTCAATATCTTTCATTAGTGTTTTGTGTTTTCAGTCTACATATTGTGGTGATTAATTTTTTCTGTTAACTTGGCTAAGCTATGGTATCCGGATACTTAATCAGACACCAGTCTGAATGTCGCTGTGAGCGTATTTTTTATGATATTAACATTTAAATCATTAGACTTTGACTAAAACAGATTACACTTCATAATGTGGGTTCATTCAATCAACTGAAGTCCTTAAGAGGAAAAAGACTGAGGTCCTCCAAGGAAGAGGGGAATATGCCTTCAAACTGCTTTCAGACTTGAGCCACAGCACCAACTCTTGCCTGAGTCTCCAACCTGCCTGCTTACCCTGCAAATCTTGGACTTGCCAGCCTCTGCAATCATGTGAGCCAATTGTTTAAAATCTCCCTCTCTCTCTATATATATATGTATATTTATATTTCTTTTAGTGACTTTGATAGTTCGTATATTTTAAGGAATTGGTCAATTTTATTGAAGCTGTTGGCTTTCTGTCTATAGAGTTTTTCAATATTTCCTTGTTATCTTCTGGATATCTGTGGTATCAGTAGTGATGTCCCTTCCTTCATTTTTGATGTTGGTGATATGTGTCTTCGCTCTTTTTTTTTTTTTTTTTTATCAATCTTGCAACAGGATTGTCAATTTTACTAATTTTCCAAAGAACCCATACATGGGTCTTTGATTTTTCTCTCTTGTTTGCTGCTTTCATTTCACTGATTTCTGCTCTAATCTTTATATTTTCCTTTCTTCTGCTTGCTTTCTATTTAATTTGCTCTTCTTTCTTTAGTTTCTTAAAGTGGAAGCTTAGGTTGCTAATTTTGCATCTTTTTTAACATGTGAGTTAATGCTATAAATTTCTGTCTAATCACTGCTTTAGCTACATCCCACATATTTTTGTATGTGATATTTTTATTATGTTTTAGTTGATCATTTAAAAAAGTCCCTTTAGAATTCCTTTCTTGTTCATGAGTTATTTAGGAATGAGTTGTTTAATTTCCAAACATTAGGGATTTTCCAGATATCCTTTATTATTAATTTTAAGTTTAATTCCCTTATAGTCTGAAAATGTACTTTATTTTATTTATATTTTAAAAAATGTGTTAAAGTTTAACATTTCGTCTGGGGTATATTTTTTTTGGAAAGCTTCATATGCACTTGAGAAAAATGTGTATTCTGCTATTGTTGGGTGGATTATTTTATAAATGGTTCATAGTACTATTCAAGTTATTTATATACTTAGAGATTCCCTGATTAATTTTTCTATCTATTATTGAGAGAAGAGTGTTGAAATTTCCGAGTATAAAATGTGGATTTGTAAATTTCTCCTTTCAGTTCTATCAGTCTTTGCCTCATACATTTTGAAATTTCTTTTGTTACGTTCTTGCACATTTACAATTGTCTTGTCTTCTCAGAGAATTGACCCCTTTATAATTGTGTAATATCCCTTTTTATATCAGGTACTCCCTTGTTCTGAAGACTACTTTGAAATTAATAATGCTATAACAGGTTTCTTTTATTTTTTGTTTTCATGGTATACATTTCTCCATCCTTTTAGTTTTAGCTTATCTAAGGCTTTATATTTAAAGTGGCTTTCATTAGACAACATACAGTGGGTCTTGCTTTTTAATCCAACCCAACAATCTCTGTCATTTAACTGGTTTGTTTCAACTATTCATATTTCAAATGTTTCTCCATATAGTTGGATTAAAATCTACCATTGTGCTGCTTTCTATTCATTATATTTGTTCTTTGTTTCATTTTACCTCTTTTTATTTATTTCTCCTCCACTCCCTCCCTTCCTCCTTCTCTCTCTTTCTTTCTTTTTAAATTTTTTAACTCTAGCATCCCACAGTTTACATTTAAAAATAATCTATGTCTACCTTAAATACACTGTGCCACTTCATGTGTAGTGTGAGAACCTTATAACAGTCTATTCCCAGTTCCTCTCTCCCATTGCTTGTGAAATTTAAAAAAAAAATTTTTTAATTGCAGTAACTTTGGGTTATAACATTATATAGCTTTCATATGTACTCTCCTTCTTTTGTGTGTAGCTGTCCAGTTTTCCTAACACCATTTATTAAAGAGACTTTCTTTTCTCTATTGTATGTTCTTGGCTCTTTTGTCAAAGATTAGCTGTCTGTAGATGTGTGGTTTTATTTCTGGGCTCTCAGTTCTGTTCCATTGACCTGTGTGTCTGTTTTTGTGCCAGTGCCGTGCTGTTTTGATTACTATATCTTTGTAGTATATTTTGAATTCAGGGAGTATGATGCCTCCAGTTTTGTTCTTTTTTCTCAGGATTACTTTGTCTATTTGGAGTCTTTTGTTGTTCTATATATATTTTAGGATTCTTTGTTCTGTTTCCATGAAGAATGTCATTGAAGTTGTGATGGGGATTGCATTGAATCTGTAAGTTGCTTTAGGTATATGGACATTCTAACTATGTTTATTCTTCCAATCCATGAGCATGGAATATCTTTCCATTTTTTTATGTCGTCTTCAATTTCTTTCAATTGTGTCTTATAGTTTTCAGTGTATAGGTCTTTCACCTCCTTGGTTAAATTTATTCCCAGGTATTTTATTCTTTTTGTTGCAATTGTAATGAGATTGTATTCTTTTTCGCTTTGTGCTAGTCCATTATTAGTGTAAAGAGATGCAACTGATTTTTGTATGTTGATTTTGTACCCTGAAACTTTATTCATCCATTATTTCTAATAGTTTTTTGTGGATTCTTTAGGTTTTGCTACGTATAGAATCATGTCATCCACAAATAGTGACAGTTTTACTTCTTCCTTTCCAATTTGGATGCCTTTATTTCTTTTTCTTGCCTAATTGCTCTGGCTAAAACTTCCAATACTATCTTGAATAAGAGTGGTGAGAGTGGGCATCTTTATTCTTTTTCTTAGAGAAATAGCTTTCAATTTTTCACCATTGAGTATGATACTGTCTGTGGGTTTGTCATATTTGGCCTTTATTATGTTGAGGTACTTTCCCTCTATATCCATTTTATTGAGAGTTTTTATTGTAAATGGATGTTGGATCTCATCAGATGCTTTCTCTGTGTTTATTGAGATAATCATATGATAATCATATGATTTCTATTCTTCATTTTGTTAATGTGGTGTGTCACATTGATTGATTTGCATATTTATTCCAGGGATGCAGGGATGGTTCAACATCCACAAACCTTCTCACTTTTGAATCATATCCCATATTGGTTTTATGGAAGGGATCCAGTTCATGTTAGTGCCCTCTCCTTGAGAAACAGAAGCTCCCGTATTTTCTTTTTGAAGCAATTGAAGAAATTGAGTACTTAAAGTGTACTAAACACTTAGCAACTATTTTGGCAATGTAAGAGAGACATATAACATAATTTCTGTTTCCTGGGCTTAGTTTCTAATACAGTTAATCAACAGAGACTCCCTAAATATTCTGTTATAATTCCCAGGTATTTGACATTGAAAGTAAATATTTGTGACAATGATTATTATTCAAATTATACATTTAAATAACACTTCCAAGCTTATACACTTTATGCTCTTTTTTCAATTTGTTTCTTCATCCTACAGGTGTGGTATCTGTACTGTTGTCCAAATATCAAAAATTAGGGAACTTGATGCTCAGAAAGCTTAAAAGATCTACCTAATATAAAAAAGTCAATGGTAGAGTTAACACCAGGGCTGCATATTCCAAATCCAGTTCCAGTTTTGTATCACTAAAAATATTGCTGTGTGTTAGCACCCTTCTTTACTTACTGTGTGTCTTAATTTATGTCAGTTTGTGCCTAGGCTGTAAGACATAAAATCAAATATATTAAGGTTACTTTGAGATTCACTGAAAACTTCAAAGAATGTTACTGCCAAATAGAGTTTATATTTTCTTTTGGAAAAGTGATTTCTGTCAGAAGGAATTATCCATGCTATTTAATATTATATTCTTTGATGAGAATGACTGAACTTTCTCTGTTGTGTCTTTCAAAGTGCCTCTCATGGCTTTTACTTCATGATTTCCTATTGAATTTATATGACACCTTGTTAAAAAATAATTAATTGAAAATCCATATTTGAGTTGAATTCAGAACAGAAGAGTTTCAGCTAAAACAACCAGGTGTGAAACTCAGAGGTGTGAGCAAGGTCAGCATAAGGTAGTGGATCTAACTTTAGTATGCATGAAACCTACTTGAAAAACCTGTTAAAATTCAGATTGCCAGGCTTCAACTGTAGTAATTCTGGTTGACTTTCTGTGATGGGCTATTGAATTTAAATGTTTAGCTTTTACCTTAGGCTGGACTACTTTTTGAGATAGACTACCTAAGTGCTGTTATGTGTTAGTAAAAAGCAAGTCATCAGATGAGACAGAGGGTAATTTCAGTCTGAATACCGAGCAGTCAACCTTGAAGAGATGCTTCAATTGCTTGTTGGAATGAGGACAGTTAATTGAAAGGTCTAGAATTTGGCCCTGATCATCCTGATCCCTATGTGGGACTAGATCAGGATTTTCTCTCACTATGTTGCTTTACTTTAGCATTTAACCATGGTTTGTAATTTTCATTCATTGCTCTTATTTATTTTTCTATCTCTAGACTGTAAATTCCCGGAGAATGAGGTGTTAGTGTGCTATTCTACTTCTAGCCCTTAAATGGGTGTTTAATGTACATATGTGAAAAGAATGAATGAGGTGTGACCCTGAAGTGGTACCACAAAGCAGAATTTTGATGAATAAAGGTGGATTGGGAAGTTCTCCAAATCAAATTGACCCTCATTTTACAATTTTTTCTTTGAGAAGTAGTCATTTAATAATCTTTATTCTATAAGAAACTCTCACTTATCAGCCAAGAGCAGCTAACATGGTTAAAAGAAAAGGATGTGTTTTAAAAAGGGCAAAATTTGAGGTGATTGTGAACATGTCTAAGTTACTCAGAAAACATTCTATTCATTTTTTGTCATTCATTCAAAAATTGTTATTGAGCACCTATAATTTATATAAAGCACCACTTTATACATTACGAGGTAGAAATATAGTTCTTTCATTCTTGAACTTACAGTATTTGAGGAAGAAAGCCAAATCAGTAATTACAACAAAGTGTGTGCTGTCTGTAACACTGACGTGTCTGAAGTGGTTAGCACAGAACAGAGGCCATGTGTTTGTAGCACAGATAAGACAGATATGCTGTCTGGTACATTTCCTACAGATGATAACACATTTGTGTGCCATGTCAAAGGGCTCTGATTATAGAAATGAGCACATTTCTGTGTACTTATTTGTTTTTCCATTACATTGAAAGATGCTTAAAGTCCAGGAGTATGTCTCCCATGCTCATGTATTCTGTACAGAGTTCACTGCAATACTCTGAACTTAGTGGACCTCCCGTAAAAAACATTAACAAACTGACCCTTCCTACCTTCTGCTGGATGTGCAAAAGATTAATAAGATAGTTAATTCAATAAAAGTTACTGAGTGCATACAGGGGCGTTGCATAATTGAGAATTGACATGTAATTTTTCTCTTTACTCATTCTCGCTTGTCCAAGCATTCTGGATGTTTTCAAACAGTCCATTCTTGTGTGGATGTCAGTGCAGTTACCCTTTGTAAGGGGCATGATAAGACTCACTGGAAGCCACTGCACAGTATTTTGGGAAGAAATTTATCTTTTGTAATTTTGAATTTTCTGAAATTTAAATTTCTAATCAGTTCTTTTCCTATGTTCTACTGAGAAATGCGTAGGTTCAAAGAGTTATTCAAACATCTCATATACAGAGCAAGTTTGAAGCTGGGGGAGGAAATGTGTTTGAAGAGAGTCTCAATAGCGTGACCCTCTGACTCTTCTCAATAGCAAAATTCTAATCTACTGAGAAGATTAGAGAATCTGGCCTTCTTTCAGCTGCCCCACTTTGAGGCTTTTCCCCCATCTCCTGGTTTTCTTTAAATTTCATTGAGCCTGACTCTGCAACCAGACTCTAAGCCTCTTTGTGCTATTTTTGCTTTAACTTGATTGTGTTTCCTCAGAGGGGAAAGTATTTCAGAAAGTGCTGTTTACTCTGTGACCTAGGATTTTGCCTTGATTATGTAATTATTCAGAATGTTTAGAGCATGTAGTTAGACAGTGAATTGAAGTTCCCCAATTAAAGAATGTCAGAAAGAAGTAAGAAAAAAAAAAGATATTTGAAAATGTCAATATTAAGATCATACTTGAGTTTATTCATCATGTGAAAGTGGAAAGATTATAGACTTGGGGTGTTGATGGACTGAAATGTGAGCCCTGGATTGGCTATTAACCTTGTAGCTGGACTTAAATTCCTAAAGCCTCAACTTCCTCATCAACAGAAAGGGGATGATGATTCTACCTATATCACAAATTGTTGTTCAAATGGAATAAAATAATTCATGCAAATCACTTAGCCGAGTGCCTGGCTCTTGGTAACCATTTAATAAATATTAGCTTCTTTCTAATTTTTCCTAATATCCATTCATCCACAGGTCAAGCTAAATAGACTCTAGCAAAGAACGGCAACATTATCAGTTAACTACTCAATTTGTATAATTGAGGTTTAAAATTCACTTGCTTCCTTTCTATCCCCTTTCTTCTTGTCTGTCTTTTCTTTTAACTTCCCACTCATGAGCTGCTGCCTGAAAACACTAAGCTAAGATTGAATCACTCTTTCTCGCTGTACACTAATCAAAAAGGCAAAAGGAAGCAAAATCCTGAGTCTGACTCCCACTTTTTAAAACTTCTCAGAGGCTCGCAAACAAGCTACAAGGCATTCAAAGTAGAATCTCAATCAATAAGTTGTGACAGCGCAGCAACTGCTTTCTGCCTGATGCCTCAAACGTAGGTCTAGTTTTCGTCCACACACAACCAGGGTTACCATGATAACGAATCAGCGAGATATGTGATATTCTGCTTCAAGTGAATACGATGAGACTTTGTGATTTCTTTGCTATTATGTAGCAGATTATTTTCGTGCCTGTGGAAAAACATCCTAATGCAAACAGGATATTATTTTGAAATTAAATATATTTTTGAAATTAAATAATATTTTCAACGTTTGATTGAATTCCTTCGATGTACAAGATATTTTGCTAGGATTTGCAGAAGATTAAAAAAAAATTTAGACACCAATCATGGTTTCAAGGTGATTAAATATAATAACAGATATAACTATTAAATAATTATAATACAGAGTAGATTATTTTAAGATTTCTAATTACTGTGAGAATTTAGAGAAGAACGTGATTACTTCAGTTTAGGTTCAAGGAAGAGTGGAATTTTTTTGGAAGGTGGTGACCTTTTAGATGGCCATTAATTTATGGAAGATATAAAAAAAGGAATAGAACAGAGAAAGGGCATTCTAGGCAAAGGAACAACCTAAGCAAGGAACTGTAGCCCAGAAAAGATGAAGCATATATTAACAATAGCAAAGACCCCAATATGCGTGAAGCTTAAAGGAAGAATATGAGTTAAGCTTTGACTCTATCATTAAAGGCATTGAATACCAAGCTACAATTTATTTCTTTCACATGTATTCATGAATACAACAATTTTACATGCAGTTGCAATTGCAGGATGTAATCCCAGTCTTGTATTCAGTATACACTTATGTATATATTTTATTGTCTGGTGGACTGACTGAGGCTTGCTGATATTAGTGGAGGATATAAGGAGAGCCTCCATATGCATTGCTCCTGATGTCATCAAGTTTTTATTTTCAGCGAGATAGATTCTCAGACTTTTTGTTTATATCAAAAATCTAACAGTCACAAGTCTCATTTTATTCCCACACATGAGAGAGAAGAGGACAGTGTCACCAATCTTGTGGTTTGACAAATCTCACAAGTATTTATTGGTACCTTTCCAAAAGAGAAATGTCAATTTAAATATTACCAGGGAAACAAAGTGTTATCTACTAAGACAACTCACCTGTGTTACAGACATTTTAGAGGGTAAAGCTTTACTTTCACGGGGCATTGCTGTGCTCTCAGAAGCCCTGATATCATAAGGATCCTATGTTGAAATAATACTTCAAAGGACAGTTTTAATAATAGAAAATAAAAGGATTATATATTCCCCTAACCTGAACAAGACAGTAAGATTTGTGAGTTCTTAATTTACCACTAGAGCAGAATTGAATCTGCATTTCTGCAGTTGTAGGTAAAGGCAGAACACAGTCTCTTTCTTAATTTGCTGAGATTGTTTTTACTAATAGGGCAGCCTTTAATTTCCAAGGCTAAGCTCTGGAATTTCTTGGTTAGCACTGAGGAGAGGCAGAGGGAAGGCAGATCTAAGACGCACAAAATGTACACTATAAAAAGGGAAAAGCTATATGAGAATTATTAAGTAGGATTGCTAATTATCACACTGCAGACCACAATGATGAATATGACAGTATCGCAAGTTCTATCTAAATAGAGCTAATGCAATGCGAATTTAATAGACTTATAGATTTGGGTAGTTATTCTATAACATTAATAATAACTCCATAATTTAAAGGAAGTGTCTGACTTCAATCCCAACTGGAGATAATTTTTATTTTCTATCTGAATAATTTGTATGCTTCTGAATGACATTTTCTTAAGCCAAATCTAATTTCTTAGAATATACTAATGAAATAAAAGAATGATACTATAACTACTCTAAGCAATCTTAACTAATGCTGGTATCTCTTCAACAAAAGTGTCCAATGGCAGTCAACTTGTCAATAATACACGGACACAGAAAGTGGTGAATCTTTCAATAAAATCTCTGAAACCATTCGTTGCCGAGAATCTTATCATAACATATCATCATTCGTTAGTATGAGTTGTAACTCTTACTTTGCAAACACATGTCTTTAAAGAAGGAAGCTTTTCTAAGATACTTTAAAAAAAAAAAAAGTAACTATAGGCTTAGTTCATTTCCTAAAGGAAACATTTTGTTTTATACATGTTGTATCGTTACTTGGGTCAACTATGGGTTTAGTAATTCCTGTAGGAAGATGATTACATCCAGGAAGGATACACTTAAAGAGACACATTACAGATGCCTTTTCCCAGGTTGATCCACCTAAGGGAAAGTAGAACCATATATTATCTTGCACAAAGCAACGTCTCCAATGAACTGGAGAAAACAAAATGAAAGTCTAGTTCTGAAATCTACATTGCTACAAGTTGTATATCCAATAACTGACAAAGAGTTAGGCAAATGCAAAATATTTTTTAAAACTTTGTCATATGACTACAGAAGTATCATCATATTAATCTCAAAAGTTTAGATTCAGCTGATTATGTTGTGGAGATTGCTGGTTTCTGACCCAAATCCATGTTCTAATCTTCTTTCTGGTCATACTGGTAGGCATTTACCAAACTTTTTTGCAAATAGGCATGGTCATGTAACTGAGTGCCAGCAAAGGATTGGGAGCACAAGTGGTTCATGCCACTTACAGGCCTGAAAATGAGATAAAACTTCTCATGTATGTTCCTCCATGCTCATCGCCCCTCTCCAGTGGCCTGGAATTGAGACTTCATTTTGCATGAGGAGGTCAGTCCCACTGTTCACCTGCCTAATGCGTTTTTTTTTTTTCCTTAAAGATTGGGACCTGAGGGGCCGGCCAGGTGGCACAGAGGTTAAGTGCGCATGTTCCACTTCAGCAGCCTGGGGTTTGCCCGTTTGGATCCTGATTGCGGACATGGCACCGCTTGGCAAGCCATGCTGTGGTAGGCGTCCCACATATAAAGTAGAGGAAGATGGGCACGGATGTTAGCTCAGGGCCAGTCTTCCTCAGCAAAAAGAGGAGGATTGGCAGCAGATGTTAGCTCAGGGTTAATCTTCCTCAAAAAAAGAAGAAAAAGATTGGCACCTGAGCTAACAACTGTTGCCAATCTTCCTTTTTTTTTCTTTCTTTCTGCTTTTTCTCCACAAAGCCCCCCAGTGCATGGTTGCATATTTTAGTTGTGGGCCCTTCTAGTTGTGGCATGTGGGACGCTGCCTCAGTGTGGCCTGACAAGTGGTGCCATGTCTGTGCCAAGGATCCGAACCAGTGAAACCCTGGGCCACTACAGCACAGCGCATGAACTTAACCACTCAGCCATGGGGCCGACCCCTGCCTATAAGTTTTTAATGTGTTGAACTCATACTGTATTTTGGAATATATTTGTTATAGCTATTAGGCTACCCTAACTCATATATAAATGTTTATTATAATAATTGGACAGAATGCTATCCTGATTCAATACTGAAAATAGGAAAGCCGTACAGTTGAGGTCCACATTTATTAAAAAGAACAAAAAACAAAACTAACTCATAATGCTTACATGAAGATATAGAAGGGTATTCTTTTCATTTTTTTTCTTATTTTTCATCATATGGAAATTCACATGAGGTATAACACTATGTCCATGTGTGTGCACACCTGTCTGTATTAATTGGGCATACATGCTCTGCCAAGAATTAGGAAGATAAAGCATGAAGAAGAAAAAGATTGGGACCCCAGGTGATCAAATTATAAGGATATTCAAGACATCTGGTAAAGTGCTTGCATCTTCTCATCCCTTCAAATATTTAGAGTTTACGTGAAGACATGGAAGGGTATTCTTTTTGCTGTTTTTTTTTTTTTTAGAAAACAACATCTAATAGAAGCAGAAAGGAGTAATAATATATAAAAGATTATATTAATCTACAGAAATCCACAAAGTGGCTGAAAGTATGGGGAGAAAGGAGGACATTGCGTGAAGGTAAATGGAGAACAAAGCAGGACAAAAAGGAGAGGGAAACAAAAATGACATCATTAAAACTTTGGACTTGGGGCTGGCCCCATGGCCTAGTGGTTAAATTCAGCATGTTCCACTTGTCACCTTGGTTCGGTTCCTGGGCAAAGACCTATACCACTTGTCAGCAGCCATGCTGTGGTGGTAACCCACATACAACATAGAGGAAGACTGGTACAGATGTTACCTCAGTGAGAATCTTCCTCAAGCAAAAAGAGGAAGATTGGCAACAGATGTTAGCTCATAGTGAATCTTCTTCAGCAAAAAAAAAAAAAGGCAAAATTTTTAAAAATCTAGGTTCAACTCCTATATCCCGCTTTTGTTAGCCATGTAACTTTGCATTTCAACAGTCTTAGTTTTAGTGTTTCCATCTGTGAAAAGGAATAAGAATTCTTGATGTATTGCAGGATTGTAATGCAAATGAAATAAGATAATAGATATGAAAGAGCTTTGCAACCTATAACATAGTCTCACACACGCAGAAATACTTTTTGTAGTATATTCTTTAATTAACATGTAGCATTTTGAGTCATTTTGGAAGGAATATATTGATGATATTTTCCTAAGAGAGACCTCAATAGTAGCACAAGGCAAGATTGAATAGGGAAGAAAGCTTTAGAAAGTCTCATTCTGATTTTTAAAAAATGAAGGTGGGTGTGAACCATAATAAATATTTGATTTTCTTTGGGGACAAATTTATCCCATGGAAAGCAAAAAAATCAATCAAGTAAATCAGGCTTAATTTTTTCCAATGAGCAAGAACAATGGTGATATGAAAGCACTGGAACATGGAAAGAAAGTGTCCAGGTTATCTGAGAATAAAGACATGTACTGTAACTAAAAGTGCTAAACATATTTGCCAGGGGAGGGGGAAGTGGGAGAAAATGTAAAGATATGATTGTATGGTCTGACACTCTTAAAGAAACATTGGCTTAAGACAGATGAGAATCTTAAAAATATTCACTCTAATAAAATAAAATATTTGATGGAGAATTCCAGAAGCATGGTAATTGGATCATGATAACTGGACAGGAAGCACTAATGAAACTCAGATTTTTGAAAAAGGATCCAGAAAAGAAGATGAAAGGAAGGTCAGTTAAGCACAGAAGGAATAGCAGAGCCCAGAATGAGCTACACTTCGAGAAAAGTGCTAAATACAGGAAGCAGGAAATTTTATCTATAATAAGAAAGATTGGACAGGATGCTAGCTAGGTAAAGATGTCATGATGTTAACATATGAAAGCAAGAAGTCAGACGTGCTGAGGTCTTATTTAAATTCCATCTTCTCCAATAAGTAGGAAGTGGTTGAAACACAGAATCTCTTAACTCCACAAAGCACATTAGAACCAGTAGAGAAAGTTACCCCAAAGCAGATGTAGATACAGTGAAAGATGGGACGTGCTAGAAATTTGTAGTAACTGAAAATTTGACTGCCCGGCTCAGAGGTAGTAAAATGTCCGTTCCTAGAAGGATTCAAGTAAAGGTCATGTTGTAGTCTAATTGTTAATATTATAACTGAGTGGAAACTTGAGTTAGAATAATTCTAAACCCCCTACCCAAGCTGAGATTCTGCAGTTCTAATTGAGATTATGGTCACTTTATTCTAGAGCAGAGTTGCTAAATTTAGCAGATAAAAATACAGGACACTCAATTAAATGTGAATTTTAGATAAACAATGAAGAATTTTTTTGGTATAAGTATATCCCAAATATTTTATCTGGCAACCTTCTTCTAGAGGACAACATGATTTTTTTTTTTTCTTCAAATGAATCTCTGGCTCAATTTGTGCTTTTTTCTGGGGATGCAAGGAACAGAGAATGAATAAATCATCAGCACAGCCCAAAACTACTCAGAGACCTGACTTCAGGGGCTTGGCCACGATTTTTAAATGCTAGAATACATGGAATCACAAGACTCCAAAGAACTCTTACATGAGACCTGGGCAGTTCCTTAATGTTAAGAGCAAAATGGATGACTTAGCTTTTCTTAAGACAGAACATAATGAAATAGTTGTTTGCCACAGATATTCATTGCTTAGGAAGCTTACGGAATCTTCTTTACTTAGGTGATTCAAAACCATCTAAAGGTCATCCTTCCTAAGCATGTGGGAGTGGATGGTAGGCTTCTCCAAATACCTTTTAGCTCGGAAAGCCTATTTTTAAGCCTTACCAGAATTCCCCTCAGGTATCATAGGGATTCTTACTACAGATGTTGAAATCTACTTCTGTAAGTTAATCGATGTGTTCTTTGGATCTTTGTGATAACTGAACTATATGGAGAATTTAAGGTGCTCTTTGGCTCTGTACCCATTTGAACTGTGTTATCTCTTTCCACCAGTATATACCAAAGGCAGAATTGAAATAGCTCTTGATTATAATACTATCTTTTTTCTTTTTCTTTTTCTTTTTCAAGGAAGATTAGCTCTGAGCTAACATCTGCCACCAATCCTCCTCTTTTTGCTGAGGAAGATTGGCCCTGAGCCACCGTCTGTGCCCATCTCCCTCTATTTTATATATATCTCCCGCTATTTTATATGTGGGGTGCCTTCCATAGCATGGCTTGATAAGCAGTGCATAGGTCCACACCCAGGATCTGAACCAGTGAGCCCTGGGTTGCCAAAGCACAGCACGTGAACTTAACCACCGTGCCACCAGGAGGGCCCCAATACCATCTTTTTTTCTTGTAGTGTATAGTAAAGACTTGGGTGGATACCAATAAGCATCATTGGTTGCAAGCTGGAGGGTCAGCAGATGCAGAGGTCCCGTGTTCCTTCAGCTTCCTGTGGAAAGGAATGCCTGGGTGAGAGTGCAGCTATGTGCTCCATGGGTTTGGATTCCAGGAGAGGGACTCCAAAATACACATTATTTTCTTTAAACAGGGCAAATGTAAGAACAGCTTTACGTGGGAGGAAAAATACAGTTTGGGCTTAGGCGCTAGCCATTTAGTTGAGTGTTAGAAAACCAGCTGTTCAGCACTTTGAGTTCATGAAGGCTCTAGGTCCTTTTGGGAGTTTAGTTTGGAAGAAAGAGAGCTCTTGGTCTTGCCTAACTAACTGCAAAGTAGTGCAGAGGAAGCGCCCAAGGTCATTCACTATGCAGTCCTATCCAATGTGAAGTCAAAGAGACAAGAGGCAAGATTCACCCACAAATCTATTTAAAACCCCTCACTTTTGTTCAAAATAATATTATTTTGTTAACATTAGAATTATAAGGTGTCATATGTATTTCCTGATACAATTCTATTCAAAAACATGGGTAATTAATGAGTACATAGTATTAGGACTTTAGGCATTTGCCAAGGCTAAAACAAAGTACTCTCATGAAGTGGACTGAAGTTCACAATGGAATTCCATTCTCACTGAGGAATTTTTGGAGAAAAAATAAGAAAAGTGAGAATAGGCTAGAGTTTGATTCATAAGCAACAAGAATGAGGTGTTTTTTCAACAGAGTAGAGGGTCAATAGATGGTTTCAAATGATGGTCAGGTGGGTGCCAGTATTGTTTATGTCAGCAGACCCCACTGAGACTGTTAATGAATTGCTTTCTTTGGACAGATTTGTCTCAGAGTAGTACGACGCTGAGCTTGAAAGTGCCAGGAGGATATACGTAACTAGAACAGGTATGGGCTGAAAATAATTAGAATGTTTTGGAAGGTGGGATACCAAAGGCAGGGAATATAGTTTGTGGTGATTCTAATTGCCCTTATCTGAGATGACATGGTCTTGAACTGGGATAGTCGTAGTGACCAGGAAAAGGGGCAACAGTAAGACAAACATAACAATAATAAAATAACAAATTACCTATATACGTAAATTTGAGTTGTGAAAATGAAGTGACCAAACTTATTGATCAAAAAATGTCACTCAACACACTGCAAATGTTATATATATGAATAAAAGACTCAGGAGTCTGGATCTTCAGGGGCTATTTCGCTGCCCCCTTCCGAATGAAATAGAACCCATACAGTTAGGGTACAAGCTGTGAATCATCTACAGAGCATAGCCTTAGGCCAGGGCTTAATAAACATTTGCCGAGTGAGTTAATAGGATCACAAAGAACACACCTAAGGCAGATAAATTGCTTACTCTATTTCTGTCTCAAAATTCCCCATGTTTCTTGATTATAAGCAGACATTGTGGTACAAAGATGTACTTAGATGACAGATATAAAGATTATAGACATATACCTTTTCACATAAAGTATACTTGATTTTAAGATGTGTCTCTGTCTAAACCACTATATTTTTTGCTGTCTTTTTTTTAAACAAACATACAAAAATAGTTTTTTGATAAAAAATGTACAATGACTTTTTTTTCTTTAGTTACTAAGTGGCAATTCCAGAGAGGGTCTCCCTTTTCTCATGTTGTTTTTAAAATTCCAAGAAGTGTCACCTACATTGGAAATGTTTGCTAAACCTGAACTTTCAGAATGCTAGTGAGATACACTTTTATTGGATCTATGAAAGTAATTCCCCAAAGAGGGTACTTCCGAATAGTTTACAGAACCAATTTGGGGTTTACAGAGGGAAAAAAATAAAATGCTGAAAAACTGCAAGTATTCCCTTCTCAGCTTAATGTCTAGAGGAAAGACTGATGAATGAAACTTCAGTGGTTCATTTAGGTGGCACTTGGGTTGGATGAATTGTATAACCCTATTTCATTTTATGTGGTTTTCTCCAATGTTCCAGAATCATGATATTATTAATGCCATGAGCAGTAATATGCCCACCAAAAATAGCTCATTCTAGGATTTCCGTAGTAATGGTAAACAGTGGTAGATCAATGAAATTGACAGGCAACACAAAAGGAACTTTTCATTCAATAAACAATTTCAGCAGTCCTAGAGAATACAATTTTTTAAATCTCTTTTCTGTTTTGAGATTTTTTTGTGTGTGTAATGGTGGTTTTTCACCAGCACTAACATAACAAGTTGGAGAGGCACAGTATTGATCTTTTAAGTTCTATGATTCAGTAGCCTTGTTTACTTGTTTATTTTCGGCTTTCCTATAGTTGGGTCTTATCTGGTAGAAATGCAAGTAGGCAGTTGAATAGTCAAAGGAGAGGCAACCAAAGAAAGAAAAGTAAATGGCCTCGATAATCCATACACTAGCTCATCAACCTCCTGATTTTTGAGCGTTGATTGGATTCACAGGCCGTGAAATGGAGTCCTGTAAAGTTTTCCTAGCTAAACCTCAACTTAATTTTGCCTCCCAGTAAAAACTTTGCGAAGTTTAGAAACCAAATACTAAGTTAGAACACACCAGTGGTGACTTAGGGCCCAAAGGAGAAAACAGAACAAGCAGATATTTGGGGAAACCAGCTGAGTCAGCATGGTGCTCGTTAGCGACGGCAGCCTCCACGCCTAAGTCTCTGTAGTCCTGAGGGTAAATCACTTGTTTCATGGATCATTCATGGGCTGACGTAGGTCAACACAGTTTTCTGCTTTGCACTAAAATAGGTAAAATCATGTTTTATTTGAATTTCTCATTTTTTTCTGCAGCATTTTATTAACATGGAGCAATGTGACTTTATTATTAGTTTTGCTTTAATTATATTTCTATTTTTGTGACCTTTTTAGTAAGTTTTATTTATTTTTAATATATGTGTATAAATATATATATATATTTTTTACATGGCAAGAATTAGGTGTTTTATCAATCCTGGTGATTCTAAGGATTCTAAAAATTATCATTTAGGCCAAAGCATGATGGCTAGAAATTTTTAAATTTCTAACTTCTTATTTTAGATTTCTGACTGTTATAAAATAACCATTTCACTCGATATAGTTTTTTTTAACTGAGAAATGACTTCTAGATATTAAAAAGTAGCATGGATTTAACAAGGTAAGTCTTTTCAAGGACACATTAATGTCATCAAAACTCTCAAAAGGCAACTTTTGCCTTGTATTATCCTGTTCTATGTATAATGTTTTTATTACCTGTCATAGAAATAAAATTGGTTTTTCAATTCAGTTTTTAAGTGTTATGTTATATCCAGCATTGCTTGGTTCCATTTATATTGATTTAAATATAATTGGACTGAATATAACTGACCAGTGATATCCAACATGTTAAACTCTGGAAGTTGGGCTTCTTTCCTGTCTGATACTTTGTTCTACAACACTATTCTACAGCTTTTTCCTTCCCTTTTCTTTCCTGGGTCTTTGCTCATGCTATTTTCTGGATCTGGAAATATTCTTTCCAAGTCCAAGTACCCAGCTCAATTTGTTGAAAGCTTGGTTCCCTGGAGTCCTAAGCTCCAAGCAAGGTAGCCATAGGGTAAAGAGTTGGTGTCATATTTAACAATATTGCATGGTACACTTAAAGATTTAAGGATGTATATCTTATGTTAAATGTTCTTAACACAATTAAAATAAGCAGAAGAGAGATATAAAGAAAAAAAGTTGGGGATCACAGGCCACATACATCAGGACTAACAGCCATCCAAGAGAAATGAAGCGAGGGAGAAGACACACTTCAAGTGGTGGGATTACATGGGTGATCAGGATCTGGATACGTAAAAGCCACTAAAACTAGAGTAGACTGAAGCCCCAGGACAGAAAGTGAGAAGAATGCAGAGTAAGTAGAGCCAAGGCAAGGTGTGAGAGTAATTTCAGAATTCGTCTCCAACCTCCTTGCCGCTTAATGAAGTCCTGCTGAGCAGAGGCTGAGGTCTTCGTATATCAAAGCTCTGCCAGACACGGCCTTCTAGGATTCTCAGCTCAGATTTTGTCTCTTCAGTGAAGTCTGTTCAGTATCCCCCACACTACAATTAATCTGTCCCCTCAATACTTTATCAATATTCCCATTGTATTTCTACTTTCTAATTCAATTCAATAAATATTGAGTGCCTGCAACGTGGCAGACTTTCTGCTAGGAAATTCCTTTCAGTCTTTATTAGTCTCCCAAAAATCACAAAACAAGAATTAGCAATGATTAGAAAATGGAAGATGGCTCCTGACTGTTCTCTCTGTCACGGTTGTTAGTATCATCTTTTCCAACCCACAGCAGATGCTTGAAGTCCAGGAGCTTTCTCTACCATCCTACATGTGGAGCGTGGGTTCTTTGCTGTGATTCAAGTTTCTTAGATGTGCCATCCTGCTATCAAACTCTCCAGCTCTGGCCACCTCCTAGGGGACTAACTGTGGTCTATACTACCAAAGGGACCTACAGACATCTCTTTCTCCAACCAGACATCCATACCTTTGCTTTCTACCCCAGGATATCTGAGATAATCTCCTCAGTAGTTTTAGGCTCCTTTAGCTGCTTCCACTTTGTATCAGGCTGTAAACCCTGAGGGGAAGAATTACAAAGCTGGATTATCTCAGCAAGATGGGGAAAGAGAAAATATATCTGAACTTCCAGAAATTTACCTGCCAGTCTAAAATGAAAGATAGATATTGAACAAGTGACTATTATAGATGAGAAAAATAATTGTAATTATAGCTACCAATTACAATTAGAGGATTTATTCCCCCAAAATAAGCCAACACACGAATATATTTAGCTACATTTATGCCTATTACAGTATCACTTATTAGGAGAAAAAAAATGGGATCAATGTTAGTGCTCAGAAATGGGAGAGTGGTCAAATAAAGTATGTTGCTTCTGTACAAGAATGTGCTACATGGGTACTTGAGCATTAAAATGATGTTGATGGTGACATGAGAAGATGTTGAAATTATATATTTAGGTACAAAATATAGGTTACAAAGAATGCAAATGACAAGGTACATGCCAAAGTTTTACCAGTGGTTATGACTTAAGTAGTCCAGTTGGTGAGAAGTCAAAAGTTTTCAGGGGCCGGACCCGTGGCTGAGTGGTTAAGTTCGCGCACTCCACTTCAGGCGACCCACTGTTTCGTAAGTTCGAATCCTGGGCGCGGACATGGCACCGCTCATCGAACCACGCTGAGGTGGCGTCCCACATACCACAACTAGAAGGACCCACAACTAAGAATTCACAACTATGTACCTGGGGGCTTTGGGGAGAAAAAGGAAAAAGTAAAATCTTGAAATGTTTTCAGCTTTGCTCTTTTTGTTCATTTGCATTTTTTCGTTTTTCTCCAAGGACTGTGTATTTCCTTTTAACCACAAAAATGAAGCTAAAAAGAACTATTTTGAATTTCATAAAGATCTAATTGCTTCCATGTACTAAATCTTTACTGTGTGTCAGTCACTTTGGTAGGCACTTTATGTACGTTATTCTATTCTTCTCACCAATCCTGAACAAAATAGGTATAAGATGGAAACTTTTTTTGCTGTTTATTTCCCTCCTTTGTTCCTAAAGGAGGAAATATTCATCAGGTTGGCAGATGGAAGAGCCATGTTTCCTACTGGGCAGGATTGCAATACGGTAACAGGCTCCTCCCTCATGGGTGGCCCCTCATCTACTCCATCTGTGTGGTTAGGTGAGGAAGAGCCCCCCCCACCAAGCCTTTGTTTTTTCCTTTCTCTTTGATTAATACCTTGACATGCTTGTCATTGCTGTTAATTTGGGCAGAATATGGTTATGAAGTGAGAGAAAAGGACTTTAAGGCACGGGAATGAGAAGAAGAACTCTGATTTTTAAAAAGATAACTGTGGAGGAGTTTCCACACAAATTTCTGGATTAGATTTTCTGGAATTCTTTTGCATTCATTTCCCAACAAAAGTAGGGATTTCTCAGGAAATCAATATTGTGTTAGGTCTAAACCTCTGGCTGTATGTTCCACACCAATGATGGTGTAACTTCCCTTAACAGGCTATCATCCATTCATTTATTGTGTGTGTAAGGGAATGAGACAGCAACTACACAAGCAATGAGACATCAAGTGATAAAGTCTGTGCCTTATCTAATGATTTTCTTTTGCTATGGAAATTTTTTTTTTGGTGAGGAAGATTGGCTCTAACATCTGTGCCAATCTTCCTCTATTTCGTATGTGAGATGCCACCACACCATGGTTTGATGAGCAGTGTTAAGGTCTGCCCCCAGGATCCAGACCCACGAACCCAGGGCTGCTGAAGCAGAGCATGCAAATTTAACCACTATGCCACCGGGCCAGCCCCTTAAAATATATTTTTAAAACTCAGAGTAATGAAATAGATTCTGAAAGTTTATGATACTTTTTACATTTCTTTTTCCTTGCAACTTGATGCCAAATTCTTTTCAAATGCCTTAAACATATTATGTTACTATGTAATGGTTCTCCTTAAACATTTTTACCTAAAAAAAATGAATAAGAAAATAACTTGTGTGAATTGAAAGATGATAATCCTGTCAGGATCAAGGAGCAAATAATTGATGATCTTTAATATTTTACAAACGTAATACTGTGTATGAACAGCTCTTCTAGATGACAGTAAAGATAAAGCTAAGTAGTTAACACTTATTGGTAAGATACCCAATGAGTCATGAGGATTACAACTTGTCATGAGGGAACTGAGACTTTTATGGCTGGCATAGAGCCTGGTTTTGAGAATTCTGCTTCAGTTGGTTTTTAGTAATTTAGAAATAGATCATTCACTTGATTCACATAGCTTCTCTTATTTCTCTAAGTCTGTTCAATCTTTATTATGTAAGGCTGAATTTGTCTAGTACTTTGTATTTTACAAAATAATAGTTTTTCATAATACACCATTCAATTTTTGTCTACTCAATGTCAGTTTTGCTAATACCAGTGCCCTCTTCTTTGTACTTTGCCCTTCTCCTACTCCATGAGGTTCTGATGGGACTGCTCTTCACAAAGCTAATTGGGTTGTGCAGCAGGGTTGTAACATAACTGAGATCTGGCTGTGATTGGAATGAGCACATAACCCAAGATGAGTGAGTTATAAACTTTTGATGAAATATTATATATAGACACTAGAAATAGAAAATAAGTTCATGATATTGTCTCAATCATGTCCTCTGCCAAAGAGATACCACCCCTTCCTTTCTAGTTAAGTGACATGGTAAATTTCTTTTTTTTTTTTTCACTTAAGCTAATTTGAATTTGGTTCATATCATTTACAAAGAAAATGTGAATGGACCTCATGAAATGGGCCCAGCACTGGTGTGTGAATTTTTATAGCAAGACCCTGCTTCAATGAAAGCTCTAATTAAACAAGTAAATAGGATGACCCACTTTGTAGATATAGCCATTCTCCTTCCTTAGTCAGCCCAGGGTTTATTCAGTGGGCTTATTTACAAAGTGGTAAAATAGAGTGAATATGGAAGTGATGGTGTTCCCCTTACCAAGACTGACCTGGCTACTGCCACTGCCAGTGCCTAATTTTCCTGAATTATTGATAAGTATCAGGTCCCTAATAAGAAATGATATTTCTAAGAGATCCACCAGCTACCTAGTTGTAGGTCAGTTATATTGGGCTTTTCCATTTTACAAGGGTCACCAATCTACAGTCTCCAAAGTACTTATTTTGAATTTGGTTGTTTTCCTACCTGTAATGTTTCTGTCAGATCCTTTACTCCTAGGTTTACTCACCTAAATATTGTCACACAAATCATCTCTCTTGTTTTAACTCACTTCCCAGTGGAACAAGCAACACAATGCACCAATGCCTGTGGGTTTCCTAGTCTTATTGCATATCCCACCTGTGGTACCAGGGTATGATTTATAATTATTTTAGTAGTGGAAAAAGAACTAAGTCAAACAGAATATATAGGAAAGGATTGAAGAGAAGATTTGAAAAGCTAGCCTTGAGATGGTCAGAAACCAGAGCAGCTCTGGTTTTGTGTACATTAGGTGAAGCTGACTGAATGTTTAAGGCACTGTCATCAGAAACTCAGCTCTAACTTATTTGGTTTCTGAGTGTGTTTGGTCTTTGTACCCTAAGACTAATCTTCCTGGAGAAGATAATCTGGTTGGCTTAGTTTGGGTCATGTGTATACTCCTGTGATCTGGACTCCATTATCAGAAGAAAGAAGTATTAAATACTAGGGACTAGACTGTAGTAGCTACTATTTTTGCTTTCCAGTACTTTTCCTATGTGTCTCCCACTCAGCCCTGTTGCCCACCTTCTGGTAGTAAATCTATTCTCCTAGCTATATGGTTGCACACATGATCTAAGTTGTTGATAAGCATATCTGGCTGCTGTTAGGGTGACTTTTTCTAATGTAAGAATAATGATAGTCATCCTATGTCTATCATTTTGAAAACTATCCAGCTATAAAATCTCCCCTGAAGGGATGATTACAGTGAAAAATATTCTATTTTTAATAAATTTAATAGCTTCAAGTGTAATAAATGAAGATACTGAGATCACATCACTAAAATGACATAGTGTTGTGAAGTCATGCACTGTTTAATTGCATTAATTTTATGGAGAAGACGAGTATGGACCAATGTTACTTATAGTATGGTATATAAACAAAGATTTTGCAGTTGTTTTAATGGATTAAAAGTGGGAGCAAAAGTGGGTCTTTGTATGGCACATAGAAATATAGGCATGCCAACCCGAAAACAGACCAAAACAGCTGTGGCTGTTGGGATTGCATTTATGTTTCAAGTATACCTAATCACAGATCTGGTGTTTTAAGTTCTTAGGGAACCAAATTCTGCCACACAGTTTGTATGCCTGCATCATTTAATACTTTTTCCTTAAAGTAATTTATTATATTAGTTCTGAAATTTTGCGTTTTATACTGTATGTCCCCCAACCAGACTGTGAGGCAGGGACTGTCCTTCATTTCTGTATCTCATAACCTGCTCTTTAGTTGGGGACATGATAACACAGGACATGATGGTCACAGACAGAGCAAGGGCTTTGGTGTTAGTCACAGCTCAGTTTGTTTACTGGATTTGCCATATTCTAGCCCTGGGTAAGTCGTTGAATCTAATCAAACATTAAATTTTTATTTGTGATTTGGGAATAGCATTGCCTCTTTGGGTAATGTGAGAATTA
Organism: Equus quagga; assembly: GCF_021613505.1. Taxonomy (NCBI): domain Eukaryota; kingdom Metazoa; phylum Chordata; class Mammalia; order Perissodactyla; family Equidae; genus Equus; species Equus quagga. Next base: position 118,023,596 of record NC_060269.1, read on the forward strand.
GAGGTGATAACGTAAGTGAATTTCTAATTGTAGTCTCTGGCATATTGGTTTTAAATGAATTGTAATTAGCAGCATCAGTTATTCAGTGAACATTTGTGGATTGTTAGGTGAACAACTTCTAAGTTCTTCGAGCTAAAAGCCATGCGCTTTGTCAAAAGAATTATATCAATGAATATAAGTATTTCCAGTATCTAAAATGCAAGAGTAACATCTGTGTTTGAATGTATACAATTATGTAAACTCAGTGTTTTATTGAATAAGAACTACATAAAATATTGTTATTTGAGAAGAATGGGAGCCTCACAATTGAATAAAGTAGGCAGAGGGACCATTGAGTTACTACAGTGAAAATTTAGTTTCATTGATTATTCTACTAGCGGAATTAATAGATGTTAAAAATATGGAGCTAATTGATATATAAAATTATTCAATGGCTCATCAACTGGTGTGACTAAATAGCAAGACATAAGCTATATTTAAAAGTGTCTACTGATTCTACATGCTTCATCTCACATGTTAGCATTAAATGCATATTTTAAAATTTGAGTGTAACAGTGGGAAACTGTTTAAGTAGGTCACTCGTAGTTGAATTGATATGTAGTGTTTATTTTTCTTGTTCTGCTAGCCAGTGAACATTTTGGTTGGGTAATCATGAAAAATAATGAAACTCAAGATCTGCATGCATTTACATGTAACTGCGGTACTGCCAGAAGAAAATAGTGATAGCATAGAGAATTCAGAAGATAACCTGGTTTGCTGAATGCCTGTTATTGTCATGGTTACTGTGTATTGAGAAAGGAAGATGAGTGACAATAGGAGATGTTGTAACTCCCTTTAGGAGAAATATAAACAGAAATGATAGTGATAGAAAAGCTTCTAGTCTTGTTCAGGGATACTGCTGAGAAAGGATCTGGAAGTTTTCAAAGTAACTATTACAGAATTTGGTTTTCAAATCACATCTCTCATACCTGCTATTCCACCCCCCCCCCACACACACACACTCTCTCTCTTACTTCAGCACCAGAGAGTTGTCCCTTGTCTTTGTCAAGGAAGGGATCATTTCATTCCAAATCAATGAGGATGGTGTTAAAATTAGTAACTAGTTGGGGGCCGGCTCAGTGGCACAGTGGTTAAGTTCGCATGTTCCACTTCAGTGGCCCAGGGTTCCCTGGTTCAGATCCCAGGTGTGGACATGGCACCGCTTGGCACGCCATGCTGTGGTAGGCGTCCCACATATAAAGTAGAGGAAGATGGGCATGGATGTTAGTTCAGGGCTAGTCTTCCTCAGCAAAAAGAGGAGGATTGGCAGCGGATGTTAGCTCCAGGCTAATCTTGCTCAAAAAAAAAAAAAACAATTAGTAATGGTGGTAATAATAAAAGATCTATGTAAGTACTTTTCAGGTGTTATTTTTTCATTTTTAGCTATGTGCCTATTAAGTCTTGGACACTTAAGCACTAGGGATGCAAAGTAAAAAAGAAAAAAAAACAGGTGGAAATTCATGTCCTCATGGAGGTTATATTTTATTGGGGGAAGATAAGTCCATTATGTCGTCTGATCCTTTTCAACTTTATGATGTTGGCACCAGTATTATCTCCATCTGCCGTTGAAGAAATTGAAGCATGGAGAAGTTTGGTATTTGCTTTAAGTCGTCTGGCTGGTTAAGGGCTGAACCAGGAACTAAAGCCCTGAAATGTCTTGCTCTACCATGATACTCTGCTTTTCCTAATCTACTGCTTCTTAATTTACAGCCCTATGCATTTCTTGAGAAAACTGGAGCCATTTACCTGCCAGCATCTGTCCCCATATACTCTGCCTTTGTTCTTATAATACAGATGAGCTGACTATGTACCACTCTGAGACCAGCAACTCCCTTTGTACCCAGGATCCCTCTCTTCTTGTCTAGTTAAGGAACTTGTTCTGGAAATTTTCACCTGTGTCTTCTGCATTAGTTTTCCTCTCTCTCCACTGGATCATTCCAATTAGAGGATATAAACACTATTTTTCTCCATTATTTAAAACATACACACACACTTTCTCTTTAGCTCACTTTCCCCTCCAGTTACTGACCTGTTTATCTGCTCTTTGTTAAAAGAAGAATTCCTCATGAGTTGTCTATACTAACTTTTTACAAATGTACTTCTTCCATTTTTTCTTTTTTTTTCTTTTTTTTTTTTTTTAAGATTTTATTATTTCCTTTTTCTCCCCAAAGCCCCCCGGTACATAGTTGTATATTCTTCATTGTGGGTTCTTCTAGTTGTGGCATGTGGGACGCCGCCTCAGCGTGGTCTGATGAGCAGTGCCATGTCCGCGCCCAGGATTCGAACCAACGAAACACTGGGCCGCCTGCAGCGGAGCGCGCGAACTTAACCACTCGGCCACGGGGTCAGCCCCCTTCCATTTTTTCTTAAAACCTTTGCATTCAGGCTATTGTTCCCTTTTACTCCGAGATGTCCTTCTCTAAGTCCAAAGGCATCCATATTGCTAAATCCGGAGGTCATTTGTCAGTTCACATTAACGTATCACTGACATTTGACACAAATAAATAACTCTTTTCTTGAAATTCTTTCTATACTTGGCTTCCAGTTGACCACACTCTTCTACTTTTCTATTTCACTGGTAGCTTCCTTTTAGTCTCCTGTATCAGTTTTTCCTCATCTAATCATCTTCTAATGATGGAATGATTCAGGGCTCTGTCTTTGATAATTTCTCTTCTTTTGCTTTACTTACTTATTTGGTGATCTCTTCTTGGGGTTTTAAATACAATTATATAACCTATTACAGATTATGCTATTGTACTCAATCATTCATTCACTGTGTCCCTGTAACAAGATTTCACATTCTTGTCTCTTGCAGTGTGACTAACACTGAACAGTGCCTCCCTGTCGGTAGAGTGCATGTCACTACTCCTTTCTCTGGTTTGATCATGTGATTGACTGGATAGGCTGATGAAATGTGAGTGGAAGTGACAGTATGCCAGTTCTAAGCAGAAGCTTTGTGTGTCAACACTCTTGCTTTCTTGATTTTTTTCATAAGAAACAAGACAAGTATATCCCAGAAAGCAGTTTCTCCTTCAGCCAGGATGCTGGAGTAAGAAGACAGAAACAGAAGTATAGCATAAAACCCATATAGCTACCAAGAAGTAATGTGAGTGAGAAGTAAATATGTGTTGTTTTAGCCCAATGAGATTTGGAGGATGGGGTTGTTACTGCTGCAGAGCTGACTAAAATACCATCTATGTGCTAAGGACTCCCTCATTTCTGTCTCTAGCTCAGTCTTTCCTTGTATACCCAACCTACATATCCAAATGTTTACTCAGTATTTTTAATTGAATGTCTAGTAGACATCTCAAACCTAACATATCCCAAACCAAATCCCTGCCCTTTCCTCAACACACTCCCAGCCCCTTCCCCAGGGCTGCCACCCTTTCACTTGTTCAGGCAGAAAACACAGAATCATCCTTGATTCTTCTCTCTATCATTATCCCCACATCCCAATCAGGAAATCCTGTTAGCTCTACTTTGAAAGTATATCTGTAATGCTGCCACTTCTTATCACTTCCATGACTGCTATCGTAGTCTGAGCTGAAGTTGCTTATTACCTGGATTTAAAAGAGCCTCCCTGCCTCCACCCGTACTCCCCCATATCCTCTTTTTACACAACAGTCATATTTTGAAGTGATAATTGAAATTTGTCATTTTTTTGCTCCTCACTCTTTGTTAGCTCCCATCTCATTCAGAGGTACACCCAAATCCTTTAAGTGGCTTATAAGTCCTACCTGATCTTGTCTCTTATCTCCTCCCTAAATTCCACCTACTCTCTCTCTCTCTCGTTTACTTCCATCCAGCCACACTTGCCTCTTTATATTTTTCTGGAATACTTGAAAATCACTGTGCTCTGAAGATTTTATACTTGCTTTTGCCTCTAGTGTGAACCCTTTTTCTCTAGTTAGCCATGTGGTTTACTGTCTCACCTCCTTTAATTGTTTGCTCAAATGTCATCTTTTCAGTGAGGCCTTTCTTCAACATCCAGTTCCAAATTACAAACACTCCCTGTACTCTGTATACCCATCTCCCTTGTTTTCTCCAGAAAGTTGACCATTTCTGTTATTTTATAGGACTTATTTTATTTGTTGTTTCCTCCTCCCCCATTAGAATGTATGTTCTAAGACTGCAGAAATTTTTGTCTGATTTGATCCTTTCAATATCACAGTACCTGGCATATGGTAGGGACAATAAATAATTGTTAAATGAATATGTTGAGATCTTTTTGGGTACTCCCATATATGCTATTATGGACTGAATGTTTGTGTCCCCTCAAAATTTATATGTTGAAGCCTTAATCCCCAGTGTGCTGGTGTTTGGTGGTAGAGCCTTTGGGAGGTAATTATATTTATATGAGGTTATGAGTGTGGGCTCCCCGTGAAGGATGAATGTCTTTACAAGACCAGGAGACCAGATCTTGCTCTTTCTCCAACATGTGAGGACACAGGGAGAAGGCAGTAGTCTGCAAGCCAGGAGGACTGCTCTCACCAGGAACCAAATTGGCCAGCACCTTGATCTTGGACTTTCCATCCTTCCAAACTGTGAGGAATAAGTATCTGTTGTTAAGAAATGTCTGCCACCCAGTCTATGGTATTTTGGCATATCAGCCCAAGTTGACTAAGCGGTTCCTAACAGATTTTGATATTAGGAACCGGGTGCTGCTAGAACAAATAGCTAAACATGTGGAAGAAGTTTTGGAACTGGATAATGGGTAGAGGCTGGAAGAATTTTGAGGTACATACTATAAATATGGATATTAAAATGATTCTGGTGAGGTCTCAGATGGAAATGAGGAATATGTTTTTGTACACTACAGGAAAGGTGATCCTTTTTATAAAGTGGCAAAGAAGTTGCCTGAACTGTGTTCTAGTGTGTTGTTGAAGATGGAACTTGTGAGTGATGAAAATGGGTATTTAGCTGAGGAGATTCCTAAGCAAAGTGTTGAGGAGCAACTTGGTAAAATGCAAGGAGATAAAGATGAATTGAAGAAAGCAGTGTGAAGAATAGGAAGCCGACCTTGAAGATTTGGAAAATTCTCAGCCTATTCTTATTGCAAGAACTAAGAAAGCATGTTCTGAAGAGAATGCCAAGGGTGTGGCAGACTATTACTCCATAAAGAGTTTATGGGATTATACATGCAGAAACACTGCCAATTTGAACTGAAGAGTACAGAAATGGGATGAAATGAAGGAGATTATCAGGCTCTTTGGATTCGACAGGATGGGATGATATAATTATTCAGCTGCAAAGGTGCATTATTCTTCAAAAAGAGGAAAAAATGACCCTGAAGACAATTCAGAGATGGACTACTGCCTCAGTGTCAACAGACCAACTGGTCTCTAATTGAAGCCTTGGGGCCAGGACCACTCTGCAGAACCTTGGGGCAGCGCCTGGAGACAGCACTACTGCCCCAGTGGGGCTGGTGGGCAGAACATCAAACAAAAAGGATTATTCTCGAGCCTTGAGATCTGATAGCATTCTCCTTGCTAAGTTTAGACTTTCTTGGACCCCGTCACCCTTTCTTTCTTTTCTGTTTCTTTTGGAATGATAATATCTGTCCTATGTGTGTCCCGCAATTGTAATTTGAAAGCACATAGCTTGTCTGCCTTCACAGGTTCACAACTGGAGAAGAATTTTGCCTTAGGATAAATCATACCTCAAGTCTCCTCCATATCTGATTTAGATGAAACTTTGCTCTTTAGACTTTAGAGTTGATGCTACAATGAGTTAAGATTTGGGGGACTGTTGGGATGGAATGAATGTATATTGCTTGTGAGAAGGACATGAACCTTGAGGGACCCAGGGCAGAATGGACTGAATGTGTTCTGCCAAAATTTGTATATTGAAGCCTTAACCCCCAGTGTGATAGTGTTTAAAGGTGAGGACTTTGGGAGGTAATTTTGTTTAGGTGAGGTCATAAGGATGGGGCCTCCATAATGGCATTAAACCTTATAAGAAGAGGAAGAGAGACCAGAGCTTACTCTCTGACATGTGAGGACACAGTGAGAAGGCAGCTGTCTGCAAGCCAGGTAGAGGGCTCTCACCAGGAACCAAGTTGGCCAGCACCTTGATATTGGACTTTTCAGCCCCCAGAATTGTGAGAAATAAGTGAGTGTTATTTAAGCCATCTAGTTTGTGATAGTTTCTCATAGCACTCCAAGCTGACTAAGACACATACCTTCTTAAACTCTAAAAAGTCTACATTGTCTAGGTTGCCAAAATCTTTCCCCAGACTTTTTTTTTTTTAAAGATTTTATTTTTTTCCTTTTTCTCCCCAAAGCCCCCCAGTACATAGTTGTATATTCTTCGTTGTAGGTCCTTCTAGTTTTGGCATGTGGGACGCCGCCTCAGCGTGGTTTGATGAGCAGTGCCATGTCCGCATCCAGAATTCGAATCAACGAAACACTGGGCCGCCTGCAGCGGAGCGCGCGAACTTAACCACTCGGCCACGGGGCCAGCCCTTTCCCCAGACTTTGTTCTTACAATGCATGAAGATGAATTTCATGAAAAGATCACTTCCAAATCAGTGTATTTTGACACATCAAACAGAGATATCCTGAAAACTCTTGATTTTCAGTCATGTAGGTATTGAGTTACTACATGACCTTGCTTTCAGCCTAACAGATGGATTTCCTTGTGCACAGGAACAAGAATCTAACAATAGTAGTGTAATTGTATTACAGATTCATGTTTTTCCCCTATAGAGTAAATTTTTGAAAAAAATAATTCTCAGAGCCAGAAAATTTTTAAGAGAATTTAGTATCCTTAGTTCCATATGGGACTAGCTTTTTTCCATGATTTAAGTTTACTAACACACGTATGCGTCATATTCACTCTGAATGGTGCAGTAGTCTTTCTGTATCTTTCAAATGTTTATATTTAATATACATCCAGTGGAAGGGCAGAAATGGTAAGAGGAAATTGGAAGGTTGACTTAAAGATCACATTGATTAGGACTGCTTATTACCATCTGCTGCAAATTATTTGCTTTAACATGTAGGTTAAAAGAACAAAACCAGTCTATAGCATTCAACTTTAAACTAGCTATTCTATAGTGATCAAGAGAAACCCTGGTTATGTGGCACAGACTTCTTGGGGCTCTTATCCTGCTTTTGTAGGGTCTAAGCGATGGATGTGGTTCATGATCTTTTTTTTTTTGAGGAAGATTAGCCCAGAGCTAACTACTGCCAATCCTCCTATTTTTGCTGAGAAAGACTGGCCCTGAGCTAATATCCATGCCCATCTTCCTCTACTTTATACATGGGTCGCCTACCACAGGATGGCTTTTGCCAAGTGGTGCCATGTCCGCACCTGGGATCCGAACCAGCGAAACCCCAGGCCGCCGAGAAGCGGAACGTGCGAACTTTGCTGCGCCACCAGGCCAGCCCATGGTTCAGGATCTTTACCGAGCTCTCCTGGGTGCATGGAGAAGTTCAAGGGCTTATTTTATTGTTCCATCTCCAGCTGCTGAAATAAAATAGCTAAGAAAGGAGCAGAAATCCAAGAGGCATTGTTAATTTCTCTTTTATCTTTCTTTTCTGTATCTAATCAGTCGCTACATTCAGGAGACGCTAATATTTCCTGATCTTCGCGCCTTCTCTGCATTCCTGTTGCCACTACCTTAAACTCTTTACCCTTTCCCACTGAGTTTATTACAGCGGTGCTCAACTCGTTTCTGGGTCTGCCCTTTTACACATTGTGCACAGTTATCTTTCTGTACCATATATATCATTAGACTACTCTCCAGCTTACAGTTATTTGGTGGCCCGTCATGGCCATCAGGATCTAGTCCAAACACCTTAGCAGGAAATGGTAAAATAATTCCCAAAAGTTATGTATTTGCCATTGTGACTATGTTGCTCTTTTATATCACATGCAAATTCCTTTTAAAGCATCTATTTTTTGGTCCTCTGCTTTCCTGATGCTATAATCATGGGCTTTGTCTGTCTACTAGATAATTCTTCACTGCCTCATACTTTTATAGATCAAGGGCATGTGCTTTTCAACCTGTCTGTAATTATCTGTCATCCATTTTCTCCAATGGAATATAAGCTTTGTGAAGTCAGGAAGTATATCTTATTCACTATTTTACCTCCAGGGCACTGGAACACAATAAATCTATGTTTAGATGAATATTCTTCTATTTAAATAATTATTCTACTATCTTTTCTAAAATTGCCAATTACTGGCATCTTACATTTTCAAAGGGACTTGGAAATAATGTTGCACATTGTCCTGCATAGTATTTGAAGTTTCCACCTCATCAGGCCTCTTTGAACACCTCCGACAATGGGGATCTCACTACCTCCCAAGGAAGCCTGTTTCCTTATAAAATAGCTTTAATTTTGATAATCCTCTTCTTCATATTGAGCCAAAATCTACCTCTAAAGTTCTATTCTAATTTGTCTCCCTTGTGCCTCATTGAACCCCATCTACTGTTCTTGCAGACATCATAAGTAATGGAAGGTTTTGGCTCTATATGTATCTAGCTGCTGTAACAGATTTCCCTTTGTATGTGGAGGAAAAGACGTTATTCAGGAGCTTCCTTTATATATCCGTACGTAATGCAGGCGGCTGTTCATGGCAATATGACCCAATTAGACAAGAGCATTTAGACAACATTTTTATCACTAAGCAGTAAACGATTATGCTTATAAAATTAGTACACAGTAATGTGTAATATACTTCGGGGAAATGTAAAATTCTAAAAACTGGGCGTCATGCTTTCTATGATGAAATATTTAAAGTCATCCTAAAGTACAATGACTTTTTGCAATTGCATTAGAACACTAAAATGAATAGAGATGATTCTTTTAACAATATATGACTGTAACACTAAACTTTGGCTCTAGAAATCCTGATACTCTGGTTTGCAAAATACAGTCTCATAAGATGTTTTATATAACATACTGGAAGTCATATTTGTACTTTCCCATCAAGAATATAACTCGCCTTTTCCTAGTCATTATCTTAAATAATACTAAAGAATCTGGCTAGCAAACCATGTATATTTGCAGTTTACTTTTAAATATTAATCTGCATCATATATAATGTCTACAGTTGAGGTAATTATGTAGTTGAGGTAAAAAATCAGAGCATTAAAATTTACAGAAACTAATTTTATTTCAAGTATATGAAAACATCAATTATCTATTTGAAAATTAAATGATACATCTTTATATTTCAAAGTAAATATAGGCTGTCTTATATAGTGCATTGTGTTTCTGAGTGAATGACTTGCTGTGTAAATTTTACATTTAGTCAAGTCTCTGGTACATTTCACTTGTTTCCCTTTTAGAGTCAGGATCAGCCCTAGGAAAAATTGTCCCTTCACCACTCCCAAGAGGGCTTATTATCAGCTACAATATTTACCCATCAACAATAAGATTTGAACAGAGGAGAGGTTGAGGTAAAAATTGAGTTTTCCAAATGGATGAAGATATGCAAGAGGAGGAGGGTGTGTAGCAGAGAAACATGAGTAAGCTCTATATAGCCATCCATACCAACAACATGGAATTAGGGGAAATGGACAACAGTCTACCAATGGAAAAAGGAAAAGACAGACATCACCTTCACTTTAAAGTCAGGTACTCCACTTTGTGCCAATGTAGTAAGGCTATCTACAAAAGATTTAGAGTGGAAGCTTGGTGATATCCATGAAAAATTAGTAAAACTAGAGCCCTGGAGCAGTACCGAGGACAGTCAGACAGGGAGTTACCGTAATTTCTCTGAATTTGAAGACAAGGTCTCCAAATTGGAACTCCAACACAGAATCATTGAAAGTAGCATTGATAGAAGAACCAGGTCCTAAGATAATGAGTTAATGACTTAAATGTGTTGCTAGCCAAGGCAAGTAAGGAACGCGGCATTTTCAAAGAGAGTCACTTGCAAAAGTTGGAAGCACCTTCCAAGGAGGGAATAACAGCAATTTGAGCTATTGAAATCATTAAAAGGGTGAACCTTTTGACTGAAAAGTAACCACGGAAGGCGTAGCCTGACCAATTCTGTATCTGACTTTCTAGAAAGAAACTGTTAATGGTCTGTACATAGATTCCTGAAAAACCAGGGCCTGAGAACGGAAATCCAGGTCAGCCCAGAGAACAATGGAATGAGGGAAATAGGAGGGCACCTGTTTCCGGCTACTAGAGGAGGCGTAGCCTTCTCTGGATCATGAAACGGAATTTAGTCATCGTCTGGCTGAAACATCTCTCTTAGTCCATTTGGGTTGCTGTAACAAAATACCACACACTGAGTAGCTTATAAACAACAGTTCTGAGGTTGGAAGCCTGAGGTCAGGGTGCCAGCATGGTCAGGTGAGGACCTTCTTCTGGGTTGCTGACCTGCCAAGTTCTTACTGTGTCCTCACATAGTGAAAGGGGCTAGAGATCTCTCTGGAGCCTCTTTTACAAGGAACTAATCCCATTCATGAGGGCTCCACCTTCGTGACTTAAGCACTTCCCGAAGCCTCCATCTCCTAATACCATTACCTTTGGGGGTTAGGATTCAACAGATGAATTTTGGGGAAACACAAACATTCAGAGCACAGCAACATTCCTCTAAATAAGAATCTTAAAGAGACAGTGCATAGACTGAATATGGCTCCCAGTATGTGTTTTGTTTGCCCTATATCTTATTTTTAGAAACTAAATCTACTCTTAAAAATCGGGGGACCAGCCCCATGGCATAGTGGTTAAGTGCGCACACCACTTCGGCAGCCCGAGGTTACTGGTTCGGATCTTTGGTGCAGATCTACACATGGCTTATCAAGCCATGATGTGGCAGGCATCCCCCATATAAAATAGAGGAGGATGGCCACAGTTGTTAGCTCAGGGCCAATCTTCCTTGGGAAAAAAGAGGAGGATTGGTGGTGGATGTTAGCTCAGGGCTAATCTCCTAAAAAAAAAAAAAATCAGGATATTTCACATTCACAATCCAGATGTTCAAATTCTCTTAAAAAAATAGATCCAGAAACCCAGCTCAAGTTCCAACAAGGCAACAGTCAAGTACGGTTGCCTTTTTTGGAAAGAACATGGTTTCATTAGTTCACCATGGTTTCCAACAGCCTTTTTCTCCTCAACTCTAAAGCTTAGTGTCAGTTCTCATTTTTTCATGATTACACCATGGGTTCTCTTTGTAATAGTAGAGAAATATTTCTCTGTGCTCGTATCTCTATCTAGAATGGCAAATCAAATCAGCTTAAAGATAGGCATTATATTTCTTGTGTTTGAAGAGAAAAGATAATACACATATTTTTGTTGAAGTGAAAAAAATTTTTAGCTGATTCTAATGAAAACCTTCAGCCCCTTTGCCACTTGTCCATTATGTCTCTAGCTTCTGTGGACATTTAAGTCCATGCCCTGTGCTCTAGACTCAAGAATCCCAAATTAAAAAAAGAAAAAAGAAAAACTGTTTAAAGGTCACCACATAAATTTCTTAGATAGTTTGGTTTCCTCCAGTCTCCACTTACAGGATATAGGTACCCTGAATGGTGCACTATGTGGGCACTAGCAGTAACTCATCCTGGTGTCTAAGACTGTGAGTGTGGACAGTGTGATTTGAACATCTGAAACCTAAACAACCTGCATAAGTTGTGGAAAAAAAGGAATTTCTGTGAGGATGAAGATGAGGTATGGATTGTGATCACTCTGCTTAAGCACCTAAAGTAGCTGATGACTCTGTTCCTTGGCATTTCTTTAAGTGAAAAAATGCATTTTACTGTTTTGACTTTTTTGTCTGTCAATATTTCTGAAATCAGAACTTATCTGACAATCAATGTATACATTTAATGTGGCAGTATTTTCTTTTTAAATCTCTGAGTAGATTTTATTAAATTGATAGCATCTAAGCAAAGAGGAAATTAAGTAATCTTCCCTGCCTTAATATATATAGTTAAAAATCCTAAATAGTAAGCAAAAATGCTAAAGAATTCTGGCATAGTAGCCGTTCAAGAAGGGAAGCGATTTGGAAAGGTAATCTTTCAGATCGCTTCAGATCAGTCATTCAGGTGGCGGCCCACTCCCTGAGTGAGGCTGACTTGAGTGTGTTGTCATTAGCCATGTTTTTAATTTCAAACTATTTTCTCTCTTCCCAACATACTGCAAGAATTTGAATTACCTTCTTCATGTAGCTAAATTATATTCAGGCTACAAGAAAAGATTCAAATATTCACTTAAGTAAAATCTGGATAGGGAATCAATTGTTGCTGAAGTCATTGGTCATTTGTCTATTTTGTGTGTATGTGTATATGCATATATATTTATATGTATGTACACATGTGGCTGCAACTTCAGATACAAACAATGTTTGAATTCTCTGGTGGTTTTGTCCTTAATCCGTATGCTTGAAACTTTGATTTTTCACTTAAGAAGCCATATAGAACATACACTCCATCCCTGCCTTGTGCTGGATCTCTTGTGTCCTAAGTTCATACGATTTGGCAGGGGTGAGGAGATAATTATGTATGTACATATAAAGTCTGATTAAATAAGGGTTAAATTTGGCTGAATTATAGTCATGTTCATGAGCTCTGATGGAAATCGTCAGAGCGGGATGAGAGGCCTTATGTTGTGCATGAGGATTTAAATGTTGTAGTCCTCTGAAAATATATTGAAGAAAATTTTGAGACCAACTAGACCGCCTGGGCCACCTCTAGTAGAAATAGGATTATATCCTTAGGTCTGCTCTAAGACCATCTAGCATAAAGACCACACACATGAAAAAACAGGGAAATGGAAAATGTTTTCTCTCTAAGTTCATGAAGTTATACTTTTTTTTTCTTAAAGATTGGCACCTGAGCTAACATCTGTTGCCAGTCTTCTTTCCTTTTTCCTTCTTCTTCTCCTCCTCAAAACCCTCCAGTACATAGTTGTATATTCTAGTTGTAGGTCCTTCTAGTTGTGGCATGTGGGATGCCATCTCAGCATTGCTGGATGAGCTGTGCCATGTCCACGCCCAGGATCCGAACCGGCAAAACCCTGGGCCACCAAAGTGGAGTGCGCGAACTTAACCACTGGGCCATGCGGCCGGCCTCGTGAAGTTATACTCTTTATAGAAAGGGAAACTGAAATAAGCAATTATCTATGTCTGTATCTATATCTATATCTTTATGTATCTATATGTTTCCCTTTAGCTGATAGGACAGTGAAAACTGTGATGTATAACTCTTCTCTTACTCCCCCATCTCTCTGTCTTCTCCGGTATGGCCCGATAGCTGGACACCTATGTTGAACTAACTCTTATCAGAATTCATTTACTCAATAAACATTTATTGAGAACTTTTATATGCGAGGTCCTCCATAGGTGCTAGGAATTCAAATATGGATGAAAGAGTTCTGGTTCTCAATAAGCTTATGATTAAGTTAGAAAAAAAGCAGAGGACAGACATTGTTAATAAAGTTTAGTATATGCAATTATAGAGCTAAGAGTCCTTTTGTTCTCCTCTGCTGGGCACCGTATTCCATTGTCACCTATTCCTACTCTCATTAAGCCTCTTATAAGCTATTTCACCTTAGACTACAATAGTTATTATTATTCTTATTTATATGTGAGTAAGATGAAGCAAGGAGAGTTTGCAACTTACTCAAGGTCACATAGTTAATAAAGCTGCAGAGCCGAGACTAGAATTTCCTGGATCCTGCACCCAGGATCATACTGTTCATTTGGTTATTTGCAGTCTTACCAAGGTGGTTTAAAAAAGCGTGGACAATAGATAAGTAGATGACAGTCGTGATTAAAGAGATCAGTAAGTTGCCTTAATGGATGATGGAATTTTTAGGTCTCTTGTAATTCACTCGTCTCCACAACTTCTGACCTATAGTTAGAATTTCTGATTTCTCCTGGGCTCTCTTGATTTTTAATCCCTAATACTTACAAAGGTCTGAGAAGAGCATAACAAAAAGCAATTCATCATGTGGGCCAGCAGAGATCCGTATTTCCCTGGGGCAAAGCAATGAACCTTTGAGTTTCAAACAGCTTAGGATATTGAGTCCGAACATTCAGATTTCAGACATAAAAACTAAAAGGAACTAATAGCTTCTGGAAAATGCATTCTCAGCCTTAATTCTATTCATACTTCCTCAGCAAGAAACAGTGGAAGCATAATACATACAGGAACAGTTCAGCTCTCTCCCCTGTCCTGGGACCAGGAGAACACAGTAGGAATGATTGAACAATTAAAGCAATATAATCTATATGTGGAAGGAAGAGGAGACTGTGTATTTAGTAGAGGCCATTTCTAATGTGCCTCTGGAAGCTGTGCCAGCTCTTTAATGGATATCTTGGCCACATGAAAACAGCAGGAAATTATATTGCACTCCAGATGCTACCATTTAGGCGGCCCCCTGCTACTGGTTCTGCTGACAAGCAGGTTTACACATAGAAGCAAGGGGCTATTTTTTAGGGAGCTCTGGCTTCTGCTGGCATAGCATCCTTTTTAAACCTTTTTCTACTCACTTAAAAAGGCTCTGATTGAGGAAGAGCTGAGGCCCTGCTAAGAGAACACTTAGCTTGCTATGTAAGTAACTCACCTACCTTCCAAGAAGTTTTCTTGTGTTTGATTGCAGCCAGCTCAAGTGGCTGAAAAGTTAAGGGCCAGACTGGTTTTAAGGGTCGAAAGAAGGAGGAAATCCCTAGAAGGCCCAGTTAGAAGGCGTATTTTACTATCATTCATTACCATGTACCCTCACCAGTATGATTCTGAATTCTCTGCTACGCATCTGAACACATTAAAAACCTTTGTCATACTTTTTCTTTGTTTCTCTGCTGGATTTTGAATAATTCCTCAGATTACCTTCTTGTTCACTAATTCTCTCTTTAGTAGTGACTAATTGCCATTCAACCCATTCATTGAATTTTTAATTTTAATTGTTTGTATTTTTAGAAATTCTTTTTGGCTCCTTTTCAAATCTTCTTAGTCATTCTTTAAAATTCCTTGTTCACAGAATATATTTTAAGATTTTTTTAAAAATTCTTTAAATGGAATAAATATGTTTATCTTGGAGACAGTCTCTGATAATTCCATTATCTGCAGTACTTGTGACTCAATTCCTTCTATTATTTCTTGGGCTGTTGCCCATGGTGCCTCATTTCCTTTGTGTTTGGTACTTTCATCTGCGAGCTGCTCATTTTCCTTAGACTTTTCATTGTGAAAATCCCCTGAACCTGGGATAGAAGTGTGTTCTTCTGGAGAAGATTTACATTTACTTTTGTGAGTCTAGGATCTCTAAATTATATTCTCAGTTTGAGGGCTTTCAGACTACCAAGACAGTGTGAAATTGGGCTGTAAACCTGCAGGAGGGCCAGTTTGTGGTTCCAAAATCTTAATCACCATTTTAAACCAATGCCTTCTAGACAGTTTCAAGGTTTGAGAGAGGTCATTTTCTTGCAGTTTTCTGCAGAGTGGATTATTTCTGGCCCCTTCTTTCCCGAAAGAGATAATCCTTTGGAATCTCAGTTGTAAGAGAGAGATTCCCCACCTTGGACAGGTTTGGGCTGTGATTACAAGTTTCCCCACACAGAGAAACCATGAAAACTGAAGTTCAAGTTCACTTTTGGGGGAAAACATCTCAGAATAAATGCTGACTAAACTCCTGTGCTTATTTGACCAAATTCCTCCATCACTAAACCTCTGCTTTGAGAATATGTATTCTTCTGTGTATCCTGCCACATTACTACAACTAGAAATCTTAATCAAAAACACTCTGGAAAAGAGACTCGGACTCATACACAGGTATTCTTTTTAAATTTTTTTTTATTGCAGTAACATTGGTTTATAACATTATATAAATTTCAGGGTACATCATAATATATTTCGAATTCTCTATAGATCACATCATGTTCACCAATCCAAAGACTAATTATAATCTATCCCCACACATATATGCCTAATCACCACTTTTTCCTGCCCCCCTCTCCCCGTCCCCTCTGGAACCACTAATCCAATCTCTATGTATTTGTTTGTCATTTTTATCTTCTAGTTATGAGTGAGATTATATGGTGTTTGACTTTCTTCCTCTGGCTTATTTCACTCAGCATAATACCCTCAAGGTCCATCCATGTTGCCACAAATGGCTGCATTTCATCATTTTTTATGGCTGAGTAGCATTCCATTCTGTATACATACCACATCTTCTTTATCTATTTGTCCCTTAATGGGCACCTAGGTTGCTTCCAAGTCTTGGTTATTGTGAATAATGCTGCAATGAACGTAGGGGTGCATGTATTTTTATGCATTTGTATTTTCAAGTTCTTTGGATAAATACCCAGCAGTGGAATAGCTGGATCATATGGTAGATCTATTCTTAATTTTCTGAGGAATCTCCATACTGTTTTCCTTAGTGGCTGCATCAGTTTGCACTCCCATCAGCAGTGTACAAGGGTTCCCTTCTCTCCACATCCTCTCTAACACTTGTTGTTTCCTGTCTTGTTAATTATAGCCATTCTGACTGGAGTGTGGTGATATCTCATTGTAGTTTTGATTTGCATTTCCCTGATAGTTAATGATGTTGAACATCTTTTTGTATGCCTGTTGGTCACCTGTGTATCTTCTTTGGAGAAATCTCTGTTCAGATTTTTAATTTGGTTGTTAGATTTTTTTGTTGTTGAGCTGTATGAGTTCTTTGTATATTTTGGATATTAACCCCTTATCTGATATATGGTTTGAAAATATCTTCTCCCAGTTGTTAGGTTTTCTTTTCATTTTGTTGATGGTTTCCTTTGCTGTGCAGAAACTTTTTAGTTTGAAAAAGTAAATTTTTAGTTGAAAAATAAACATTTGTTTATTTTTTCTGTTGTTTCCCTTGCCTGTTCAAACATGGAATTTGAAAAAATGCTTCTAAGACCAGTGTGGAAGAGTGTACTGCCTATGTTTTCTTCTAGAAGTTTACTAGTTTTAGATCTTACATTCAAGTCTTTAATCCATTTTGAGTTTATTTTTGTGCATGGTGTAAGATAATGGTTTACTGTCATTCTTTTGCGTGTGACTGTCCAATTTTCCCAACACCATTTATTGAAGAGACTCTCCTTTCTCCATTGTGTGTTCTTGGCCCCTTGTCAAAAATTAGCTGTCCATAGATGTGAGGGTTTATTTCTGGGCTCTCAGTTCTGTTCCATTGATCTGTGTCATACACAGCTATTCTTATAATTTACTCTTTTTTTGTTGAGGTAGAATGTCTCTTTGTTCTTTTCTCCATGTAATATCAGCTTGGTTACCTGCACTTCTGGAAATGGAAACATATAAAACTTACATTAATAAAAAAACACATACTATCTGCACATTTAAGCACTTGCCAGGATGCAGAGATATGAATTGATTATTATTCAACTCCTGCCAGACACATGGCTGAGATAATAGCTAACTGTGAGAGAGAGGGAGACTGTCTCCAAGGGCCATGCCAACCACCCACTTCTCTAGATTTTCTGTGCTCTGTGACTCTTAGTTTAAAATATTAAAGAGCAATATATCTAGACTATCTTATTTGCTGAAGGGAAATTTTCACTGAATTCTGATTGAATAAATATTACAGTAGTTGTTATAGAACAATACTATAGGAAATAGTTATGTAAAGAAATTACAATGAAGTGTTGTACTTACAAATACAATCCAAAATCCCTTGGAGGGCTGCTAGGTTCTGCGTTGCTGGCTCCTGCCAACCTTTCCTCACTTACCTGCTGCTAGCTTTCCTCCATCCGCAATGCTCCAGTCACGCTGGACTTCTTTCACTTTCCACCTCCGGGACTCCTTGTGTATTGACTCTTCCTCTTAGAATTACCTTCCCCCTCTTCTGCTGGAACGTTTCTGGTCATTGTCTGGTCCCACCCTAAATGTCTTTTCCTCAGAGAGATCTTTCCTACACACCAATTATAAAATAACTTCAATTTCATTCCCATTTTTATAATACTTGGCATTTTTTTCTAGACTTATCACACTGTAATTATATATGATTGTGGTTATCTAATGATTTGTTCCCCCACTGACCTATGTAAGCTGCTCAAGGGCAGAGAATGTGTCTGTTTTTTTACTACTATTTCAATAAATACTCAAGCTTACAAATAAAAGCATAGCATAAAATCTTCTCAGTTTCATCAGCTCTAAAATGAAGATAATTAACTTCCACATTTTCTGGTAGAAGTTAAAAGAGAATAAAGTTGATGTAAGGAGTGGCTTCTAAAGTAGACATGTAAGTGTTAACTAAATGGTATGCCACGCACTCCACCACCAACAATAAACAAATTCATATGTAGGCCTCAATAAAATTGTTGCTTTTAAGTAGTTGAAATAAATGAAAGAATATAAAGATCTCTCTGAGGACAATTTGAGCTGATAACAGAGGGATAAGTTAGAATTGAGTACATGAAGTGAGAGGAGAAAGAACAGCAAATTCAGTGGCGAGAAGGAATAGGGGTTCCAGAAACTGAAAGAAGGCCACGTGTGACTGCAGTGCAGAAGGTGAATAGAAGATAGAATGCAGAAACTGAATAGAAGATTTGTGAGCGATGTGGCTGATTAAATGCTCAAGGATCGTATAAGCCTCCTTGATCATTGGTAGGGACTGAATGTTTGTGTCTTCCCAGAATTCATATGTGGAAGCCCTACTATGCAATGTGACTCTTTTTGGAGATAAGGCCTGTGAAGAGATGATAAAGGTTAAATCAAGTCATAAGGGTGAAGCTCTAATTTGATAGGGCTGGTGCCCTTCTAAGAAGAAAAAGAAGACACCAATGCTTGCTCCCTCTGCCACATGAGGACACAGCTGAAAGGTGGCTGGCTGGCTGCAAGCCAGGAAGAGTCCTCACCGGAAAAAGAAACCCTACTGGACCTTAATCTTGGACTGTCTAGCCTCCAGAACAGTTAGAAAATGAAATTCTGTTGTTTAAGCCATGCAATCTGTGGTATGTTTTTATGGCAGCCCAAGCAGATCGTGACAGTCACATAAAAGATGTTAGTGTTTATCTTAAAAGCAATGAGAAACTACTGAGTGGTACTGTATCCTGACCTAAAACAATTTGGCCTTTCAAGCAGTCACATTCTTTTGATAAATATTTGTGCTCACTAATAGCTTGAGTAGGTTGTGCACATAGATGGTATTATAATAAAAGAAATTCTTAAACTTAATTCTCTCAAATATATGGAATTGAGTTGAAAGAAAACTCAAGAACATTGGTTCAGGTACTGTCCTTAGGCACTTTGGCACACTTCTTACATTAAAACAAGGCCAATGATATTCTTTTTAAAGGCAGGAGCAACCAATTATATAGTTTAATTAGAGAACAGAACTTGTTTACAATAGATAAACTCAGGACCAGTAGAACTCTAGAAGTAAAGCCAGTATATCAAGCTGCTATGCTTGCCAGATTCTCATTCTTCATTAACGCAAGAGCATTAGGCCTGATCTAACCTTTCTAGTCAGTCGTGTATCTTTAATACAACTCATCAATGAAAAATTATTTCCAACATTCTTTAGGCTAATTAACAAACCCTCTGATTTATATTTCTATAGTTGTATGTCAGGTGCGTATATAGCCATTCCTGAAGTGCAGATTTCTGATTAGTGTACTTCAAATGCTAACAACCCCTAGGCTGTAAACTGAAATTAATTTATTCACATGTATATCAGACTATTTATGTTGAAATTTTGTTTGAAGGGCAAGATTCTCCCAGAGCTAACACCTGTTACCAGTCTTCCTCTTTTTTCTTTTTTCCTCCCCAAAGCCCCAGTACATGGTTGTATGTTCTAGTTGTAAGTCATTCTAGTTCTTCTATGTGAGTCACCGCCACAGCATGGCAACTGACAGACAGGTGGTATGGTTCACAACTGGGAAGCGAACCTGGGGCACTGAAGTGGTGAGTGCCGAGCTTTAACCATTAGGCCACTATTTATTTATTTTGAGAGGAAGATCACTACTAAAGTGATCTACAGATTCTATGCAATGTCTACCAAATACCAATGGCACTTTGCACAGAAATGGGAAAAACAATCCTAAAGTTCTTATGTAACCACAAAAGACCATAATTATCCAAAGCAATCTTGAGAAAGAAGAAGAAATCTGGAGGCATCAAAAGTCCTGATTTCAAACTGTATTAAGAAGCTTTCGTAATAAAAACAGTATGATACTTGCATAAAAACAGACACATAGACCAATGGAACTGAGCAGAGAGTCCAGAGATAAACTCACAAGTACACAGTCAACTAATCTTGACAAGGGCACCAAGAACACACAATGGAGCAAGGATAGTCTCTTCGATAAATGATATTGGGAGAACTGGATATTCACATGCTAAAGAATAAAACTAGACCCTTATCTTACACCACTCATGAAAATTAACTTGAAATGTATTAAAGACTTAAATGTGAGACCTGAAACCATAAAACTCCTAGAAGAAAACAGGGAAAAAGATCCTAGACATTGATCTTGGCAATGATTTTTTAATTTTGATGCCAAAGGCACAGGCTACAAAAGCAAAAGTAGGCAAGTGAGATATCAAAGTAAAAAGCTTCTGCACAGCAAAAGAAACAATCAAAAAAGTGAAAAGGCAAGCTATGGAATTAGAGAAAATATTTGCAAACCGTATATCTGATAAAGGGCAATATCCAAAATATATAGAGAACTTATAAACTAAATAGCAAAAAGAAAAAACAACCCGATTCAAAAATGGGCAGAGGACCTGCATAGACACTTCTCCAGAGAAGACATGCAGATGTCCAACAGCTACATGAAAAGATGGTAAACATCACTCATCATCAGGAAATGCACATCAAAGCCACCATAAGATATTACTTCATACATTTTAGGATGGCTATTATCAAAAAAAATAGAAAAAGCATTGAGGAGGATTTGGAGAAAAGAAAAGCCTTGTACGCTGTTGGTGGGAATGTAAATTGGTGTACCCATTTTGGAAAATAGTATAGAGGTTCCTCAAAAAATCAAAAATAGAACTACCAGGGGCCAGCCCAGTGGTGTGGTGCTTAAGTTCGCATGCTCCACTTCAGCGGCCCAGGGTTTGCAGCTTCAGATCCTGGGTGCAGACCTAGCACTGCTTGTGAAGCCACACTGTGGCAGTATCCCACATAAAATAAAGAAAGATTGACACAGATGTTAGCTCAGCGGTAATCTTCCTCACAAAATAAATAAATAAATGAAAAATAGAACTACCATATGATCCAGTAATCCCACTTCTGGGTATATAGCCGAAGGAAATAAAATTAATATCTTGAAGAGATATCACATGGAAAGAAGAAATTGCACATGGAAACAACCTGTGTCTGTTGACAAATTAATAGATAAAGAAAATGTAATATACATATGTATAGTACATGTATGTATTACATACATACATACACACACAATGGAATATTATTCAGCCATAACAAAGAAGGAAATCCTGCCATTTGGGACAACGTAGATGAATCTGTAGGGCATTATGCTAAGTGCAATAAGTCAAGGAAAGACAGATACTCCATGATCTCACTTACATGTGGAATCAAAAAAACCTAAACTCATAGAAACAGAGAGTAGATTGGTGGTTGCCGGTGACAAGGGGTGGGGGAAATGGGGAGATGTTGGCCAAAGGGTACAAACTTCCAGTTATAAGTTCTGGGGCTCTAATGTATAGCTTGGTCACTATAGTTAACAATGCTATATTGTATGCTTGAAGTTTGCTAAGAGAGTAGGTCTTAAATGCTTTTACTACACACACACACAAAATGGTAACTGTGAGGTGATAGATGTTAACAAACTTTATTGTGGGAATCATTACACAAAGTATACATATATCAATTATCACATTGTACACTTTAAATTTACACACTGCTATATGTTAATTATAGCTCAGTAAAGCTGGGGGGAAAATAACAACAAAAAATAAGCAAACATGAAAAGATCACTTGTAAGCAGTTGGAAGAATAGTTGGGGAATGGGGGATGGCAGAGGTATTGTGGGAACACCCTTTAAAGAAAGTGTATGAAAAGAAGTTGAGTTACGATGGAAAGAGTTTGGAAGGAGAGAACTCAACAGATTGGAGATGGTTTTAGGATGAAAAATTAAAAGAAACCAGTGGTTTATTAAAGGTTTCAAGGGAGTTGAAGGTATCAAGAATGATTTCTAAATTTAACTTGCTCAACTATGTGGGTGGAGGTGTACTTACTGGGTTGGGGAACATTGGTAAGGACTAAGTTTGGAAGTGGAAGAGCATGGTTGTACACTTAGGCCTGTTGATTTTGCAGACATCAAGTTATCATTGAATTATCTTGTGAATATCTTAGAATTTGAATTATCTTAGGAGATATGTTGAGAAGGCAGTTTAATGTATTGCCCTGGAAGTAAGAATAGGGTTTATATGCGGAGATGTAATTTGGGAGTTATCTAATTACCCGTGATAAATAAGTTTATTAGTATGACTGGAAATACCTAGAAAAAGAGAGTATGTAAAGTGAAAACAGAAGGAAACCTATGCCTGAGCCATGAAGAACATAAGGACCTGTTAGAGGAAGATGAGTTTGTAAAGAAGAAGGAGCCACAGAAATAGGAAGAAAACTGAGAGAATATCATAGAAGCTAATGGAAGAGAAGAAGTCCAGAGGAGGGATGCATTATTGGTGTTACTGTAGCTGATAAGCCAAGAAAAATGATTTTAATTATCCATTTTGGGGACAGAGAGGTCATTATTGACCTTTTAATACCTGTTTATATACAATGATGGAATGGAAGCTGGATGGAGTGCAAGAAGAATGAATGGAAGCTCAGGAAATGCCCAGGGTTTATTAAGTTGTAGTTTGAAACTGGATCCCTTTTTCCATGGGGTAATGTTCTACACATTTTCACATTGTGTGCATTTGGCATAGTATAAATTGCTGTTTGGCCTTAAAGTATAATCTTTTTTTGTTCTAGGACTTTTTTCTGCAGTCAAATAAATAAATGTTTTATGTAGGGAATTCCCAGCATCATCTAACTGCTGGGTATATGTTGTATCAATGTTTTTGGACTTTGCTAATATTTTGGCAGTGATCAGCTGTAGACTCTTAGATAAAGTGTGACAATGGTTGTAAGGATGCTTAAGGGAACACCTTCACAATCTAGCTTAAATCCAGTCCTGGATGAAGCGTGTGCTTATGAAGCATGGCTATGACCTATTTTCCCAGTATGAATTCCAAGATTTCCTTGTCCTCTCTGGCTCTTCAATGTAAATTATAAAGTTATAGGTGGTAATGCAACATCATGAACTCTAAAGTAAAGGCAGAAAGTGACTCCACCTTTGATATTATTAATTATAAACATAATTGGATTCTATCTTAACTCTGATCATTTTGTGTCTATCTTGTCTTATAAACTGCCTAAAATCTGTTCTAAAAGAAGTGACTGAAGCTTATCTGCTATTTCTTAGTAACATTAACAGCAAATCTTTATGGTGATTACAATATTATGTTCAATCAAGATGAAAATGTATTATAGAATTGGCAAAAAGCAGAAGGAGCTTTATTCCAATATGATGTTTACATGCCAGTTACATGTGCTGTTGTTATGAATTTAACATTAAAGGAGAGTCTCTTGATTTATATATGATTGGACTTGAAAGTCACCTTTAAAAGGGAAGTGTTTGATAACTAAATTTTAGCCTGGAGATTTGGAGAAAAGCCCTTAATAAACCTTTTCACCTTCATTCCCTTTCATCTGGTTGAGCCTATTTAAGAATCTAGCTCATTCATCCATTACTCCAGGAGGCTCTTCATGAGCTCTCTGGATGGGAAAGGTGCCTCCTATTTTTGGTGACATAGCTTCCCAATCACATCTGTTGTTTTCATATTGAAACCTTATGATTATCTGTCTGTCTCTCCCACCAACTGAGCATTCTTGAAAGGATGGATCATTCTTACCCATTTTCGTAAGTCCAGTGTTTAGCAGGCTGCGGTCACATAATAGGAGCTCAATTGAATCATGATTAAGTGGCAAAATAATCAGAATGCTATTTAGAATTTTCTAGAGGATCTTTTCTTTATGTAAAAGACTTAAAAGGGCAACTTTCAGTTTTGGAAATAGTAGTAGGAAAGAGAGTTCTTGCACCCATCCTCACACAGTCCTAATTGTCCCTCACACTGACTTCTCTGGGCCATTGCAACACATTTATTTGAAACTTTTGATATATAAACAAATGTTAAAGATTGAAGAAACTAGAGAGAATCTAGTCCACTGGTCCCTGTCATTTAATGAATGAATCTCTGTGTTTCCACTCCCACTCCCAATAGACCTGTAATTGGATCAATTTTTTCTTCCAATATAGTGGACATCTTTTTCTTCCCCTCATTCAGTATGCATTCCACCTTTTTCCGGTAACAGCATCCTATTGCTCTTAGGAAGCCATAAATTTCCATTCTCCATCAATGCCCGGCTTTTAGTGGAAGGCAAAGCATTCAGGTCCCTCACCTTTTTCTACACTTAGATCTTTGTTCCTCTTTTATAATTAGGTTGCATTAGAAAAATACGTATAAGAGTTTGGTTCACCACCTCTCCCTCAATTAGAATGTGAATCCAGGAAAGGAGTAGCTGGACCTATATGTTTACTATCCACTCCCCATCCTCCTGTTTCTAGCCACACTCTTCCTCAACATATGTTTATAATATCAAGTCATTAATGACCAGTGGCCAAAAGAGTACTACAAATATTAAATACTACAAACATTAAAGGGAAATTTAAAGTGACGTCTGGGTCTTTCAGATCTTGTGTTTTAGATTCAATGAATATGGTAAAATGCATTATGTATATAAAGAAGCCCACAGTTGCATCATTAGCAGTGGTTCTAAACCGTATAATTGTATGTGTAATCAAAGTTATGGCCTGTTTGCATAGAAATCTTACTTTTCCAATTAACAAATGTTCAAATCATTAAACTGTGCTAATTTAGTTTAAGAATGCCCTTTTAATCTATGAAATTTCAGGTTCCTTTAGATTAAAGAAAAAGAGACTAGAAGTTCATAACCTCTTTGAAACTAGAATTCTAATTGGAAATCTTAGGATTTCCAGACAAGAATCTGTGTTCTGAATTTCTGTTGCGTATGTTTAGATGGCTAACCTCTTTCAGACTTGCTTTCTTCTTTATCCTCCTTCCCTCAGGAGCTTAAAAGAAAAACTAAAATGAAACAGCAGTTCACTAATGCAGGCACCCTGCCCCAAGGTTTAGCAAAGTGCCTCCTGTCTCACTGTTTCTTCTGAGGCATCTACAAGGAAAAAAAATCGGTTTACAAAGTCAGCCCCTCTGGCCAAAGTCTTTCTGCCTTCCAAATAGTGAATCCTAAAAGGAAGGTGGGAAAAAAAAGGTAAAATGCCAACATCTTAAAAGTTTTCAAAAAGTTTCCAAAATTTTATGAAAGTGAAAGAAAAAAAATTATACTGAAAGACAGAACTGGCCTGATAAAACAACTTGCAAAGTGATCAGAGTTACTAATTCAGGGCTGTGAAGTACGCTTCTCATCAAAGGGAATTTCTCTGAAAATGCTCCATAAGTTGTCCAGGTGATGGCAATAACAAAGCCCAACTCATAAATGTTTTATTTACAGATACATTTTGAGCAGAGTTTAGGAAGACAGAGATAGTCCAAGTCAGAAATAAAAAAAAACTGGAGATTTCAGAAACAAGGAGGAAAGGATTATTTTTACAGCGCTAAGTATTCCAATCTGCATTTGGAATTTGATCAAAATTAACTTCTGGGGTAACCTTTAATGGCCTGATTTCTGGTTGCAACTGAAAACAGTTTTCATGAAAAATGGAAACACTTGGTAAATGTGTCTTTTGAAATTAAAGTGTCTTTAATATCTAAAAGTTAAATATTTTAATTTTTCCTTCCCTTTTACGTAAATATATCAGTGATGTACTTAGATTAAAGGCAGGAATGGCTTGTACATTTTCATTTCAAGATTTAAATGAAAGTTTCAAATTATGCCATGAGGGGTCATTGATGCGACTCTAATGGCCACTGCAGAATCATACAATCTTTCTATTCATAGAGCATTTAATGAATAAAGGCAGATGTGGAGAGGAGAGAAACGTCTATACAAATATCAAAACAGCAGAAGTTAGAAGCACATAATGAAGGTTAGAGTTAATTGCTGCTACAAGGGTTGTTAAGATGCCCTGGGCTTACCACACACTCTCTTACTCCTTGAGTCATATGTTAAAAGTCCCCACAAGAATGTGATGTAGTTTAGAAATGCCTCCTGGAACTATTAAACCATTGAAAATGAGTACAATGATGTAACAGCATTGAGAATACAGAAACATCCTTCGGTATTCTCCAAAGAGTGTTCTGGAAAATACCAATATGGAGATATGCTCCAGGGGAGAAAAAGCTCAACATGCTCAGCTAAGTTTGGAAAGCACCACATGGCGTCACAGAGAATCAGTGTGTACATTAGCACAATAGAAGTTTGTAAAATACTTCAATAAAAAGCAATTGACTTTGTTACCTGCATATTTCCCAAACTTAGATAACATTGAGACCCTTTTTAAAGTAACACTCACTAACGACAAACGGAACTAGTGAAATACGTATTTCTCAGCTTTTGGGAGATACTGCTGCAAGGTCACTTTGCGATTGGAATCAGTGTCAAGCTAGTGAAGCTAAGAGAGAAATTGTGTATTGCAGTCATTGGAATGGAATAGCCTTCTTTTAAAGTTAATAAAATAAATTTCCACATTCTAGTTTATACATCAAGTCCTGAGAGTTCTGTTGGCATGAGGTGGATCTACAGATGCTGTCACCTTTAGGTGCCTGTGCAAAAGAATTGTGGTCTGGCTCTGCAAAGCTGAGGATTAGATGCAGAAATATGATGACACAGATATAAGGGACTGGCACGTTCTGAGACCTTAATTGGGTGAACTGTCCAAGTTCAAGTCCTTATCATTACTCACTGGAACATTTGCAGTATTCCCCTGCAAACCCTTCCCCACACTCGTACCTGAATAATGTCTAAACTGCGAAGTTGACCATGTAACTCACACTCCTAGTATCTTTCGATGACTACATAGCATTTTCTGGATAAAATTTTAAAGTGTTTAGAATCTATTATAACCAGGATCTCTGTCTTTTCCAAGATTAGTTTGGAGAAGGTCTGTGCATTTATCCAGATGTTTGACTTGCTGGATCCACTGAAATAGACTCTTCTAGCAGTACATGACCGTACAACAATCTATGAGCTGTGGAATGCAGTTAATATAAAATCTTTTGAGCATAACCACAGTAGCCCTCTTTCTAGCACTTAACACATTGCCTGAAAAAACAGGGTCACCTATTTCTAATGTTTGAAATAGATTGTAATGTAAAAATAACATGGTCATCCACTTTGAGGAAATTTGCTGGGCTTACTAAAGTTTAGTAGAAAACAAAATAAGAATTATTGCACAATCATGCCACTGACCTCCAGTGTGACATGGAGAAAAGCCTTCAACCTCTCTGTTACCATTTTGTTGTTTTAACGAATGAGTAGAAAAAGTGAGTATATTTGAGAGCACTTTGTGACTAATGAAAATATAATGGGTATTTAATGAGTGAACAGCATTAATGTGATCAGGTCTTTAAAAGGAATTGCCTGAATAAACACTATGATTATTCCCAGGATGAACATTATTGACTTCTTTCGGCATTCTATATAGGATAGAAATGTTCTGTTCGTTAGACTTTGACTTTGTGGGAAGAATGTGAGGGGGAGTACACACCTTATATCCCTTCGCTCTTCGGACAACATGTGCCATTTTAGGCCATCAACTCATAAGTTGTCCACTCTGTTATTTCTCCCTCCTGGCATAACAATTCAGTATTATAATCTACCTTTTATTTGTTCAGGTAACATCCATTTATGTAACTTTTTAAGCTTAATAAAGTGACGTAATACAGAGCTTTAAGCAAATGGCTGTGCCATCTATGAATGCAGTGACTCAGGAGATGGTGCCAGTACACATGAAGTAGAACCATTGTTCGGCATTTCCACCAGCAGCATTGCTTCTTGCAGGACTCCCATATTTGTTGTTACAAAAAGGCTAAAGACTTAAGGAGTTGTGATGGGAGACACTTTGCCCTGTGTACACTTAACCCCTCCTTGAGCAGCACAGTCTTCTGAGAAGTAGATAAATGAATGGAAGACACTGCAGGTTATGTGCATTTTCACTTCAAGAAAATTGCCTTTTTATTGTTTCTTATTTTGCATCGATGTTCTAAAGCTGTAAAAAGAAGAATAGAAATAAAAGTGGGTGGAAATGAAGGTATTACAATCGAGTAATGTAGTCTAGGAGGCTTAGCTTTGAAAGAGTATAATTCATTATACAGCAAAACACCAGGATTATTAGTACTTTTAATGTTTTTAAATGCTGCCAAATGTTTCTGTTGACTAACTTATTCCCAGGGAGTCCCTATAACTCTTTGAGGTCACTCAGGTACTGCTTTCTAAATTACCATGGTGGCGAATTCAATTACTACTGTACTCTCTCAGTGGCCTAAAAGAATAAATGGTCTTCCTAAAATGTTTTTCTCTTTGGAAAGGTCTAGAGTGTTAGAGTCGGAAAGGACCTTAGAGATTATCTGATTCAGTGTTCCATAAACTTGTCTCATGACAAGATTCTCCTGAGAACCTGTTTAAAAAATAAAGATTCTCAGGTTACTCCCTTGGATACTCAGTTACCATCAGTTTAACTTGGAGCCCAGGAATCTACATTTGGTAACAAAGATTCCAGGTGACTCTTAGGATCAAGCAAGTTTGGGAAAAGCCAAAGTAGTTCCACTTTTTTGTTTTATGATTGAGGAAGCAAAAGCCCAGATAGATTAAGTGATTCATCTAAATTGTACCGCACAACATTTTAAAAATTGAGATTAGTTCAAGAAACACGTTGATAGGCAACCTGTATGCATCCCATGGTAGGGAATGGGAGAATGTATTTTCTTAGAATTTAAGCCTTCTGTGTTGAGTAGAACAATGTCATTTAGAAGATTGTGGGAGAAGTGACAAAAGACACTTCTCTGTATACAGCGGTGTGGTCCTCAACTGGGGGTGATTTTGCCTCCAAGGTGACATTTGGCAATGTCTGGAGATCTACGTTTGGTGTCACAGCTGAGGGGAGGGAGGTACTACTGGCATGTAGTGTGTGGAGGCAAGGATGCTACTAAACCCCCTCCAATGCACAGGACATCCCCCCACAACAAAGAATTACTTGGACCAAAATATTAGTAAAGTCCAGATTGGGAAATCCTGGTATTCACTTAATCCCTTCTTGAACATCATCTCCCTGTGAGGTACTTAAAGGGTAATATCTGGGCACATTTGAGAAGTAGGACACAGTTTCCAATTTTTTTCCTGAAATTAGATAGAAAGCCTTATATCAAAGCTACACAGGTCATTTATTGGTTTGTGTTAGGCTATACCTAGACTGGATGAAGTTGATTTTTTCCTCAGGACCATATAGTAAATCCTTTTAGGATTCCTCTCCCTTCTTCTACTCAGGTTATCTAGACCTGCCTAC
Organism: Equus quagga; assembly: GCF_021613505.1. Lineage (NCBI taxonomy): Eukaryota > Metazoa > Chordata > Mammalia > Perissodactyla > Equidae > Equus > Equus quagga. The sequence continues at coordinate 118,053,131 of NC_060269.1, forward strand.
TCCTGGAACACCTCTATTGTGTCTGCTTTGCTCTTGCTGCATTCTGTACCTAGATCACCCACGCTCTAACTCCCTGGAGTCAGCTACGAGCTACAGTGTCAATGTCTGGTAATTTTTAACAGACATTGAGACAGTTTTTGGCCAAAATCTTAACCCGGAAAGCGAAGTGAATGGAATACTTAATTTACTTAAAGTAACTTATTTTCCAAACAGTCTGATTTTTTTCCTAATGTTTCTCAATTCTATCTCCTTTCTGTCTCTATTGTCAGTACTTAATTCAGATCCTCCTCATCTTTTTCATGAACCATTGAATAAACGCTTACCTAATCTCTTGACTTTTCTGCCACTTTTACCGTCTTCCCACCATTCTCGACCTAACAATTGTCTTTGCAAAGTACTTTTTCCCCCAGATTTTTCCCCACCCCTGATTAAACCAATCAGTAGTTTCTCTTCACCTGTAAGACTGTTTCTCAAACTTGGATAATGTATGAAATCTTTTTAAAGGGGAAACAAATTATTTCATATCACTTGTAACATCTTAAATTATTTTATTATAAAATCTGTGTGTAAACATAAAGCTAAATTCATCCTCTTTGTGTTTAAAGCTTAATGCAACTATGAAACCAAAACATGTTTCAAATTAAAAATGAACTAAACTATACAACAAAGAAAATTCTAATTTGCAATATTAATTCAATATGACAGTTAATATTATCTTGAAACTGTAATGCTACTTACAGTGGCCATAAGTTCTTTTTTTTTTCAAATGCCTGTGCTGTATAGTGAGCTGTCACATAACTCCATTTGTCTAATTCTTCATTTTGTCCATGGCGTAAACACACCATTTAAATATAAAAGCCACTCCCATTCTTTTCAGATTAACCCAGGACAAATAAAGATTGTAGGCTAGTGCAACCGAAAGGCAGAACAAAGATAAACATGGGCCCTGGAAACTGATAAGCTGCATCGTCCAAGTCTCATATTATTTTCTTATATTTCTTTATATTATTGTGAAAGTGAAGACACAGAATTAAGAATTCTCATTATTAACTCACAGAAAAAGCAGTGGGAATCACTGACCTATAGAATTGAGTCCAAATGCCATAGCACAGCAGGGAAAGCCCTGAGTGTGCTACTGTCCCGTCCTCATCGCTCAGGCTTATCTGTGGGCATTTGCTGCTTCCATCCTTACTAGCTAGAGTTTTTGAGCTCCTCAGATTGCCCTGCCCCCACACTATCTCTTTTGCTACTTTGTCTACTCTGTTTTTCCCAGCTTTGTTCTTTTATAGTTCTTAATTATCCTTCAAGATCTAGCCTAGATGTCATTTCCTCTAAAACCATGTTAGAACCACAGATTGAAATGTACCTTTCTGTGGACTAAAGGCCCCCGGTGCTCATCTCTAGCCTATCTCCTCCCTTATAACAGTGGCTCTGTTCATTCCCTCACTCTACCATAAGCTTCTTGAGAGTGGGCATGGTACCCCTGGCCCCAGCCCAGGCCCTGACACACCAGGAGATGCTCAATAAATATATAGTAAATGGAACTGAACCATTTTCAATTAAAGGGCCATCTCTGGTAACCACACTGGGGTTTTTTGTTCTATTTGTTTCCAATACTCAGAATTGAATATACTTTAAGAAAACACGATATAGTTGAAAAATGCATTGGATTTAGGATCAGAGGACTTGAGTTCATATTTTGTCATGTCGTTTGTTCTTGTGTATAAAATGGAGATAGTCTCCATCTCACACTGTTTTTGCAGATGTGCAAAATTCTGGCACAATGGCTGGCAAACAGGCATATATTCAATAAAGATTAGTTTCCTTCCTGCATTATTGCTTTACTTCTCTTTATAGCCTTTAGTGATTTGAAATTCTTATTGTTACGGGGAAGCTTCAAGTTTATATACCTCCTTGTCACAGTTAGATTGAGGTCCAGTGTTAGTTATTTGTCCTGAACCGAGCTTCAACATTGCTGTATAAAGTAAATGACACCATCAGTCTTTCCTTTTCATCCTCATAGATTGCTTTACTCCCTTTAACTATTTATATTTATTCAGAGTATACTTCTTTTTTTTATTGCCACAGGCATGAGAGAACCTCTACTTTTTCCTATTACCTGGAGAAATCTATCTTCTTCCATCTCTTTGTAGTCTGTTTTCATCAGGAAGTATCTACTTGAGAAGCAGTTTCTTTACCTACATTATATTATTGAATTTCCCTTTGTTTTATGCTTTCATATGGGTATTAGAACCTATAGCTTCAGTTCTTTGGGTAAATAGGCTTAGGGCTCTTCAATAACACAAAATTTATTGTAGAAGTATGTCCTGTGGAGTTTAGCAATTTGGAAAATTTTTCTAAGCAGTCAGTTCCTAGCTCTTACATGTGTTGTATAAACAAAAATAGATGTAAGGTAGATATGAAAGCAACTGAGACAGATGTAGCTGATGCTGACAAGGAAAAACAAAACAGGAATGAAAAGACGGCAGTTTGTTGATTATAGGATGAAATGCCAACTACAAACTACAGAAGGAGTTCCTAAAAGAAAATTCTTAGTGATAGACACTTATTGGTACATAAAAATTCAGGCTAGATGGAAAAAAGAAGCTTCACAGATATGGGAATAGCCAAAGGATGAACTCGGCTACAAAAGGATGTGATTACTGTCACTGGAGACAAAGTATCTGAGTTTCAACTTAACATGAGGATAGGAATAGTGAAATCAGTTTGTCATAAAGCAACAGGCATGAGTCCATGACCCCCAAGAGATCCCGATTATCACAAATTATTCTCTGGTTATGTGTCTTCCTAAAGACTGAAAGCAATGTGTGGCACAAGTGCTTTTGTATTGGGTTAAGGCTGCACCTGTCGTGCTGTGACCCCTTTCACCTTCAGCCTACTCTCCGAATTCAATCCAAACTAAAACTTTACTGCCTTTTGATGGAGAGATTCATAATTAACAGGAAAAAAAACTTCGAATGTTTGGAACTTCAAAAGAAATGCATTTGGTTCTGTTTTTGCCCTGTTTGTCACAATCATGAAGAGTACCACTTTGCCATCTGGTAGGAAATAAAAGAGAACCTTAGGGTCTTATTTTCTAAGTTGGGAGTAAAGTCATTTGAATTGGCAAATCTCAGTGAACAGTTATAAGTTTACAAGTACTGACCCCAGGCCCATTTGTATTCATGTTGCCTAAATTTGGGCCATAGTTAACATATGTCATTGTAAGAGACTGAGCACTGGTTGAGAGCTTCCACAAAGAAGAGAAATTGACAGAACTCCTCCATGTGTTTCTGCTTCTAGATCTCTGGTTCAGTGTAACTGTTTAAAAAAATTGTTAGGACTATAATAACACGTGCATCTGATGTCATGATTTTTTTTAATATTTTTAATTTAGATTCATAATAGGTTACATCATTGTGAAATTTCACTTTTACATTATTTCTTGTCTGTCACCACATAAGTGCTCCCCTTCACCCCCTGTGCCCACCCTCCACCTCCTTTCCCCTGAACTGTTTTCTTTGTCCGTGTGTTTGTTTATATTCTGCATATGAGTGAAATCATATGGTATTTGTCTTTCTCAGTCTGGCTTATTTCACTTAGCATAATTCCCTGCAGGTTCATCCATCTTGTTGCAAATAGAATGAATTTATCTTTTTTATGGCTGAATAGTATTCCATTGTATATATATACCACATCTTTTTTATTCAATCATGAGTCGATGGGCACTTGGATTGTTTGCATGTCTTGGCTATTGTGGATAGTGCTGCAGTGAACATAGCGGTGCATATGTTACTATAGATTGTTGATTTCAGGTTGTTTGGGTAGATACCCAGTAGTGGGATAGCTGGGTGGTATAGTGTTTCTATTTTTAGTTTTTTGAGGAATCTCCATACTGTTTTCCATAGTGGCTGCACCAGTTTGCATTTCCACTAGCAGTGTATGAGCATTCCCTTTCTCCACATCCTCTCCAACATTTGTTGTTTTGGGTCTTGGTAAATATAGCCATTCTGACTGGTGTAAGGTTATATCTCGTCGTAGTTTTTATTTGCATTTCCCTAATGATTAGTGATGTTGAGAATCTTTTCATGTGCCTGTTGGCCATCTGTATATCTTCCTTTAAAAAATGTCTGTTCCTATCCTTTGCCCATTTTTTGATCGAGTTTTTTGTTGTTGTTGTCAAGTTGTGTGAGTTCTTTATATACTTTGGATATCAACCCCTTGTCCAATAAATGATTTGCAAATATTTTCTCCCAGTTAGTGTGTTGTCTTTCCATTTTGTTGATGGTTCCCTTTGCTTTATAGAAGCTTTTTAGTCTGATGTAGTCCCATTTGTTAACTTTTTCTTTTGTTTCCCTTACCCAGGTAGACATGGTATTTGAAAAGATGTGGCTAAGACCAATGTTAAAGAGTGTACTGCCTATATTTTCTTCTAGAATTTTTATGGTTTCAGTTCTTACATTCAAATCTTTAACCTGTTTGGAGTTAATTTTTGTATATGGTGGAGGATAATGGTCTTCTTTCATTCTTTTGCATGTGACTGTCCAGTTTTCCCAACACCATTTATTGAAGAGCCTTTCCTTTCTCCATTGTATATTCTTGGCTCCTTTGTCAAAGATTAGCTGTCCACAGATGTATGGTTTTATTTCTGGGCTTTCAATTATGATCCGTTGATCTGTTTGTTTGTGTTGGTGCCAGTACCATGCTGCTTTGATTACTATAGCTTTGTATGATGTTTTGAAGTCAGGGATTGTGATGCCTCCAGTTTGGTTTTTTTCTCAGGATTGCTTTGGCTATTCGGGGTCTTTTGTTCTTCCATATAAATTTTTGGATTCTTTGTTCTATTTATGTGAAGAATGTCATTGGGATTCTGACTGGGATTGCTTTGAATCTGTAGATTGCTGTAGGTAATATAGACATTTTGACTATGTTTATTCTTCTGAACCATGAACATGGAATATCTTTCCATTTCTTTATGTCTTCTTCAATGTCTTTCTGTAATGACATAGTTTTCAGTGTACAGGTCTTTCATCTCTTTGGTTAAGTTTATTCTTAGGTATTTTATTCTTTTTGTTGGAATTGTAAATGGGATTGTATTCTTGATTTCTTTTTCTGCTAGTTCATTGTTAGTGTACAAAAATGCAACTGATCTTTTTAAATTGATTTTGTACCCTGCAACTTTGCTGTAGGTTGTTGATTATTTCTAGTAGTTTTCTGGTGGATTCTTTAGGGCTTTCTATGTATAGAATCATATCATCTGCAAATACCAAAAGTTTCACTTCTTTCTTTCTAATTTGGATTCCTTTTATTTCTTTTGCTTGCCTAATTGCTCTGACCAACACCTCCAGTACTATGTTGAATAGGAGCGGTGAGAGTGGGCACCCTTATCTCCTTCCTGTTCTCAGAGGGATGGCTTTCAGTTTTTCACCATTAAGTATGATGTTGGCTGTGGGTTTGTCATATAGGGCCTTTATCAAGTTGAGGTTCTTTCCTTCAATACCCATTTTATTGAGAGTTTTTTTTATCATAAATGGATGTTGGATCTTGTCAAACGTTTTCCCTGCATCTCTTGAGGTGATTGTGTGATTTTTACTCCTCATTTTGTTAATATAGTCTATCACATTGATTGATTTGCAGATGTTGAACCATCCCTGCATCCCTGGAACAAATCCCACTTGATTGTGGTGTATGATTCTTTAATGTATTGCTGTATTTGGTTTGCCAATATTTTGTTGAGAATTTTTGCATCTAAGTTCATCAGTGATATTGGCCTGTAGTTTTCCTTCCCCATATTGTCCTTGTCTGGTTTTGGTATCAGGGTGATGTTGGCCTCATAAAATGTGTTAGGAACTCTTCCATCTTCTTCAATTTTTTGGAATAGTTTCAGAAGAATAAGTACTAAATCTTCTTTGAATGTTTGGTAGAATTCTCCAGAGAAGCCATCTGGTCCTGGACTTTTGGTTTGGGGGAGGTTTTTGATTACTGTTTCAATCTCTGTACTTGTGGTTGGTCTGTTCGGATTCTCTGTTTCTTCTTGATTCAGTTTTGAGAGCTTGTCTGAGTCTAGGAATTCATCCATTTTTTCTAGGTTATCAAATTTGTGGGCATGCAGTTTTTCATAGTATTCTCTTATAATCCTTTGTATTTCTGCAGTATCTGTTGTAATTTCTCCTCTTTCATGTGTAATTTTATTTATTTGATCCTTCTCCCTTTTTTTCTTGGTCAGTCTAAGGCTTTGTCAGTTTTGTTTATTTCTCAAAGAACCAGCTCTTAGTTTCATTTATCCTTTTTAATGTTTTCTTAGTCTCTATTTCATCTATTTCTGCTCTGATTTTTATTATTTTCTTCCTTCTGCTGACTTTGAGGTTTTCTGTAGCTCTGTTAGGTGCATTTTAAGATTACTTATTTGAGATTTTTCTTGCTTGTTGAGATGGGCCTGTATTGCTATGAATTTTCCTCTTTTGACTGCTTTTGCTGCATCCCATAAGAGTTGATATGTTGTGTTTTCATTTTCATTTGTCTCCAGGTACTTTTTAATTTCCTCTTTGATTTTTTTTTTTCCTTAAAGATTGGCACCCAGGCTAACAACTGTTGCCAATCTTTTTTTTTTTTCTTCTGCTTTATTTTCCCCCCCCTCCCCCCCCCAGCACATAGTTGTATATCTTAGTTGCAGGTCCTTCTAGTTGTGGGATGTGGGACGCCACCTCAACGTGGCCCGACAAGAGGTGCCATGTCTGCGCCCAGGATCTGAACCCTGGGCCGCTGCAGTGGAGCGCAAGAACTTAACCACTCGACCACGGAACCAGCCCCTCCTTTTTGATTTCTTCAATAATCCAGTGGTTGTTCAATAGCATGTTGTTTAGTCTCCACATATCTCTGACTTTCCCAGTTTTGTACTTGTGTTTGATTTCTAGCTTCATAGCATTGTGGTCAGAAAAGATGGTTGGGAGGATTTCAATCTTCTTGAATTTGTTGAGGCTTGCCTTGTTACCCAACATATGGGCCTATCTTTGAGAATTTTCCATGGGCACTTGGAAAAAACGTATATTCTGCTGTTTTTGGATGGAATGCTCTATATATGTCTATTAAGTCCATCTGGTCAAGTGTTTCATTTAAATCTACTATTTCCTTGTTGACTTTTTGTCTGGATGATCTGTCCATTGAAGTAAGTGGGGTGTTGAAGTCCCTTACTATTATTGTGTTGCTGTTAATTTCTCCCTTTAGGTCTGTTAATAATTGCTTTATGTACTTTGGTGCCTCTGTGTTAGATGCATATATGTTAATAAGTGTTATGTCCTCTTGGTAGAATATCTCTTTTATCCTTGGATGCTGCCTCTCTTTGTCTCTCAGTCTTTTTTAACTTGAAGTCTGCTTTGTCTGAGAAAAGTATGGCAACACCTGCTTTCTCTTGTTGGCTAGTAGCTTGGAGTATTGTCTCCCATCCCTTCACTCTAAGCCTATGTTTGTCTTTGTAGCAGAGGTGCATTTCCTGGAGGCAGCATATTGTTGGGTCTTGTTTTTTAATCCATCCAGCTACTTTGTGTCTTTTGATTGGACAGCTCAGTCCATTTACATTTAGAGAGATTATTGTTATATGAGGGCTTAATGCTGCCATTTTATCTCTTGTTTTCTGGTTGTTTTGTGTTTCCACTGTTTCTCTTCCTTTGTATTTCTGGCTGCCATTTCATTTTGTTGGTTTTGTGAGAGGGATTTCTCAGTTCTCTCTCTTTTAGTGAATTGTGGCTCTGGTCTGATTTTTTGCTTAGTGGTTACTGTGAGGATTGTATGAAAGATACTGGAGATGAGATAGTCCATTTTCTTATAGTCTCTTATCGCCATTAAACCTAAGCAGTTTCCTTCCCTTTCCTCCCCCCTTCTGGGTAATTGCTGTTACACATTGTTCTGTTTTTAATTTTCTGAGTTTGTGGCTAAGTTGAGGTATTTATCCTTACTTTTGATGCTTTCTTTCCCTTTCTCTTTTAAGTTGTAATTGACCCTTTGCCTCCCTGTTCTAGGAGAGAGTTGCAAGTTTCTGATCATGTCTGTCTATTTATCTCCTTGCTCAGAGCTTTGTAGACCTTTGCCAGTCTGAGGGCATCTTTAATTATTTCTTGTAGGGGAGCTCTAGTGGTGGTGAACTCCCTCAGCTTTGGTTTATCTGAGAAATATTTTATTTCTCCATTGTATCCAAAGGAAAGTTTTGCTGGATAGAGTATTCTTGGCTGAATGTTTTTGTCTTTCAGTCTTTTGAATATATCATTCCATTCTCTCCTAGCCTGTAGGGTTTCTACTGAGAAATCTGCTGACAGCCTGATAGGGTTTCCTTTGTGGGTTATTTTCTTCTGCCTTACTACTCCTAATATTCTTTCTTTAACCCACACTTCTGCCATTTTTACTATTATATGCCTTGGAGAGGGTCTTTTCATGTTGGTAAAATTGGATGTTCAGTTAACTTCATTTATCTGTAAATCTGAAAGCATCCCCGTGTTTGGGAAGTTCTCAGCATTTATTTCTTTGAACAAGCTCTCTGCTCCTTTCTGTCTCTTCTCCCTCTGGGATATCTATAATCCTTATGTTGCTTTTCCTAATTGAGTCAGATATTTCTTGAAAAATTCCTTCTTTTTTTAAAATCTTAGTTCTGTCTCCTCTTCCACCTGTAGAATTTCTACATTTTTATCCTCATGAAGACTAATTCTTTCCTTCATAAGATCAATTCTATTTCTTAATGATTCTAGATTATTATTTATCTCATTAATTGTGTTTTCATATCCAGAATTTCTGCTTGATTTTTTTGTATAGTTCAATCTCTTTGGTGAAGAGAGTCATTTTATTGCTGAGCTTCTTAAATTGTCTTTCCATGTTTTCTTGTAAGTCATTGAGTTTCCTTATGATGGCTACTTTGAGCTCTCTGTCATTTAGGTTGTATTTTTCTGTGCCTTTAGTGTTGGTTTCTGGAGAATTGTCATTTTTCTTCTGGTCTGAATTGTTGCTGCAGTTTCTCATGGTGTTTGATCAGCTGATCTTTTTGTTGGGACTTCTGTGGTATTCTTAGGATGCAGATTCCCCCTGTTACCACTAGGGGGGAGCAGGAGCAGTGTTTCTGGCCCCACCCCATCTGCTGGAAGCTTTGGGGGTGTTATGGATGCTTTCCCCAGCCTGAGATGCGTTCAGGCAGTTGTGTGGACTGTCCTTGTTGGGTGGGGCTTCCTCACTAGGCTGGGGCCACTCTCTGGTGCCTCAAGGGTGCACTGAGCTCCCCCTCCCTGCGAGAAAGTGATCACCAGTGGGCTCAAAGCTACCATGCCCATTCACACAGCTACCCGGGACATGTTCCCTCTTTGGGAGTGCAACTGCACTGTGAGCACTTGCACACACCTGGGAAGTGTTTGCCCCAGTGCAGAAATCTGCTGAGGTCCCTGTTTACGATCTGCAGTCTGCAGAGCCTCTGTGCTTGGTGGTCTGGGCTTCCTCGCTGGGACCTGAGCTATGGCTGCTCCTTTATAGCCCTGGGGCACGGTGAGCTCCCCCTCCCCACCAGTTAAGCGAGGGCGTGTAGGTTCAAAACTGCCTGCGCCTATTCCCACAGCCACCCAGACCCATTCCTTCTTTGGGAGCACAGCTGCACTGTGAGTGTTCGCACATGCCTAGGAAATGTTTGCCCCAGCGTGGAAATCTGCTGAGGTCCCTGTTTATGATCTGCAGTCGGTGGGGCCTCTGAGCTTGGTGGGCAGGGCTTCCCTGCTGGGACCCGGGCTATGGCTGGTCCTTTATGACACAGGGGCACAGTGGGCTCCCTCTTATGGTTGCCCAGCTGCGTGTTCCCACTTTCTGGGTTCTTCCACCAGGTTGGAAGGCGTTTTTGTGCGTGCCCAGGGCTACCGGGGGAGACCAGGGTATGCTCACCTATCTCTGCCACTTCCCGGGGAGCCAGTCCATCCACCCTCAGATGTATAGCTTCGTGTGTCTCAGGCATCCTGTTGTGCTGTGTGGGCTTCCTCCGTTGGTCAATGAGTGTCCATCTAGTTGCAGTTCAAAAGGGGGAGAGACAAAGGGAACAGCTTACTCTGCCATGTTGCTCTGATTTCATGATTTTTTGACTTATTCTCAGTGTTCATTTTAACTTCTTATGAGGATACCAACATTCGTTTATATTTCAGATTGGTTCAAAAAAGTTCTTTCTATGCTTTTGCGTCAGCTACTGTGTATGCAAAGTTACATCCCTTGCTCTTGAAGAACTTGCAGTCTATTGGAGGAGAATATAAAGATAATTCCTCAAGAAAAGGACAAGCCAAGCCACAAGCTAGGAGAAAATATTTTCAAAAGACATATCTGATAAAAGACTGTTACGTGGATTCATTGATTGTAACAAATGTAATACTCTGGTGCAGGAGGAGGATGCTATGCACATGTAGGGTCAGAGTGTATATGGCGACTCTCTGTACTTTCCACTCAATTTTGCTGTGAACCTAAAACTGCTCTAAAAAAACAAAATCTACTTTAAAAAATGATAAAGCCAATGAGTGATGGTAAATACTCTGAAAGAAGGGTTATAGGAATTATAGTAGCCCAGAGAAGAGGGGGCTTATTCAGCTGAGGGAAGTTTGGAGAAGAATTCACAGAAGCAGTGGCTTTTAGACTGAGATTTAAAAGGCAAGAAGAATTTTACCTGTAGGAAGGTGCAAGGCAGGACTTACGGGTAGAGAAGAAGGGAGAAGGAGATGGAGGGAGTTACAAGGGAAGGGTAAAAAGAGCAGGGGGAGGAGGAGGTATGATACACTCTGTGAATACCTTCTAATTCTTACTGAAACCAGATTTTATAGTAGACATAGGCAGGTAATTGGACTAGTGGAGCAAGTTGGGAATTTTAGCCATTTTATCAGCCGTGCTGATGAGTTTGGAGTCTATCTAGGAAGGAAGCTATTGACTGTGAAGAATAGAAAAGCTAACACTTATTGTGTCTTTACTTTTGTTGTTATTGTTGTTATGGACTATCGCATGTAATGTCACAGCTCCCCTTGGAGCTAGACATTATTGTCTCAGTTTGCCATTGAAGAAAATAAAGCAAAGAGAGGTTAAATAACTGCCCTAGTTGACGCAGCTAATCAGTGGCAGAGATGAGACTCAAATCCAGACATCATGATATCAAAATTCACATGCCTGGCCACACTCCAAGGGGTGATGTGGGTGACAAAGAGGGAGGAACTGAATGTAGATCAGATACCATTGCCCAACTCTTGTTTTTTCCAGGTCTCTTTGCAAGAAAATAAGACCAGCAGCTGCAATCAACTGCAATCCTCTCACACCTTCATGATGTTCCCCTTGTCCAGAAATGTACTAAGGTCTCTCAAGATTCGAAGCATTCAGCAAATTAGGGCAAGACAGAGTCATGCAAAACACTCACCAGATTTTCATGACAAATATGGTAATACTTTACTAACCAGGGGAACCATTTTCTGTGTTGTTGCATGGGTGTTTACAATCACACAGATTGGAATAGAATGGAACCAATCCCCTGTTGGCAGAGTCACCCCAAAAGAGTGGAATGATGAGTAACCGTCACAGTTAATGTAATACAGAATTGCTTCAAAATCAACTTGTTTATTTAAGGGCTCTGCTGCTCATTAAAATTTAACATAATTGAGAAATAAAGTACATTTGAAACCTTTAAATAGTCATTGAAAATAGTCATTATGGTGCCTGGAAGCAAAGATGTAGCAGTGGGTATAGATTAAAGGGGATTATGAATAATAAATATTTGAAAGTAGAGTTAATAAGGTGTGTATTCTTCTGGTTTAATGATTTACAGTAGATATCCTTCAGTAGACATATACACATATGTACTTTACAAATTAATTTAATTGTCTGGAAAATCCTATTGAATCTTTGTTTAAAACATATTCATAATCTGACCACTTTTCGCATCCTTCATCTTTCGCTCCCTTATCTGAGCCACTGTACTCTCAATGGAATTACTACAAAACTTTCTAGCCAGTGTCCTTGCTTCTGCACTTGATGTCTCCCCAAGCCTGTCCCCGCACCCTGCCACATACAATCTTTTTTAACCACAGCAGCCAGAATGATCATTTTAAAACATTAGTGATATCATTCCTCTTTTCAAAACCCAGTGACTCCCCATGTCCCTCCAAAGTTAAAGTCCTTGGAAAGGTACACAGGCTCCCAGGTGCTGCCTGGTCAGCTTCACTCCTGCCTCAAGACTTTTCCATTTGCTCTTCTCTCTGCTTGGAATGCACCTCCTCCAGGTCCTGTATGACTCACTCCATCACACTTTGCAGGGGTTTGTTCACGTGTGGTCTTTTCAGAGAGGGCCTCTGACTGCCCTTTTAAAGAGTACAGCTCCTACTCAGACCAGGCTTTGCCTGTGCTTCTTCCCGACTTTATTTTTCTCTATAGCGGTTATCACCATCTGAAGTAAGAAGTGTTTTATTGTTTATTGTCTATGTGCAAAACGCCATAAAAGCATAGTTGGGGGCTCTTTTTTCATCACTTTATCCCTACAAAGGGGCCTGATAGATTAGGCCATTAGTAATTATTGATGGAATTAATGAATTAATGGGTGATTTTAGATAATTCAGAGTCCCTATTAGTCTGAAAATAATGAATTTGTTTACCACTATGGGTTTGCAATGGTTATTGGCAGGTGTATTAGTTACCTATTCCTGTTTTACAAATTAAAACTCCGTGACTTAAAACAGCAAGCATTTATTATCTCACACTTTCTGTGGGTCAAGTATCTGAGCATGACTTAGCCGGATGCCTCTGGTGCGGGATGCCACGCTTCTGCAGTCAAAGTGTCAGACAGGGCTGTAGTCATCTCAAGGCACAACTGGGCTTGACCCATACCCAAACTCACTCATACAGCTGTTTACTGGCCTCCGGCCCTAGCTGGATATTAGCTGGAGACTTCAGTTCCTTGTTGTGTGGGTCTCTCCACAGGGCAACTCACAATGTAACAGAGTAAGAGAAGGTGCCCAATACAGAAGCCACAGTCTTTTTGTAACCTAGTCTTGCAAGTGACATGTTATCACCTCCACCATATTTTATTCATTAAAAATGAGACACTAAGTCAAGGCCATATAAAAGGCGAGAGGGTTATACAAGGGTGTGATTACCTCAAGGCAGGGACCATCATGGGCTGTCTTATGGACTATTTACCACAGTTGGCCATGGAGACCACCTCCTCCTCCTGGATGACTAACTTCAAGGTAAATGTACTGTTCCTCAAGCTCAAATATATATTAATATCATTATTCTCTAGATAAAGGGCATTACATGTTCCTCCCCATTTTTTGCTATGTGAGAGTTCCTCTAGGGCTGTTCCTAGGTGTAGAATTAGTAGGTCGTAGGACATGTCCATTTTCAGCTTTATCAGTCTAGCTGAATTATTCCCAAAGTGGTTAAATAGTCTACAGTCTCACCAGCCATTTGTACAACTTCCTCTTGTTCCACATCCAAACTCCCTCTTAGAGTTTTCATACATTTTAATATTTGCTACTTTGATGAGTATAAAATAGCAGCTCATGTTTTAATTTATATTTTTATGATTACTGATGAAGTGGAACATCCTGTATTAGCTTTTGGGGTTTTTTTGTGTGTATGTGACTTTTCTGTTTGTTTCTTTTGCCATTTTTCTATTCAGTTGTTTGTCTTACTCATTTGTGGAAGTTTTTCTATATTCTACATAGCAATTGTATCAGTCAAGGTTTAACCAGAGAAACAGAACCAGTATGAGTAGTATAGAAGATAGGATTAATTATGGGAATTATTTCTAATTCCCTTGCAATCGTGAGAGTTAGTGGAGAAGGCTTTACAAGGCTATTGTCTCTGCATCTGGTACTAAATAAGTTCTCAGTAAAGGAGGAAAGTTGAATGTGAAGTAGAGGAGAGCAAGGACCACCTGGAATTGAGAAGGATGCATTGAAACTGTGAATATAAACTGGAACTTGTGCCTGTTTCCCACTGTCTCTAAGATGACATGGATGACTTATGGGAGAAGTGATGTCCTTCACTGTGAAACTGCACATTCACCTGGAACAGGACTCACAAAAGCTAAAGAAGAATGTAAATAGCTATCCACCTAGGTGCTGTTCCCTGTCAGTAAAGTAAACAGAAGATGAGCAACAGCATATGCAAGCTGCCACAGTATCTGGTGTTCTGTGCCAACCTTTCGAGTGTAAAATGATTGCTATCTCATGTCCACCATCCCTATCTCATGCATTTCTGTCTTGTGGCCAACTCTAACCTGAAACCATAGAAAGAAGGGAATTCTGGGAAAAGTACTTCAAGCCTAGCTAAGTTAACACTTAGAAGGCCACAGTAATCCACCTCTTGTCAACCTGAAATCAGTGCATATCTTTCCTAACCATACCTATATCTCAAACAAAGACAATAGCAAACATATGCTTTCCCCTAACATGAAGCAACTGTTCCTCATAAAACTAACCTGGTGAGCCTATCTCCCAAAGAGGACACAAAGTGCCTTACCCATGGCAGGGGGGCATTCTCAACTTCCAGGTTAATGGAACCATTGCTGTGATTCCTAGAGGAAGCCTAAGATGTCTAGACCAGCAAAGTTATGGGAACAGGAACTGAATATTTCTATAGTGCTTTGCTTTGGATAATTGTGGGGGAGCCACTTCCATTTCCACCTCTTGATTCCCAGACCTGTAAATCCTAGCTCTGGGAAAATAGCAACATATATTTGTTGGTTATTTAGAGAATATCCAACATCCTAGAAGACATTACCTCAGCCTGGTAAGGTGGTGTTATCCAGCCTTTATTGTAACTTACACTTCAAAAAGCCATTGCACCATTCTATCAGTGACGAGAAACATGGTAAGATCAGTGACTCCCATAAGTGTGAGCCCATTACTGCACTTCATTTACTGTAAAGTAAGCTTCTTGGTCAGAGTCAGTGCTGTGTTGTATACTGCAGTGCTAAATAATGCATTTTGTAAGTTCATGGATGATGGTATTCACAGAAAAGTCACAGCTAGAGAAGGTAAATCTCTCTTGTTAGTAAATGTATATTCAAGTGAGAACAAAGTGCTGCCTTTTCCATGGTGGAAGTGGTCCAATGAAATCAACTTGACACTGATGGCTAACTGATTCCCTCCCTTCCCCTAAGGAATGGTGCCAAATGGAGATGCAGTGTTGGTGTGTCCATTTGGCAGACTGAGTGCTCAATGGTGGCTATAGCCGGACCAGCCTTGATGAGCGCAAGTGCACACTGTTGGACCTTCCCATGGTCTCCACCCCTGCTGTCATGACCACTTTGTTTCTGAGTCATTGTGAAAGCATAGGGTGGCTGAGAAAGAGCGTGATAGCCATATGAATGGATCACCTTGTCCACCTGATTGTTAAGATACTCCTCTGCTGAGTATCATTTTGTGAGTATTTATATGGTACCCAAATATCTTCCCACTCTGTGCCCATTTAGAAAAGTCTGTTCGCATAATCCATTCCTAGAATTCTTGTCACCAATTTTCCAATAGTGTTCCTTCTAATTCCCTGACCAACCTGCCAAACCACTTGTACCCATGACTTGGTGTGGAATTGTACCTTTGGCCATTTCTCCTTCCAAGCAAAATTAATGGCTATGTATGCTTCATAATGTACTGCCTACTAGGAAGATTTCCCTTCTTCTTCAGGGCCAACTTGAAATTAAACTGTATTGTTGCAGCTGTCCACTTTCAGGTGTGTCTAACATATTTTTCAGAACCATATCCAAATTCTTTCTTTCTCAGACAGGTGGTAATAGGAAATACACCATGGGGCCACAGGTTTACACACCTATAAACTCTAGGGATGATATGAAACTTTTGTAAACACACAACTTGTAAACAATGGAGCCAGGAGTCAAGCTTTAGAACCTGGTTTTTTACTTCCAAGTTACATGGTCTATTAGTCTTTCTTCAAGTATATAGGTTGGAAGTTCTGGAAAAAGATTCAAGCTGGAGCTAGAGAAGATAGGGAGCCATCATAAATTGTGAAAATCATAGGAGTGAAAAACATTTTCAAGAGAATATATCAACAAGGAAGTAAGGATAAGGAATGCATGTGGCATGTAATGAATATTTTTAAATGACAATTACTTTCTTCCTTATCTTCATCCTGAACGTTTTCTAATTTGAAACAAGGATTAAAGCCTACCTCTTTAGGTGTATGTATAAGTATGCATATGTGTGTGTAGAGAGAGAAAGAGAGAGAATGCATATGTGTGTATGTGTATCTATATCTATATAGATATAGTCATACCTATATATACACATACATATATCTGTATAGATATAGGCATAGATATGTACACATACATATATCTATATAGATATATACACATACATACACATATATTTTTAAGAGCACAATTATTTTAAGGAATGTATATATACATGCTAGAATTATTATGATATTAAAACTTGTGGCCACTGCTTTTTTTATAACAAAATCTAGGTCTTGAATCTTTTACTGTTTCTAATCTTTCTCACTGGATGTCATATTGATCATATGTAAGACATCTGATGCAAGCCATTTTGTTGTTCTCCATGTGTCTTAAAACTAACTTTTGAATGTATTTATCAAATTACCAGCCACAACGTAATTCTTACATTGTCTCACACATTTCTTGGAAAATTATATTATTATATATTATTACTAAGAAGAAGTATTACCTGGCAGCTATTGAATACATTTGTTTACTGTCAGCAGAGAAAGAGAACTTGATTTTGACACATATTCTTCCTTTATTTGGATAAACTGGGCTACCAGGGACACATGTTGCTACTGGGCTGTGAGTAAGTATGCGTAATAAAGGAAGAATGAATAATTAGTTTTCCATATCTATGTGCTGTTAAAGTTGTTAAAGGATTGAATGTTTTCTCATTTGAAATTTACAGTAATCCTGTAAAATCCATTGAGCTGGTCATGTATCCTATTGAATAGATGCATACCCATGATCAGCCGTGGGTTGGTTAAGTGACATGAAAGTCACTTAGAAATGAAGATAGAAATAGAAACGCCATCTCTTGCTTTTGGTCTACTGTTGCATTATGAATTTCACATGCTTTCTAAGAAAAGACAACCATGATCTTATTTCGGGTGATGATGGCAAGTTGACAAATAAATGGTGTGGCTGCATGCCAACTACTGGGAAGATTGGCAGTAAAAGCGGCAGGCTAGAGAACAGGGCCAAAAGGGTGGTGTGTGTTTGATCAGTCTAATTTATGTGCAGCTACTTTAATGGAATTTAAATATAATGTCCAGTATTTACCAGTTCTTGCTTCATGACACAACTTTATAGATAATAACAATAACAAGAATTATCCCCAAAACTGTGTAAACTTTGGTCTCAGGCATAAACAATGAACAAAGAGGTATCTCTTTGTCAGTTTTCACTCACGTCAACTGATTTAACAGATGCACTGTGTGACATCTTTAAAGATGTGATGTAAGAAAAATGAAGGAGACAGTGTAAGTCAGTTATTAGTAGCAATTATTCAAACAGATTTCAACAATGAATTCACAGCTTTTAAGAGAAGTTGCTACTAATTTTGGAAATTAAGTGTCATGATAGTTCCTCATTTGTTACAAGTGTAGAAAAGAACATGGATGTATGACATACATCATAAAATATTTCATGTTTTGCAGTAACAGCAGTTGCTTTTCTGGGGGGGATGACATTAATTTGAGCAGTATCTCTTATTTTCCAATAACCTTTTACATTACAAAAAAAATCTGCAACTTCATTTTCTTCCCCTATCTGGAAACCATAGAAACCAATGTGAAATTATAGCTAAGAAGTTCGTCACTGGGCTATCTCAAGCTGATCTCCATGGAAACATTTCACATTTTCCTGCAATGAAAGATCTTCCAATCAGACACAAAACCATAACTGATGGGTGTCTGACAAATATAACAGCAACAGCAACAACAAAGAAGTATGTGGATATTTTATTAGATAGCACATGCAGGAGAGTTTTAAAACTACTTCACAAATGAGACATTTAAATGGTAAGTATGATGCTAACTACAGAAATAAAAATACAGTTTTGAGAACATCTGTCACTCTTTTAAAATATTGTTCTTTCTAGATTTTTGCATTAAAAGCAATTTCCTAAAATGATATGGACTTTGAATTCAGAAAGACCTATATTCAGAGCCTAGCTCTGCCCCTTACCTATCTGGCTCATCTCTCCCATTTTCTTATTATAAAGTTGAGAGAAATAATACCTGATTTATAGAATTTGTTTGCAGATTAAGTGAGCTAAGTCAAATAATAAGTAATTATAATTTTTTATCTGGTAAAATGAATTAATGAGTGATGAAAGTATCGATGCTGATGATGAGGATGAGGATGAGAGACTACATATGAATGCCATATTCTCCAATCTCAAGAGCTCTGATTATGATTTAACTTTAATAATACAACAGCTATCCCTAGTTCAAAACTCAGGTAATCTCCAAAAATTCACTTTTAAGATTGTTGTTTGGAGTTGGATTGCATGAATGGGGTGGGAGAGGGGCTCCATCATATTGTAGGAATAGGCTCTAAAATAAGACTGAAAGGTAAAAATCATATTTTCAAAATTGTCTTAAATTACACATCAAATTCAGTATTCTTTTAATGTAGTTTCTGTTATATATAGAATGTATACAGTAATATACATTTACCAAGACATATACATGACAAATATAATTGTACAGTAGACCCACACAGATTATGAGGATATGGCCTTTGGTGAGAGCAAAGTGAAACCCAGAAGCCACTCAGGAGATACAGACTTATTGAGCAGAACAATAGATAGAGTGTTCTGCCCTTTGTGAATTCTTCTTTCTTTTTCGCTTCTGTCATTCTGTATCTATGTCTGTCTCTTAGTTTCTCCCCACTTCTCTCTCTGTTTGCCTTTCCTCTGTTCCTGTCTCTCTCTTTGTCTCCACGCCTGTAGAGTTAAATCTGATTAAGTCAAATATATATATGATGTGACTCCACTGTGTTACCATGGAAACAATATTAAAATTACACAACTTTAAACTTTTTCTTCTGCAACACATGCTGAATGATGGATGCACGACAGACTTCTATGGATGTATTCAGGGTTTGATTTTTCAAAGATTAGGGAAATAAAGCAATAAGAACACGGATATTTTGTAGGTTAAAAAGTCATAGGCCTTCATAAAAGTATTTTAAGCATACATAATTACATTGATTATAGAGTTTCTCAAGCTGTTTTTAAGGAAATAACTAAATTCATAATCCATGTGATAATTTATATTTGCCTCAAGTATGTTAAAGAACTATATTTTTAAAATTTTGCTTACCTCAGGTTAAGATAGACTTGAAGTTATGTCACAATTTCAAGTGCATTATATTTGGCCACATGCCTTTTTCTCAATCAGTGAAACACATGTAAATGCTACTATGTATGAGGAGTATATACTAGGAAAAGCCCTAAATTCACTCCCATTTCTTCCTTTTTCTCTATGTACCTACCTCCCCTATCTACTAAATAATTTGTGAACTTGAGTTTTTAACTGTTACTACTTTAGTAATAGAGTTCTCAAGAGATTACATTATTACTGCATCACCTGATGTTATGAGAATGGTGCTCAGCGTCATACACCACCCTGCCCAAGTTTGTTTATCTCATAAAGTCTCTGAATTGTGGCACCAAGAAAATTTTTGCAGTTCTAGTAACTCTATAAATTCGTCCCTAAGAATACTGAATAAGCAATAGAAGCTGTTATCCCCAGTGGAATAGCATAAGACTTCTGACTTCACACTGCTTTCAAAAAAGTTATTCATAACTTAATTGCTTGTAAGAAAGCAACCACTCAGTTCATGTATGAGTGAATATTCAATTTTCAACATTTTTCCAAAGTGTTATATCTGGAATACAAATAAATTTGAACTATACTGGTTATTTTCCTAATGCAACAACATAGAATGATTTGAGAGTGAGAATCATTCTATAAAATTTTTTTAAATCATTTTGTTCATCTTTCTGGAACGAACTGCATTGAAATTTGGCCAATTAAAGAATCTAATCAATGGGAAAAAACAGGCTTTTCTTTATTTGCTAAATGTTATACAACTTCAAAGTAGTCATTCTTGACTTGTTACCTAAGAAATGAGGAAATCTGGGATGTTTGCTTCTGTAAAATGAAACAAAAATTCTATTAATAACACTTAAAAGGAAGTTTCCAGAACAATTGAAAGAAGAGGAATTTCACATTCTTCACTACTTTTTCTGATATATCACATAAAATATTTAAGCAAGATTTTCACTTGCTCTTAACTTAGATGTTACATAGTTACATAGTCATTTAACTAGTAGAATATTGCTATTAAACTAAATGTTTGTATCCCTCCAAAATTCATGATGAAACTTAATCCCCAATGGGATGGTATTTGGATATGGGACCTTTAGAAGGTGATTAGGTCATGCTGGTAGAGCCCTCATGAATGGGATTAGTGCCTTTATAAAAGAGATCCCTGGAAGCAGGCTCTCAGCAGATGCTGGATCTGCTGCCATCCTGACCTTGGACTTCCCAGCCTTCAGAGCTGTGAGGAATACATTTCTGTTGTTTATAAGCCACTCAGCCTATGGTGTTTTGTTACAGCAGCTTGAACACACTAAGACAAATCTTTTGTGCTCTTTACTCATTCAAAATTAATAATTTATTGGATTGTGTATGAATCTCCCCATAATACAAGATCATTAATTAGTTTGTGGAATAGAATTATTAGAATTTGAACTGGCCATGAGGAAGAGAGTGGCAAAACAGCAGAAAGCATCTTCCTTTATGAATTAGTCCCAAATGCATGCCACATTTTATTTGCATTAGTTGGAACTGACATTTTGTAAAGCCACCTGCCACTGAGCCAATTTCTTTTCAGAGCTACAAACTTGGTAAGTTTGTCTATGGTTAGTTAGCTACAATAAGGCTAAGCTAAAGAGAGAGATCTAAAATGCAGTCTCAAGAAAATTGAAGGGTATTTCTCTCTGATTTAGTAGTTCAGCGTGGGCAAAGAGTTCAGGGCAGTAAGTTGCACACTATAGCAACAACTATACAGATCAAGCCAAACAGATCAAGTTCCCCTTTTCCCCCCAAATTGTACAGTTGTAAAAAAAAGCGAGTGTGTGTGTGTGTGAGATTGAAATAATATACATACTATGCCCATATTGCATTTAAAACCCCCCAAATTCCTAAATTATAAAACAGAAAGCCTCTTTCACCTAACTTTTAAAAAAAAGTTACTATGGGATATTACATATATATAACATATGTATATATATACACATATGTAGAGAGAGAGATTTCTTATAAAATATAGGTTGGCTCATGTGAGTATGGAGACTGGCAAGTCCCAAAATCTGAAGGGTGAGTTGGCAGGCTGGGGACCCAGGAGGGCTAATGTGTAGTTCTAGTCCGAGTCCAAAGGGCTGAGAACGAGGAGAGCAATGATATAAGGTCCTATCTGAAAGCCAGCAGGCTCAGGACCAAGAAGAGAAGATATTTCTGTTTGAGTCTGAGGACCAGCAAAGACCAATATCCCGTCTCAAACAGTCAGCAGGAGGAATTCCCTTTTATTTGCAGGAGAGTCAGCTTTTTAATTCCTTCAGACCTTAACTGATTGGATGAGGCCCACCCACATTAGGGAGGGCAATCTGCTTTACTCAGTCTACCAATTTGAATATTAATCTCATCCTAAAACACCCGCACAGACACACCCAGAATAATGCTTGATCAAATATCTGGACACATCATGGCCCAGTCAAATTGACACATAAAATTACCTATCACACAATTTTTGGGTCAAAGTGGAAATAGAAACCAAACTTTCAGATCTCCTTGAAAATAAAGATTTATGAGAACACAACATACCAGAATTGATGAGATACAGCTATATTTGTTATTAGAGGAAAATTTATGGATTAAATACCTATAACTATAAAAATAAAAAATCAGTTAAACACCTAACTGCATGCTATAAGAAAAAGAAACTTTAGAAATAACTATACAAACCAAACAAGGCAGAAAAATTAAATCAACTCCCAAGCTGAAATATAACAAAACATCATTAAGAAAAATAAATTAATCCAAAAGTGAACTCACTTATTTGAAATGATCAATATAATAAACAACCACTAGTCAACCATATTAATTTTTAAAAAATGTGTGGGAGAGAACATGAATACAGAAATTTGGAAATGGCAATGTTTCCTTCAAATTGCAAAAAACATAGATTATTCTGGATACCTCTATGAAAATATATTTGAAAATCTAGATGAAATGAATAATTTTCTGGCAAAATACAATTTATCAAAATAAATTGATCTCAAAAGGTATAAACTCTAAACAGACCAATTATCAGAGAATAAATAGGGGAAGTAGTTGAAGAGATTACTCCAACTAAATAAAAAGGACCCTGAATGGGCCCAGATGAGAATTTTGCCAATATTGGAAGATAAAAATCTTCAGTCTATTTAAACTATTCTAGAACAGAGAAAAGAAGGAAAAAGCCAAATTCATTTCAAGAATGAAATAAGTATATTATTGACCCAAACATTATAGTGATTGTACCAAAAATAAAATTACAATTCAGTCTCAATATCAGTATTGAAATAATACATAGTGATTATTTAGATTTCTTCCAGGAATGCAAAATGCAATGATAGTTAAATATTAACAAACACATTTGTATAACTCATTGTATTAATAGAGCTAGGGAAATAAATCATATGCTCATGTTCTTAGATGCATGAAGATATTTAACAACGTTTAAAATTTATTATTCTTTAAAGACAAAATGAAAATCTGATTTGCATGCATACACACACACACACACACACACACAAACACACATCGTTTGGCCCTAAAGTCTGTGTCTTACCCGATGGGAAAACATTAGAGGCTTTCTGCTTAATGTCAGGCACAAGGCAAATATCTTCTCTATTTCTATTACTATTTAACATTTTTATTACAGGTATTAGCTTATAAAGTACTCAAGAAAAACATGATTAGAGGCATAAGAACTGGAAAGGAAGGGTTAGCTTCTATTTGCAGATGACAAGGTGGTATCAGATTATAAAACCGTAAAATCAACATTCAAAAAGACGATGTGGATGAGACGATTCCATTTACAAAAAGGAAAATAAATAAACACATAGAATAACTATCTGTAAACTTATGTCCAACAAATGTATGTGTGTCTATATGAACAAATGAAAACACATGCCATGTTCTTGGACAGGGAGACTCAATGTCATATAGTTAATCTTCCCTCAGATAATTTATAACATTAAAGCTTTTCCAAGAAAATATTAATAAGCTGTTTTTCTTTGGACCTTGGCAAGTTAGTTATAAAATTCATTTAGCAGAGCAAATAATAATCAGGACACATGATAATTTCAGAAGTAGTGGCTGACTCTCTTACTTATTAAAACATTTCCCAGAGTCTATTTCTAAGGCACTATGCTATTGCGTGTGGATGGAAGCCAGGACAATATGATAGAATAGGGAATCCATAAATAGACATTATTGCATGTGAAAATTTAATATATGATAAAGGCTGCATTTAAACAGTGGGGAGAAGATGAGCTTTTAATAAGTTGTGTTGGGATAACTAGTGAGCCATAAGGAAAGCAGATAAAGCCGTATCCGCTTGTGACACTGTAGACAGGTTAGACAGGATTGGTTTAGAACTCAAATATAAAAAAATGAAATTATAAGATAAGAACATATGGGGGAACTTATTAGTAACATGAGAGTGAAGGAAATTTCCTAATTATGAGTCAAAATCCAGAGGCAATAAGAAAAATATTGATAAATTTAACCATATTAAGAAATAATGTTTGCACTGCAAAAAATCCAGTAAGTAAAAAAATGACTAAATGGAAAAAGTGTTTGAAAATGATGTCAGTTTAAAGTGCTACTATCCCTAATATATAAGCCTTCTGAAGGTAGAGAGGTAAAAAACCAAAGGGCAAAAGAGAGATGAAGGGATAGTTCACAGAAAAAGAAATGCAAATAGCTCATATATATCTGAAAATAAGATTCTCCATAAAAAGAGAAATGTGCTAAAGCTAAACTAAGATACTATTTCTCACCTAGAAGATTGGCAAAAATCCCAACGTTTGACTATATGTTGATGAGGCTGGGGGAAACAGGCACTGTCAAACATTGCTGTTGGGAATGCAAACTGGTAAATCTCCCTGGAGGAGAATTTGGCAATATTCTGTATTTACCCTTTGACCCAGCAATCTCATTCCTAGAAATCTATCTCAAAAAGCGCTAGCAAATACATGAAAACGTATATGCAGGATGCTGTTCATGGCAAAACTCTTTTGTAATAGCAAAAGACTGTAAACAGACAGTTAGTAAACGCCTGTCTCTCAGCTTCAAAACCCACCCGTCTGTAATTGACTAGATTTGCAATCTGGGCCTCTATTAACCACTAGCTCTGTTAGTCTCTGCCTGCTGAGGGCACTATCGCGAGACTAGCGCTCTGAGGGGGAAATAAAGGATGCTAGCCTTTCTTTGATTTGCCTCTGGTTCCTTTGAGTGTCACAACAGCAAACTACTTCGCTCCGACAACAAGAATTTGTTTCCCACTGATTTAAATACTATTTTCATGGTGTACTAATTGCTTTTGTCTGGAGTTGACATTTTGATTATACAATTCATTTGGAAAAACAAATATCCAGGAAAAGTCGGATTTTTTAATAAATAGTGTTGGACTAACTGGTTAATCATAGGAAAAGTAGATAAAACTGGTTCCCTTTCTGGCACTATCCAAAGATTGCTTCTAAATTGTTCTGAGATTTAAATATTTCAAAAATGAAATCTTATAACTAGAAGAAAATGGAAACGATAAGGTATTACACAGGTAGTAACTACAGGAAATGACAACCACCTATGACCAGGGAAAAATTTGCAGTTATGAGAACTTGGAAGCATAAAGAGGGGGTCAGCAGATCTGGTTCTTCGACCTCTGAAGACCGGGCACTGCTTGGCTGGTGCCGGCACCTTTGGGTTTGGAGTCCTGCAGAGCTGGCATCCAGACCTCCAAGGTGGGGCAACCAGCGGGCTTGTGCTGGTTGGTGTCTGTGATAGCATGAAAAGTCTCCATCTGTGGGAATTAGAAAAACTCTTCAACAGAATCCACTGCTCCCTGCAAAGGATATTAGGAAACCATCTCGCTACAGATGGTCTCTGGCTTAAGATGGTTCGACTTATGATGATCCAAAAGCGATATGCACTCAGTAGAAACCATACTTGGGATTTTGCTCTTTTCCCCAGCCGCACCATGCAGTATGATACTCCCTCGTGCTACTGGGCAGCAGCAGCGAGCCCTAGCTCACAGTTAGCCAAGCCATCACGAAGGCGAACAACGCAAGCACTTCGAGCCATTTTGCACCTATCAACCATTTCTGTTTTTCATTTTCAGTACAGTATTTAATAAATCACATGAGATATTCAACTCTTTATTGTAAAATAGGCTTTGTGTTAGATTATTTTGCCCAACTGTAAGCTAATGTAAGTGTTCTGAGCACATTTAAGGTAGGCTAAGCTAAGCTGTGATGTTCCGTAAGTTAGATGTATTAAATGCATTTTTGACATGATATTTTCAGCTTACAATGGATTTATCAATATGTAATCTCAT
The DNA here is from genome assembly GCF_021613505.1 of Equus quagga. Taxonomy (NCBI): domain Eukaryota; kingdom Metazoa; phylum Chordata; class Mammalia; order Perissodactyla; family Equidae; genus Equus; species Equus quagga. Next base: position 118,078,815 of record NC_060269.1, read on the forward strand.
TGGAAGTAGAGGAAGATCTGTATTTCAAAAATGGAATATATATATATGTAAAGAACGTGGCATTCATCCTGCCTCTTCTATATGAACTCTGACAAAGCATAAACAAATGGTGAAAAGTTTCTTTTCATATTGGAAAAATGACAGAATTAGAATACTGCCATTCATATGAAAGAATGGATCTAAGCAATGATTGTTAGTGACTACTTATATCACAAAGAAAGAGAAAATCAGACATTACCTGCCTACTCGTGAAAGTACAAGTAAGTACAAATACCATCTACGAACTACTCTTGCCAAAAGAAAAAAACCCAGTAAAGTATAAATCTAACCCAATTTACAAGAAATAAGGAGACAGGGGAACATTTTTGGACAACACCATGTGGCTGCAGTAAGCAAAATCAAGACTGAGAAACTCTTTTGGACAAATATTCAGTTTCCTCTGCAAATAAATGGCAGAGAAAGTAGTCAAACTTGAGACAAAAAAAATTGCAGTGTATAACTTCCAATGGATCTTCACTCGATGTTTATTATTATTATTGTGTGCCAGGCACTGTTCCAAGGGCCTTGTTTGTGTTTATTTGATACCCTTAACTACCCTATGAAGTAGGACTTTTATTAGCTAAATGAATTTTATCATGCTTGGAAAGCTTGCATAATTTGAGAGCCACCAATCCAGAACCTATTTAAGTCACTTCTCTTAGACATATAAATTCCTCCTTTGTTACTATTAGAAATGATAATGTATTAAGCAGCCTTATACACAAACCTTAAATGTGCACTTTTGGTATTTTTAAGTAGAGTCCTATGAGAGGAATTGCTAGGTATAACCATTTTAAAACTCTCGATATGGATTATCAAGATGTTTTTTAGAAAAATGTTACCAGCTTCCACCAGTTGGACATTGCAGTTTGGCATTATGTGGAGTTCGGTATACTTTACTCCCACTTAGTAATCTCATTTTAAAGAGCAAAATTGAAAACTGAAATGTGAAAAATGCCATATCTGTTGTATGCTAATTTTCCTTTCTTTGATTATTATTAGTATCAGACGTTTTAAAATAAGATCATTTTGTATGTGAATGTGTGCACGTGTGTCTCACATTGTCTGTTATTTTCCTTCATCTGTTTTTTTGACTGACATTCTTGTCTTAATAAATTGTGAGACTTCTTCATATAGTAAAGTACCAGTTCTTTTCAGTCATATATTCTGCAACTGCTTTCTTATGTTTTTGTTTGCCTTTTAAATTTGTTCAGGCTATTTTTGACAGTGAATTTTCAATTTTGATGCCATCATTTAATCAAACATTTTCTTTGACCTTTTCCAATGAGCTTTTTTCTCGGGCAGTCTTTTGGGATCACAATATCAGAGAAACATTCAAGGCTTGTGCATTAGTTGATTTGTTTTTGAGGCATTATTCTCCCCTTTGTCAAAAATGCTCTAGTCAACTGATTTCCTTTCATATCCTTGAATCTACCAAATGCTCTGCCAACTTGGGTTGGGAAAGGCATATTGTAGTGCATGCTTTCTAGGCAGTTCAAAGCTGGACCAACTTGTCCAAAGCTGTTTTATAGTCTGAACTGGTTGAAGAATCCTGGCTGTCAAAGAACCTGATCTCAGCAGGGAATTCCAGGCGTTGAGCTGAGGAGCTTTATTAGTTTACAGGTTTCGGAAGCCAGCTTGTGACTAGAGAATCACCAATGCCTTACGGTGTGAACACATGGCTTTGATGCAAATTGGTCATGGGTAGAAAAGACAGAGGAGAGGTAATTGAAAAGCATCAACATTTTTGAAGCAGTATTTAATTTTTGCTGGCACTGCCTCTGTAATGATGGCATAGGAGATATTTAGCAAAATGCTTAGAGAATTTCATTCGTGGACATAGCTTATCTAAACTGCTGAAATCCCAAAGTTTCCTCTCAATATTTAACTCACATAGAGTACATATTTGACTATAGAATTTCAATGATAACAACAAAATAAATCATTCCTGTCAGTGCTTCAGAGATGATTTTCCATTTCTGTTTTCACTACTCAGAATTGAAGTGAAAGTTAAAGCAAACGTGAATTTAGAAACCTGACTTTTGTTTGGAAATCTTGTTGTTTTGAGAAGGAACATTTTGAAACATATTTTTTCCTATTTTTCACATTATTTTTTTATTTGTAACAAAATAATATAAGTACATGTTTTGAAAACTCAAAGCAATGTAGACAGGCTTAAAATAAAAACAATAATCTCTCATAACAACTCCTTCTATCTTCAGTCTCTGTCATGAGAACCATTTTACAGTTTTCTAATTGGGTTTCTGTTTTTGTTTCTTCTTTTAGCTCTGCATCATAAACTTAAATTGATATTTCTTGGTTATTCCATTTCAACCATTGTCTATGGATGTCTTTGTATGACAGATGAATATCTAGCAATTCCTTCCTGGACTGCCCTGCTCCCCTTCTGGGGGGTTGCAAAATCTTTCAAACCTCTGTGCATTAGGGTTAAAAATTTTTAAGTTCTCTTCAATTCCCTGATAATTGATATTTCCACTGTGATAACTTTTTCAAATTTGTTTGTCCTGATCTTTCTCTTGCTACAGATTTTTCCTCAATTTCTAGCAATTCTTGATTATTCTTTCATATTGAAAATGACTGGCAGTTTGAGGTGTATGGATGGGGCCTGTCAACTGGCAGGCTTCATTTTGAATAATTAATTGAGCAGGAAGCTGGAATTTTTCTGAATGGTAGAATTTGAACAATTTTGCTTTCGAGGCACACCCCCATTATCCCAGTTTGCCCACAGAGAGCCACTTCAGTTTCGTTAGAAAGAAATCCTCCTCCCTCTCCCCCCCCCCCACCACTTTGCATGGCTTTGTGTTGCACAGGGGGAGGGCTATTTCAACCTTTTTGAAAACTAACCAGAGGGGTTGTATCTGGAATGTCACCTCCCTCCATTTCTGGACCCTCCTTCTTAAATCCTAGGATGAGTGGTGTCCTCCTCTCTTCCTTCCTATTTAATAAATCTGTCTGCTGAAAGCCCTTGTCTCACTTTATTTATTATATTCATTTATACTTTTTACTCTTTATTGTCCCTTTATGAGGATCTTGACACAAAAGAGGAAAAATATTTGTATTTAGTGAGCTTTTGTGAACCAGAAGCCACATCTTGCTTGTTAAAATAAATTTGATTGTATTTTATTTGTAAAACAAATATATAATCGGGGCCGGCCCAGTTGTGTATCGGTTAAGTTCACACACTCTGCTTCGGTGGCCCAGGGTTCTCTGGTTCCAGACCAGGGCACGGACCTATGCACAGCTTATCAAGCCATGCTGTGGCAGGCATACCACATATGAAGTAGAGGAAGATGGGCACAGACATTAGCTCAGGGCCAAGCTTCCTCAGCAAAAAGAGGAGGATTGGCAGTGGATGTTAGTTCAAGGCTAATCTTCCTTCAAAAAAATAATAAAGAGGAAGATTGGCAACAGATGTTTGCTCAGGGCCAATCTTCCTGACCAAAGGAAAAAAAACCCCAAATATGTAATCACTGAAAAAAAGCTTGTAATACTCAGAAACATATAAAGAAGAAGTAATCATCAATGATGGTCTCATCATCAATGATAATAACATTTGAGGGTTTTTTTTTCCCCAAAGTTCTATCTCTTTTTATTTCTATATCTACAGCTCTAGTATGCCTTTGAATCTGACTTTGATCCCAACATAGTATGGTGAAAATTTTCCACGTGAATAATAATTCTCATAAGTAAATTTTAAAGGAAACAAAATTCTCCATTTTATGTGTAAGTATATCATAATATAACATTATTCCTTCATGGTTACAATTTAAAATGTTTCCTTTATCACTGTTATAAATAATGCTACAGTGAGAATTCCTTGCATAAATCTCTACCCCCACCCCTAATTATTTCCTTGGGATTTTATCTTAAAAGTAAAATTTGTCAGGGCCTGCCCAGTGGCCAGATGGTGGGGTTCGCACACTCCACTTCTCCTGCCCAGGGTTTCACCGGTTCAGATCCTTATCGCAGACATGGCACCACTCATCAGGCCATGCTGAGGAGGCATCCCACATAGCACAACCAGAGGGACCTACAACTACAATATACAACTATGTACTGGGGGGCTTTGGGGAGAAGAAGAAGAGAGAAAATGATTGGCAACAGATGTTAGCCTAGGTGCCAATCTTTAAAAAAAAGTAAAATTTCTCAATGAAAAGCTGTAAAAATATTGCATTTCACAATTCATGTGCCAAATTGCTTTACAAAAAGACTGTGTCCATCAGCAGTATATAAGGGGCCCCTCTCACCAATGACTCTATGTAATATGATATTAACATTTTTTTAAAATTCCAATATTATAGATAGAAATTGCATCTTGTTTTACTTGGTTTTTCTTTAATCATTAACAAAGTTGAAGCTTTTATGTTTTATTTTGCTATTTTTGTTTTTTCTTTCCTGAATTATCTGCTTGGATCCTTTGCTGATTTTTGCAATCATGTTATGTAACGGTTGCATTTTAGAATTTTATAACAAATCAAAATGTGTTCCCTATCAAAAATACTTATGTATACCTCTAGTTTTGTTTTGGAAATTTTGTAGTGTAAAACATTCATGAAATGTCCAGGGAACTTTCACGTTTTCTGTGGATATTATCATCATCTACATATCGATATCATGTTACCAAAATTTTAAAAATAAATCATAAACACAATAGAAGCATAAAGAAAAGAAACATGTAGCAAGGATTATAGTAGTTATAGTCTTAGCACAGGAGAAATAATTGGAAGACAATTGCAAAGAATTCAAAGAAGTGCGGCTTCCAGCACAGCTCCTGCTGAGAGGCCATCACTCCATCAGTGCTCGGTGAATGAATCAATCAGGGAATCGTGAGTAAGCAGAGGACTGCGTACACAGCTCATGATGAGATCTCCTTCTCTCAGTCTTTGCTGTGATTCGATAGATAAATCACCCAGATCAGGAATTCTCCCTTTGTTTAAGTTTTTCTGTATTACTGAAAATAATCGTATCTACAATACTCCTTCAAGGTGTTGTATTTACTAGCTGGTGCTGTCAAAAATGGTCTAAACTCTTCCAAATAGGGTTGGGCAAATGCAAGCAGTTCTTAGCAAGTTATCACACATAATAGAAATGTTATTAATTCACATTCAAGGCAGATAGAGTTGCAAAAGTTAGTGTCTCTTTAAATAGCAGGTGGTATGGTTGTTTTAAAGTTATTCTCTTAAAACGTTTTGAAGTTATTCTCTTTCTGGCAAGAATTCTCTCTTTTTGACTTTTAATTGCAAAAACAGTATAAGTCATATTAAAGATAATTTTGGAAAAAAAGGAAACAATTGTTACAAGGCACAACTGCTGTTAATTTACATTCCATTTTCTTAATTGTTAGTGGATATATATTTGTTAGAGGCCACTGTGAACAACTCAAACTAGTATGAGAATTAATAAATTTTCAGTGAATTTGAACTATATTGATGCGGGGTCGGTGAGCCGAGGAGTCTAAAGAAAGATTTCTTGGACTCTCAAGATCTGGCAGTAGTGCTCTTTTTATTTAGAGAATAGTGTGGAATAGCATGGGGACAGGACCCATGGGCAGTGAAGAGCTGTAGGCATGGGGACAGGACCCATGGGCAGTGAAGAGCTGCTGCTGCTGCTGCATGGGGACAGGACCCATGGGCAGTCAGAGCTCCTGCTGCTGCCCTGACTTGAGGGTTAGGGCTAATTTTATAAGGCATGGGTAAGTGACTTATTTTTACTGGAAAAAGAAAAGATGATGTAAAAAGTCATTAAATGATTTCAGTGCAGATGGGGTCTGGTTACTGTGCGGTCATATAACTTTTAGATGCGAATCTGGCCATATAGATCGGCATGTAGGTGAGGATGCCCTGGGCTTCTCTCCCTGGGGCAGCCCTAATTCATACCATAAAAAAAATCCACTGGGTCATATAGTTTGGCATGTAGGCCAGGTCACCTTGGGCTTCTCTAGCTGGGGCAGCCTTAATCCACATCATATATGTGCAAAAAATAAAAATGAAAAAATAATGAGGTTAGGGATAATTTCAGTTGTCTATTCTGATTGTCAAAATTCATTGTGTGAACATTTTTGAGACTCTGCTGGTTATAAACCATGTAATTTATCTGTGACCTTTATATCTTGTTTATATTCCATCCTTTGGGCTAGTTCCTCTCCTCTATGTGTGAGATTCCTGGCTACAAGGGAAAGAATATAAACCAGGCTGACCTGCAAGAATAGCCTTCATTGTTAGGAACAGTAACAACTCCAGAACTTTTCAAGTGATTAATATAGATGGCAGTAGAAAAGAGATCATACTATTTTTGTGGCAGAAATATTCAGTATAAGGAAACAGGAACCCAGAACCCCCGTCTTTGTTAAGATGTGGATGGAGTCTATTTGAGAATGAAAAGATGGTAACTTTCCGATAACATTTGAACCTTTGGATCCAGCCAAGCCTGAGGCAAAAACCACCACATGTATTTTCTTACTAAAGGAGCCAATAGATTTCCTTTTTAACTTAAGCTAATTTAGATTGGTTTTCTGTTTTTTGTTAAACAATACCGTCCTGATGCCTTGTATAGACACTGGGTATATAGCTTCCATCTTCACATGAAATGAACAAAAATAAATCTTTGTCACACAGTATAGAGTAGTGTAGATGGTGACAAGTGCCCAGTGATGAGGATTTTTAGGCTGGTTAATTTTAAAACTACAGATGAGAAGCAGGCTCTGAGGAGTGGAATTTGCTTGTCCTTTTGTTGGGAAACATTTACATTTCTAAGGGAAACCTCTGTCTGTGAAGATGCCTCCCTCTCTGTGCCAGGAGGAAGGGGGATGGCCTTATCTCTAGAAACTCTTAATCAATGCCAGAGGCAAGGACTTAAGTTGTTTACTGTCTGGCAACCTCATGTAACTGAACCCCCCCCCCCCCCCCCAAACCCCCCTTTTTACTCAAGCAGTGACTTCTGTCATTTACTCAATCTGGTTTGATTCTTATCTAAAAGTTGTGGGACTGCCTAAAGAGATAACTCACATACCTATGCCTTAAATTTAACTCTAACCCTCAACTTGGAGCAGCAGAAGCCACAGCAGCAACATGCCGGCAGCAGCTCTGCCTGCCCATGGGTTCTGTCCCCATGCCAGCGGCAGCAGCAGCAGCTCCCCATGCCAGCAGCATTTCTGACTGCCCTGTCCCCATGCTATTCTATTCTCTAAATAAAAGAGCACTACTGTCAGATCTTAAGAGTCTAAGAAATCTTTCTTTCGACGACTCAGCTCACCGACCCCACATCACCCAGAAGCCCAGCTAGATGAAACAACTTGTGCAAAGGCATTGAGGTAAGAAAGACACTAGGCCATGTGAAGAAAATATGCAACTTTGGGGGGTTTATGGTCCACCATCTAAGGAGGTTGGAAGTCATCACTCTGTCCTGAAAACAAGTAAAGAGCTGAACAAACTGAAAATCCACAACTCTTCTTAAAACCTTCAGGAGAAGGTTTTGGGGAGACACACAGGCCAACACAGAGAATCACAATTGACTGGAGCTGAAACCTAAACTGTAACTGATGAACTGTTAGAGGCTCAATGTGGGCAAGTATTTTAAAAACTACAGGGGGCCCAGTCTTGGGGTGGTACTCACACTACATGTATTCTTACCATATGATCCAGCAATCACACTCCCTTGGTATTTACCCAAATGAGTTGAAAACTTATGTCCACACAAAAGGTTGCATGTGAATATAAACATCTTTATTCATAATTGCCAAAACTTGGGAGCAGCCAAGATGTCCTTCAATTTTTGTTGTTAGTGCCATCAAGTTGATTCTGACTCCTAGTAACCTTGAGTACAGCAGAGCGAAACACTGCCCAGTCTTTTTGTGCCATCCTCTCACCTTCTAGCACTACTACACCAGTTCCACTGCTATTCATAGGGTTTCCGTGGCCAATTTTTTCAGAAGTTGGTGGCCAGGTCCTTCCTCCTAGTCTGTCTTAGTCTGGAAACTCTGCTGAAACCTGTCCACAATGGGTGACTATGCTGGTATTTGAAAATACTTGTGGCATAGCTTTCAGCCTCACAGCAAGACACAGCCACAGTATGACAACCAACAGACGGGTGGTATGGTTCCCTGACCAGGAAGTGATCCTGAGCCATGGCAGTGAACATGCTGAATCTTAACCACTAGACCTTCAGTAGGTGAATGGATAAATAAACTATGTTACATCCATAAAATGGAATGTTATTCAGCACTAAAAAGAAGTAAGCTATCAAGCCATGAAAAAACATGGAACAGTCTTAGATGCATATTACTATGTGAAAGAAACCAGTCAGAAAAGCCTGCATCCTGTGCGGTTCCAACTATATGACATTCTGGAAAGGCAAAACAATAGAGAGTAAAACAATTGGTGATTTCCAGGAATTAGGTGAGAGGGACTGATGAATAGGCAGAGCACAGAGGATTTTTAGGGCAGTGAAGCTACTCTGCATGACACACTAACGGTGGATACATACCATTATACATTTGTCAAAACCCAGAGAATGTGCAACACTAAGAGTGAACGTTAAAGTAAACTACGACTTTGGGCGATGATGTGTCAATGTAGGGTGATCAATTGTAACAAATGTACCACTCTGGTGGGAGATGTTGATAGCTAGGAAGGCTATGCATATGTGAGGTCAGTGGGTATATGGGAATTGTCTACTCAATTTTGCTGTGAGACTAAAACTGCTCTAAAAAATAAAGCCAACTAAAGGAAAAAAAAAAAAAACACTTAGTATGACCCGGAATAAGATACGTGAGAAAATGACAGAAGACTAACCATAGAAGTTATACAGTGTTCTTGAAGGTTGTGATAACAAGTTCCAATTTTATTAAGCCATTTCGGGGCTGTATATGTATGTGTGTATGTATGTATGTATGCATGTATTCATCTTTGAGATTCCATGATTTTATTGAAAGTCTCACCCAAATACATAGAATGATCGAGATATTTTCAGTCTGATAATTCTATCCACCACCACCACCACAACTGCCACAGGGGTAATTGGCTTAGTTTTACATAATTTTTTATTACATCTGTTTGTGATGATTCCTAATAATCAGTGTTCTTTTCTAAATGTTTACCAACTCCATTTTATTCATTTATTTTTTAAATTTATTTTTGTTGAGATATATTTGTCTTAAAACACTGTGTAAATTTAGTGTACAGTATGTTGATTTGATACATTTATATATTGAAATATGATTACCAGCATAGTGTTAGCTGACACCTCTATCATATCACATAATTGTCATTTCTTTTTCTTGTGGGAACAATTAAGATCTAGTCTCTTTGCAACTTTGAAGTTGATAATACAGTCTCATTGTGTATAATCATTATGCTGTATATTAGATCTCCGGGACTTATTTTTCAACTAGTTGTAAGTTTGTAGTCTTAAAAATCATCTCCCCAATTCCCCCAATTCCCAGCTCCTGGTAAACACCATCCTACTATCTGGGTATACAAGTCTGGCTTTTTTAGATTGCACATCTAAGTGAGATGATGCAATATTCATCTTTCTCTGACAGCTCACTTAGCATAATGTCCTCAAGGTGTTTAAGTATTTAAAGCAAGGCAGAGACATCACTTGTTTGATATGTAGAAAAGCTACCCTTTTGGCATTGTGGAAAATAGATTGAATGATAAGACCAGTTAGAGTGATATTGCAATCATCCAGAGTAAATCCCGGAGGACATGGTTGAAGAAATATCAGAGACAGGAAAGATTCCAGAAGGATTTGGGAGCTGGACTGGCAAGACTTGATGAGTTGGATGTGAGAAGCAAGGGAATAGGAAGGGGTTAGAAAGACCAGGCTGGCCCCTCCCATTTCAAGGGCCCAGTGCCTGAGTCAACCTGGGCCGACATAACATGAATACTTAAAAATTATGAATAAAGTTAAAAACTCATTAATTAAAACATATTCTATTCTCCTATCTTGAAAAATACAATTCTATAATGACAGATTAACTATAGTGTTAATCTATGATTTTTGTATTACAATGTTGGCAAAATATCAAAGATAGCTAAATTTAATTTTTATTGTACATGTCTGAGTGTTCTGGTCAGCAATCTTTTGTAAAGACAATGACTTGAGTGATTAACAAACTAAAATGTAACTGTACTCAAAGTATATATAATTTAATATGTTTTCAATAAAATGGTGAATTTAAGTAAACTTTAAAAAAATACTGTTTGTATTTTTAGGAAAGATTTTCCTTCCAAAGCAATCCAAATGATCTATTAAAATTAAGATGCAAAATGCAAATTATAATGAATATTATAATTTAAAATACAGTTCTAGCATTTAACATCCATCTGGTTGCCAGTGGAAAGAATTGGCATACTTCATGCATGTTTCCTCTAGAACATTATACATACAAATTTAAAATCAATATGAATTGTTAGTTTTGCTGAATGTTCTACATTCTCCACTGAGCAGTTAGTAATATGATACTGATTCTTGAGTACAAATTGGAACACAAAGAGAACAAGAAAATGGATAGCTGGCACGAATGAAAAATGACATTTTATTATTTGCAAGAATCCATTGTATTCATGCTAGCTGAAGGAGCATTTGACAAGTTCATTAATTTGTGTTTTTACCTGAGCACACCCATAGCTTAAATCCTCATCATCCTCCACGACAATGTCCCTCTCTGGTGTCAGTAGTGGCACAATCCCTCTACCTTCCCATTATTCAGAAATAGTTCCCTTTTGTTTCAAGAATATAGGGCAAGAGATAGGAGAAATATTTTCACCAAGACTGAAGGGTACTAGTCAAGAGAGAAGATATTAGTGATACAAGTTCACCTTGTGCCAGTCTGAGTGTCAGATCGAGAGTGACAGAGGTGCCCATATCTTCCTTAATAGTGTGTGTGTTTGTGTGTGTGCGCACAAGCATCTCTGTGCGTGTCTGTACCATATCCAGGGCTGTCTAAAGTATGTGGCTCAGCGCAGGGATTCCTCTTGCCTTGGTTCAACAATGCTTGGAGGAACACCGTGACATTTTTCCCTTAAGCATCTAGGTTACTGGTGGTCTTTTAGCCAGGGCAGGGATTATCACAGTAAGAGGAACAGATTTAAGAGAAAATTATAGGTTCAGTTTGGAGCGAGTTAATTTTGAGATAATGGTGGGATATCCAAATAAAGATTTTGTTGAGTTAGAAATATAGTCTAGGCCTCTGAATGGAAGACTGAGTTTGCAAAAAATATATATAAGAGTTGTCAGCTTTGTAGTTTCTAAGGGAAAGGAAGATTTTAAGTTTCTACCCTCACACTCGCCTTCTTATTTCTCCTGAAGGAGAAATCTGTTTATCAGATATCAGACACTGAAGAGGCTGTAACAGCCAACGAGTGAAGTTAACCTGTGGGCGGAATGGCTAGCTCCATTTGAATTGCTCTCTCATGTGTCCTCTACTCTTGCAGCTCAGTGACGACCATCTCAACAGTCCAGGAGCCTACTTTTTTTTCTTTTCTTGCATATCTTCTTCATCTTCCTCCCATGGAATTAGAACGTGATCACATTGAAAACCTGCTTCAGGTTGAAGGGAGTAGAGTTTGAGTGAAATAGAGAAGGTGACAGGTCAAGCTTGAAAAGTCCCAACTTAATATGGTTACAAGCTTTGGGATTTAAGGCCAAAGATAGCTTTTGCTAAAAGATTCTGTCTCCCATTTGTCATTGTTTGCTGTATAGAAATCTCATGAGAAGGGTGATATAGTGTAGGTTAAAATTTCAGTACTCCTAGATAACCAATCCATCTGAGATTGCTAAACCTCCACCATAATATTAAATACCAAGATACTAGGTAGTAAAAATCTTGCACTATCATTAATTAAATAACGAATTCAAATGGTGGCATTTGAACTTATGTGGAACAAGAAGTTGTTTCCATTCCAGTCTAGGTCTGGATCCCAAATTTCAACACAAATAGGAGCATTCCATACATATTGTGCAGTGCTTTCCATTCCTCACTTAACTATATACTGACAGACAAGACTGTTAATAAATATCAGTCCACATGTTTTTGTTCACTTGTACATGCAAGAATAAATTCCAAAAAGTAAATTTCTAAACCAAAAAAAGTGCCTTTTAAATTTTGTTATTGCCAGATTGTTCTCCAAAGAGGATGAATCAATTTGTGTTCCCTTCCCCAGTGTATGAGAATGTTGTATTAATATTAATAAATATTTTCAGTTCGTTGACCTGGAAGGTAAAGATGGTATCAAATTTTTGTTTTAAATTGCATTTTGTTGATTAAAAGAGAGGTTTATAAATTGATGTTATTTCTTCTTTATATAATCTACCCATTTTTCTATTGGGTCATTGAGTTATTCTTTTAATGTATGCAAATGCTTTATATCTTTAAGAAACAGCCCTATTCTTAGTTTATCATTTGCCATTTTTACAATATTTTTTCTATACTGATATTTAATAATTATGGTATATGCAACTTTAATAATATTTTTCTCTGTAGTTTCTGGAATATGTGTCTCATGAAGAAAGTCATTTCCCACTCTCAGATAATGAATAAATGGACATTTTTTATTTCCTATGACATTAATTTTCAAATTTTCTACTTTGATCTCTCTAAAAGATATTTTGGTGAAGAGAATGATGTTGGGATACACCTTTGTTTGTTCTAAGTGGCTAGCAGTCATTCTAAATACTTTAAGAAGAAAAAATCCATCTTTTCCCTATTTAAGTGAAATGCCACTTCTTTAGCTATTCATTAAATTCCCATACGCATTTGCTTCTATTTATGGTCTCTCTGTTCAGTTCCTTTGATCTGTCTACCTTTCTCACACCAAGAAAGATCAAGGGAACAAAAATTATGAAATATAAAAGATGTAAATACAATCAATAAGGTAGATTTTGTATAAATACACACACCTATGCACAAATATACATAAAATCAGCAAAGGTTATATACAGAAAGTTATAGAAAAAAGAAATGCAAATACCCTATAAAAATTTGAAAAATGCCCAACTTTGCTCAGAATCAAAGACAGGTAAATTAACGTTATGATAACATCCCATTTTTGATCTATTGTGTTGGCAAAATTTAAAATGTTTGATTAACACAGTGTTACTCAACTATTACTATTAATATCTTACTATTGATAGAATATAACTTGGCACTTTTTCTTTGATTAACCACTTGAAAATAGCTATCAAGTTTCAAACTGAACCTGTCTTTCAACCCAATAATTTCCTACATATGTGCTTGTATACATTAAAAAATACTTGTACAATGTATACCATTATTTGTAATATGAAAGGAGAAGAAACAAATAATCAGAGGTAAGGGTTTTTTTCAACAAAATATTATATACATACAATGCAGTCCTATCAGAGTGAGTAAGACATATTGGTAAGGAAAAAAGCCTCTAAAACTATATTGTAAATGAAAAAAAATATGTTTTTAAATGGTATAAACAAATACTGAGGAGTTTGTAAGCTAAGCTTCCATTTATGTTAAAGGGTATACTTCCCTTATATGAAAAAGTTATACATCTATGTGGCTGAATATGGATGGAAAACGTCTGAAAGTGATACAGAGCAAGGGCTCTATCTGCTCTCCATGAGCCAAAGCCAATCAGGCAAGAAGCAAGGCAGTGGGGAGAGAGAAAACTTTCATTTAAGAGATGAGCTAAGTGATGGGAAGATGGTGATGTATCACCCCCAAAAAAACGTCTTAAAGGGGAACGGCTTTGGAGACAACTTATGTGAGGCAAATGGGGTTAAGGCGGGGGCTCAGGAGCGCCAGGTGTTGGATGACCACAGACCGTTGGGTATCTCTCCATAGACAAAAGTTTCAGATCTGCTGAATGTGACATTCCTGAGAATCTAAGGAAATATTAGTCGTGTTCTTATCAGGGAGAGGAGGAACAGTTTGGGTAGAGGATTTAAATGTTCTGCTAACAAGTCATTCTTTCTGCTGGTTCCTCACTGGTTCTAATTAGCTTGCCTACATACAGGTCTAAGTGTTTCTCCAAAAGCGCAGTGTGAGAATAAGCTGGGGTGGGGAGTTGTAGACATGGAGTCTCTCAAGCTAACTCAGTCTTAAAAGCATATATAAGAAAACATTAATAGTTGGTGCTTCTGGTCAGTGGCAGGATGAAGTCTTTCCAACATGATTAACAAAGAGTTAATTTATTTAATTATAAGATGTTTTTATAAGTAAAAGAAGATACCACAACTCTTTAAAAAAGTCAACAAAGTAAGCAGTAAACAGGGGCCAGCCAGGTGGCACAGTGGTTAAGTTCACACGTTCTGCTTCAGGGGCCTAGGCTTCTCAGGTTTGGATTCCATATGTGGACCTACACACTGCTTGTCGAGCTATGCTGTGGCAGGTTGTCCCACATATAAAATAGAGGAGGATGGACACCGATGTTAGCTCAGGGCCAGTCTTCCTCAGCAAAAAGAGGAGGATTGGTGGCAGATGTTATCTCAGGGCTAATCTTCCTCAAAAAAAAAAGTAAACAGTAAACACTTGAAAGAGAAAAAATTTAAGTACAGTCAGCTAACCTTACTACAAAATGCGCATTAACGTGAAATTCCATTCTTTACCTGTCAGATTAGAAAAGTTTGGCAATACAAAATATCAGTAGATTTTCTTCATAGTTTGTAATTTGGGATTACTTTATTTCCAAGGATAATTGAACAGTCTTCTGTGTGTGTGTTTGATTCTGTCAACTTCAACCAGAAATTCTTGGCTTTCTGTCTGCCCCCACCCCCAACCTAGATAGCTTCTCTAACATCTTTGCTCAGCCCTGGTCCCCAGGAGGCTGACCTTCCAGAGACTGTATCCCCCAAGATTTTTCTAAGGTGACTTCTGGTCAAATTTGCCCAAAGGGAAGCATTGAGATTACCAGAGAGAATCAGAGGGAGGTTAATATAGTTCCTTCTCCTGGTTCCCTCTCTACTTGGTACTGCTTCTCTAGCAGTTGCTGAATCCCTCTATAATGAGAGCATCCACCAGGTGGCCCCTCGTCCATGACTCCAGTTCTTTCTGGGCTCCAGGAGCACTGTGTCTTCCCATTGCCTCTTCAGGCTCAGGGATAGTAGTGGCTGCCTTTTTTTGTGAGTTACTGGGTACTCTATTTCTCTTGTTTGCTATCTTAACCCTTCTAACACCTCTGCAAATATTCCCTTCAATAAAGGCTCTTTATTATTTAAAACATTGAGACAGGAAGCCCAAAGAAATTTGCAAAGGGACAAACACAGAGGTACAAACAAAACCATCAAAAAAGCATTTACACACAAAAAAAGGAAGGAGAGTTTAAATTAGTAAGCATTTAATGAGGCCATGTGTGAGTGGCCACAATAAACTCCGCACTATAAATTGGCATTTGATATTAGAAGAATGTTCGTGAGTTGGTAGTCTTATTGTGGATAATTTCAGAGAGGATTAAGGGCTGAAGCAATGGATTTCGTTGGTGAATATTGGAGTAGAGATAGTTAGTATAGATTACTTTATTTAGAAGCTCTAATCAAAAACTCCTTGTTGTATTTATTTCATATAAAACTAGACAATCCAGTCAACCCAGTTGATTAAAATGCTGTTCAGTTAGTCATTTTTATTTGGACACAAGACAGTAAATTTTCTCATTTTTCTGAAATTAAAAACCCAACTATTAGATGGGAAGGCAATAGAGGAGAGATTTAGAATATTTTTCTTGAAGATTATTCTTAAACCACTCAGTCACCAACCTGGTTCTTAAATATATCTAGAGAAGGCTCTTGTATAACCAAAATATAATATAATTCTCTAATATACCTTCAAGGTAGAATAGTGCCTCCAAAATTCTATTATTCTCTATAGGAACTGGAGCTCATTCCTGTATCACATCTCATCATGAAATATTAATAATCACTTACCTTAATATTTTAGTGGGAAGATGTCTAAAAATCAAACGTCATTACAATAATATCTACATTACATTTGGTAAGTAAAGCATAAATAAATAAGCTAATGGAACTAGCCAGTATAAACACTTGTGGAGAAAAGAAACAGTCTAGTTTAATGGAGAGTCATATATCCTTTGTAACGTTCCTAAGAAGGAAATTTTTGGATAGCATCTTACTTTGTTGAATTGCAGCTAAGTCATGTTAGTTTTGGTACAATTTTCAATATGAGATACCAGTTTAAAAATGCAAGATTGGTGGAAAATTAAGTACTAAAAAGAAATTAAAATCGAAAACTTTACCCAATTCTTACAAAATGCAGACAAGATATTAAATTCTGGCATATTTTTCAGGTATAAATTAGAAGACTATAGACAGCAATTAATATGAGATTTTTTCAAGCATTTCTAATTTCAGTGAAAAGCCATTTCTATTTATTTTTCTAAAATGAGTATTGACATTATATTAATGGAAATTAAAATTATCATCAGATTTAGTTGTGAAGAAAAGCATTCATCTTCAGGAGAGAGTCATTTTCCATACTAACTTGGGCACAGGATCAGAACATTGTGTTTCTTACCACCCAAGTCACAAAAGTCATATTGTTTTATGAAACCCAAGAGGGCATAGAATCCACAGGTAGAACCAGAGATGCAAAAATCAGTCAATTGAAATGGTACCAAAGGAATCAGGTACAAAACAGAGACTAGTTCTATGAGAAGGAGAAGAAAATGATAATGAAATGGAAGGAACATTTTTGGAATGACGAAAATAGTTGGATCATGGTCAATGGTCTGCTAATTCTGTTTTGCCATAATCTGCCTACCCAATATATCTGGATGTGGCACGGTCAATGTGTCAGGATAAAAAGTTGAACTTTCTATGAGGATGTAAGATTAAAACTTTTGGTGGAACCTGATTTTCTCTACCACAGTCTGGTTATTTCTGTCTAAAGACATGGAAAAGAAGGTCATGGTTTCCATAGAGTACTGGAGGTGTAGATTGGAAGAGCTTAAAGACCTGTTCTGTGTTTGATATAGAAACTAAAACCCAGAGTAACTCAGAACAGAAACACTATGCCACATAAGTTATTGTAACACAAGGAAAAACTGTTTTTCTTACCTTGGACCCATGGTTCAATCTCACAGTAGTGCCGATAGTTTTGATATTTCTAACTGAGGAATTGTGATACTTTTAACTGTGAAATTCTGTGTGTTTCTCTAACTAGATGCTCAAAGAAAAAAAGAGAAGTGTTTTTCTCTTTACCTTCTAGTACAGCCAAAATTTTGTCTTTCTAAGTTCTTCTAGGGGTGGGAGAAAGTATGACAATTGATTCTCCCTGTTTGGGGTAACATTCTAAAATGAGTAATAATCCAGGGTATTATTCATAAGGACAGGTTCATCAACAAATTTAGCTGAAATCATCCTAGAGTAGCACTGCCCAATAGAAATATACTGTGAATTACACAGGTAGTTTTAAATATTTTAGTGACTGTATTTTTTAAAAAATAAAAAGGAGTGAAAATAATTTTATTAATAGATTTTGCTTACCTCAATGTTTCTGAAATATTATTATTTCAACATATAATCAATATAAAAACTGTTAATGAGACATTTAAGATTCTTATTTTCATAGGAAGTCTTTGAAATGCAGTATTTCTTTTTAGTATTTACAGAAAACCTAATTCAGACTGGCCACATTTCATGTGTAATAGCTATATGGAGCTAATGGCTCCTATATTACACAGCATAGTACAAGAGGCTTAGAGGCAGAGAGGGGAAGGAGGAGATAGCCTGATCTGGGCAAAGGGTGAGATTCTTGGACTGCAAGGATTGAGGGATGTTCAAGATCTGTTCCCTGCCTCCCTGTGTACTCTGCTATGTGGCAAGATTTTAATGAGGAATGGCGGTAAAACGCCTGTGGAGGGCTGTGAGTCAAGGTAATTTGATTTAAAATATGCCATTTCTTGCATTTTATTGTTCTTGAATAAATTCACACCTGTTGCATGGATGTCCACCTCCAAACAAATGAACAGTTTTTGATTGAAACTTCTAAATGGAGTAATATGTGGCTCATCCTGATGTGGCCTAAATTCTGCCTCTAATCCCTGTTGAAATTTTCCACACTAAGACAGGGAATGAAGAGGATTATTTAAATCAGGGGAAGATTCATCATCAGAAATTCTCATGAAGAATTTATTTTATGATACCATTATTTTCTTCTACAACAAAGCAAAGAAGCTGGTTGTTTAAGAATAAACTCTAGATGCCATGTAACTTGATATTTATGTAGTACTCAATGTTTTGCTAAGGATTTATAGTGTACTCAGTGTAACTATAAACCTGGAGAAATAAGGTTGAGACTAGGCTAAGCACAGCAAGCAGTTTTCATTTTCTGTGTTAACTCTGAAGATTTGGTAATGGCCACCATGTGCTCTTTGCGAATACAGAATCTCGGGCTAAATTTCTTAGGGTTTTTTTCAGCTTTATTAGGTATAATTGACAAACAAAATGGGGAGATACTTAAAGTGTACATGGTGAGGATTTGATATATGTGTACATTGAGAAGGGATTCCTCCCATCTAGTTAATTAAGCTGGGATTGATTATCAATGTCTGCCATAGGTTCAAGGAGTGGACTGGATTAGATCATGTTTGCACTATAACTGTATAAATTTTCAATGAATGTTTATACTGTATGCCTCCAGAGGTCGTGTTTGGAGTGTTAGACATACCCAATAAATGTTTTTGCCTCATGTTAGTGTGCAGACCCAACTTATTTCTCACTTTCACTGCTCTGAAAACCAGAAAGAGTGATGCCACCAGTTAAGTGGCAATGTGGTGTAGTGGAATGAGAATGGGCTTTAGAATGACAGTACTTTGATGTCAATCTTCACTCTGTAAACTTAGCTGTGTACCTTTGGGAAAATCCATTTCCTCTTCTATAAAATGAGGATGATAATAATAATACATATCTCACAGGGATGTCGTGAAGCCCTCGTTAATGTGTAAAGCATTTGACATTTGTTGTTCTCAGCTAAGTATGCTTTGGGACCATTACGAGATTTTTAAAGGCAAGAACCATGACTTATGTTTCTTTGTAGATACCTGGCATAGGTAATCAATAGGTGTCAAAGCAAATTAAAGACCTTTAAAGTGGAACGTTAGCAAGTTTTATTTTTTGTGCACTTCAAAGGAAAAAGATAAATTAACTTTCTGTTTGGGCAGATCAAAGCATAAGCTTTATTAGAGACAGGATAAGATGCTGAATGACTTCTTTGAGTTGCTTCCAATCCTTTCTTTCTATGCAACTTAAACAGTAAGGCAGAAAAGAAGGGCCTGCCCATGACAGTTTTTAGCTGGGATTCATTGGTAGTCATTGTGCGCTTGTTGTAAAATACAGCTTAGTATTTTATGGCAGCTTAATCCACTTTGCCTTTCATCTGTGCATCTGTGAAAAAATAGTGACAACATGGAAAATATTCTAAATCAAACATATGGAGTGCTGAAGACTGCAGCCAAATCCTGTCCTCCCAAACCGTTATTGAGAGAAAGTGGAAATTCCAGGACTGGTTTTGAATGCTAGATGGTTGTAATATACTCAGATAGGCACTCCCTCAAATTGATTATTCTTTTAAAATATCCTTAAAACAGAAACAATAAAGAGTCACAGGAAGCAATTTTTTCAGATATTCACAAATGTTTACAAAAGAAAAGAGCTTTCAGTAAATTCATATATAAGGAACACGTGCAGACACATGCACACAGAGCATACATACCCAGGAGAAGATCTGAACACAAATTAAGATGTATGGATTTAAATTAACAATAAAATTTTGAAACAAGTATAGGTTGATGACATGACATCATGTCACAATTATTTATCATCGTTTTACTTTTGTTTGTTTTTATGCTGAGCCTCATGAACACATGGAGAGGTGAAGAATGGAATTCAAGAAGTGCTACTAGCACCAAGACTTCATGCTTTGTCACTGGGACTCTGCCATACACACCTGCGGCAGGGACCAGTCATACAGATTATGATGTGAAGAGCATCCCTTTGAGTTGTACATTGGATCAGCACTCAATCTAAAAACATGTTGCCTTCAAATGAACTTCAAATAAATGACTTTTTTTGTGATGGGGCAGTGACAGTATCTTTTAGTATGATCATATATTATGTTGTAAATTACTTGCCTTTCTATGTCTTGCTACAACGTGCATTTCTCAGCAATGTTTCCCCTAGAGCAATGTTCCTCAAATGTTAGCTGCATTATAATCACTGGAAAGCTTGTTAAAACAAAGATTTCTGGACTCCACTCCCATAGTTTCTAATTCGGTAAGTTTGGGGTAGAGACTAAGAATTTTTATTTTGATCTAGTTCCTTGGTGATATTGATTCAGCTGGTCCAGGGACCACACTTTGAGAACCATTTTTCTTAGAGTGATGATTGAAAGACTATACATATGAGTAAATGAGCTAAGCAGCAGAATTATTTCTACATTAATAGTAATTTTTCTTTTACAATCTCAGTGTACATGGAAATGGTTTTTATATAACACTCAATAGAAAACGACATGTTCGTTATTTAATTAGATGTTTTCTATACCTACCTTTAAATATCCAGATATTTGGCATCATGTAGACAATTGCTTTGATTACCTTAAATTTTACCTTTGGCATTGTTTGGATAGCTTTGCTGGGTGTGAGATCATATTTCTAATAACTTATTGAAATGGTAATTTTAAAACAGGTTAGACTGATTCAGTTCCTATGCCACTGAAAGATCTGCTTTAGAATATTCTTGTTTTAAGAGAAGCTGCTCAAGGCTTTAAGACATCATCAGATGTTTGACTTCAGGATTTGATTATAGGACATCTCCTTATTGAGTAACTTTTATCATTTTTCTAAAGACTTTGCTTTCAGTTATAGGTTATCACCTGGTGCCTGTTAAGGGTGGGGTAGGCTTTGCAGTTAGGCTATTTTCAGACATAGATTATTCAAGAGATAAAGCACAGAGGAACTGGCATATAAAAGAAGCCTTTTACTCACAAGTTAGGGAGAAATTCAGATTTTTAAAAAAATATTTAGGAAAAATGTACCAAATGATACCATAAGGTTTTTTTAAGCAAAAAAACAAAACAAAAAGTAAACAGCAAAATAATTTTGTTATTTATTACATTGATTTTATTGTTTACTATTTTTGCTCACCTTAGTTAAATCTAATGAATTTTATTTTTGAAAAATATAAAACTTCACACAAAATATGCAAAAATATAAAACAAAAAAATTCACACAAATTATACACACAAGCACAACAGGGTAGTTGAACAGGTGATAGTTTTAGAATTTTGGGGATCCTTTGATTGATCTCTTTGTTTGATTAGGAACAGAAATTCATTCAAGCTTGCTCAAATAAAAAGAAAGGATACCAAAATCTCATAGAAATCAACAAAGGCTGAAAAACTAGGCCTTGGAAAGTCAAGAATTGGGTTAGCTATAGATGCCCAGCAACTGGATTTTGTGGGCCTTTACTGTAGTTTCTCTGATTTTATTTTCATTTATCTGTACTTACTGTGCCTACTTTTTTTCCCGTTTTGCTAACCAATGTCTCAGTCTTTCAGTAGTCAAATTTTGAATTCCCAGAAAAGAAATCTAATGGGTGGCCCAGGCTGTGGATAAGATTGTCTTGGACCAATGGTTTGCAAGTTGTTCAATTATCTCTGGTTAGATAATATATGGGCACATGTGTTATGGAAAGCCCTCTCCCAGGGACTCTGGCATGGTCAAGTTAAAAAGTGAAGGCTGGGTGGATACCATAAGCAAATGATTTTTTTAAAGCATTCTTAGAGGAAGCCTGATTGGCTGAGCCATAACACTATAAGTAGAGCTAGTGTTTCCGTGCTGATGGAGTGCCCAGATTGCAGAGGGAATACTAACAGGGAAATAAACAGTCTCTTGAGAATGGGATTAAAATTTAAATGTATAAACTGATGAAATCACAAGCAACAAGAAGCAAAGTACAAAATCCACAGAGGGAGCAAAATGTTTCCTGCACTGAAGTAGTATTTCATATGGAGGGAAATAAATAGGACTTTCCAGAGAAATCAAATACACTCAGTTCATAAGAAGTGCCTTGAGTTTTAAAATGAATATCTTACCTTTATACTTAATAGTAATAATGTATTATAACTTTAATAATTCTATTATAGAATGAATAAATGAGACACACACCCCCCACTCCCCTGCCATGTTTAAGCCTACAGTATCATCTAGTTTCATCTGGTTATGAATCTCTTGTTAAATGCTTTCATATTTACTATATAGGACACTTCAAATTTAGAAATATATAGATTTTCCTATCTTAGAATTAAGCTTTAAATTTATGTTACTAAACAATTTTTAACAATGGAAAGAATAAAAACTGATTATGTACCTTGTCATTTTGTCTTTTCACAATCTAGAATTTGTGCAGTGGTTGGTGGTTAAGAGTGATGAATCATATCAAATAATAAAACTTTCTCACTAGAGAAACCTTTTTTGTGTAGTTTTAAAATAAGTTGGTTTTAACCAATCTTCAATATTGACCACAATCATAATCTGTAATGGGAACATGCTTTTTTACCAAGTGGAGTTTTTTTCGCCTGACTATCCCTGTAGAGTTAGTGATTTAGTTAGGCAAATTAAATATTAAGGATCAAGGATGATTTTCCATTCCCAGAAAAACAAACTTGCCTTTCCTGTGGTTTTCCTTAACCAGCTTATATACTTCCTTTCCCATATCTAACAATCTCTCCCTATAATCCACCACCACACATTACTTAGCTGTCTACACGTTCTTGTGCATGGGTGGATAAAGTGGAAGACAGAAAGAGAGAGAGGCTGGAAAGGTAAGTCAAGGTCAATTTCTGAATTATTTTGGAGGCTTTCCTAAGGCTTCTGAGCTTAGGATGCTCGAAATGTGTTGTGCCTCACATTCTATTTCGTTTTTTAAAATTTTAGGTACATGGTCTCATTCTAAAGATTCTTATTTAAAAAGTGTTGTATGAGACCTCAGAATCTAGGGTTGAAAAATAAAGTGATTCTGTTGTACTCCAGTATTTGGAAAAAACTATCTTTGACGGTGGAGACTCGATGAAGGTTTTTGAGCATGAAAGTATGAGCAAACATATGCTGCAGAAAGATCACTTTAGAAAATGATGAATTTTAGCAGTCTGAAACTTAACACAAGCAGACAAGTTGTAAGATGGTTGCAAAAGGCCAAGAATGAATTGATGAGGGCCTAAGTCAAGACAATGGCAATAAGAATCCGAAAGAATAGGAAGACTCAATGATTCAACAAATATTTATTGAGTGATTACTAGAAGTCAGGCATTGGTCTATGTGTTATAGATACAGCAGAAAACAAAACTGAAAAGACATTTTTACCACTGTGGAGGCTATATTCTCTTGGTATGAGACAGAAAATAAACATATTAATTAAATATTTATATATACTATACAATATATAGTATATAAATTATATATAATTTTATATAATACGCATTTATATAATATAATATTTTGTATATATATATGTCAGAGAGTGACAAGTATTCTGGAGAAAAAAACAGTGAAGGGGACAGGAAATATCTGATGGAGGAGAGGTTAAATAAGATGATTTGGGATAGTTTCACTGAGAAAGTAATATTTTAGATAAATTTGAAGGAGATGAGAGTTCAAACCATGCAGTTATCTGGGCAAAATCATTCCTGGTAGAGAGTAATGCCAATGGAAGGACCAAAGGATGGAAGTGTGCCAAGAACAGCAAGGGGGTCAGTGTGGCTAGGATGGACGAGGCAAAGGGGAGAATAGTAGAGTGTTAGGTCAGGTGGCCGATGAGATGCCAGAAGCTTTAGAACTTTGTAGTTTTTTGTAATAACTTTGACTGCTCTGGACTGAGATGGAAAACTGTTGAAGGGTCTTGCAGCGGAGAAACACAATGTGCTTTATGTTGTAACAGAATCACTCTGACTGCTATGTTGATAGACTAGGGGCCTCAATGGCAGACAGAGAAACTAGTTAGAAGAGTATTGCAATAATCCAGTTTCATATAGTGATACTTTGGACTTGTGCGGTAGCAATGGAGGTAGTGAGAATTTACCAGTTTTTGGAAATATTCTGAAGATAGAGACAACAATATTTTCTGATAGTTGGATGTCAGATATGAGAGATAAAGAGGATGTGAGGATGTCTTCAGGGAAGGATGGAGTGGCTATTAAATAAGATAGGAAAGCTGCAGGTGGAGAAAATTCAGGGGAAAGAATATCAGAGGTTCAATTTTAGACATGGCTAAATTTGAAATGCATATTAAGACATCCAAGCAGAGACGTTGAGTTGGAAGTTGAATCCTACAATTTTGCAGTTTAGGAGAGATGTCAAGCCTTAAGCTAGAAATTTGGCAGTTCTCAGTTCATAGGTGAGGTCACCAACGGAGTAGTCTTGACAGAGAAGAGAAGAGGTCTAAGAACTGAAACCTAGAGCATTCCAACACTAAGAGTTTAGGCAGATGAGGAGGAAAGAATTAAAGAGACCGACAAGAAGCACCAGTGACATAGGAAGAAACATAGAGATGATGCTGTCTCAAAAGCTAGAAGAAGAAAATATTTCAAAATGGAAAGTGTAATGAATTACATCAAACACTGCTGATAATTCAAGCAAGAAATCCAAGAATTGACTTTTGGATTAAATAATAAGAAAATCTCTGCTGACCTTGGCAAGAACAGATTCATGGGGAGGTGAGAGTGAAAGTATTACTGAATTGTGTTCAACAGACAAGGGAGTAGAGGAACTGGAGCATTGATGAGTTTTGCTTTAAAAGAACCAAGAGGAGACCTCAAATGATATAAGAAAGATTTTAAAAAGAAAAAAAGAAAATGTATTTTGTGGTTGCCCACCTCTATCCCCAACAAAATTTGTTTTTATATCTAGACCAATGATATCATACATGTACCACGGAGTTATGAAAGGTTTACTGCTTGCTCATATAATGGGACTGTCGTGGTGGTTAGAGTAGGGCAGGCACAAGAGCTTGAGCAAAGGGAGGCACTTTTGTTTTTATTGTGGTTAGAGGGTAGGGCTAGAGTAGGGCTTCCCATGTGGGCTGGCTTTGCATAGTTCAGATTTCTGCTGGTGCCAAGGGAGGGTGGGGGAAGACTTTCTTATTGGCTTTCCCAGCTGCGGGGTAAGAGAAGTAAAAGATGAGACTTGAAAATAGACAGTGGTCACGCATAAAAAATGTAGTCAGAATGTAACAAAAGGGCTTGGGGACAAGTTCTGGGTGGGATTTTAGGGAAGTGGTGAAGATGGTTCTCTGAATCGGAGCCTGAGGATTGACAATATTGATACCATTTAACCAAGACAGGAAAGATCCAATGAGGATCAGGTCACATCTAGAAATGCCAGTCCATTCTGGCCATAGGGAAGAAGCAAGAAAACAGCGGGAAGAGGAAGAAGAGAAGGTTGGGATAAAGTAGGAAATGTTGAGAGTGTGAATTTTGGTATTTGGGCCTTGAAGAACTATTCTTCTGAATCTCAGTTTCTCTTTATGCAAAATGGTTCTGGTTTAGCTGGGGTTTTTAGAGCGTGAGAAGCAGACACAAGGAATCACTTTCTCTGGAGTCCTCCCTGTCTCTCTTTTTTAAATAGACTAAATCCTTTAGTCCATATCATCTTTAAAAGAATTCATTAAGACTCTTATGAATCTTCTTGATTCCCAATTTTAATTCTGAAATGTAAATAGCTTGAAAGTGGTCACTCCTGTCCTTACAATAATAACTGAACCAATGGAAAATCAATGATTTTTCTTAGACCCATCAGAGGACTGAGGTTACAAAGCAAATCACCAACCCAAAATCTGAGTGGATAGGGGAAACCAGAGAGTCACAGACAAAATCTGCTTACCTGGAGCAGAAGGTGCTGCAGCCCTTTACTGGTGGGAACACTTAAATGGTAATTTGGATGACTTGCTGGAGGCTGAGTATGGACTAGAAGGAGAGTGAGAAAATCATGGGAGAAAAATCATGGGTTTTACCTCTAGGAACCTCACCAAGCTCTCACGTTGAAGAGCTGAGAAAGATACTCTCCTGAGTCTGGTAAGGGAATGAGAAGAGCAATCATTGAGAAACACCTCCAGAGCGTTCTCCATAATAAAGATCTACTTCCCGAGGAACAAACTTTGCCAGAGCCTTATGTCACCTGGAGGAGGGGCATGCCTCACGCTCTAGCTCCCTCTATCCTTTCAGTATCAACTGAGGAGGGGCGGGGGAGAGAGAGGGGAGGTAAGAAACACTTGCGAAACTTATGGCCCAGTATCACAGGCCTACCAAAAGCCTGAGATTTAATCATAAGATTGTAGAATTCTTCCCCTTCCCCCCACATTACAACCATACCAACAGGGCTTCTAGAAAATAATGGTAGATTACTGCTAAAACAACTGCAAATTTCAGACTCTCTTTGAGGAGGAGTATTTAGGAAAGTTGAAAGATAATAAAGGAGACAAAAACAAAGACATTACAGACATTTGAAGCCTCTGGCACCTAAAGCTACAGCAAATGTTAAGAACAGCCCACCTCCTAGCCAGACTAACTTCAGGCCTATTTAACTCAGTTTCTATTATCTGATACTATGTACCTGGCTTTCAACCATAACAAAATCACAAGGACTGCAAAAGACAAGAAAAAAACATGAAAAGACAAAGCAATCCACATTAGATATGACACAGATGTTTGGATTATCAGACTGTGAATTTAAAATATCTGTGATTAATATGTTAAGGGCTGTCATGGAAAAAGCAGACAGCATGAAAGAACAGATATGTATTATAAGCAGAGATATGGAAATCCTAACAAAGAACCAAAAGAAATGTTATAAATCAAAACCACAAAAAAAGAAATGAATTATGCTTCTTGATGGGCTCATCAGTAGACTGGATACAGTTGAGGAAAAAGTTAGTGAACTTGAAGATAGGTCACAAGACACTTCCCAAACTGAAATGCAGAGAGAAGAATAAAATACAAAACAAAAACAGAACAGAACACCAAAGAACTGTGGGACAATTTCAAACACTATTGAAACACCATACCCTTGTGCCCTTCAATCCCTTTCCATCACACTCAAAAGCCAAATGCTCCACCTCTTCTGGTTCTATTTCTCAGACTTCATCTCATATGTTCTTCCACTGGTTGATAATACTCTAGCCTATTGATTTTCTTTTTATCAAACATGTTAAGCTTGTTCCTACCTACCTGTTTTTCTGCCTAGAATATTCCTCCCCAATCCTTGGTCTGGCTGCTAGCTTCTTATCAATCTGAATTCGATGTAAAAGTAACCCTCATAGACGCTTTCCCACATCATCAAACTAGAGTAGCAAGCCAGTCATTCTGCTTCATGTTATTATTTATTTTTATTACTTTTTTCTTCATAGTATTAACCGCCATGAGATATTATTCTTGTTTGTTTATGTTTCTTGCTGGTCTCCTCCAGTGAAATAAAGTGTTAGTGTGAGGATCATGTCTGCTTGTCATTGTTATTGCTCTATCTACAGTGACAAAATGGAGAAAACGCATACTAGATATTCAATAAATTTCATTAAATGAATAAAATGTGTTTAAAAAAATCTTTGATATTGATTTGATTTGCTTCTCGAAATAAGGTACTGCATCTAATTCCTCTTCAAAAGTCCCAGATGCCTATTGAATTGCCTTTCATATAGCATTCAAAGGATGAGCTCATTAATTTGTTATAAATTTAGTATATTCATGAAAACATCTCTTGCTCTCTGTCTCTCCAAATGTTAAAAGTACTTTTCTCTAGGTGTTGGAGTTATGGTGGTTTTCCTTTCTTTTCTTATTTCTTGGGGACAGGTGGATTTCTGTGAAGTAGAAATTTTCTTATTTGATACACTGGTGATCATAGATGATCAGTCATTGAAAAATGAATTTAAGGCAGGATCATAGAAATGATATATGTGCTGCTTTACTTCAGGTCCTGGGTGACCTTGCTAGCATAAACTATTGTGTATGGTCTGAGGGGCCCACCGCAAATAACAAAAACATTCCTATCACTTGGGAAATTCCGAGAGTTTAAGAGGCTATCTCCCAGGAGCCCAGGACAAAGGCAAGAACTCTTCTTGGGCAACACTAAATTATTACCACACAGGGCATATTTATAGTAATGTTCATATCTGACAGAAATCATTCTGGTAACCAACACAAGTGTCCCTCTGCAATCCTTAGGCTCAATTCTTGAGGACAAAAGTACAAATGCATCCTAGGAAAAGCCTAAGAGAAGGAGAATTCAGTTTATGATTATACTTTTAGGGAACCTGCTAATACGATTTATGCCAATTGAGGAAATGAATAAGTTGAGGTCATGAAGCTCTTCTGTTTAATTTTTTTTACAATAATTATTAATTCCTTGAATTATAAACATACATATTAAATAAAATTATTAAAGTACTTAAAAGGTATATTCTTGAATTTTGATATGGATTAATGGAGTTAAATATTTATGGTTTTCCCTGAAAAGTTCTTTTTAATTGCATTTTAAAGTATTCTTTTTTCTTCTACCATTTTTTATTGTTACCTTACCTTCCAAATACTATAATACACACTGTTGGAGGTGGAAAGATCTTAAAAGTCCTTAGTTCACACTCTCATTTTGCAGATGAGGAAACTGTAAGATGTGGGGTAACTTGCTCAATGTCAAACAAATTCTGGCAGAGCCCTCACTGCAGTCCATGGTCCCCGAGTTCAGAACAGGGTTCTTTAGGTAGAGTTGGAAGGGCAAAACTTACGACAATTGCTTATGTTCTAACTGAGAGATAGTATGACACAGTAGAAAGCTTTTTTTGAATCAGATCTACAGTTATGTCGCCCCTCTGTTATGGTTGGCTAAGTGCCTTTGATCAAATTACTTAACCTATTTGAAATATACTTTCTTTCCAGTTTTGAGTTTATTAAATAAGGAATATTCTAAAAAGGCTTAGCATCGAGTCCTTCTATGAATATTTGTTTTGTATGTCATTTAATTAATAAATGTCTAGTAATTTCAGACCTGCTACATTTCTATTTGAACTGGAATATAAGTAGATATTATACATCTCAAGTCTGAGCCCTTCTGATTTTCAGATCTAAGCATCTGAGTTCATGCTTTGCTGTTCATTGCTTCTTTAACTCCCATGGAGACTGTTATCGATGCATCATTCAAATTATTGAAAGATCTCCATTCTTCTAAGTGTTTTAAAAATCACTGAGAAAATTTGCTGAGGCTTAAGACTTTGCAAGCATGCTCAAATATCAAGACAGGTGTCTCATGAGAAATCTAAAATATACTTGAGTAAAAATATAGACGTGACCAAAAAGAAAGATAATAATATTGTAATGACTTCTTAAATCGGATTAATGTAAAATAACAAAAAATGTTAGTTTCCAAAAAAGGACTTTAAAATTTTGGCTGAATGCTGAACTTTCAGTTGAATGTAATTTTTAAAAGTCATATACAAGTAATTTCATATTTTTAAGATCTCATTTGTCATGCACTCCTTTATTTGTCAAGTCAAGACCTATTTAGCAAAACATTTGCTCCATATTACTCTCTTTCCATTGCTATCCTACTTGCACAATGAATTTACGACATTAAAAACAACTGGGAATTACGTGCAGCAACTAGAGCACAAAGTTCTAAACACAATATCTGTAAAAAATCATATCATCTAAGTTATGAAATCATTATTTAATTTGAGGACATAAGTAATGTTGACTTCAATTTGTGTGTTGGGCACTCTGCTAGGAAATCATATAAAAGTGAATAAGACATGGCTCCTTACTCCTCAAATTCTCAAACTAGTGTTGGAAAATTTGATCTGTTCATTTGCTGTGGACAGTTGGTTCTCATTTACCTAAAGATACATGATGACTAGGAAACTTCCAATCCTCTGGCGCAAACAGTAGAACGTAGATTTTGCAATTTATCTAATTATGTGTGTTTGAGGCTTACCCAAAGCCAGTGCTTCTGTGTATCAGGTGATTAGTTTCTCTTAAAATATTCTTTCACTTTGATGTAACAGATTGTTTTCTTAGACTCTGAAAGAGAAAGTAAACGCTACAATGTACACTACCATAGTGTGGCATTTCGAGGCTCAAATGGACATCCCTCTGAGAGGCGCAAGAAGATGTTTTGGGAATCAGGTAGATCCCTGAACACTGCTCCCAAAGACACAAACTACTCTGATCATGGCACTAAAACTTAAGAGAGGGTTTAAACTATGTCCTTTTCCTGAGTTTTATATTGAAACTAGGCCTATAAAAAGATGTTGCCTCTTTTGTGATATGAAAAAATTAATCAGTAAGGATGGGGAAGGCGTAAGTCAGGTATGCTATGCTTTGACAGAAAAGCCACAGACATGTGTAATGAAATGTGTAATATGGCTTTGTTCCACAAAGAGAGCAGCATAATTGGAGGGGCTAAGGTTTTCAAGAGCAATGATCAAAGGAGAGCTAGGGCACATGAAAAAGAGAGTACCTGGGCCATCACTAATAGATTTCCAGAAGACTAAATTATGTAGCTGGAGCACAGAATTGACAGGCTTAGGACAAGGGTCCTTCAATACATATTTTTTAAAAAGAAAGAAGTAGCAATAATTAGAATTTAACAAGAAAGAGAAAGAAAAACAATGACATTTTAGCAGTAAAAAGAAATGAGAGAATTTGAGATGGTGGCCACATCCCCTGAGAAAAAGGTTATGAAATGATAAAAATGTATTGCAATAGGTGGATAATGACAGGGTGAAAGTGGAATTAAATTTCTAATTACAAAAATCATGTATTTATGCAAAGGTCTAGTCAATTATGCCACAGTACTCTGACTCACTCATCACATCAACACATAGCCAATTTCAAAATACATTTGGGAGACAAAAAGCAATCATTTGAGGTTTGAAATTATAAAGGAAGTAATTGTGAACAATTTTCAAGTGTTTAGCTATAATGAAAGAAAAGCCACATTTGAAATAAACAGTTGAATAAAAACTTCAGTTGCGCTATAAAGTTTGTGAATTTTGTGTTCTTTAAAACAAATGAGAGACAAACGTTCTACAAGAAATAGTAAATATATTGTTAAGCTCCTGAGTAATGGAGCAAAAAGAAGGTTCACCAGTTATTGTTCAAGGGCTATTGAAAAGACAAGGATGAGACATTTCGTTTTTAATTTCTAAAATACTAGAATCTGGCTTACTTTAAGGAGAATAAGAAAAATGATGCCTCTGGAAAAGACAACTTAAAAATATGCTTTTAATTTAATGCTTGGCCACAAGACTTACGGTTACAAACAATGCATACTATATGGTGAGGATGTGCAATTTCCTTCTCTACTGTATTTAAGACTGTTCTGTATAAGTGGAACAATAAAACATTGCATGCATTATTGAGATGAGAAAAAATGGGTCTAATACTTGCTCAGCTGAATATAGAATGAAACAAGTATATTTAAAAATGATAGAACATTAAACTCCTGAGGAAAGAGGTCACGTGAGAGTTGAATGCTTGTTTAGATGCTTAAATTTTTTAAATTCTGTAATACTTTCAATGTAAAGAATATTTTATTTTGAGAAAAGCAGAAATTTTTCTTGTATAACTTTGTACACAGTGTGTGGTTGATATGAGGATATTAAAATCGAAGAGAAGGTTTAAACCATGCCTTTTTCCTGATAGAACTTTATCAAAACCAGGCACATGAAAAGATTTGTATCTTTGGTGATACAAAAAAAAAAAAAGAAAAACGATAAGGATGGAAGAAGCACAGAAGAAAAAGCCAGCCAGATCTTGAACAATATTGGAAGACTTTTGAAAATCATCCTTAAGATGTGGTGAAAAGGAAAGCCTCAATATATTGTTGGTGGTAATGTAAATTGATCCAATTGCTGTGGAAAATTGTATAGAGTTTCCTCAAAAAATTCAAAAGACATCTAACATACGATCCAGCAATTCTACTTCTGGGTATATACGCAAAGGAAGTAAAAGCAGGATTTCTACTAGGAATATGCGCTCTCCTATTTATTACAGCATTATTCACAATAGCAAAGATATGGAAACAACCCGAATGCCCATCAATGGATGAATGGATAAAAAAGATGTGGTACATATGGCATATTATTCAGCCATGAGAAAGGAGGATATCTTTTCATTTGTAGTAACATGGATGGACCTTGAGCACATTATGCTAAACGAGAAAAGTCAGACAAAGAAAGACAAATACTGTATGATATCCCTTATACGTGGAGTCTGAAAAAGTGAAACCTGTAAAAAACAGAGTAAAATGGTGGTTACCAGGGGATGGGAGAGGGGATAAGACTGAGGGTGTTTAAGGTACAAACTTGTAACTGGTAGTAAATAAGCCATAGAGATCTAATGGACAGTATAATGAATATAGGCAATAGTATTGTACTATAATTATGTATTGTGATAAATATAACTACGTTGGAAATCATATTACAATATATAAATGAATCAAAGTAAAAGAAAGAAAGAAAACCATCTTCAATGTCACCTCAGGCCTGCAACCTAGGACCACCAATGTGTGTCCCCAATCAAAGTAGAGTAGAGGCTATTGTCACTGTCTCAATAAGAGGTCATACCAGCCTGAACTCTGGTACTGCCATTACATTCATGGTTTTTGTTTGTTTGTTTGTTTTTGTGTGTATGTGACTTATTTGGAACATGTCAGAGAGCAGGAGCAGTTCTCAGTCTTGTTCAATCTAATTCTAAAATTAGATTTTAATGTCAGTTCATCCATTAAACTTGTCTATGAATGCCTATTTCTTTTTAACCAATTGTTGCCTATATTTGCTCCATTTCTGTGTGTATCAGAGTCTATTTTAGACCCCCTTCTTTTATTTGTAGAAACTCAAGACCTCTATAATTTGCATTGTTCCTCATCTGAATTTTTCCCCCAAGTCACCGCCTGCTCTTTGCTCATATCCAGCCATTAATTCTTGCAGTTTCATCAGTTAAGGCCCTATAGACAGAGCTCATCTTATTGAAAGAGCTATGTATCTTGGGCTTCCTGACTATTTAAAATCTTATGTTCAGGAGCTGTATGGGTAAGCAATGGAGAAGTCCAGTGCTTCTTTCTCGCTGGTTTATGATGTACCTAGCCAAAGTGTGCTCAGGCACATTGTTTTAGTTTCTCTGAATAGATGTGGCTTCACATCACGAAGCCCACCAATAGTCAAGAGGCTGCACAAACCCACTGTGGTAGAAAGTGAGGACCAAGGAGCCATCACTGGGGGCAGTGTACCATAATGGGAAATGTTTTGGACAGAAGTAGAAAAACTGGGTTCCGACTAGTCTCTGACCAGCTGTTGCATCTAGGACTGGTTTCTCTATAGGCTCTTTTAAGTGTTTCTGTTTTTGTTCTTGCTCTTTTTTATAATTGTGGTCATAATAGCTTATAACACAGTGAGATTTTAGTTGTACACTATTGTTTGTCATACACCATAAAAGTGTGCCCCTTCACCCCTTGTGCCCACCCTCCACCTCCCTTCCCCCAGTAACCACTAATTTATTCTCTTTGTCCGTAAGTTTCTTTATATTCCACATGTGAGTGAAATGATATGGTGTTTGTCTTTCGCTGTCTGCTGTCTGGCTTATTTCACTTGACATGATTTAAGCCAGTGTTTCTTAAACTTCATTATGCCTATACATCATCCAGGATCTTGGGAAATGCAGATTCTTGTTCAGTGGGTATCAAGTGGGATCTGTGACTCTGCATTTGTAACAATTTCCAAATGCTGTTGTCTGTGGGCTACGGTTTGAGTAGCAAGGCTCTGGGTTATGTCTGTAAAATAAAGGAGGGCCTCTGAAATCTCTGTGTGTGCTTACATTCTGTATTCTTTCAAAGCTGACACTTTGGGGACAGGATCTGATCCAGTTTGCATTTCTGAAAACATTTATCACTCTGAACACCCCAGTGAAGATGATAGGCACTGAAGGACACTGGAAATGCATCTCCAGATTATTGTAAGGGGAGGCAACTTACTCATGAGTATGCAATGCCTCACTAAGATCTAAGTTTTCACAGCATCACCATTAGAGTACCATGAGGTCTGAAATGTGACTTATGGTTCAAAGGAATAAAAGGGGATTTTAGTATTCAGGTTTGCTTCTACCATAATGGTATTCTTTAGCTTTCTGATTACCAATTTCTTTAAGTTCCACTTACATCTATTATAAAATCTTATGTTCTAGTGTAGCTGGGATGATGCAAATTGATGCTTTCTTGTTAGATCAGGTAGACTCAGAAGTTGCCAAATGGAATAGGATAGGAATTATTATGAAA
Source organism: Equus quagga (assembly GCF_021613505.1). Classification (NCBI taxonomy): domain Eukaryota; kingdom Metazoa; phylum Chordata; class Mammalia; order Perissodactyla; family Equidae; genus Equus; species Equus quagga. The sequence goes on from NC_060269.1 coordinate 118,113,167, forward strand.
GGGTTGTTGACCAGAAGTGAGTGGTTTGAAGAAGGGCTATCATCTCTTATGTTTCATAGTGAGATGGACTCGCTTTGAGCAGATATCCCTGACACAAAGCTAACAAAGTTAAAAATATATATACGGGGCAAAAAGTGAGGGAAGGTAGAGGTGAGTTACAAAATTTTATGCAGTACAAGAAGAAAGAAGAGTCTAGGCTAAGAAAAGCTGAGCACTAGATACATAGGCAAGTCGCCAACTATAGTAAAAATAAATGTAAAAAAATTTCTGGAAATAACCTGAGGTTAAAATAAGGCACAGGGAAATGAGAGACACATTGGAAAGTCCAGAGTTGGGCAGATTTTCTTTAAGACACATCAAAAAGACCATGGTTTTTGACGTGCCACTTCACGTTAGTAGGAGGCAAAACTTGCAGCCCAATGTTTAAATTGTTATTTCTCAAAAGGAAAATGCATAACAACAATAACAAATAGGATTAAATATAACTTCAGAAGTTAATAAGAGAACCAATGATAAAAATGATAACCGTGACAACTGTGATTTATACTGCTCTCAAAAATTAAAAGAAGTTATCAAGCTGGTCTCTTTGTCCTCCCGTACACAGTTCCCCTACTCCTCCCCATCCACTAGCTCGAGGCAGAGAACTAACCGTAAGGTCTGGGAGACGACAGAGCCATAACTGGGAAGTAACTCGAGTCCCTGATTTAACACGTGGAGGAAAGCAACAAAGAAGATATGCGTAGAACTGCTATGTGATTGAGAAATACTTTTACACTCTGTTAAGCCACTAGAATTTGGTGGTTATTGATTACAGTAGCTATGTTATCCTAACTAATATAGAAATTTTTATCAGAAGTGGGGTGCTACTATAAAGGAAACACTAAAATTTGTGTCATTGGCTTATCAGTCTGGTTGGGGGTAGAAAATACAGAAGGCTATAAAGATGCACTTCTCTGTTTACCATATTTGGTAAAACTGGCACCTGTGATAACTTAGAAGGTAAAACAAGTGCTTACCAAGCCTGTAGCACTTAGGAAAGTTGTTGGAAAGGGCTAGAATGTTAAGATATTTGAGTTACCTCTTTTGGAAATGATAATTGACTAACTTTCAAGCAGAAAATGTGAGACAGTAATTTCATATGATTGTCAAAGCTGATCAATAGTTTCTGGGGTTCAAGTAATAGGAAGTAAGACTGAAAAGGCATTGAGGGCATAAGGACCATCTAGACTTTTCAGGTTAAAAGATATGATTCACTCATGGGATCACGCAAGATAAAGAGAATTGTCCTTCATTCCAAGCCTATCATTTCAGCTGCCCTCAAGGTGGTAGGAATTGAGCTTTTTTTGGGAGGAGGGCAGTAGTCATTGGACAGAAAGACATGGGGAGAAGGAAGACTTGAGCACTAATCTAGGAAAAGCTTTTGGGTGTGTTTTCTTACCATAGAACGGTCTAAAAAGAAAAGTAGATAAGATTTTTGAGGGAACTGTATTACGTATTCTCCTAGGTTTTTAACGGAACTATATTGCTGAGGAAACCATGAGCTTAGCCAGAAATAACTTGTGACTCTGAACCAATTCTTAGCTACACTTCCAAATTGCCATGAGAGGAAGCAGCCTGAAAAAGCTCTGCAGCCCCCATCCTCTAAAGAGAGCAAACTCCCCTACACTCTCCCAGTGGGCAGAGCCAAGAGCTACAGAGTACAAGGACAAGGCGGTTCCCTCAACGTAACCAAATCAAGGTCTAAACAAAGAGCAGAGGAGGATCCTTCAAAATGCCTGCCCAGCAGGATTCCGCCATTGCGACTTCATGTGTTTCCCGTTTTCAGTTTTTTGATTAGGAGTTTTTATTGGGCATATCCTGTCCCTTCTCCATTATTGTATACTGGCTTGTTTATATTACCTGCAGCAAGTTTGTTGTTTTAGTTTATATGTTGCCACACTACACGGAATCATATTAGGGCCTAAAGAAGAAGACAGCACATAACCTAAAGATCCTAGACTTCGACCTGGGCTTAGTAACTAGATGGGGCTTTGGATTGTTTACCTTTAAGACAGCAATGCGTGTTGCCATAGACTGAATGTATCTACCCAAAATTTGCATGTTGAAACCTAATCTCCAATGTCATGATATTAGGAGGTGGGGCCTTTGGGAGATGATCAGGTCATGAGGTCAGAACCCTCATAAGTGAGATTAGTGCTCTCATAAAAGAGATCCCCCAAAGCTCCCTTGCCCCGTCTGCCATGTGAGGACGCAGTGGGAAGACGCTGTCTATGAACTCAGAAATAGGCTCTCACCAGACACCAAATCTGCCAGTGCTTTGATCTCGAACTTCCCAGTCCCGAGAACGGTGAGAAATAAATTTCTGTTGTTTATAATCCACCCAGTCTATGGTATTTTTGTTATAACAGCCCAATGGACTGAGGTAAGTGTCTTCTAAGACTAGAAAGAAAAATGCAAATGGATAATTGGTGTTAAGAAGGAGAATCTGTAGCAAAAAGTGCCAGCTTTCACCAAATCCATGTCTTCTTTTTCCAGAGCACACAGGCTCCCTTGCAGTTAGATACACATGTGCGACTGAGCTATAGCCAATGGAATGTGAACAGAAGTGACTTGTGCAACTTAACAGACATGACCCAAAAATCTCATATACTTGAACCTTCAGAATCTTTCCCCTCTCACTTGCTGGATTCCTAGGTCTTTGAGGACTTAGGGGAGAGCAGAGCCACCATATTGAAAAAACTTGGGCTCTAAATTGCTGAGTGGAAGAAAGCCCCACTTCTCCTATTCATCTGGAAGTACAGGATAATAGAGAATAGTGCTTTAAAACATGGACTTTGGGTTCATGCTTGAGTCCTCGTTCCCCCTTACTATCCGTGTGAGTTTAGGCAAGTCAGCTATCTTCTCTAAACCTTCCTTTCCTTGACGTAAAGTGGAGATAATAATAATACCTCTATTAAAAAGTGAGCCTGAGGATCCTCACCCTCAAACTTCTTATCTTCCATATGTTACACTATTCATTGTACTTGTTATCTGAGAGAATCAATGGGGCAGTCTGATTTTACTCACTGCTGTAAACCCAGAGCCTATAACAGGGTCTCATACACAATAAGTAAATCACAAGTATTTTTAAGTATATGAGAATAAGGCATGTAAAACACTGATCAAGGTGCCTAGAACATGGCAGATTCAATGAGTATTACATATTATCGTTATTAAATCAAGACAACATCAATTATAAAAACTACTCAGACCCTGGCATTTTTATTTTCTAATCTATATTTTCTGTTTTCTTGGAATCACAATAATTTATTTTTATCCTTTTTATCGTAAATACTATTGTAAACTATCCTGTTTTGTAGATCATTTTTGTTTGTGTATTTAGTGATGCAGGATATAAATAAAAAATTAACAAATAAATAAATTGCTTTTTATCATTTAACTTTGTTTGTTTGAGGAAGATTAGCCCTGAGCTAACATCTACCACCAATCCTCCTCTTTTTTGCTGAGGAAAATTGGCCCTCAGCTAACATTTGTGCCCAAGTCATACCTTATATGTGGGACACCTGCCACAGCATGGCTTGTCAAGTGGTATGTAGGCCCATATCTGGGATCCGAACTGGCAAACCCTGGGCCGCCGAAGCAGAATGTGCGAACTTAACTGCTGTGCCACCAGGCCGCCCCCTATGGTTTAACTTTTGTCGAAATATATTAAGTAGTAACGGAAATTGATGATTATGTTTATCTATTTAATAAACACATTAAAAATTATAATTGGGTGAGAAAGCTTGCTTCTAAAATAATCACACTTATGACCATAATCATTAACTACTGATAATTATTATGATGTTTAAAAAAGTATACATTTCAGAGGTCTATCAAAGCAATATGGTTATCTATAGCAGAATTTTTCAGGCTTGGCACTAATGGCGTTTGGATGAATAGTCTGTTTTGAGGGGCTGTCTTTGCATTATAGAATGTTTAGCATTGACCTGACCTCAACCCACTAGATGCCAGTAGCACTCCTCTGCCTCCAATGTGACCATCAAAAAATATTTCCAGACATTGCCCAATGCCCCTGGGAAGCAAAATTGTCCCCAGATGGGAGCCAGCAGTGTACAGCTTTCATTCATTCATTTATCAAGTAATTAAAAAATATTTCATTGAGCATTTACTCTGTGCCTGGCCCTGTTCTAGAACTGGGAATAGAGCAATCGATAAAACAGAAAAGTCTCTACCCTAACAAAGCTTATATTATGGGAGAATAGATATAGAATAAACAGATAAACAAAATGATCCATAATATAAGGTCAGATAGTGAGAGGTGATATGAAGAAAATAAAGCTGAGCATGAGGATTGTATTAATCATGTCTTTTATTTTCTGTATTCTGATGTTTTGACATCTGGGACTTGCTGACCCTGGAGGGACTGCCCTTCCCAGGGTTAGCCAATTTCTAGAGATAGTAAACAACTTGCCAGTGAGCACACTTTTTAAATGCAAACTAACCAATCCAAAACCCCTACCCTCAACCACTTTCTCTGTGGGGTTCTCACGCTGGACCAATATCCACCTGCCCTAATCACCCCAGGGCCGGGTACCAGACAACTAGGTACAGCCCCTATGCCCCAGAGACTGCCAAAATTATTCAAACTAGCCAATCCTAAACCTGCTTACCCTGCCTCCCTCATCTGTTCCTTCCTGAGAGAACCGCAATATAGGTTCTTGCCCACACTTCCCCCTCCCTTCCCTCTGTCTCTTCAACAACTCTGGTGCTTGTCCATGTGGTGCCCCCATGGTGTGGCATGCCCCCTTCTCTTGGGAACTATGAGTAATAAACTATCTTTTTACTGGCAATTGTTTCCTGATCTGTTGGCCTTACTGTACACCAATTTTTTTTATGAATACACTATATTTTAAAATAAGGCTGAAAAGTAGCAGGGGTCTACAGACATACCCTATTTTATTGTGCTTCACTTTATTGTGCTTCCCAGATATTGCATTTTTCACAAGACCCTCTGTCAACAAGAAGATTATGACTTGCTGAAGACTTGGATGATGGTTAGCACTTTTTAGCACTAAAGTATTTTTTAATTAAGGTATGTACATTGTTTTTTTAGACATGATGCTATTGTACACTTAATAGACTACAGTACAGTGTAAACATAACTTTTATAGGCACTGGGAAAAATTCATGTCACTCGCTTTTTTGCGATTGTCACTTCATTGAGTGATCTGGATTGAACCCTCAGTATCTCCAAGGCATGCCTGTATTTTAGATGAGGTAGTCAGGAAAGGCCTCTGTGAGGGAGTGGCATTTGCAAAATCAGAAGTAATTGAATGAACCATGCTGATACTGGAGAAGAATGTTCCAGGCAGTAGATACCACAAAGGCAAATGTCCTGAGGCAGAAGCACGTAGTGTCCAAGGAAAAGCAGAGAGGTCAGTGTGATTGGAGCACAGTGAATATGAGGGGCAAAGGTGAAACTGGAGAGGCGTCAAGGGGCCAGATTATATAGGACTCCAATGGCCATAGTAAGGTCTGTAACCTTGAGTCTGATGGGAAGCCAATGTAGGCCTACTATCAGGGAAGAACATAACTGGACTTGCACTTTATAAAGTTTCCTGTGGATGCTGTTTAGAGAACAGACTGTAGAGGGAGAAAGAATGGAAGCAAGGAGACCAGTTAAGAGGTCAGGAATTATTGTGACTTCAACTAGGGGAGTAGCTATTGAGGTGGATACATTTTGAATGTACAATCAATAGGACAATAGGGTTTGCTGTGAACTGGATTTGCTGTGTGAGAGACATGCATTTTCCTCTATTTTCTATGTGGGATGCCTGCCGTAGCATGGTTTGATAAGCAGTGCATAGGTCCACACCTGGGATCACAACTGGCAAACCCTGGGCCACTGAAGTGGAACGTGCAAACTTAACTGCTGTACAACTGGGCCGGCCCCAAGAGACAGAAATTTTTAATCTGAATTATTAAGGGAATAGTGATGCCATTTGCTAATATAAGGGAAATAGAGCACGTATGAGGAGTAAATCAACAGTTTAGTTCAGGGCACGTTAAGTTTGCGATGCCCGCTCAACATCTCAATACAGATGCTCAATAAGTAATAAACATTTGTGTCTCAGGAATGGCAGGGCCTGGTGATATAAATTTTGAATTCATCAGTATATAGATAGTATTTAAAGCCACTGGGATGGATGGGCTCAACTCATGACAGTATATCCTGGTTATAGATACAGAACATTAAATGAAGATAAGTAGCATCATGAGTTTACTCTTGGAAAATGTGATGTATGAAATAGGACAATGTAATAAGAAATACAGAAAAGGAAAATCCTATAGGATTTTGGGTAATTTATAAGTAATTAGCAATGGGTTTTGTTTTTTTTCAGATTGGCACCTGAGCTAACAGCTATTGCCAATCTTCTCTTTTTTTCTTTTTCTTCCTCTTCTCCCCAAAGCCCCCCAGTACACAGTTGTTTATGCTAGTTGTGAGTGCTCTGCTTGTACTATGTAGGACACCACCTCAACATGGCCTGATGAGTGGTGCCATGTCGGTGCCCAGGATCTGAATCGGTGAAACCCTGGCCCACCAAATCAGAGTGTGCAAACTTAACCACTCAACCACGGGGCCTGCCCCAGCAATGGGTTTTAAAAAGAAACTTTACTTGAGTCCTCTATAGGTGTTTGGCAGTTATGAATTTATTTCTCTCTTTGTTAAAGTACAGATTTATTGAAGGGGAGAATCAAAACATAAGATAGTGATTCTATTCCACATTTGTAGCTTTCATACCATCAAGTAAGAGATTATTTAATTAGTTATTTATGTACAGTTCTTAACCTGGCTCATTACTGCCCCCTCCCCCTTTTTTAATTTCTTCATTTTGGCAGGATGTTAGACAATGGCACTCATGTTGGTAATGCACAGAGCAATATTGATTCCAATTGGTCGGTGTGGATTAGCTTGATAATAGATCAGTGATGAACTCTGATTACTATTCTTAAAAGTGCATTGCCAGCATAAACACTAATGCATCCTGTGGAGCCATTATCATTTGCCTCTGTCTTTGCTAGACTGAGGCAAACTTTTGGAGAATATAGTACAATGAGTTCAGGTTATATCTGAATCCCTTTCTTGATCTATTCTTCTAGTTCTTGATAAATTCTCAATACAGAAATTACAAGAATGTGAAAGTTCAACACAAATATTATACAAATATGAAATATATTTTCTGATTCATATTATATATGTATTTTATACATGATTTTATCCATCTATCTACTTACCTACCTATCTAATGACCTAACTATCTTTCCACCTAGCTAATATAAATAATGATGGAACAATCATATATTGGTGTCTATTTTGAAAGATAAATTTTTTGAAGGCCTGAGAATTAGGTAGGAGAATGATAGGGACTTATTTTATCAAACAAGTTTTCCTACAGGGCTAATAATTCCCAGCAATGATGGGAGTGAGGTGATCCTAAGCTGAGGAGGTGAGTTACCAGGAGTGCATCAAGCAATGAACAAGTTGTGTATCAGCTGAACAAAAAGCCAGAGCCAAAGAAGGAAATCATGGAGGTGTGGGGGACTGGAATTGGCCACCCCAAGATATGTCTCTTTGGCATGAGGATTATTTGGGCCTGGTTACTTTTAATAAACTGCAGACAGGAAAGGAACTCTGAAAAGTGGAGTTTACTTACCCTTTGTTAAGAAACATTTACATTGTAAAGGAAATCTCCATCTGCAAAGCTGTCTCCCTCTCTGTACAGGAAGAAGGGGGAATGACCTTATCTCTAGAAACTCTTATCAATGCAGAAGGCAAGGACTCAAATTTGCATAATAATATTCCTGTTTACTGTGCTTGTCTGGTAACCTCCTGTAACTGACAACCCCCTACCCCCCACATCCCCCTTTGCCTTTAGCTGAAGATGATAATTAAGGTGGTGGTTTCAGCCATTTTGGCACGTTGGTCAGGTTGCCTGAGCCTCTCCCATGTATACACGTTATAAAGCTTTGTTTAATTTTCTCCTGTTATTCTATCTCACGTGAATTTAATTCGTTCTCCAGCCAGAAGAACCCACAGTGGGTAGAGGAAATGTCTTCCTCCCCTACAGAGGGTCAAAGAAAGTGGACAGTTGAACAAAGTAAGAGGTTATGTGAAACAACAGAGCAATAGTTTTATAACTGAGAGAACCTGGAAAGGAAAACTTAAGTTCATAGATACTACTGGACGGAGAAATCTAATTTTCAAGAGAATGAATATTTAGTTACCCTCACATGTACACAGATGCGTAACACGCACGTGTACACCTTTCTGTACCAATAGTTTATATTTGCAAAATACCTGTTTAGAGTCACCCATTCTGTGTTTTGCTGAGCAGAGGGACATTTTAACTTCAGTGTGAATATGGATGAAGTATCTCCAAGTGACTTTCTTCTTAGGATTCTCTTGTTGAAATACAGGACTCTTGACTAGATCTCTCCTTTTACCATGTTTTCGTGATCAATTGTTGTCAGGGAAGGTTGAGACATTGAGCTTGAGAAGAAGATGTTTAATTTACAAGTGAGCTGATTGGGTGTAGCTGAGATGGAAATCCTTTCCATTGCTGAAGGTCTTTGCTGTGGTAGAGATGTTCCCTCCATTCGATTGCTATATCTAAGACCTAGTGAATGAGAAAATCTTAACAAATCAGCAATGGTGCTTTTTGTTTTTGTTAGGGCAAAGACCCTGTGGTCAATTGTTAACCAATCCACTGAATCTTCAGCCCATTTCATCCCATATAAATGCAGATATATGTAAACAATCTGCAGACACTCTGAATATGTACAGCCCACTCATTCTTTTTCTTTACTCTCCTTGGTAATTGAACCATGAAAGTAGGTTAACTATTAGCCAAATACCACTATGTTTTATGTGCGCACTTTGTAATTACTATACCATCATTCTTATGGATTGCTCTTATTATGATTAACAAATGCCATTGCAATTAGCAGTGTCCTAGTTGACCCATAACAACTACTCTCTGTTGGTACAAGCAGAGTTTGAATGCATATGGGGAAGGTCAAAGTCAGTTCATAATTCAGCTTCTGAACAGTGAATGCCTGCTAAAATTTTCCTCTTATGGGTCATTTAGGATTTCCATTAGAAAGGTATAGGCCTGAGAGGAGCAAAACATGAGCACAGATCTTAGAGACAAAAATCCACAAGCAAGAGGGCTCTCGATAGAAGTGCTTTATGCCAATCAATATCTTCCCCAACAGCACTGTGTGAAAAATACAAAATATATTCTTTGTTGGGCAGATGTATCAGTCTTCCCTGTTGCCAATGCTGTAAGTAAACTCGCTGTATTAGTTTGCTAGGTCTGCCATAATGAGGTACTGTAGGCTAGCTGGCTTAAACAGAAGGAAATTATTTTCTCAGAAATATGAAGTCTAGACAAGGTGTTGGGAGGGTGGATTTCTTCCGAGGGCCATGATGGAGGGATTTGCTCTATACCTCTCTCCTCGGCTTATAGATGGCCATCTTCTTTCTGTGTCCTGACATTGTCTTCCCCCTTGCACATCTATGCCCTAATTTCCTCTTCTTCTAAGGACACTAGTCATATTGGATTAAGACATACTCAAATGACCTAATTTTAACTTAATTACCTCTTTAAAGATTCTGTCTCCAAAGAAAGTAACAATCTGAGGTAGTGGGGGCTAGGACAACATACAAATTTGGGGGGACACAATTCAGCTCATAACATCCACTTTCTTAGGAAGTTTTTATCTCCTACAGTGCATATCACTGTATCAGACACAGTATATATGCAACGTATATGAGTTAAATGCATTTTTAAAGATTCTACTTTTTATAGACTCTGAGTTCCAAAGTTATTTCAAAGCAATTTGATGGTCATGTAATTAATGGACACAGATTTATTCTTTCACTCAAAAACTACTTATGGAGCACCAACTATGTGTCATGTTCTCTTCTAGGCATGGGGGATACACAGATAAATAAAACAGACAAAAGTCCCTGCCATTAGAGAGCTTACATCTTATCTGGGAAACATAGACAAAATAGACAGAAACTAATAAACACAATTAGCAAGTAAATTTTACTGTGAGTTAGAAGGGGATAGGTGATACGGATGATAATAATAGAGCAGACTAAGTGGAATCAGGAGTGATGGGGGGTTGTAGGGCTCATGGAATTTTCAATGGGACAGTCTCAGTGGGCCTGACTGGGGAGCTGGCATTTGAGTCGACTTGAGGAGAGGAGGGAGTGAAGTATGCAGACATCTGGGAAAAGTACCTTCTAAGCAAAGGCCCTGGTTTCCACCATCATCTCTGATACATTCCTCTTTCTGGACTTTGCTTACACTAACCTTTATTGGAAGCCTCCACTTCCAATTTCACCAGTATTCCCACAAAACACGTGAATATCTGAGTTCCCATCATCACCCATTCGTAACCATAGGAAGAAAATTACCTCACATAACAAGGCTGTCTGCTACTCTCACTGTTTTCAAGTTTTCCACCATAGATAAAATAATCTAGTCTTCTCCCAAAATCTTTTTGATATCCACACTCTAATACTCACATATTTCCTCAAAGTCCCCTGAAGTTCTAGCGTTAATAGACAATGAGTTTGAATCTTATATAATAGACAAAACATTAAGCGGGGCTTTTGCTATGACTTAACAAAGATTTGCTAAATTTCAACCAGGAAAATGCGTCTCCATACCAACTCAATTTGCCATATTTCATCATCTATCTCTTTGGATACACTCTTCTTGGTATTAATTTTTATAATTTTCAAGCTCTAAAATGACAGCCTGAATAGAATCATGGAGTAAGGTGGCCTTGTTCTAAAAGAGAAGAGACTCAGTGCAGACAAGAGTAAACGTTCTCACCGCAGCTGTTCACCAACAATTGCTTTAGCTTTTTATTTCATTTTAAATTCACTGAATATCACAGTGCAAAGTTCCTGATGGTGAAATGTTTCATAATTTTTAAAACTTCAATGGCTTAAAGATTCTTTACCATGTCACTTTTTTATTTCTTCAAATCCAGAAAGGTAATGACTTTTGATTCCTTACCCCACACAGAGAGCAGAAATAATTAGTGGGTTAGAGCAGTGGCTCTCAAAGCTTAGCATGCATGAGACTCACCCGAAGAGTTGGTTAAAACACAGATTGCTAGGCCCCAGTCTGAGAGCTTCTGATTTAGTAGGTCTGAAGGTGCCTCAGAGAACTGCCTTTCTAACAAGAGCCCAGCTGAGGCCCACGCTGCTGCTCAGGGGCTACACTTTGAGAACCATAGGAGCATGCTTCCTCATGGAGTCTCAGAATTGCTTATGACACACAGCTCCAGGCAATCGGCAAGCAGAATGTTTTCCAATCGTAACATGAAAAATATCCGCATGTATAGGCAAATTAGGAAATATTCCCAATATTTCAGGGGAAATTTCTGCCAATTTTGCTAAACTCAGTGTCTATGCTTCTGAAAATCTTTACTGACTATGCCCAGGAAGCTTTAGGTCTTCCAGAAGTTGCTACTGGAGTCAAAGACCAGCATTTAAAATTTTAGTAACTTTCATTTTAATCACTCTTCCTCTCTTCCCATAACTCCTCCCATCTTTGTCATTAAGTAATCAACATTGAAGATTCAAATATACCAATATGCGACAGAACAACCAAGTTAATCATCGAAGCTTTGAGTGCCTCTTGCATCCAAATTTCAGTAAATTTTTTTGAAGATGTATAAGATAAATTATGAACTAAATGGACTTTAATCTGAGTAACATGCCACTGAAAATATTTTAAAGCCTTAAAATACTATAGCCTGGGATGCTTGTGCTCTATAGTCACATGTGTGTTTGAAATGTGAATTCCTGTCTTTCCATTCAGAAACTGGCAGGTATAGAAAACAGTAAGAAAAAGAGAAGTTTCTTGTACTTCCTGATAAAGTTTTCACTAAAGAAGAAAGTAAGCCATAAGGACTCAGAACTCATGAATTTAGGCAAAAAATAGAAACGAAGGGTAATCATGTGAAGAAAAATAATCTGACACAGTTACACTGTAAGAATAGAGAGCTGGATACAGAAATAGACCAATGGACAGTCATAGTCAGCCAATTAGAAATGGCTTTTAAATATGCCTTTTCTTTTGAAAATCAAAGCATCCTATACTTGTGTGATAAAACTATAGCCCTGCTCAACCTGAGCATCTTCAAAAGAACCATATTATGTTAAAACTTTTTATCTGAATACAGAAGAGTTTAGTACAAAAAAGCTATAAAGGAGTCATGGTGTTGATTAGGGTGGAAGGTAAAGATTCTTAATGAGTAGCTTCACAGCCAAGTGTCCCATGATGGTTTATCACAGGGTCAATTACACTACTATTGTATACTTCTTAGCTGCTCACTGGACTCAGCCAGTGAACTTGAGAGGGTGTGCATGGAAGTACTTGTCAAAATTAATCGCAGAGGCTTTGGGATTCCAAAGCTCTCCAACTGAAACCTCCAGAAATATACAGAAAATAGAGTATGATTTGGCTGTTGAATTGAGCTTGAGAAAGAAAAATAAAGAAATGCCTTAAAGCATGAATAAGTCTTACTTTAAGAGAGTCTCACAACTTTTGCCTGACTCACTGCTGGTTTTGCAATTAACTTACAGATATTTTGATGCCAGGGATTTCTTGTTTAGAATCCACTGACTTGAATGGTGATAGCCATAAAAAGATTGTTTGCTGACCTATTAGCATAGACAATTTAATGAGATTGACATATATATATCTTCTTTGATGTATATTGTAGCAATTAATAGAAACAGCAAACTAAATTTAAGAAGATAGAAAAATCAGGGTGAATGATGGGATTTAAGACATAGAACTGGAATTATCTATCAGCTTTCTGACACTACATCTATTTAACTATTTTTAGAGACACTAATGCAGATTATAATGTCAAGTTCAACAAATTCTGATCTCCATGGCAACGCTTGGGCATACTAAAGGCACTCACATGGTTATGAAACTTCTTGGTTTCACATTCTGAAGTCAGAGTTTAATCAGTTCTCTATTCTACTGGGAATAGGAAAAGTAGGGGAACATAAAAGGAGTCAGTACTGACAGTTGCAATCTGTCAGTTTCATTTTCCTGAAGGCTAAATAATAAAGACCTTTCCTGGACCAGAGATTGGGGTTTCAAGCAAAAAATTTATCTCTTTTGCTAGTTCCAATAAAATGCTGCCACACTTTCTTAATATAATAGGAGATAACCCTTAGAAAATGTCAAAGAAAATTTTCCTTCGCCTGTTCAGTTAAATTGTACCATTTTCCCCAATGTACTGTAGATCTCCAAACTGCTAATAGAGCTACTCAGTAAGGCTGAGATTATATTGGACAGAATACATATAGACTACTCTATTCTAATCTCTGTTCTATTCTATATATCTATCATGCAATTTTTTTTCAATTTGCCCTAACTATGTAGTTTGCCAATTAGGGCAGGATCTTGAAATATACATAAGGGCAAAGAGGAGGTCACCATGATATTTTGCTATCTTAGTATATCTTTCATTCTTCAAGAACAACAGTAATGCAGGTAAGGGCCTCATTCTTGATTTATGTCTGTGAAATATTATGTCAAAGATTTTGTGTCTGTGTGGCTAGCAGACAAGATATGATATTTCCACCATATCATGAGCCATAGTAATCCCAAATATCTGAAGCAAAGAAGACAGTATTTTTGGTAGGTTTTTAGAAGTTATGGCTTTTCAGAATTTAGAAAGTCTTAAACTTTCAGTTTCTACAAATGCACAAGAAAAGAAAAAGCAAGGTCATTCTTATCTGCAATAATAAGTTAAAATATGCAGATATAATCAGGCTCAAAGAAGAGCCATAACCTTTTATTAATTTGTAATTTTTAAGCATGGGGTCTCAGGAGAACAAGGATATGTCTTCAACAGGTCCATAGCAATATTCAATTTTCATTTAGGTCTTAGACACCCGGATCTCTCCTCCTTCCCTCTATGACTGGATATCACTTTTTTTTGGTGAGGAAGATTGGCCCTGAGTTAACATCTGTTGCCAATTATTCTCTTTTTGCTTGAGGAAGATTGTTGCTAAGCTAACATCTATGCCAATCTTCCTCTATTTTGTATGTGGGATGCCACCACAGCATGGCTTGATGAGTGGTGTGTAGGTCATCACCCAGGATCTGAACCCATGAACACTGGACCACCGAAGTGGATCGTGTGAAATTAACCACTACACCACTGGGCCAACCACTATCACATTTTGTTTCCATCAGCAGTTTCACTGAACACCATTTAATAATTTAATAATGATAAGACATCCAGTATTGGTTCTAGAGGGCCTAAGTGATTGCCTTCTGCATAAAACAAGTATATAAACAAGTGCTACAAAGGCCTTTATTTTTAGCCTTTAGGATAAAATAGATAAAATGATCAAAAACAATTTAAGCCCATTGAATATTGACTAAAGGCATATCACAAATTGAGATGTTTATTTAAAAAATTACAAGAGCTCCAGGTAAGACTGATGGAAGATAATGGCCTTATTGCCTAGAGCTGCTCCCCTTCTCTGTCTCCTCTCAACAAATACCTAGCTCAATCTGGAAGAACTGAAACTTTACCTTAAAGGTAAGTGGCTCTTCTGCCAGAGATGTCAACCACAATTCTAGGTGGAGAGGGAAAACCTGGAGTTTTGCTGGCCTTACTTGGCAAATTTGGCTTGGAATCACAGGCAAAATCAGCAGCTTTGCTAGCCCAAGGTTGCATTCTGGTTTGTGGCAATCGGCAAGCCAGAAATTTATTGGAGAAAACCCACACATGAAAGAACCATAGAAGGAGTGAGGAAACCTTTCACTTCTAAACCTTCTTGTGTGACTGCTAAACCTTCTTGTGTGACTGCTGACTTTGCTAAACCCGCTTATATGAAGAAAACTCTAGAAATCCTAGCAAAATGTGAGACGCAAGGGAGATTAAGAATGGACCACAACTTGGAATACATCTGTCAACCCACACACTGCTCCACTGGCACAGGGTGGAAGTCTTATGGGTTTGAGATGTTTGGGCACAACCTCCGCCCATGATAATCAAAGTGGTAAAAGTCAAAGATAAAGAAAATATCACTTAAGCTACAAGTGAAAAACAACTCATCATGCATGGGGATAATGCTATAATTATTCCTCATTAGAAACAACGAAGTCAAGAAATCAGTAGCATAACATGTTCAAAGAAAAAATTTCTCCATCAAGATTCTTTATCCAGCGAAACAATCCCTCAAAACAAAGGCAAAATAAAAACATTGTCAGATAAGCAAAAACAATCATTTTTTATCAGCAGATATTCATTACAAAAATAAAATTAAGCCTTTAGGGTAAAAAAGAAATAACCTCAGATGGTAACTTGTAACCATAGGATAAAGTTAAGGAGCACAAGCATATTATAATAATGTAGGTAAATATAATATATAGGTAGAGATAACATAATATATAGTATATATTATACATGTATATTACATTAGCATAAAAGGAGGATGAAGCAATGAAGTTAAACTGGTTCAAAGTTGTTAGAGTTTACCAGAATTAAATCAGTATTAACCGGAAGTGGATTCTGATAAGTTAAAGATGCGTAGTATAACTAAAGCAACTGATATGAAAAGCTCAAAAATATAGGTAAAAAGCAGCAGAGTAGTTAAAATAGTATAAAATATTTGTTTACAACAGAAGAGGGGGTAAAGAAGAATCATAGGAACACAAAAAGATGAGACATATAAAAATCAAATAGCAAAATGACAGATGTACACTGAACCATATCACTAATTACATTAAATATGAGTGAACTAAATATTCCAATCAAAAGTAAGAGACAGTAATACTGGATTTAAAAGAAAGGAAAAGAAAAACCAAGGTCCCCCTATATGCTTTCCAAAAGCGACAAATAGTAAGAAAGTGCTTAAAACAAAAGCAAAAACAAAAATGATGAGAATATGTCAAAGGGACACAGGAGTAAACTGAAAGTTTCTGAAGGCCAAAGCTTGAACAATTTGAGCAATAAAATAAAAAGTGGTAATGGATTACAGCCCAAAATATAAGATAATTTCCATGAGTCCAAACTGATAAAAACAAATGGATGAATAAATATATTAGGGGGAATAGACAAATCTCCTATGTAGAAAAATTCCAAATAATTTATCTAGTTATTCCACTCATTGTGGTGGAGTATAAGTTCCCAAACTGTAGTCTGCACATAGTAACTGCCTTCCATGGAGTATAGGATAGAAAGTGGGGGGGGGGGGGGGGGGGAAGAGTAAATTCACAATAAAGAAATCTAACAAACTGCCTCAGTCAGGTGATTAAAGTTAACATCGACAGGGATGTCATGTTGATAGTGTGTATCCTTGATGTGATGTGATGAGAATGACACTTCACTTCAGTGGTTTTACTCCCCCAACCCATAACCACAGTTTTATCATAAGAAAAGCATAAGATAAATCATAGTTAAGGGGCATTCTACAAAATTCCTGACCAGTACTCCTCAAAACTGTCAAGGCCATCAAAAATAAAGTCTGAGAAACTGTCATGGCAAGAGGAGCCTAAGGAGACATGTAATGTAATGTAACGTACATTACACTAAATGTAATGTGGTACCCTTGATGACATCTTGGAGTGGAAAAAAGACATTAGGAAAACATTGAAGAAATCCAAATGAAGGATGTACTTTAATTAATAATAATATATCAATATTGATTCATTAATTGTGACAAATGTACCATAATAATATGAGACATTAATAACAGGTAAAACTTCATATGAGGCATATGGAAACGCTCTGCAGTATCTGCAATTTTTCCATAAATCTAGAACTATTTTAAACTATAAAAAATTATTAAAAAATTATCAACCTTATCTGCAAAATCATCCCATCTGCAACAGCATAGATGGAACTTGAGGGTATGATGTTAAGCAAAATAAGCCAGACAGAGAAAGGCAAGTACTGTGTGATTTCACTCACATGTGGAAGGTAACAAACATATGGACAAAGAGAACAGATAGTGGGTACCAGAGGGGAAGGGGGTTGAGGGGTAGGCGAGAGGGGTAAACAGCCACATAAATATGGTGACGGACCAAAATTAGACTACTAGTGGTGAGCATGATGAAGTCTATTCAGAAATTGATTAAAAAATGATGTACACCTGAAATTACACATTGTTATAAACCATTATGATCTCAATAAAATTACTGGGAAAACAAAGAGATTAGTCAAGATAAAGATGTCATCATCCCACCCAATTTAAAATAAATAAATAAATAAATATCAACCTTATCTGAAAATTTAAATGGAAATGGACCTAGAAGAGCCAAAAGTTTTCTGAAAGTAGAACAAAGTTGAAGAACTTACCCTCGCTGATTTCAAAATTTACTTTAAAGCTACATTAGTTAAGCCAGTATTGGCACTGGCATAAAGATAGACGTAAAGATCAACGGAACAGAATAGAGACTCACACTGATTTTTGGCAAAGTTGTGGAGGTAATTCAGTGTAGGAGAGTCTTTTCAGCAATTGGTGCTAAAAAAGTTGAATATCAACATATCAACATGCAAAAACAAACAAAAAAGAACTTTGATACATGGCACCATACAAACATGCAAAAAACATTAACTTGAAATGGATCGAGGATCTAATTTTAAGAGGTAAAGCTATACAAGTACTAGAAGAATATATTGGAGATAATTTTTATGATCTTGAGGGAAGGAATAGGGTATAAGGAAGCTCTGAAGTAAGAAATGCTTAATGTTTAATAGTTCTTTATTAATTTGAAGTAGATACACTCCACTAGCCACTAGTAATATTCAAAATACATAATAAGGGATCCAGCACGAGTACCAGTGGATTAGGTTGGATGCCAATCTTGAATTCCGACAGGATATCACTCTGGCCACCATGTGAGACACAGGCTGGTGTGTCTATTCCCGGTATTCCTAGTTCTGGATGGAGTACAAATTTCAACACCCTGTCAGCCACCTCTTGAATAAAAAGTAGGAGGGTGAGAAAAGAAAGAGGATAGTACAGCTACCCCGTCTTCAAGTGCTCAGTGAAACCTAACAGACAGAGTTAGGAGAGCGTGCGTGTTGGGGCTAGAGGAGACGCAGAAGACATCTAAACACCTCATTATTCCTGCCAAAGAATTAAACTCTTGTAATATGGCTTAAGTGCTTTTTAGATAACACGTAATTCTTTCATTAATCCACATGCCAATGCTCTGCATAAAGCAGTAGAAGCAAAACACGTGTGTGCAAATGCAATTAACGCAAAGTGGCAAGAAATGTTTTTAAATCAGAATTCTGATTCTGTCCCCTGATCTGTCCACCTTTAGCCTTTTGTACAATCCTTCAGGTTTTGAATCCTGTGTCATCTCCCGGACTTACATTGGGAATCTTTTTTTACTGTATAGTGAATTTCAAACACTGGTAGACGTATGGTAACAAGACTTCATTTTGGAATTGGCTATTTGAACATTGGCTGTACATCCTGGACCACAGCTTTAAGTGAGCACTTCTGCCCAGCCTTCTCTCTAACGTTTGATGTTATGCACTACACACTCCTGTTGCCCTCATCTGAGGCTGCCTATCATTTAGCTGGTGATTGGTGTAGTGTGGATTAATTGACATGATTGATGGTGTGTTTATTTTCTAGGAAATCCCAGTGCTACAGATTAGAAGGCACAGGCCAAATTTTCTCTTCTGCTTCTATCATTTCTCTGTTCTCATCTTCATTTATCTTCTTCACAGCATGTAAACCTAATGGGCATTATCAGTGTTAGCATCTAGAGAGAGTCCTCTTGGAGAGGTTAATGGATTTGGTGGCAGAGTAACTTTAACTTTGTACACTCAATGAAGGCATCTTTTTTTTTTTATTTAATGAGATCTTAAAAGTGATGGTGGGTGGATATAAGTGAAAGAGTTTTGCCTTTTTTTCTTGTTAAAAAATAGGTGGATGACAGAGTTGAAAATGAAGCAAATAGATCTCTTTTTTTACTTTTACCTTTTGATATATTGAAAATTACTCAAAGGGAGGAGAAAGATAGTAGAGTTGGACTAATCCTATTCTTCTATGCTTTAATTTTGTCTTTGCTTAGCAGCTTTAATTTAATGAGTTGAATCTTCAGTATCCAAATAATTAAATAATGAAAATTTCTGGCATGTATCTTGTAAGTTCTGGATATTATATTTCAAATGAGCTCTTCTTGGGAGG
The DNA here is from genome assembly GCF_021613505.1 of Equus quagga. NCBI lineage: Eukaryota > Metazoa > Chordata > Mammalia > Perissodactyla > Equidae > Equus > Equus quagga. The sequence continues at coordinate 118,132,449 of NC_060269.1, forward strand.
GGGTTAGTTTGAAAGGTATTAAATATGACTTTGTTGGAAAAAGCATCACTACCTTGAACATTTTTTTCCCCAAAATAAATAGTTACTGTTATGAGTCAGGTGGCATATCGGCTTTCAATTAGGCATCCAAATTCTTTCTTTACAAAGCTCTCTTCAGTTCACTAGAGAGCAAAACCACTTGAGAAAGTAGTAGATGTGTGACTTAACAGAGAGCCCCTGATGTCAGGGACTCTCTTTAATGGGAATCTCTGATGTCAGTTCCCTAAATATGGGTCCAATCCAATAAAACATAAGGAAGGGCCAAGAATGTGCAGGGTACTGTCAGGTACGGTGAGAGAAGGAATGCAGTGATTCTTGCGCTCCATTAATTCATAATGACTAGGCCACTCACATGGGCCCCTTTGCTAGAAATGTGTAAGTATGTGAAGTTATAAGGACACAGATTGGCAACCATAGAGATGCAGGTTAGACAAACTACCAGCCTTGTCTATTCTAGTTAAGATGATCATAGAATGCATCATTCAAACTTGTACATTTTTAAGAGTTGAAGGAGAAGGTGATAATAATTATTCAAGGACAACAGTGAAAACCTGGAGTATCCCAGTGCAAACCAGGGCATATAACCAACTAATCCTGGTAAATAGTTTTTTGTAGGGAAGTTTTGGTCCTAAGGATGCTATCATATCACGTTGGTCAAATTGTTGCCACCTATCTGTCTGGGATGTCCAGACTCCTTCCTAGTTCCACCATGACTTTTTCCTTGGTTTCCATGGACTAGGGACTAAACTCTCCAATGACTGGAGTAAGCAGTTACTTCTCAATCTCAGTTTGCTTCATATCTTTGCTTTCTTCTCCAATTATCTCAAAAATAAATCAAGTCTGCTGTCCAACTTCTTTCTTTCTCCACAACTGTATTATGGACTGTTTTATGAGAATGACTTTCTGAAATCTCCAAATGAAAACAGCGAGAAAGTTGAAACATTAAATTCAGTTCATTCACTCAATATTTCAAAGGTACAATATCTTAGATGCTGTGGGGAAATTAAGAAAATTAAGATGTCATCCCTACTGCTATAGACAGTGTTTGTATCCCCTCCAAAATTCCTATGTTTAAATCCTAGCCCCCATGGTGATGGTATTAGGACGTGGGGCCTTTGGGAGTTGCTTAGGCCATGAGGGTGACCTAATGAGCCTTCCTGAATGGAATTAGTGCCCTTGAAAAGAGACCTCAGAGAGCTTCCTAACCCTTCTATCATGTGAAGACACAGCGAAAAGATGGCTGACTATGAACCAGGAAGTGGGCTCTCAGTAGACACCAAATCTTCCAGTGCTTTGATCTTGGACTTCCCAGGCTCCAGACTGGGAAAAATAAATTTCTATTGTTTATAAAATATTAATTTAAGCCTTAAGACTGATTGGATTAGTCCATGGGGAGAATGGAGATTGAGAAATAGACTTTAGAAAATGTCAGTTTTTATGGTGTAGAAAGATAACAATAGCAACAATAACCAAAAGAGCTACTGGCAAAAAGAGCTCCTATTTATTGGGAAAATAAAACAAAATAGAGCTAAATATAGAAATGGTTTCAAGAATTTGGTTAATGAAGACTAAATTATTTAGAGAAATCCAGGAGGATGGGACTGAAAATATATAACTAAATTTTGTTAATTAGATATTGTGACAGCGATTTTAGTACGTTAGTGAAGATCAATGGTAGATCTGAAGAGTTTAGGACTGAACTGGTAGAAGAGTGAAGACAGTCTGTGTAGATTGCTTTTTCCACAAAACTGGCATTTAAAAGAGGAAATAGAGCATGATCTCCATCATACCAGCAACAAAATTAACAACAGTTAACTGTGGTATTAGCATAGTCACTTTGCCTTTATGTTGCATTCAATACAAAATAAAACCTTTAACAGATAAATAAGGGGACAATTCTACACACCTTTCATTTCACAAATCTTCCCAAGAGCCAAACATCAACAAGAAAAAAATGGCTGTGGCATGATTTAAAGAGAGGGGAAAGGCTAAACGTGACCCAATTTGTGGATTAGAATGTAATCAAATATCATGATCTGTGGGGAAAAAGTACAAATATAAGCACATAGCTAAGACAATTCAGTAGGAAAACAGGAAAAGATGCCTTTAAGTTCAATCACGAAGGATTAAAATTTGTTTTATAAAAGTATTTACTGACAATGACAGTATTTTTAAGAAATTGGAACCTCTGAATATATTTAATTCACTATTTTCATTTTTGTCTCTCTTTTGTTTCTCCCTTTAACCTTTTATTGGAAATGTACCAAAATACAAACTTTGGAGTCACTATTGATGCGGGGTCGGTGAGCCGAGGAGTCGAAAGAAAGATTTCTTAGGCACTTAAGATCTGGCAGTAGTGCTCTTATTTAGAGAATAGAATAGCATGGGGACAGGACCCATGGGCTGTCAGAGCTTCGGCTGCCCCAA